>NC_063442.1:23103300-23738300 GCF_020379485.1 Brassica napus | reverse complement strand
GTAGAAATAACTATAAAATGAGTGACAGTTCTGAGTATTTGGGTTTTAATGAGTTTTAAACGAATTTATGTATTCTCATGAGATGACAATAGCATTGGCCTGTTGACATTGGGCATGTAAGCTATTTTTATAAGACAAGAGGAGTGAGCAGGTGGAGCTGTTGTTGTCGCCTTTGTGTCTGTCGGGATTATCTTTTGTATCTCATGTTGTGGTGTGTTTGTTTATCTTTTATTTGATGGGTAATATGTAAACAAAAATCATTGTTAGTTGTATTATCAGAGTTCATAACTTACTCTGCTTTAGGTAACTTCACTGATCTTGGTTGTCGTCTTCGCTTTTTTTGTTCCGAAAGTAAGTTTGTAAATTATTAAATAGCTGGTCATGTAGTTTGGACTTGTTTAGCTGACTCGATGTATGTGTCGTTGCGAAAGTAAGTTTGTAAATTGTTAAATAGCTGGCCATGTAGTTTGTATTTGTTTAGCTGCCTCGATGTATGTGTCGTTGATTTTTAGTTGAGGTGATTGGTTTGGTATATTTGTTTTGAAGTTTATTTCTAAGATTAGACAAAAAAAAGAGGTGAACATTAGTGATTCGTCTTTTTTGGAATTCTAGTTTTTAGTGTTTTAATTGTTTGGGTTGTTGTGGTTTCTTTTAAGCTGTAAAATAAAGGTTTGTGTAAAATTAGTTTGATAAGTAAGGGAGATAAATAGACGACCACAAAATTTGGATAGGAAATATTTTTGATTATTGATTTTAGCACAATATAGATAATAATATAAATGGAATTGTGTGTTGATTGTTTCTTACGGATCAATTAGTAGACGGATAACTACTCGAGTTGTTTCTTTGTTAAGGTCAGAGCTTTGGACATATTGGATTTGCCCAACCACATCTGTGAGTTTAAATATCAGTTATGATAACAAAACATATTATAAACTCAGATGCAGTATGATAATATATCTGGGAGTTATAGGTTTGTGTTCGCAATCACTTGGAAATTGTCAAACATTCTAATTAAGATTGGAGATTGATCTCGAGAACACCCGTGATGACTTCATAAATAATAGTTGATGAGTTGAAACGAATGAGGAATAGATGATCAATTATCTTGTACATGCTTGAGCACCTAGCAACCTCAAAACAATCGTCTTTCACAATGGAACCGGCTTTCAAAGATGGCATGTAATGATTAGCACGTCCGGCGGGAATAAACACATGAATCACGGAATCTGCAAATAATACTATTTAACAAAGAATCAGGAAATCAATTAAAAACAATTATATTAAATAAGTATGATAAATCAAAGATTAACTTACCTTTTCGTCAAAGAAGAGAACCGTGATTCTCATAAACTCAATGTTTTTCCTGAAGTTCAGGGAATCCATAAGCGAGGAGGTTAGAGGCTATGCTCTGACTACTACGACTAACACGGAGAGACTCGAAGGTTGAGTGACGGATGTCGGGAACACCGGTTTGAGGAACGAGAGAGGCAGAGAGACATTTTCTAGAAGATCATTAAAGCTAAGAGGAATCAATGAGTTTTGTGGAGATGCAGATTGAGTTCATCAAAGATGTGAATTATATATATAGGAATTACAAAAAGGCTACAATCAGGAACATTTAAGATCAAGCGATTTAAGATGGGGAGATGAAGAATTCACCGGTGAAAAAAATAGATTACAAACAGACACACAACGCAACTCTGTAACTCAGACTTGTCTAAGACAATGATGAAAAGAACCCTAACTCATGTTAAAAGAAGACAGTTTACAATATGGAAAAACTATAATTGTTTGTTTTTTCATATAACGTGATGAACCTCATTTAAAAGTGAAACTCATATTACACTTGAAGGCCCGGCCCACAGGCTTGACATTTTTTCACACTTTTAAATGTGAGACCCACCAAAATGCTGACGTGGCGGCTCAGGAATGAGGCAACTGCCTCATTATATTATAGATTTGTAGGGATTTTGTATTCATTTCTTAAAATTTGTTTCTTTAAATCAATTTTATTGAGATTTCGTAATATTTATTATCTTATACTAAGGTGGTGTTATTCAATCATGTATTTTAATCATACATAATTGAATAATTGAATAACACCACTTTAATTTTTTTAAAATTTGATAGATTATAAAACATTCATAATTGACTTTAAATCACTAATTGAATAACATCCCCTAACTTGTAACGATGTAAAACCTCTAGCCCAAAATTAATTTTCTTAAAGGAAAATCTTCATGGGCTCATTCGAATTAAATATAGGGCTTTTTAATAAATAGAAACCTATCCTTCTATTGTTTCACATAAAAACCAGGGCAAAACCCTACAGAGTTCAAGAGAAATTAGAAAATTTTACCCGTTAAAATATTATTTTTCCTTTTCTCTCTTTTAGCCTCTCTCTCTTTTCCTATATCTTCCTTTCGTGTGTCTCTCTCTATTTGCCGCACCTGAGCCAAGCCACCGGAGCACCACTGTGCTCAACCATGAGCCACCTGGTTTAAGCCGACAAGCCGCCACCAAATTTTTGTGCCACCACCAAGCTGTGGTCCTTGTTGTTGCTCGTGTGTTCCTTGTCTATGTCTTCAGATTTAAGTTCCAGTTCTAACTATATTCCAAATCAGTCTCCAGATCTTCAATCGAGGTTAGGTGATATCAAAACGAATTTATTCTCTTGATCTCATATATTGTTTGATGTTGGATTAGGTAGCATTGATTGCTCAATAGATTGTTAGATCATCATGGTTGTTAGGTTGATAGATGCATAGTACATTCATATGCTTAAATTAATCCCAAGAACACTCTCACAAATAAACGATAAATTGTAGTACTTGGGGATCGAATCTACATGGAGAGTGGATCACACAATAGACTATCAGCTATAAGTAAATTTAGAACAATAATAGAAAGCAGTAAATCAAAACAGAACAATAAAGTTGGTTTGTAGAAAGATGAGAAAAGTGCTAGATCTACGGATATCAAAAAAGCAATCAGAACATCAAATAAATAGTTGTTAAAGGTTTATTAAGATCAGTCTTTGAATTTGAATTCAATTATTAATTATCCATCTCTCGCTGTGATAAACTATTTATGTCTAAATCTTCGAAATGCAACTCTCGTTGCATGACCAATTTCTCTAAACAAGCATTAATGATCCAATTCGATATATTCGCTATGTTCTTTAGGCCAACTCTTGTTGTTTGTTCTGTCTAACAACCTAGTTCAACAGGATTCAGATCAAAATATCGGTCACACATTCGTTTTATTCAATTATCCTAAGATCAAGTTCCTAGTTAATTACTTAAGAACATGAAGTAAGATTAATGATGGTGAAGGAAACAATACTATCCTAGCAGATCTATAAAACAAAAGTTCTTCAAAACCTTAGAATCCCTAAATCTAACAAGTGAATTACACAAACATGATCAGAGAAAACATAATCATAAACTGATTAAAATGTAAGAGATTAAGGGTAAGAAATAAAAAGAGTTCCAATCACTCTGAATGAGTTCTGATCTTAAACATATCCATGAGCTTATTTGAAATTAAAGAAAATTTTGGGAAAAAGTGCAATTCTTAAAAGTCAGGTCGGTCTCGCCAATCCGCATCACCATCGATTGACGCTCACATCATATCTCGACTCCAACTTAGACACATCTATGGGTTTTAATCACTTTAAGCTTAATTTTGCTCCATAATCTCCAAAATGGCCCAAAATACACCTAAACTTGAAAAATACCTTAAAATATATTTCAAATGCATGATAAAGATTCTGAAAAGGATCTATACCATGGCCTAAAGAAAGTAAATTCCATGGTATATCAACTTCTCCAGACTTATCCTTTCCTTATCCTCAAACAAAATATATAACAAATATGTGGAAGAGGTTTGAAAACGTAGGGACTCACCATCTCCTTAAAACACCACCATCACCTCTACAATCGTGCAGCCACATCTCAAGCATTTCCATGTCCTCAGGCCTAGCCTAGCAGCCTCGCCATGCTACAACTCACCATATAACATCTCACGTACCCGTCCTTTAACCTTATTTTTGAAATATAAATTTGCAAGCTTTATCTTATGGAATATTTATCAAGGGACACATGGACTCTTACCCTAACATGTATCTGAACATACACACTTTCTCCCTTCTCTGAATCTTTTTCTCTTTTTATTTTTTTTTTCTTTTCAAGCTCGAAAAGTGTAGGCGAATAATAGGATCATAAGAATTTTTTCTTCCAATCGCTTCCAGATTTGTGTGATTGTCCCATTGTAGTAAAGTAATGGCCTCGCAGGAAATTTTCCTATCCTTTTACTACTCCGGAAGTCATATCAATCTTTTCTTTTCTTTTCTTTCTCTTTTCTTAGATGGTGAAGAGAAGAGAAAGGGGAACCAACAGCACACAGACTTTTACCTTCTAGACCTGCAAGAGGAATCCGATCCATAGTATTCCAAGCTCCAAGACATGCGATTTGAATTGATTAGGTTGGAGGTAAGCTTTGGTTCTTTCAAAGCTCCTTATGGATTTTCTCCTCTTGTCCTCTATTGTTCCTGCTTCTTAATAGTAGCACTGATCCGGTCCACACGAAGTTCCAAATTCACCAGACATCCACTGAGCCATCCGATGATGTTGTTTAGCTGAATATAGGTTGCATCCAGCTTCCTGCAGAAATCATCCACCATTTTTACATGGGCATCAACAAGCTGATCTATCATGACCTCAACATGATCTCTCTTAACCGCTATCGACTCAGTCTGATAATAGTTGTCAGCATAGTTTCATGCAGTGTTGTTGTTCTTCAAGAAGAGGACTTGTGGGAACCAAAATTCACACCATCGATTTTCGTAATCGGAGGAAAGTCAAGAAATCCTAACTTTTCCTGAGGTTCCGGATTCTTTGCGAGAGCCAGCGACAAGTGACAAATAAAAGCGGAAAATATGAAAAGACATCTGAACGAATTTATAGAAAAAGTAGATCTTATTTCAAATCTGCGTAAGAGCGTTACAATCATTACAAAAGATTATAAAAGCTTTGGCCGCAAGAGCTGTCAGCGAGTAACCAAGTTTTAACCACCTAAAACCTAGTTGAGTCGTAGCTCGATAACAAAAGACGAAAAAGATATGAAAAAGGTTTTGATTGATTTCGGATTGAACCTTATGAAAGGCAGCATACCTTTTGAGGATCAAACTGAACGTAGTTCAATTGAAAGAGGGAACCAAAATATCAAACTACTTGTGCGAGTTTTTCTAGTAATCAAGTACCAGTCATAGAAACAAAACATGTCGAGAATAAAGTCTAAAGTTTCTAAGTGCAGAGAGTTCTAAGAGTCTAAAAAGATTGTTTTTTGCGCATCTCGCCTTCGTGTCCCTTATATACTTTTTCTAGGTCAGTTTGGGCTTTCTTTTTCTGCCCTTGGGTCGAATTTATCTTCTCGTGGAAATATTCTTATTTTTCAGGATCTTCATGATTATCCCTTGAAACTTGACATTATCTTCAAACTTGACATTTATCTTTTCTCGCGAATATTCGATAAAACCGTCATATTGACTTTGGGAGAGTTTAGATCGGTTCGCAAAATCTATCTGAACAATTAAGGAACAATAGATCGAGAAAATCGCCTAAGACTTAGTTTGCTAGACTAACCACCTAGATTCTAAGTTCCCTAAAGTTTATGGCAATCTCCAAAGCGTTTTTGTTTCTTACTACCTTCCTACGAAAATTCCAAGTCTGATTTAAAAAAAATTCCAAGTCGGACATACCTTAACTTTCTCAAAGATTCAGATTTGCCTCTTCTCCGTTTGGCTTACTCATTTGCCCTTCCTCTTCTCGTTTCTGTCCACCCCTTACATATATTAAGAATATTGTTTCTTCCTGGTTTTATTTACTTTCCAGGCTGCTTTTAGGCTGTAGTCTGTCTTGCGGTTTTGGTTCGGTGATCCTTATTTTTTAGATCTGGGTCTCCGTGTTATTGGTTTGACGAAAATGAATAAGTATCTCGCCGAAAATCTTTTGGCGTTTTTGATTAAGCCATGGGCGCTCAGGAGCTGCCGAGGGAGACCAGAAGATGTCATGGCCGTTAAGGAAGAGTCGTTGGGCGATCAGGAAGGCTCGTTGAACGTTGAGGCTTTGGTGAGAGGTCACGGGCGATGACGCAAAAGCGAGAGGACAGTGAGACCATGGGGAGATGCTGATAGGCGGATTTCACTTTTCAGCTCTCGCCCCAATTCAGCGACACTTCAATTTTTACGAAGTCTTGGGTTTTAAAAAACGTTTTAAGTGATGGATACGATCTCTCATTTTGTTTTGTTTGTCTTCGTCAGCCGTTTTAGGTTTCGAGTGATTTTATAGAAATGAACTTCGTTTCTCCGAAAATTATTCGGAGGAAATATAGCCGTGGGGGATTGTGTAACCGATTTGTTGTGCTTCCTTTTTTTCACGAGTAATCTAGGATTTTTCCGCAAGTTATTCAAAAGAAGTACAACGGTGAGTTGTGTACCAGATTTGCTGTGCTTTCTTTTTTTTTCGCGAGTAATCTAGGTTTTTCCGCGGTTTTTGGGAGAGCAAGTTTTATTTTTCCGAAATTTTTTGATCAAGCGTTTTGTGGCCATGAGTTAGAGTAATCCGTACTCCCCTCCTTCTAGCGCCAAACTATGGGAACCGAAATTCACACCGTTGATTTCCGTAATCGTAGGAAAGTCAAGAAACTCTAACTTTCCCTGAGGTTTCGGATTCCATGCAAGAGCCAACGAGAAGTGACAAATAAATGCGGAAAATATGAAAAGACATAAAGACGAATTTATAGAAAAAGTAGATCTAATTTGAATCCGCGTAAGAGTGTTGCGATCATTACAAAAGATTATAAAAGCTTTGGCCGCAAGAGCTGTCAGCAAATTACCTAGTTCTAGCCACCTAAAACCTTAAACCTAGGTGAGTCGCACCTCAATAACAAAGGGCAAAAAAGATATGAAAAAGGGTTTTGATTGATTTTGGACTGAACCTTATGAAAGGCTGCCTACGTATCCATTTCGAGGATCAAGGCGAACGTAGTTCAATTGAAAACTTGAACCAAGAGATTGAAATACTTGTGCGAGTTTGTCTAGTAATCGAGTGCTAGTCATAGAAACAGAACATGTCGTGAATAATGTCTAAAGTTTCTAAGTGCAGAGAGTTCTAAGAGTCCAAAAGAATCCTTTTTTGCGCCTCTCGCCTTCGCGTCCCTTATATACTCCTCCTAGGTCAGTTTGGGCTTTCCTTTTCTGCCTTTGGGTTGAATTTATCTTCCAGCGGAAATATTCTATTTTCCCGATCTTCATGATTATCCCTTGAAACTTGACATTTATCTCCGAACTTGACATTTATCTTCAAACTTGACGAATATTCGATAAACTGTCGTAGTGACTTTGTGCTGATTCTCATAAAGAACCGTAAGTGTACTTTTACCACGTTTTAGACCGCTTGGGCCGTTTTTCGGCTAAAACGTTTTTACGATTTCTTTCGGAGGATTTGCCTTTTGTGCGACGTCGGTTTTATGAAATAACGGAAACCAATCGTACAGCTGAGATAACCATTGTGTTAAGTTAACTGTTATCGTTTCATACGATCGATCCAAACTTATACGAGCAAATAAGTCTTCGTCGTTTTTATCGTAAAGTTTCAACCGTAACCCCAATCGAGTCGAAACTAGAGACAGTTTGACCAAGACCCGAAAGAGGGAGTTCCGGAGACGAGAATGCATGGTGCGGGACTGATCCAACTCGCCATTGGGCGAGTTGGATTGGTCGATTCAGCTCGGCCTAGGTCGAGTTGGACTCGATTTATCTAACTTGCCCGACGATACTGGGTTGGTTGTTTCGATGCTCGAAAATAGTCCGTTCAAGGGGTTGGATAATCCCTTCCGTGGAGCTTGTCGTGCAATAGTCTTTAAAAATACGAAGTTTTCGTTTTCTGTATTCTTATTTTCTTTTTAGAAAGGTTTCTCGGGAACTTTCTGACATTAATTTTGTCGTTACCGATTTTGACCCCAACACTGCTTCATATTGTGGTTAGCTCAGGTAATGACTTCCTACACTCGCAGCCCTTTCAATAATATCTTCCATATCAGCCTTTGACACAACATAATCCTCCCATTATTAACTCGAGCGCGTCCCTCCTGATCTTTGTAGACACCATGCTCATCGGGTGCTAGTACAGTCCGTGGCTTTCTCAGGGGCCTTTGGGGTGAGCGTCCTCAAGTGTAAACGCCTCCATCTACTATTAGATCTGAGTGGCATCGAGCGAAGCTTGAGAGAAATAGGTCGATGCTGGCTCTTCTTCTTCACTCTCTCGACAGAATCAGTGTCAATGGCTGCCACAAATCATGCTTCATCTCCAAACCCAATGTTGGACATGTCCTCTCTCCCCTGACCATAGCTCAAACAGGATCGTAGAAGACCTCTTTATCAACAAATGTCAAACACAGCTTGTTCGTCTGCATATTGCAGACTGCACCCATTGTAACCATGAATGCTCTTCCAAGCAGGAGAGAAATCTTCCAATCTTTGTGGATATTCATAACATGAAAATCTACAGCGAAAATGACATCACCAATCTCAACCTGCAAGTCTTTGATAATTCTTCTGAGCTTATTATGCAGCAGTAAACAAAAGTGAAGGTATCCAAAGATGGGTCGATCTTTAACCCCATAAACTCAGTCATTCCCCTGGTCATAATGAACATTTAAGAACCAGTAACACATATAGAATTCAGATAGTGATGCCCTGCGACAGTACATGGGACCACAAACTTTCCTTGATCACTCCTCTTCTTCTTCAACTTCATGACTTTTTTTTTTCATTTCGCCTCTTTAAGTAACACATATAGAATTCAGATAGTGATGCCCTGCGACAGTACATGGGACCACAAACTTTCCTTGATCACTCCTCTTCTTCTTCAACTTCATGACTTTTTTTTTTCATTTTGCCTCTTTAATTAACTTAATGAACAAATCGATCTGAATGTTACCGTTAGCTTAAAAGAAGTATCAATCGACACTCTTCCTTAATTCGCGTACGAGAGTTGAAATTATAGGATTTAAACATCTGATTAGACTCGCAGCAAGAGCTGGATATCTTACTAATTGAATTTGAGTTCTAGGATGGTACTTATCCCACCCTTAGCATTTATAATTTATAAATCTAATTGCCTACATGAAATCCTAAGTCTAGCATTTTCCCCATCTTATTTACAACCAGTATTTAAGGTTTCATTTACTGCTTTTTGTAGCTTAATCTTGAAGTCTATAGTTTATTGTGTACCCACGCTCCGTGGATTGATCCCAAAGTGCTGCAATCAATCTCTTATTTGATAGAGTTGCTTTAGGGTAATTTGTGCTACATCAAAATTGGTGCGGTTACCGGAAAGCATTGGATTTGCCATTAGACTTGGTGGATAGATTTAGTCTAGGTTTTTTCCTTTTATTTATTTTTACTTATACAATTTTCTTGTGTGTTTTAGGTGCATGCCCAGCAGTACCAGAAGCGACAAGAGAATTGATTGCTTGGAATTTTCAGATCCTACAAGGCAAAATTAACAATTCACTAAGAGAAACAAGCATCATTGAGCGACACCTCTTCTTCGTCATTCGACACCTCTTGTGAGCAAGCAACGGTTGACACTTCTCTAGCATCCATCGACACCAACTTGCAAACAAGAAACATGGCTGTGACTCTTGTGCTGATACATGATGCGAATGGAGAGTTGCATGACTCTGAGGGTCATCTGCGTAATGCATCAGGTCAGAAGATTGATGATCAGGGCGTTGTAATCCATGATTTAGAAGTAGATGTTGTAGAGGCTGCAGCTGCTGATAACGTTGGCTGATTACAACCGTCCAGATCAATACTACACCAACATGTCTGCGATTCGTCCTCCTTCTTTTTTGAGGAATAATTTCAAGCTGAAGCCAGCTTATTTTACACTTGTGGGACAGCAGCCTTATCATGGACTCCCGCATGAGCATCCTATGGACCATAGGAAGCACTTCGAGGATTTAGTATATGCTATCAAAGCCAATGGAGTCCTTGATGACCACCTTCTTTGCAAGCTCTTCAAGTACTCACTTGTTGATGACGCTTCATATTGGCTTAAACAGTTACCACCAGGATCTCTTACATCGTGGAAAGCCATCAAATACTCATTCATGCGTAACTTCTTTGATGATGGTAGATCTGAAGATCTGAGGAACATAATCTCCATGTTTAATTAGGGCATATATAGTCTTTTAATAGCTCCTGGATCAGATTCAGATCATATCAGAGGGATTGTCCATGAGGTACAACTGCTAGGTACCATCTTTAGAGGTCTCGACTTGGTTTACCAGATGACTTTAGACACAATTAGTGATGAAAATTTCAACACTAAGAATCTAGAAGAAGTTGTGAGGTTTATTAAGAACTTGGCGTCTAGCAATAATACCAAAACCACTAATTATGAGAGGAAGAAATCGGGTGACAGTTTGGACAAAGAGCAGATGGTAGAGGTTAAGGTAAAACTGAACAATGTTCATAAACTTCTCAAGAAACAGGTTATCTTCGCAGAGGATGTGGAGGCTTTGGAAGTCGCCAGTGACAGAGCCGATGAGGAAGGGGAAAACGGCCAATTCCACCATGAATTTGACGTTTCCATTGCTTTCATACACGAACTATTGGATCAAGCCAAAAGCACCATGAACTAATTCTTATTTTGAATTTCCCACATGAACATTTTCAATCTGGTCAGTTACTACATAACCGGAATTAATTTCGGTTTAGTTGCTGATGTGGTGCTTACGTGGACACCATGTAGGAAATTGGTTTGTTTCGGTTTGACATCAGTCCAGTTTTTTTTCTAAAAAAAAAATTGATTAGTAAAGAAACGGCGTTGTTTTGATATTTAAAAGAATATGTTATCAAAGAGAATTGAAACCTAGACCTAGAGATCTTCACAGAAGCATTCAACCACTAGACTAATTAAACTTTAAACGATTATGTTTCATTACAATAATACTTGAACTAAATATTGTAATAAGAACGAACAGGTGTGAAAGCACTCAGAGATAGTGGTGGCGTCATAGAAGAGATTGTCGCATATGGGACAAGTCATGCATGCCACCACCGTCTCCCTCTTCACTTTAGCCATCGTTTCTCCTCCCATTCTTCGATGAATCGCACATAAACGACCACCCCGAAAAGAAATCCCCCCTCCCCTGTAATAACTCTCACGAGCCAATAAATTTTTGGTCGAAAAATATCCCGCTCGACCAGTTTTTAGTTGGTTCGACCATGATTAATAAAAATAAAAATTGACCCGGTGATTAATTTTTCGACGGGACTGTCTTGTGGTCGAAAGACCTTCACTTGATAGTTTGGCCGAGTCTTAAATATTTTGGTCAAATTTTTATTAAGCTGGACGAGACTTTCCGAGAACAAGACGAGAGACAAAGACAAGGAATATTTGGTTGAAAATTATTTAAAATTATCAACCAACTGCCTAATTAATTTTGGACCAGACTCATGTCTTCCACCAGCCTGCTTGTTCAGTATTCAGTCACTTGACTTGCACCTGCCTGCTTACTGAGCTTCTTCAGTAAATGGCATATGACAATCACAAGCTGCATGTGTGCTTGCTTCCTCCTTTAATTATTTATGATTGGCTGGAAATTGCTTCATGGGATAGAAAGGACAGTATGGTGTTGATGATGAAACAGGTTGCCAGCTGTCTGCTCTCAGCCAAGCTTGGTTATGAGCTAAACCCTCATATGAAGTAACCTCAGGTTGTATTAAACTCTTCCCCAGCTGCTTCCCACGTTTTTAAAACTACAGAAAAACCTAGAGAATTTCAGAGAGAAAGAGAGAAAGAAGAACAGAAAAATCAGTGAGAAAAATCAAGAAAATAAATCAAGAAAAAAATGGTGGTGATCTAATCTTCAACCCTAGCTCAGTTTGGTTCTTGAGAAAGATCAGAATGTGAGATTTTTAAATAAAACCCTAGACCTAGTTGAGTTCAGATCATGATCAGATCTTGATCTTTCTCTTTGATCAGTCCAGCCACAAGCTTACCTTAGAGAAGAGGATCAGCTGAGGCCATCTAGTCCTTTGATTTGTCTTGGTAAGCTTTGGTCTCCTAGTCTCAGTCAGTATCTGATCAGAACAGTTCATGGCTACCTTAGATCTTGGTCTGATCAGTTGTATAAGTTATGATACAGTTCAGTTCTTGTTTAGTTTCGGTTTGAATTCATCTCTTAAAACAGTTTGCTAAGCTGTTATGGATTGATTGGACTTAAACCAAACTGAACTCAATCTGATCTTGTCCTGAACTGTTGTTAACTGAATATAACTGAACTGATCTGATCTGGTATGAGACGAACCGAGCTTGAACTGAATTGATTTAAGTAGTTTAGCCTGAACCAAACTGTCAGATTGTTGATGTTCTGAACTAAACCTTGCTCTGTTTTGATCAGCTAAGGTGTGGAGCATTGCTAGTCCCATCCTGTTCTTTCAGCCTTGTTCAATAGGAAGTCAAGTCTTGTCCAAGCCAGTTTCAAGACTGTTCTTTAGGTGAGTCTAGACAGAAGATGAGATAGATCATGAATGAGTACATGATTGACTTTAAATTGTAGTATCTCAATTAGATAGTAAAGTCTTTGAATACTTTAAGAAGTGTATGGTGTTTACTTAGTGTAAACACTTACACTTGAAGATTAATCAAAAGGTTAAATTGTGGTTAATCATAATCATAGTACTTGTTCTCAAGTACTAATCTTAATTATGAAATAATCATGGTTTTGATTATGGATTAATCTTGGTTTAATTAAGAATTAATCTTGGTTTAATTGAAAATTAATCTGAGATTAATGAAGGAGTAATCATGATTAATTAAGTACTAATCTTGGATTAATTAAAGATTAATATGAGATTAATTAAGGATTAATCTAGGATTAATTAAGAGTTAATTATGATTAATTAAGAGTTAATTATGATTAATTAAGGATTAATTATGGATTAATTTTAGAATAATTATGGAAGTAAAATCATGTGAAGTCTTGTTATATTCACTATCCCTAAAGCCCCCGCATTACCGTGACTTGGTCCTGCGAACGGAACAAGGTCATGAAGACACGATGATGGGGTAGCTCCCTGGAGACCGTGTACTGCATGACGATGCAGTGTCGGATTGTTCATACCGGACATTCGACAATGATGGTGATGCTAACTCACTAGTCTCGGTTAGCCTTAGTGGTTTCTCGGGTCTAGTATATATATTGTATTATATGAGTATGGTAACGGGCGGGTGTTGTGGAAGTGATGTTTAAAATAAGAATTCACAATGATGATCGATATTAAAGTATAGTACTAGTACTTGCATGATCATGTATATGCATTTGATAACTGTTTGGTTTATTATTGATTGTGTTGTGATTCTAGATTCACTGAGTAAATTAGTTGCTCATGACTCATTCGTGTGTGCAGGTAACCCTTAGGCGGGAGACACTTTACTTTTTGGACGGAAGGAACGGCCAACCAGCGGTAGTATTTTGTTGTCTTTGCAACGTACCTTTTGATGTATATTTACTTAAAACGTTGTTGGGCAATAGGCCATAGGATAAAACTATAACACTTTGTAAGATGTTTAAAGTAAATAAATAATGTATAAAAGATGTTTATAAATCACGAGTTCTCATATGATATTAGTCCTTGTCCGGGACGAACTAACTATCGAATATTGCTTTATCGGGTTGAAAAGCCTAGAGTAATATCTGATAGGAGCGTCTGTGTTCTTTGGTTGTTGGTCTAAGGCGATCGGATTTATTTCGAGAACCTCGGGTCGACCATCAAGGAACATCGACCGTGTCATTTCCGGTTATCTATGATCAGGGGTGTCACATCCCCAGATTTATTTTCAACTCAATTTCGTCCGCGACACAGACACATCCAAGCATCAATTAAAGAAAGACGGAGAAGCAAATAATTAGTTGGTGATTTTTGACGAAGATATTTGTTACTGGAGAGAGAGATTCAGAGGAGACAATCTTAAATCGAAGGAGATGAGTAGAAAGGGTTAAAACTTTTTAAAAATATTTTATTCTCATAGCTGTTGTGAGTTTGTTTGTAGAAAATATTTAGTTCAAGTACTATTGTAATGGAACATATTTGTTGAAAGTTTAGTTAGTCTAGTGGTTGAGTGCTTTTGTGATGAACACTAGGTCTAGGGTTCAATCCTCTTAAAAACAATGTTTAAAAAAAAATCAAAACAACGCCAGTTTGTACTATTCGATCTTTTTTAAAAGTATTGGACAAATACCAATCTGAATTAAACCAATTTCCTACATAGCCTCCACGTAAGCACCACATCAGCAACAAAGCTGAAATTGATTCCGGTTACGTAATAATTGACCAGATTGGAAAAGTTCTTATGGAAAATTCAAAATAAGAATTATTTTGTGGTGCTTTTGGTTTGATCCAATAGTTCGTGTATGAAAACAATGGAGACGTCAAGTTCATGATGAAATTGGCTGTTTTCCCCGACGAGGAAAATGTGGATTTCGTCAGTGGTACTGGTTTTTAAAGGTTTGGGAATCAGAGTGGCAACAGGAAATTTAATGGCGCTAGCAAAAGAAGAAATTTCAGCAACAACCAAAACTCGCAGTACCAGAAACCCTTCAACACCAACAGCAACAATGGCTTCATAAGGAATTATGGAGCTACTTTTTATCAGGATCCTGCTCCAGCAACTCATGAAAGAAAGTTGGAATTAATGATTGATCAGATTCTTGAGTGGCAGCAGAAAATGGCTGTGGAGTTCAATGGGAAGATTCATGTTGTATACCCCAATCTGAATGACAAGTTCGAAGCTCTCAACACCCATGTGAAGAAGCTGCAGACTAAAGTGGTTCAGACAAGTGGTGCTGTGAGGAGGCAGGAAGCCTTGATTAAATGGAAAGGTGAAGCTGGATAGAAGCACCACGTGAGTGCAATCATTGATGATGATTTCTGGGAAGTGGTGAAGAAACAGAAGCTCCAAGAAGGAAAATTTTAAGTCGGAAGTTCCATGTTGTTTGGCAGTGTGCACTGGTGTCGATCGACACTAGTAGACGAGCACTGATCGCCACCCCCAGCAGAGTCCGTGGATTCTCGACACACCGCTAGTGTTGATCGACACTATGCATACATCGATCGACACCCATCTGCCCCTTTGATGTATCGAGTACAGCTATCAAGCATCGATCTATACTATTATTAGGTCGATCGACATCCGTCTTAGACAGCAGCGAGACCGACAGTTGACATCAACAGCCAAATTATGGTCAATGTCCTCTTGAATATGATGCACCAGAGTCTACTATTATTCAACATGCTACTAAGGGACATGTTCCTATTGGAAAGAGTAAGAAGATCAAACTTCTCAAGCGTCTAAGGAGAAAGGCTACTGACAAAGAGATGGATGATTTAACCAAAAGGGTACTGAGCATCCCTAAAGATGAGCCTTTCGATGAGGACTACTACTACTACTACATGATCTGGATGCTTTTCAGAGAGAGCAAAGAGAGAGAACATGACATCGAGCGTGTGTTCCATCAGCTCAGAGGCAAGAAGAAAAAAGTGATTAACCTGAAAAAGAAAGGTGACCTTGGAAAGTTTGTAGTTCCATGTATTGTAGCAAGTCACAGCAATCCGAATGCACTTTATGGCATGCGTTCTTCAGTGAGTACCAAGCCAAGAGCGATGGTAAACCAGCTAGGTCTAAAGATCAAAACTTCTCGAGACTCATTCACTTTTGTGGATTTCTCTAAGGTGGATTTAGGTGAAATTGTCAGAGACCTCCAGGTGGAAACCAGGGATCATGTGGTCCATGTGGATTTATATGTGATAGACATCCAAATAGAATGGAACACATCCCTGCTATTAGGGAGAGCCTTCATGACTATCGCATGAGCTGTTTGCGATATGCTGATGAATAAGTTCTGCCTGACATTCGTTTATAAGAATGTTTTCTATGACCATGTTCGAGTGTTCAAAGGTCACACGTCCTACGTTGGGCTGGATCATGACTTAGGATTTGTGGCAACATTTTATTCTGATTCTGGTTGCGAGAATGAAGATGACGATAAAGTGTCGATCGGCAGCCAATCAGAATCGAGCAACACTCTTAAGACCTCGGAATTACTGGAAGCTTTAACACTGAACCTTGGGAGTGCTATTCCACCAAGGCCACTACGAATATTCTTTGCACATGAACCTAGTTTACAAAGTCTGGATATATATATATATATATATATTATATTCAAAAAAAAAAGTTTACAAAATCTCTTTTATCAGTTCTTTTATATTGTTTAAATGAGTTGGAATAGAATATATATATATATGGATAAATACTCAATATTTTATATAAATAAATAAAAAAATTATTGAATAGTCTTTTTGGAAATATCTTATAACATACAAAATATTATGTATTATAATTTGAATAAACTTTTCTTAAAATTGTTTTGGCAAATCGACACGTGAAAGATCCATTAAAGATGAGAATACAAATATAATACTAATACTTTTTTTTGACAGCATATAATACTAATAATGTATTCATAAACTAACATGATAATTAATGTTTAATTAAGGAAAAAATAGACTAATGAGAAGTTGACGTATGTGATAAAGGTATTTTGTGAATTTTAAAAACTTACACACGGCATATGTTTATGGCCAATTTTCTCAAATAGTCTTTTCTAACTTTTTATTACAAAAATCCCATTCAAGAAAGAAAATGATCAAAATAGTACCTTTTTATTTTGATTTTTTTTTTCTAAATTGAGATTATATCCTCAAAACTCTACCCCTTAATTATAAACCATAAGTCTAGATTAGTTAACTCTAGAGTGTAAACACATTTTTACCCTTTAATAAAATTTATTTTGATCAATTTTCTCTTTAAGTGCTATTTTTATGACAAAAACTTAAAAAATAGTATATACGGAATTTCTCTATGTTTATTTGTATCTCTCTCTGTTTTTTTTCTTTGTTTCTTTTTTTTTTTCTTCTTTTTTATATACTTTTAATATTTTCAATATATACATATGCATTGGTGTTGGAATATTTGATTACACCCCTCAACAAAATCCATCAAATTCAAAGCTCCGTCTATTTCCAACAAAAAAAAATTAAAGCCGACACCCAATTAATAAAAGGGTTCTTTCAAAAATGCCTCAAAATTTCAAGTCAAACACAAAAATAAACTATGTTTTTTTGAAACTTTGTTTTATCCTATTCACCCTAAAAGTTCTAGTTATTCACGAAAATGCCATTACTTTTTTTTCGAAAATAAGGCTTTTACGTTACCATCTTCATCTTCACCAAATATTTACAACTTTGCCATTGACATCAATATCTCAACCACCATGAACTATCAAATTGAGAATGTTAATGCCCTAAAGTTTTGAGTTTTTCTCATTCTTTCTCATTTCCTATCCGCACAAACCACATATCTTACACTTTCTCTCAAAATTCATCAAAAAAACTGAAGATTTTGATTACAAATTATGTAAGGTTCATAAGCTCACGATTCTTGGTGATTAACGAGTAGGTAGCTGTTGTGGTGAAGTTCTGGGTGATTGGAGAAACCACGCAAGTCATCTCACGAGTTAAAGGTATCAAATCGCGAACTACATTTTATTTTTCGGATCTGTTCGACGAAGAAAACTTCTTTAGAAGTCTTCTCATTGATATTAAATGTTTTACTATTATTTTTCAATTGCAAAAGTAACCCACGCATAAGAAGACTTCTTAGTTATCCGGCGGAAGACTTCTAAAGAAGTCTTCTCTCGAAAAGTCAAATATAGTCAATTGCAAAACTAACCCAGCAGACTTCTTGCGACATTGAGAAGACTTTCGAAAGACTTAGGGAAGACTTCTTTTGAAGTATTTGTGGGAACCGAAATTCACATTGTCGATTTCTGTTTAAATAAGGAAAGTAGGAGAACCGTAGTTTCCCAGAGGTTTCGGATATCTGCTAATACCACACGCTAAGCAATCAGAACACGAGATAACAACGATAAAGTATAAGAATTCGTAAAATGAAAGCAAAGAGAAGTCTTATTCCGAATTTGCGTATGAGCGTTTACAACAAAGTATAAGCATGGGCTCGAGAGCTGTTAGCGAGATTCCCAGTTCTAACAACCCTAAGACGGCTAAACCTAATTGAGTCGCAGCTCGAATAACAAAAACGGAAAGTTACCTAATTGCTCTAAGTGCTAAGTTTGCTATGCAAAAGTCCTCTCTCATGTCTCTCGCCTAGGACTCCTTATATACTCGCTCCTATGTTGATTTACGCTTTTCCCCTTCTGCCCTTAAGCCGTCATAGCCTAAAAATGGAGATATTCAATTTTTCCCGATCTTCGTAATTATCTTTAAAATTTCGTATTTATCCGCGGAAACTTGACATTTATATTTCCTTGCGAACCAAGCGTAAACCGTCCCACGGTTTACGGGCTGCTGGTTAAGAAATCATAAGGTGGGCTTCAAGTCATGTTTTAGGTCCCTTTGGGCGGTCTTTCGACTTGAAGCGTTTATTACGACTTCTTTCGATAAAAACGAACTTTCCGCGGTTTTTATCGTAAAGTTTGATTGATGACTTCGAATGGCGGAAAACATGAAATGGGTTTGCTACGGTCTTCGGGAGACAGCATCGAAGGGTAGACGAGAATGCAGGGATACTTTCCATGCGAACCAAGCGTAAACCGTCCCACGGTTTATGGGCTGTTGGTTAAGAAATCGTAAGGTGGGCTTCGAGTCATGTCTTCGGTCCCTTTGGGCGGTTTTTCGACTTGAAGCGTTTATTACGACTTCTTTCGATAAAAACAAACTTTCCGCGGTTTTTATCATAAAGTTTGATTGATGACTTCGAATGGCGGAAAATATGAAATGGGTTCGCTACGGTCTTCGGGAGACAGCATCGAAGGGTAGACGAGAATGCATGGATTTGTGTCGTATCGACGATTCGGAAGAGTTTGGTCGCTACGTAGTGACCGAGCAGGACGGACGCTCGATCGCTACGTAGCGACCGAGCAGGACGGTAGCGACCAAGCTTGGCTCGAGCTCGGTTGCTACGTAGCGACCGAGCGGGACGGACGCTCGGTCGCTACGTAGCGACCGAGCCTGCCTCGAGCACGGGCGCTACGTAGCGACCGAGCAGGAAGGACGCTCGGTCGCTACGTAGCGACCGAGCCTGGCTCAAACTCGGTCGCTACGTAGCGACCAAGCAGGACGGGCGCTCGGTCGCGATGTAGCGACCGAGCTTGGCTTGAGCTCGGTCGCTACGTAGTGACCGAGCGGGACGGACCCTCGGTCACTACTTAGCGACCGAGCAGTGTGCATGCTTGGTCGCTGCGTAGCGATCGTGCTTGGCTTGTCCGTGGTCCGATTGCTATACTCGAGCTCGTCCGTGGCTGGTTTTAAATACGCGTCCGTTGCCTTTGGGACAGCCGGTATTTGATTCGATCGAGATTTGAACACGATTTTACGGCGAAATTCTTCGTAAAGATTTCTTTACGAAGATTACTTTTCGTAAAAACGTTCATGCTGATTTTTACGGACTTTCAGACATTGATTTCGTCGTGACCGATTTTAACCCCAACAGTTAGCCCCCCAGCTCGCTAGAACCATGAGCTTCTAGCGTGAGGTTCTAGTGAGTGGCTTGGCAAGTTAGGCAAGTTAGGTGAGTTACTAGTGAGTGGCTTGGCAAGTTAGGCAAGTTAGGTGAGTTAGGCAGAATTAATAGTTGAAAAGGTTTGTAGTAAGTGGTCTTTTCGCTCTTCTAAAAGTAGAACGCGATAGGATTGGGGCTGCGCCTTATGACGGCTGCCTACGTACCCTTGTTGAAAGGATCAAGCCTTTCATAGTTCGTCTTGGAGTTAAGGTTCTTATGACTAGTTTTCCAGCGAGACCTTTACGGTCTAGTTTTTATGTAGAGGTTTTCAGGCGTGTTGCGGCCGATTGAATTTTATATGGGTGTAGAAGGAAGACTACGAGTTGCATCTCGTAATCTAACTCTGTGTGAACTGCTATATCCGTGATCTGTTTCGAGAGTTTTTTGCAGCGTGTAAACTTGCGGGATTTCTGAAGACGCTCGAATATTGGCATGGAGACAAATTTTGGGATCTCGTATCAGGGTGTTTGATACTATGCCTAGAGATGTTAGAGACCAGTGCGCTGGGTTTAGGGCAAGACCTAGGTCTAATCACGGCTTTAGGGGGTGCGATGACTACTTCGACTTACGTTTCCCGTATCGTTTTCTACCTGATTCCATCCCACTTTAAAGTCCGCGATATGTTCTCGACTTACGTGACTTGTATGGTAGGAATCGAGCATCTCTTCGAGGACAATTTTTAAGTCTCCCGAAAGTGCTGACCAAAAATTTTGGGTTTCTTTTATAGCGCTTTTATCCTTGTGTCGGATGTACGAGAGTCATCTCTACGAGATGGCTAAGTCTGTTTAGGACGTTAAGAGTTTGTTGTGATCAGCAACAAACTTAATGGTAAAAATTTCCATTTTGAGTCTTTGCGAAGGATATGTTTTGAGAAGATGTTAGTGCGTATGACTGTCTGGTCTTCCAAAAAGGTGTTTTTATCGAGGAAGAAAATTTTCGTCGAACAATGAATCTTCAGGCGTCTGCGACGTCTCGCGATGCTGAAGATTTATTATTCTTTCGTATGCCGCGTTTCTTGCTTTAAATATCTGCGGGCTTGAAGATCTTTCGCAATGTTGCAAGGGTTTAGTCTTAGCCCAGCGTTTGAGAAACATTCTAGTTTGACTACGGATGTTCGCAGCCAAAATTGTTGTTCCTGTTTGGATGCTAATAATTCGATTTGCGATCGAGGAATTAGGACTGAGGTGTCGTGTAAATTTGTCCATGGGAAGAAGCGTTTTCCTTCATAATGCTTTGCGAAGTGTTGGCCTTCTGAGATCTATTTCTTGCATTTTTTAAGAAGCGTTTTTCTTACAGGCCGCATATTATGAATAAAACGTTGCGGGCTTAAAGTGAATTGTGGAGCGTATTGAACTTGGTCAATTTTCGAAAAGTTTAGATTTTCTGTTAACCGTTTGGTTGTTAGGACTGAGTTTCGTTACGAAGAATTTATCATATGATTTCCGACTGTGGGCTATACGTTAATTGTTCTCTTAATAGTCACACGACGTTTTTAGACAAATCGTAGATTGTCGTTTTGTTCTTAAGTGATGGAGCGATGGTTTCTCAAATAGTTTGGCTTGGCGAGAAGGATGTGTTCACTCAAGTAGCGTTGTTTCTGCTGGTTTTAGAAGAAACGTACGTTTCTGCTGTGATTTCGATCTTAGGTGAAAGTTGCTTGGAGTTACTCATGGAGTGTTACCGAAGTTTATTTCATTACGATCTAGTCGCAGAACGTTTTTCATAAGTTTTTTGAGCGGATTCCCATGACACATTCGTTTCTGGAACGAATTGGTCAACAAGAGGAGGATCTACCGTCGGGAGGAAAGTGTTCCTTTTAATGTGCACGATGCTACATCTATTCTCGAGTTTTCTTCGTCGCAAATGTTTTCGATGCTTTTCCGTGACTCACTTGGTACAACGGAAACTGAAAGAAATGCTTTGGTGATTGAAGATTTTTCGTAGAAATTTTTAAACGAAAATGGCTTTCTAAAGCCGGAAAAGGGTTCAATACTTTGGCTAATCGTCGAGTTTCAGTTTGATATTGATACAAGTTTTCTGTACACATGATTGTGACAAGAAATGATGTATAGTCTTTGAGACTATGATATGTTGCTAGCGTTTAGACGAATTTTAGATTGTCATTTGCCTATTTGGGACGATTTGCTTTGACAAAATCGTTTTCTTGACGATTTGCAAAAGTTTTTTTGAAGTTTGGGAGTATACGTGTATAGTATACGTACCTACTCCCTTTTTTTTTAAATGGAAGAAAACAGTTGAACCGATACTTTGAAGGGTTGTGTACGTTTCTTCTTCTGTGATTTGGAAAGATCGATAATCCGAGACGATTTAAAGACGACGCTTGGAATGTGATTTGTTTGTTTCCATGTTGATGACTTGGAATATGTCGGTTCCGAGAAAATTGGCAGAAACGAATCGGTTTGAAGACGACGTTGATGTCTCTAGTTTTTTCTCTCCTTAGGAAGCGAGCTTGATATGCGTGGCGATCGTTTCTCAATTTTTGGAGAGTTTAGATCGGTTTGCAACGATATATCGAGACAGAAAAAATCGCCTAAGACTTAGTTCGCTAGACTATCCACCTAGGTTTTATGTTTCCTAAAGTTCTATGGCAGTCTCAAAGGCGTTTTTATTTCTTAGTAATTTCCTACGAAAATTCCAAGTCTGATTTCAGAAATTTCAAGTCGGAAATACCTTAGTTCTCTCGAAGATGTAGTTTTGTCTCTTCTCAGTTTTGCTTGCTCATTTCCCCTTCCTGTTCTCGTGAATGTTCGCCATTTTTGATATTGGTGTTTATCCTTTGAAACTTGACATATATCTTCCGAACTTGACTGTTATCTTCTCCTTAGATACGACGTCAATTTTTATAAAAAGGTTCAACGTAATCGTATAGTTGAGGCCGCTAAAGTGTAACCGTTGCCGTTTTATACGTAACCGTTGCCGTTTTATACGATTAATTTGAATTCATGCGAGAACACAAGTCTTTGAGGGTTTTTTTTATCGTAAAATTTCAATGGTAACTCCAATCGAGACGAAAAGAGAGACATTTCGATCGAGATTTGAAGGAGAACACAAAGATGGAGGTAAGGGCGAGTAGGAGTAAGCATAGGAGTTTAGACGAGGCTTACTTGTTTTCGTCGTAAAATCTCAACGGAAACTCCGATTGAGACGAAACGAAAAGCGTTTCGATCGGGATTCAAAATAGAAGCTAAAGGAGGACCTTTCCGAGGCCTTACAGGTAGCTATGTGGCGAGTGAAGGTCTGACAGGTCGCTACGTAGCGAGTGGAAGCAAGCCAAGAGGAGTCCTACTTGTTTTCGTCATAAAATCTCAACGGAAACTCCGATTGAGACAAAACGAAAAAAACGTTTCAATGAGGATTCAAAACAGAACCCAAAGGAGGACCTTTCTGAGGCCTGGCAGGTTGCTATGTAGCGAGTGAAGGTCTGACAGGTCGCTACGTAGCGAGTGGAAGCAAGCCGAGAAGAGTCCTACTTGTTTTCGTCGTAAAATCTCAACGGAAACTCCGATTGAGATGAAACGAAAAGCATTTCGATGAGGACTCAAAAGAGAACCCAAAGGAGGACCTTTCTGAGGCCTGACAGGTCGCTATGTAGCGAGTGAAGGTCTGACTGGTCGTTACGTAGCGAGTGGAAGCAAGCCGAGAAGAGTCCTACTTGTTTTCGTCGTAAAATCTTAACGGAAACTCTGATTGAAACGAAATGAAAAGGATTTCGATGAGGATTCAAAAGAGAACCAAAAGGAGGACCTCTCTGAAGCCTGCCAGTTTATGGTCGCTATGTAGCGAGTGAAGTTCTGACAGGTCGCTACGTAGCGAGTGGAAGCAAGCCGAGAAGAGTCCTACTTGTTTTCGTCGTAAAATCTCAACGGAAACTCCGATTGAGATGAAACGAAAAGCATTTCGATGAGGATTCAAAAGGGAACCCAAAGGAGGACCTTTATGAGGCCTGATAGGTTGCTATGTAGTGAGTGAAGGTCTGACAGGTCGCTACGTAGCGAGTGGAAGCAAGCCGAGAAGAGTCCTACTTGTTTTCGTCGTAAAGTCTCAACGAAAACTCCGATTGAGACAAAACGAAAAGCATTTCGATGAGGATTCAAAAGAGAACCCAAAGGAGGACCTTTCTGAGGCCTGAAAGGTCACTATGTAGCGAGTGACGGTCTGACAGATCGCTACGTAGCGAGTGGAAGCAAGCCAAGAAGAGTCTTACTTGTTTTCGTCGTAAAATCTCAACGGAATGAGACGAAACAAAAAAGCGTTTCGATGAGTATTGAAACGATAACGCAAAGAAGGACCTTTATGAGGCCTTACAGGTCGCTACATAGCGAGTGGAAAGTTGGCTTGAGCTCGGTCGCTACGTAGCGACCGAGCAGTGCGAGTGCTCGGTCGCTACGTAGCGACCGAGCTGTGCGAGTGCTCGGTCGCTATGTAGTGACCGAGCTGTGCGCGTACTCGGTCGCTACGTAGCAACCGAGCTGCGTGTGTTCTCGATCGCTACGTAGCGACCGAGTTGTGTGTGTGCTCGGTCGCTACGTAGCGACCGAGCTGTGTGCGTGCTCGGTCGCTACGTAGCGACCGAGCTTGGAAAGAGCTTGATCGCTACGTAGCGACCGAGCTGTGTAATCGATTTGCTGCGTTTCCTTTTTCCGCGATTAACCTAGGGGTTTTCTGCGGTTTTTGGGAGAACAAGTTTTACCCTTCCGAAAAACGTGTTTTGGTAAAACCCTTACGCATTGAAACTTCTTTAGCTCGGAAATGAGCCAAAATTACGGGATTTGATAAAATTTATCATTTTCCTTTAAGTTTAGACAGAGAAATCGCAAGCTCGTTTCGTAGCACTTCCTGTTGGCGAAAAGTCGCGACTAGGTTTTTTCGATTTTTTCAAGAACTGTGGCGTTTGCGTAGGCGTTGGCCATAGGCGCAGTGGCGGTTGAGGTTGTCTTACCAGCGTTATTGCAAACTGCGATTTTGTCTTTTGTATTTCTAGACATTGTTTTGATCGAGCGTTTTGTGGCTGAGAGTTAGATTGATCTGTACCCCCCCTCCTTCTAGCGCCAAACTGTGGGAACCGAAATTTGCACTGTCGATTTCCGTTTAAATAAGGAAAGTAGGAGAACCCTAGTTTCCCAGAAGTCTCGGATATCTACTAATACCACACGCTAAGCAATCAGAACACGAGATAACAACGATAAAGTATAAGAAATCGTAAAATAAGAGCAAAGAGAAGTCTTATTCTGAATTTGCGTATGAGCGTTTACAACAAGGTATAAGCCTGGGCTCGAGAGCTGTCGGCGAGATTCCTAGTTCTAACAACCCAAAGACGACTAAACCTAATTGAGTCGCAGCTCGAATACCAAAAATAGAAAGTTTCCTAATTGCTCTAAGTGCTAAGTTTGCTATGCAAAAGTCCTCTCTCATGCCTCTCGCCTAGGACTCCTTATATAATCGCTCCTTGGTTGGTTTACGCTTTTCCCCTTCTGCCGTTAAGCCGTCATAGCTTAAAAATAGAGATATTCCATTTTCCCGATCTTTATAATTATCTTCAAAATTTCGTATTTATCCGCGGAAACTTGACATTTATATTTTCTTGCGAACCAAGCGTAAACCGTGGGACGGTTTACGGGTTGCTGGTTAAGAAATCGTAAGGTGGGCTTCGAGTCATGTCTTAGGTCCCTTTGGGCCGTCTTTCGACTTGAAGCGTTTATTACGACTTCTTTTGATAAAAACAAACTTTCCGCGGTTTTTATCGTAAAGTTTGATTGATGACTTCGAATGGCGGAAAACATGAAATGGGTTCGCTACGGTCTTCGGAAAAGTTATCGAAGGGTAGACGAGAATGCATGGATTTGTGTTGTATCGACGATTCGGAAGATTTATGTCACTACGTAGCGACCGAGCTTGGCTCGAGCTCGGTCGCTACGTAGTGACCGAGCTTGGCTCGAGCTCGGTCGCTACATAGCGACCGAGTGGGACGGACGCTCGGTCGCAACGTAGCGACCGAGCCTGGCTCGAACTCGGTCGCTACGTAGCGACCGAGCAGGACAGACGCTCGGTCGCGATATAGCGACCGAGCTTGGCTCGAGCTCGGTCGCTACGTAGTGATCGAGCAGGACGGACCCTCGGTCGCTACTTAGCGACCGAGCAGTGTGCATGCTTGGTCGCTGGGTAGCGATCGTGCTTGGCTTGTCCGTGGTCCGATTGCTATACTCGAGCTCGTCCGTGGCTGGTTTTAGATACGGGTATGTTGCCTTTGGGACAGCCGGTATTTAATTCGATCGAGATTTGAACACGATTTTACTGAGAGATTCTTCGTAAAGATTTCTTTACGAAGATTACTTTTCGTAAAAACGTTCATGTCGATTTTTACGGACTTTCAGACATTGATTCTGTCGTGACCGATTTTGACCCTAACAGTATTCTCCAGCTGGACTTCTATTTCTACAAAAAGTCAAAATTCTGACTAACTTCAGTCAAATTCAAAAGTAACCTGTTTATCCGTAGAAGTCTTCTCTGTGAATTTCGAAAAAAATTCAATTTCAAAAGTAAGCCAATATTTACAAAGAAAGACTTCCGAAGATGTCTTCTGTATAGTTGACTTCTTAAGAAGTCTTCCTTCGTAAATTTGCAATTGCAAAAATGACCTAAATAGAAGACTTCTTTTGAGGTCTACACAGAGTAGACTTCTTTTGAAGTCTTCTGTGGATGACTTCAAAAGAAGTCTTTTACGTAAATCTTTATTAAACTTCAAATTTATCCAAAATTTAAATGAATTTTTAATATCTTCTTGCTAATTCATGTTTATTAATCAATATTGAGACCACTGAGTCGAACTTATAACTTAATTGGTGATAATTATGAAGTTACAAACATTGATATTTAATAATGTTTCTAGCTAAACGGAGAAGTCTTCTATAAGTCTTCCTCATAGCTTATAAAGTCTTCTCTGATGATTTTGTTTTATTAAGTTGATGTTCTGTGTTTGTGTTGTCTTCCTCATAAGATACAATTTTTAACTTCCATAAGATTTAAAATTTTAACTTTCACTTAAAATTCAATTTTGATCTTTTGTGAATTTGACTAAGGTTTTTTGAGAAGTCTTCTTTCTTAGTTTTAGCTAAGTTTACCAAGTTTTTGTGTTGTTGTGTTTTGTTATGTGTGGGTAGAATTATTAAAATATTTTTTATTATGTTGCATCAATAACTTTAATGAAGTCAAGTACTTTTGGCAAAACATGAACATATTTACCATTCTTTTGATTAACATCTCTTAAAGTTTACAAAATAATTCACAACTAAAATATTACACATACAAATCATTAAAAGACCATAAACAAAATTATTACATAGCTAGATATTATTCCTCAACATAGATAAGCTTGGACTCCACTTCACATCATCTCTTTGTACCACTTTGGGCTGAAGACTTTGGAAGACTTTCTGAAGACTTCGTGGGAAGTCTTCTAGCATAAAATACATTAGAAGATTTCCCAAGAAGTCTTCCGAGAGTCTTCCAAGAATTATCCCAGAAGTCTTCCAAAATCTGTCTCAGATCTTAAAAATCTCCTTATTCAAAAGCATTTAAATGACTTCATAATAGAGAAGACTTCAAAAATAAATTTTTAGATAATAAACAAAACAGTCACATTAGGTTGGATTTATAATTTTTTAGAATCTATTATGTAAAACACACAAAATACATATCTAAAATTTATACCACTTTAGGCAGAAGAATTTGGAAGACTTCCTGAAAACTTTGTGGGAAGTCTTCTAGCATAAAATTAATTAGAAGACTTTCTAAGAAGTCTTCCGAAAGTCTTCTAAGAGTCTTCTGAGAAGTCTTTCAAAGTCTTTCAAATCTGGAAAAACCTGCAAATTCAAAAACATTCAAATGACTTCAAAACAGAGAAAAACTTCAAAACTAAAAATTTTATGCTTACAAAATACACAAAACAATCACCTATGTTGAATCTATAGCTTTTTAGAATCTAACATATAAACACACACATAAATTCATATCAAAAATTTAGAGATGTACCTTTGAAAGAGTGAAAGATAAGAATCATGTAATGAAAAACCTGTAAAAAGAAGATAAATTAGTAAGAAGACATAAGAAAAAGTGAGAAATGGATATACAGTTTGGTGTTTTGATGTTCCAAGAGATTATAGAGAGGTTGGAGAGTTCTAGGGTGTGAAACATTACATTTTTGTTGCAGTCATTTGAGAGGAAGAAAGAAAATGTGTAAATTTTCTTTATATATAGAGACAAAAATTCCAATTAGGTTAAATGTTTTTGATCCAGAAGACTTCTGGAAGACTCATGGAAGACTTATGTAAGACTTATTAAAGACTTATGGAAGACTTTGATTTAGGCGGGAAACCTAAATTATTCCAAAATTTAGGTGGGAACCCTTCATTTTACTTAAATTTAGGCGGGATGTATCGAAAGACTTCTTTTTAAGTTATTTTGTGAGTCTTCTAAACCTTAAAATCAAATAACTATGCAAAAAAAAAACTTTTTTAAACTTAAAAAAAATTAGAAAGTGTTTAAATCAAATTATTAGATAGTTACTAAACATGTATAGGTCAATTTGAAAAAGGAAAAACAAATGAAGATAAGATTTCAAATCTAACCCTAAAGATACCAACAATACTATAATATATGTTACGAAACCCTAAACCAATGACTCATGAACCAATCTACATTCACTCATCTATGTTGAAAATAATTCAATTTCAGATAAACTAAATTTACAACATTGAAAAATGTTTATTATTACATGATTTCAAATTTTAACCCATGAAAATACTTTTTATAAAAAAAAAAATTATTTTAAAGATCTAATCGATGAGAAGACTTTCTCTGGAAGACTTCTAGAAGACTTTCTCTGGAAGACTTCTAGAAGACTTCTGGAAGACTCCTGTAAGACTTTGATTTAGGCGGAAAACCTAAATTATTCTAAAATTTAGGTAGAAACCATAAATTCTACTAAATTTAGGCGGGATGGTATCTGAAGACTTATTTTTAAGTCTTCTGTGAGTCTTATGTGAGTCTTCCAGACCCTAAAATCAATTAAGTATGCAAAAAACACTTTCTTAAACTTAAAAAAAAAAAACTTAGAAAGTGTTTAAATCAAGTTATTAGATAGTTACTAAACATATATGGGTCAATTTGAAAAAGAAAAAAAATGGAGGTAAGATTTCAGAATCTAATCCTAAAGATACAAATAATATTATAACATATGTTACCAAACCAAACCAGTGACTCATGAGCTAATATACATTCACTCATCTATGTTGAAAATAATTCAATTTCAGATGAACTAAATTTACATCATTGAGAAATATTTATTATTACATGATTTCAATTTTTTACCCATCAAAATATTTTTTATAAAATTATAAAATTATTTTTAAGATCTACTAAACTAGAAGACTTACAAATAAGTCTTCTCTAGTGAAATGTTATAATGGTAAAACTGAATATATAATTTTTGTTTGTTCATAAAGAGATTGTTGTAATTTCACTGAACTTTTGAGTTACACTTGCATTTGATTGAATTTGGAGTACACTTATGTATTCAAAATCAAGTTTTGAGTCATTTTTGGTAAATTCTCTTTAATAAAGAGTTGTAAGTCCAAGAAGAAGAGATATTTTAAAGCCATACAATGTTGTCGTCGCGGAACCTCTCGCCAGCTTCATGTCCTCCAAAAGTTTAAAATAATTTATTTTGAAAATACATTATGTTTTAGTTGAAGACTTAATAGTACAAGTAATTCAGTTGTTAAGCTGACCCTTGAAAAGCACGATTTCTCCATCAACCATTTGATTTTTTTTCTTTCTTAATCTTTACGGATACCAAGTGATGACTACATTTTCCCTTAATAACAATAAGCGAATGATCGACTTAGTTTTTAATATTTTTAATATATATATATTCTTTTACTACG
This sequence comes from Brassica napus, assembly GCF_020379485.1. NCBI lineage: Eukaryota > Viridiplantae > Streptophyta > Magnoliopsida > Brassicales > Brassicaceae > Brassica > Brassica napus. Next base: position 23,708,620 of record NC_063442.1, on the reverse strand, counting down.
TCTAGTGTGTATAAATGTTCCTTCCCAACACAGAATCACCGTTCAAGAAACCCTGTCGTATTGGGATTAAAATTTTAATGTGGAGTTTGACAATTTTAAAAGTCGATAGATTTTTAAAAACCATGTAGATTTAACAAATATTGTATCAACTTTATCAAATAATTTTTATTGATTTTTAATGACTATCAAATATTTATATATAGATATCTTTCTCAAAAAAAAAAAAATCCTTCTAAGGTAATATATAAGTTATTTATAACTTTTTCGAAATTGTTTGATGTAAAACATATATATAACACATTGCTACCTTTCTTTGATAAAATATATATATTGACAAATAATAGATTTTTTCAATATCTTTCTGATGGTGCTTTAGGACTGATGTCAATGAGGAACATTTTATTTTTATTTTTGTAAAACTCAACTGATTAACACACTATAAATGTCAAAATCCCAAATTTCCAAACAGTTTATATTTTGCTTAAGGAGTAGACCATCTCAAATTATGTTTTTATCTTCGACTTTCGGATGTTTCAATTTCACAATAAAGAAAACAAGAACATTGCCATCATCTTTTCCTTTTAGATTACATAATTAAGAAACACATTAAAAAACTAACGAAAATAGACGAGGAAAAACAACTTCATAATGTAAAAGATAATTCTCAAAATTGATATACGGTGTCATCATTGATGTCTGAATGAAAGATGAAAAGAGATGAGTGGAAGATGTGTTTGTATGTGGGTATGTTTTTATTACATGGATTTTTCAAATCTTGTGAATAAACATGATATTTTCCAAATCTAGACTTATGAGCAAAAATATAGAGAATTTACATTCCAATAACAATAGAATTTAATAGAGTTACAAAATCAATGAAACCTAAACTTTTTGAATAACAAGAATTTGAATGAAATTTAAAAATTCTCAAACCTATAACAATAGATTTTAAAAATTCATAAACCAATAACCATGGAATCTTAAAATTTTATAAGTCATCTAGAATTTGGTTACCATTAACCTCCCCTAACTTTTATGTCCTTTGTTTTTTCATTCACTGTTATCTAGTACTTCTTCTTTCTTCTCTTTCAGTTTAATTATCGTTGTAAAATAAAAAAAAATTGTTTTAAAATGAGTGTCGCTTTAGAATTTCAATGAAATTTTATTAACAATATTTTCTTATTTGTTTTTCTATTAGTTGAAATATGGTTAGATATATAACTAATGATGTATTTTTTTTTAGAAATATGCAAAATTAAATATTTTCTTAATTTGTGTGAATAAACTTAAAACGACAATTAAAATGAAACATATGAAGTATGGTCGTCCACTTACTCATACGTATGGAGATAATTTTGTATAATAGGTTTACATGAGTTGCAAATCTTTTTTTGGTGCAAATGTTAAAATTCATATCATTTTTTTGAGTTTTTACGATGCTGCATTAGCAACTTATTACAGAGAAAAGGAAAGAAAGAAACACTAAAACAAAGCAACAAAGGAAAGCTAACTATGTATAAGCTGCAAATCTTATTAGACGAAAAGGAAAAAGGATAAAAATACATATATGATCTCACTTAAAGCAACGAATGATTTAATAAAAATAAAAACAAACAATGACTTGTGTAAGACGATATAACCGAGCTTTTACTTTATCAATATTTTCAACTAGAAGAACATAAATTATTCATAGCATATGAAGCACATTAGGAAAACTTCGGACAAAACAACAGACGTCGGGACAAATTTTCGGAGAGTAAATTTCCTAAGCAACCGCGTGAGAATTATATATTTTCTTTTATTTTTCGATTTTTTTGTTAATTTAACCTGACAAAGATAATGTTCTTTTGAACTGAAACAAAGAAGATTTTGTAACTGAATCTAGGAGATTGTATTAGACCGAGAGTTTCTGATGATTTGTATTAAAATAACAAATTCATTATTATTCAAACGAGGATTTTGAAAAACATTTTAAAATTCAGTGTTATTGAACTTGTCATTTCATAAAACACTCTGAAATCCAATGTTATCGTACAAAATTTAAGTTAAAGATTTAAGAATGTTTCAAAATGTTTTAGTGTGTTTGAGAGGTGTTTCTTAGTTATAAAATAAAAATTCAAATCTCATGATTTTAGATGAGATTCTAGAATTATTTAACAAAACTCACACTAAATTCAAATACTCACCTAAAATCATCTAAAAATTTAGTAAAATCAAATCATTATAAATTTTAAATTAACGTTATGAATTTCTTAAAAACTAAAATTACAAAAAAAAATCCTACGATTTTTTAGATTTACGCGAATGTGGAAAAGTGTTTATATATGCTTTTTGTATTCATGGTTTATATTTCTTCTACTTTTTGGGTCAAATTCATGGTTAATACGTCTGAGTCTTTTTCTCTTTCATCTTTCTGGAAATAGGATTAGTTTGATCTATTATCCATGTCAAATAGTTCATTTCTGTACCAAAGAGCTTTTATTCAGATTTGTTTGTTACATATGATAGTAGTAAACAACCAAACTAAACTGAAATTCAACTTAATATGAAATGCCTGTAAATTCTTTTGTTATTCTTGCATATTGTCTAACCAATTAATGGTGCTCCAATGGTTGAATTGTCAATTTTTGGAGTGTACGCGTGTAACTCCATGTTCCCGAGATTCACAATTTTTCAAAAGTTTGGCACCATAATTTATCTTTTTACAACTCTTCAAACAAACCCGTAAAAGTGAGTGGTGAATAATTATATTACCCAGCGAAACAGTTTTGTATAGCCTTTTCTTGATAAATTAATATATGAATAAACGTAAAATTAGTAAATACTACTTGTACACCATCTTATGTTTAAATAATAAAATAGTTGTTTGATGAATAAAAAACAGTAGCCGCAGACAACAATACAAAACAAACTTCAGTTAAAAAAAAAACAGTACAAAACAATTTCACTATTACATAATTATCAATTTTACCTCTATTCGGCAGACCTAACAGTGGATACATTTATGCCTCCACTCTGCGGATTCTAATCTACCACACACAGACAACTCATAATCTGATCCTCAACAACATTTATTAGATCAGTTCATACCAATCATCTAGTTCATTGTGGTCATTATCATAATCAATACCATTATTCAATCTATCAAATCAACACAAATTAGTCCATTTTGATTTTCTTAACAATATGGACATTTTTGTGCACCATACAACATAGATCTATCAACATAACATCATTTAAGGAAGCCAAAAAAATCATAATACAACACCATACAATATAAATAATCAAGAGACGAAAACCAGTTTTTAAAACCGCCTCACCTGGATTGGAGATGAACAATATTTTGTTCCAAAATTGATGCATATCTAAAGAATATATACAAATACGAAGACAAAGACGGCGAACAATGAACTAAGAGACGAAAATTGGTTGTGACGCCGCCATTATAATGAGCGAAAATATTGGAATGGTCAGCAAGCGTCGAAGGCGGATGGCGGTGGTCAGCAACATGATACGGTGGCAGCTCGACTAGCTTAGGCAGCTTGGTTTCTTGATGGCTTAGGTGCTTGGGATTTGTGTAGGGATTCACTAAATTTTGTTTGATAGGGAAAAAAGTTTAAAATTTATATTTAAAGGGAATAATAAAAAAATCATATGTTTAAACTTTGCATGCTCTTAGCCTAGTTAGTTTTTCCTTAAAACAAGGAGAAAATGGGTCTTGAGTTAGGATAGTAACAACTTCTCCATGTTGATATGATTTTCCCAAATTTCAAATTCCTTAAATTTCAAACAATACCATCCAAAGCCAAGAAGAAAAGTGGAACAATCCACTGGTTCTTGTAAATAATTTGATTCGCTGATCCTTACTATTATCCAAACATTCCCTTGGATCTCATATTTTTCTCATCAAACCAAGACCATCTAAGTCTTCATTGCAGTCTAAAACTCAGCATTCTTATATGTGACTGATACGTTGAAACATACATCTGACTGGGGCTTTGTAGAGTCAACTCGTCCCTCTAACAGAGTTGCGCTAATCGACACATAACACATTGTGAAATCAGACATCTGTTGTGACATTCCAATCAATGCCACCACATTCATCCTCTCAAAATAAAAAAAAACCATGTACCACAATGTTAGTGTTAACTTACAAACTAGATTACTAACTCAAAAAGTTTCTCATCCTTAGATGTCATGCATCTCATATGAAAATTTCAAATCCTTGGCACTTGTCAGCATAACCATGTGACAGTCATGTACTTACTCGGCCTCTCATTAATCAGTTCATCTTGCTCAACGATTTCGTAAATTATTTATTGCCAAGATCCTAGCTCTCCTCCCACTTTGATACAACCTGAGGGGTCCACCATGGTCTCCCACAAAAAACCCGTATAGGGACATTTCTATGCTTGAGTGGTGGTTGTTGTCATACTCTGATAAAATTAGTGGTAGATACATGCTTTATTTACACAACCCAACACACATGCCACATATGTTAATCACCATATCTCTAGCAATCCAACAAAAAATCACATTATTATCATATCTCATTTCCATGTTTGCACATGTAAATCTTGCAGTAATCCACTATGGATTCACTGCTCCAGTTTTATCGACTAACATGTTTAAACTTTGTGCACATATGTTAATCACCATGTCTCTAGCAATCCAACAAAAAATCACATAGTTATCATATCTTATTTTCATGTTTGTACATATAAATCTTGCAGTAATCCACTATGGATTCACTGCCCCCACTTTTATCAACTAACATGTTTAAACATTGAAATCCATGTAATAACATCCTTCTTCATCCTGATCTTTGATATTTCCTTAACAAATTTTTACACATCTTTTTGTTGTCCTGATGTATGAAATATTGTTACTAGCAAGATTTTTCCAAGATCTTATCCTTCAGATCTTCATCGTCCGAAACACTCACTCAGTTTCTGAATGAAGCATGTAAGAAGTCTATTTGATCCAAAACATTCAGTCCATGGTTGTCCTCTCTCATAGTAATGGCACACACGTGCACCTTCCAATGTTACAACAAGTTTCAGTTGCGTTTGTGTATGCCAAGGTATTCCAGACCAAGATAGTACTAATACTAGCATTTGAGTCAGCTGCTCAAACCTTTTGGTGAAAGTTTCAGATATCACATGACCCAAGAATCCACTTCTTGCTAATCCATGTGAATTTGAAAACTCACGTCCCCTCTAAAGTGAGCTACTTGACTGGATGAATATTATCTCTCCAATGAGTTTTTAGCTCATTCTTGAACTCAACCATCTCTGTGGGTGCCAACCGATATGGTGCCTTTGATACAAGCACATGCCCAGGTTCCTTCTTATCGAAAAGGCATTATCTCGACTTTGTAAAGGTCCTTGCAATGGTTTGAATACGTCTTTATACTCAGATAGTACTGGAATGGGATCTGATCTCATAGCTTTCACTTTTAAGAACACATCATCCCTCTTCCCAGTTGTGACTCTTCTACCTGCAACATCAACATAATAAAGTCCATGTTAGTCCTTATTCCACCAAAGACTCTCTTCCCCTTCTATCGAGGAATCTGGACACGTTTCCTGGCATAATCCATTAGTGTCTCGTGTTTGTCAACGAATTTGTCTCTAATATCTCCTCAAATTAGCTCAACTTCAATATCATCATGTTTCCTGGTGAGTTCACAACCTCACGCTGCGAGCATCACTATCACTGAATCTACCTCTGAACAGTTATATATCCTTTCCATATTGGCACACCACTGAATTCTGAAAACTCTTTTGAACATTCATACAAATCTAAACTGTAACTTATGTAGCTCTACTTTGCAAAATAAAAGATTGAATGGTTATAAGATAATCTACTACCTAAAGGAACAAAGGATCGTTTGGAGTTGTCATGGTGATGCCCTAACTGTGAGATTTTCATAAAATATCTCATGTATATAACTTTTGCAAATGCTTTTGGAAACTGAATATAAAACATCCTATCAACAAGTACCCACCTACCCGGATAGTACTGGGAAGGTTTAACCTCTGCTCTGATACCAATTGTATCACCCCGTCCTCCAGATTCAAAATTCTCAAAGGTTCAGCACCACCAAAATTATACTCCTATAATTCCTCGAACAAACCTGCAAAAAAGAGGGGTGAGTAATTATATTAACCAGTGAGACAACTCCGACTAGTCTATCCGCATGAGCCACTATAAGACTCAATGCATAACAAGAACTGGTTAGCTGCAAACAACTTTTCACAACAACTTCACCATAATATAATCATTAGTCTAGAAACACCAACTACCATACATACACACAATGGATATAACCACGCGTTCACTTGGTAAACCTAACACACCCATCAGTGCCACATTCTAACCACAATTGATACAATCACACCTATACAAGACAGATCTAATGGATACAACCACGCAGCCACTCGGGGGACGCTGATCTACTGTGCACATAAATTGCATAGTCCCATCCTCAACAACATTCGTTATCTCGGTTCATACCATTAATCTAAGAAACCAATTCTTTCAGTTCATTGTCACGGCCAATATTTTGATTCAGTCCATCCAATCAACAAGAATCAATATGTTTTAATACATTACAATTATGGGAGTTCATAGGCGACATACTACATGGATTTATAAACCTAACAATATTCAAGGAAGCAAAACAATCGTAATATAACACCAATCAAGATACATAATTAAGAGAAGGGAATCAGCTTTCGGAACTGCCTCGCCTAGATTGGAGATAATGATATTTGGATCAGAAAGAGATGAAGACCTGACGAATATATCTGAATACAAAAACGACGAATAATTAACCAAGTGGTGAGACTACTGACACAGCCACGACGAAGTGAGATGGACCGAAGCAATCGGTGAGCGTTGGAGCCAGATGGTGGCGGTCGACGAGCATCTGAGATGAACATAAGCGGTCGACGACCTTCGGTCGGCTAGGAGTCCAGCAGCGGCTTGACTAGGGTTTGGGTGGATTGGGTTCTGATAGCTCGGGTGTTAGAATTTTTGTAGGGCTTTGCTAGAGTTTATCTTATTGGAAAAAATAAGATTTGTATGTATAGTAAAGGAGGAGAAAATTATAGATTTAACTCTAATGAATTTTAAATTTAGTTGGCTTTCCGCTAAAAACAAAGAGAAATTTGACTTTTGATTAGGGATGTTATAGTATGGGTTCCAATGGTTTGGATTTTAATCCAAATTTTGAGTATATTCATTAACAAATCAGTAACTAAGTATTTGATGTATGTGTAATAAATGGAAGTTGAACACGTTTGGAGAGCTTGCTGCACTAGCTTTACTCTGACCAAACATTTCAATTATAAAAGCTGAAATGTACCATTAGGGAAACATCTTAAATTCTATGCGGCCATGGAATATGTAAATCAAATCATGTATGTGTTAGGCTGCCTTGTCCCTGGTTTGTGTGACTTCAAATAAACACTCGGCTTTAGCTAGGATGATCGACCATACTAACCGGTTTTTATACATACCACACATTTTTGGTTCAATTTTTTTTTTACAACGAACGATTATTCTATTAATCAAACTTGAGGTACTCTGGGTAACCAGACTGGAATGGAACAATCAATAAAACAAAGTTCTCTATAAAAAAATCTCGTAGTTCTAATTAAAGAATCATAAATTTTATTATGCGGTCTTGGATTGTAAGAGATCTTGAAGTTCAGAAAACACAGCTGGAAAGTCTTTATCACTTCCAATTCTGTTGCGAAGTTCGACCACGCATGAGGATCCTTTATCATTCAATCATGTCCTTTCAATCCGTCCAAAAAATCTGATATGTTAAATGTTGGAGGATGCTTTCCATAGCCCATCGTAATGCTTCTAATTCTGTAGGCAAAGTAGCTTCTCGCTGTCTTAAGTTCCTCATCCCCATAAGTTGAATCTTTCCCACGCTACAATTGGTTGTAACTTTATATCTGTCGACAACCGGGCATTCAATTGAAAACACACTTTATCAGTTTTTTCGTGAAAAATTCTATTTATATATTTTTTTTTGGAATAAAATGCCTACAATTTTTTTGAAAAAATTAACTTCATCTTTTTAATGTATAAAATGTTTTCGGTGTGTTTTTTTACACAATATACATTATTTTCAAAATTCAATGAAAAATTTAATTAATTTATATTATTTAATTAAAAGTTAAAAATAAAAATTTAAAATATGATATTATTGAATGTTTTTATTTAATTAAGTGTCATAGACCAAATACTTTTTCTTGATAAGAGTATAAAACAAAAGATGTCGTTTTGAATATAAAAGAAAAATATATAATATACACATTTTAACCAAATAAATATATCAAAATAAAAAGAGTATAAAATATAGACATAAGAAAATCCAGAATTCCTTATTAATTTCAAAAGTAAAAATAATATGTGTTAAGATTTGAGAGAAGATTTGTGAGAATGTGTTGTATATTTCTTATTGCTTACACCACTATATATAGTGGTTCATACAAGGTGGAGTCAAAGGGAGAATTGATTACAAAGATACTCTACATAATGACATGGTCAAACTCATAAAGACTAAGGTTGAATGGGTCTTCCATGTGGCTGGATGTAAACCCCCAATGGACTCTAGTCTTGAACTTGTATGGTCTAGGTTATGGACCATCCATTTCATGATTCATAACACTCCCCCTTGGATGCCATAACCATATAGGGTTTGTAACATGCTAATGTTGCCTCATTAAAACCTCTCCCGGAAAACCCAAAACCCAATGTGGTAAAAAGGGAAACCAGAGAAAGAAAAAAGAGTACAACACACATTACTCCCCCTGATTTGGACATCACTGAAGGTCCTTGAGTCTACGCGTGCCAATCTTGTTGCGTGAACTTCCTGAATGTGCAAGAGGGCAATGATTTGGTGAAGAGGTCGGCTGAGTTTTCACTAGACCGGATCTGAAGGACGTTGACCTCTCCAGCTTTCTGCAACTCATGGGTAAAGAAGAACTTGGGTAGAATATGTTTGGTTCGGTCACCTTTGATATACCCGTCTTTGAGTTGAGCAATGCAAGCTGCATTATCTTCATATATGATGGTCGGACCCGTTGGGTCGCATATGGACGCATAATGTGGTCCTATACCTTTTGTTCAAAGATGAACTTCGATCTTATAGCTTATCTTTATGATAGCTTATTCATTCATACCACAGCTTGGTTGGTTCATGCTGAGAATTCGACCAACCATAAGTATTACCAAAATTTGGCTAATTTGTGGTGATGGTCTATAACCTTTTCTAAGGTTTAATGAATAACCATTTAACCTATCTTAGGCTGGTTAGTATAAAACACAAGGAATTTAAAATTCCTCTATGGACTGATTTGAATTGTTTTTATAGAACTCTTCACTTGCTTACATGTAGTAATTTAATTCAGTCCATGAACAACTTTAGGAAAATGCTGTTCAAGAGAACTTTTTTTCTCATCTTTTGATTCTGAGCTCAATACCGTTTGGTAAACCTTTTGGTACCAATAATATTATCATCATCATCCAGTGAGTCATATATAGCATACTACATCTTTTGAATTTCTTCCAGACATCATATGTAGTGAAATATGTAGTAGTATCCACCACATTGGATTATATAGACCTTTCCCGGTCTGTCTCACGATTTATCCTTCTTTCAGGATTTATATATTCACTGGGCATCATATGGCGTTTACATATTCATGGCCAATACAATACGCCTTTTATATATCACTTTAAACCCCACGTTTCTTTCATTATTCATTATGAGTACTCTTGTGTGGGTTTATGATCCTCGATACATATCTTTGTATTCATGTGCTACATACTTGCGCATTTTCTATGAATGTATGTGTCGACACACTTATATATATATATATAGTTCCTTTTAGTTCCAGACATGGTATAAATCAATTTGAGATTTCATTATCTAGGACCTTAATAACCTTATAACTTGGCGTCCCAAGCTATATGGTATGGTACCTAGTTGTTCAGCTGGCCAGCCTTATATCTCAATGTCTGGAATGGTTTCCTTTAATAAAACTCGGATTTTATCTCATGCACCTTTCTTTCTTTCCGAGGTTCCTTAGAATTTATGGAACTTTATTTGGAACATTTATTTGGTCTATCTTATATAGACTTTGTAGCAACTTGGTTGTGTCTTTAAGACATCAAAACCGTGTGGTGCTAAGCTGGGATGACATAGTCATTCTTTCTCTCGGGTCAATGTGTCTGGCATTTTATTTTGCTATCATTGTAGCATATGGACGTCTATAAATTATTTTCTAGTCCGAGGATCTTTGCCAAGACATTGATGGTTGATACCAGATGGTAGATACCATTCTTTATCATTCTTTATACCAGCTTATTACTTTTCTCCTTTCATTGTTGGATATTCGGATTCATAAACCTTATGTAATCCTTGTTCCTTGGCCTATAATTAGATCACCCATTTTGGCTCAAGGTTTCTTTTAAACTTATGGAGAAAGTATATTCATAATATATATCCAACATATATTTCCAATCCTCTTTATGAGATTCTAAGATCACATGATCTTAGATGGCACATATATTTGTGGTGGATTCTTTCATAATATCTTAAGATGATATATGTCTGGACTCATGACCCGTATCAGTCTGAGGTGGGAATATCTATGATCACTTATATGGCCTGATATAATTACTATGGCCTGATGCAGGTTCATTCTTTTATAACTCATGGTGTCCCCAAGCATATGGACTTTTAGAATTTGAACCTTATAGGTAATGGTCTTTATATCAAATTCAACCAATATGTAATATGGTTGTGGACCATGTTTCACGGATTTTAGTATGGTCATGTATCATGGGATTTGTCCTCACTCCCCCTCATGAACATACTCAAATTCGTGGTGCTTGGGACAATAAATTCCCTTGTGCATAGATATATTGCACACACGTGAGATCTTATGGGATAACATTTGTGCCCTTTTAAATATTTGCATCATAATCCGAATGGCTAAGTATGGTAATGCCATCTAAGTGATAAATTTCGTGGGTTAATCAAACATGATTGCCCTGGCTATTTGCCTAATATCATATTGATCACTAGATCAATAGAGAATGTAGTCTCGACCACTTAGGCGATTTTAATTTAGGTACTCTTATTCCCTTTTGTCCATTGTTGGAAACCATTTTCTCTTCTTAATTCAGTGGACCTTATAGGGTGAATATAATGACATTTAGGCAAAGCCTTGGTCGAGCTTCTTTTCCTTTCTTTCAAGGAATGTCCAGTTGAGTTCAAGAGTATTTTATAACTGAGCCTGGATGGCAGAGCATGTCGTGCCATTTGTCAAAGGCTTCTTTGAACTCTTTGGAAAAGTGAGTTGGGGTATTAATTCTCAATCATATTTATCTTGGCACAATAAAGGCATATAGATATAGCTTCTTATCAAACAACAGTTTGAATAAGATAATGATCATGAACTCAAAGCAATTGATTTTATAAATGAAGTCGTGTATAAAGCAAAGTATCAAAGCAATTCATGAAACATAAACTCAGGAAACATGAAAATGAGAATGTCAAAAGACAATTATATAATATGGCCTTCACAATGCATGTGTTGCCATATGGCGCTCAACTTCAGCTTCATCAGCTATAGGAGGCCTCATCTCATTATTCTTTAGCTCAATGTATCTTTTCTGAAGCTTGCCAAATTTGTTGATGGTATCTTTGATTTTCTGCTTTCTTTTTTCAGAAGCCAAAAGATATGACAAAAGGTCATTATAAGTGGTGAACTTCTTTGCCGTGTGTAACAACAGCACATCCTTTGGATGGAATGTGGAGTAGGTCTTATATAATAAAGAATAATGTGTTATCCTTTCACCACATAGTTCAAGACTATAAGCAATATCCATCAGAGCAGAATTATATTTGTCCACGGATTCAAAATCCTGTAATCTGAGGATCTCCCATTCATGGTTGGCCTTTTGCCACGATACCGGTTTGAACCTTTTCCTTAACTGTAACTAAAGGTCACAAGGATCCTCAACATGGAGATACAGGTCTCTTAGTTTCTCAGTGAGATGATAACGAATAATCGTTATAGCTCTATGCCTTTCACTGTCAATGATATCATTGTACTCATTGATGCATTGTCCGAGTCCTCTGGATCTCAGGGCAACAAGAGTATTCTTTACCCATTCTAGGTAATTATCTCCAGAGAGATTTAGGGCAGAGTAATCTGAGGGTTCAAATCTCGACATCTGAATATTTAACGAGTAATTCAAGCACTCAGAATTCTATGTAAGCAATAGAATAAATCAATGTATATGATTTCAATAAGGCTTTCCCCCAAATCATATAATCTATTTGCTTAAGCAATCTTAGTATGAGAATGATCAATTGATCATTGCATCTAGTAATCCTTTTAATTATAATTCAAATTGGATTGATTATATATATAGGGTATTAAGGCCCTTTAGAATTTGAATAAGGATCAATCATCATTTTATTAAATGAGATCAAGCAAGATGGATGAAATCAAGCAAATGCATGGATCAAGAAATAGCTGAATGCATGTTCAGAACTAAGCATTGGACTTAAACAATCTATATGTGATTCCTAATGCATGAGGATATTTGGTTTTCAAAGATCATAAAGCAAAAACCGATTCCTTCCCCCTTTTACAGGGTAAACCAAGACAAGAAAATTTTATAATTTTCAGGATATGTCTAGAACAAATTCAATTAGATTTTCAATCAATCGGTTTCAAAGCTGGTTTATGTTTTCAATTAAACAAACATGCTTAACTTTAAAAATAACCGATTTAATCTAATTAGATGCAAGCAATATGAACCAATTTAGATTTTATTTTAAATGCCCCATGATTAGAATGATCTATTATATGTATGCATGCTCAGTTTTAATAAAACTATATGACAAGCGGATGCATGGAAATGATCAGTTCATGATATGTGTATGATCTAACAATTTACTAATCCATGTTTGATCTAATAGATGCTATCAGGTATGTATATATGATCAGTATATAATTCAATCATCACAAAATCAGTTTTCAAGGTTGGTTTTTAGATCAAGATAAATTTATATCATTTGTTCAAACTATAATGAACCGATTTCAAGGCCGGTTTAGATTTAGATAAATTTTGACAAACAACTATGTGATCAAATGATTTCAACTTAGTATTTATTTTAGCCTATGTCATAACTATTTAAATCAAGACTATAGGTTATAATATTTTGATAAATACTACCTAGTCAAAGATATGCATTTAAAACAATCATAAAAGTTTTAAATTTTGATCAGTTACAATATAAAACATCAATGGTCAAAGATATGCATTGATTAGGATTTAAGTTTTGATATCTTTGGGTTTGACTGAAAGATTATGTCTGAAAAGATTGTGGCCGGAAAAGATCATGGCCGGAAAATAATCATGGCCGGATTTGGATTTAGGGGTTCAGCCGATTATTGCTTAGAGTTTAGGGGATTGATAAAAATCAAGCAAAAAGGATTTAGGGTATTGATATGTATAATTGCCATCAAGATACATATCCGGTTATAAAACAAACAAGGGGATTTGAGATTTTGATGTGGGTAAGGGCCGATTTGGATCGGTAAGCACATCGAATGGGATTAAGATTTTGATGGCCAGCTTATTCATCCGGCTATACAGCCGGTAATACGGCCAAACAAAGATTATGAGTTTCAATCCTTTAGTCAATCCGGATTTAAGACCGGATCAAAATAGGAGAAAGGGAACCGATTTTAAGGCTTGCTAGATAAAAGGGGTTTATGATTTTCTCTAATATCTTTTATAATTTCAAATAGTTCTTAGAAACAAGATTCATATAGATCTTAGATTATTAATAAGTTTTATAAGTTTTTAGAGATTCTTAAATCTTTAGAGATTCAAATAATTTTAGAATCAAGATTCATATAGATCTTAGATTCAAGATTAATATTTGTGATAATTTTAAATCTATAGATTTTTATAAGTTTTATGATTCAAATAGATCTAATAATCAGGATTCAGATATGTGGTGTTCTTAGATTTATGGATAGATTAGTTTACCTTTTAGAAAATACCAAATTGATCTGAATGGACCACCGTGAGAGAGAGCTGATCCGCGGATGAGCTGGTTGAGAGAGAGGTGGAGGAGCTGGCCGGAAAACCGTGAGAGGGATAGACTTGGCCGGCGGAGCAAGGCTGAGGGCCGGAAGTGATGGCCGGAAAAGAGATTATCGCCGGCGGATGGGATTGCTCAGGTGGAGAGAGTCTCGTGCTGATAACGTGTTAAGATTTGAGAGAAGATTTGTGAGAATGTGTTGTATATTTCTTATTGCTTACACCACTATATATAGTGGTTCATACAAGGTGGAGTTAAAGGGAGAATTGATTACAAAGATACTCTACATAATGACATGGTCAAACTCATAAAGACTAAGGTTGAATGGGTCTTCCATGTGGCTGGATGTAAACCCCCCCAATGGACTCTAGTCTTGAACTTGTATGGTCTAGGTTATGAACCATCCATTTCATGATTCATAACAATATGCAAATACATCTTGGAATTAGACAAAAAATACATCTTGGAAACCGATGTATTTTTCTTATAGTCTTAAAAATGAACAGCCACCAAAAATTAAAAAAAATCGCAAGGTTATGGACGAAAAATTATCTTTGTATTCTGCACTAGACAGTCCAAGTTCATTTGAAAAGCTTTAGTTTGTGCTTCTCTTGATAGGCCAACATGGGTTTATCTTATTCATTTCCAATAATAAGAATAATAATAGTGTGAACAGAGATATTCATCTTGAAGTTGAAGCCACGTACCAAATACGAAATTCGAGTAGTGTATATACATGGTTAGTACGTAGATAAGATGCAGATAGAAGAAGCCATGCATTAGGGGACAAAACAATAATCGTCGCCTTGCGTGCATAGGAAAGCTTCCTTTAGTCCAACCAGGCAATTCTTTGTTTTAATTTGGCTTTCAAATCTTTGTTGACCAAACCTACTATTATTACTGGACTTTTTGTTAAATATAATTATTACTAAACTACTTAATAAGTTCAACTTGTTTTTACCATTACCAACTCGGTTTAATAGTTCCTAAATACATAATTTCGTTTGTTAAATTGGGAATATTTAATTTTCGTCTATATAGAAACCAACAAACTCCCATGAACAATTGTAACTTTAATTCCCGAAATAATGCCTCATGCCGAGAAACAAATATGAGTTTGAACGTAATTTTAAAATTCCCACGAATCTTGCAACGTTTTTATGTCTTCGTCGCTTTATGCTAAATTGCTTCAGCAACGAGTTGATTAGTTTTCCTAATTCTGATCAGAGTGAGTATATTCAGGAAGCAAAAGTATAATTAACCTTGTTCGCATCCACCTTGTTCGCATCCACCTTGTTCGCATCCACCTTGTTCTTTCCACGCTCTCCTTGTTTTCTCTTATGAATGCTTTTGGACTGGGTAAGCAAAAGCAAATGAATGTAATTATTTGTACAGTATTATTTAAAAACAGGAACAAATCAAGTCTAGTTTTTATTATATAAAAATCGGTGCATTCTTACAATTTAAATCGTACTAGATTTTGACCCGCTCTTAAAAGAGCGGGTATATTTTTTGTTTTACACTTTTGTTGAAATTTAATTTTTATATTTGTGTTTTTAGTTATATATATGTTTTTCTTTATATAATATTTATCTTAAATGATTAATAAGATATTTTCATAATTATATTAAAATAATTGGACTACATCTATATCAATAAGTCATGTTTCTGTTTTAATAATATTGATGCTTGGTAAGTATTATAAATATACCTACCTATATAATCTGATTAGAAACGTATTGAAATTGACATTAGAAATCTAAATGTTTTGCTTTTATATTTTCTGAACGTAAAAATATTTAGTGAAACATGTTAAAGTGATTGCACTTTTTAAACTCATTTATGAAATCCTCACACAAACCATATTATCTTATTCAAAAAGGGATGTATTGATACAATTAACATTATACTGTGAGTAATATGAGGTGCACTGTAAAGTATTGCATCAGTACTATTATAAAATAAATGATATAAATAGTATACGATAAATGATGAAATGATGTTTGACCATAACAACAAAATCGTGTGTGGTTGGTTAAAAAAACAAAATCGTGTGGATCCCATAAAAGTTGTATAGTGGGTTATTAACCGTGTAATGAAAAGTGATTAATAAGTTACTAAATGAACCCAACTTTTATCAGTTGGTCATGATTGTGTTTTAATAGTATTGATACGAAAGAAAAAAAATCCACTACAGTTTTCGTAAATGATGAAACTCAATCTCTAATATTGAAATAAATTTATCCACTAGAGATTCTAGTCTAGACCACACCAATACACCGTCATGTATTGTTGGTCGAATGATAAGATAGTAAAGCGAGTACCTAAATTCTTCCGCAACATCTTCGTCGATAACCATATACACTGCACATACATCTATGTTGCGAATAGGCACTGTGGATTCTCCATCTTATGTATGGACAAGTATAACTGCCGCGAGGAAGTTATTACTTTTGGGAATTAGAAGTAAGGTGCACTCAGGGTACGAAATTAATGTGTGGGAAGATCCTTGGATCCCTACGATGCCAGCTAGGCCGGCTCATGCCCGAGCTCCAGCGGTGAATCCTAAGATGCTTGTCAGCAGCCTTATTAATCCTGTTACCAAAGAGTGGGATACTCGACTATTGGAACAATATGTAGCTCAAGAAGACATCCCGATGATTCTGAGTCTGACCATTAGTCCTACTCATCGACGTGATACATTTTGCTGGAGTTACACAAAGACTGGAAAATATACTGTCAAATCGGGATATTGGGTTGCAACAAACTTGATGAGAGACGAAGAGGAGTTACAAGTTTTACAGCCTAGCATCACAAAACTTCAAGCCTTTGCTTGGAAGGTGAATTGATACAGGCCGGTAAGCAGACTGCACGGACGGACGGTCTGAGGCTCGAGGACTCGGACTGGACTGGACGGACGGACGGTCTGAGGTTCGAGGACTCGGACTGGACGGGACGGACGGCCGTTTATGGGACGGCTAGACGGTCGCGATGGGTTGGGAGTTGGCCGGTCTGGTTCCTGAAACAAAAGAATGCTATTTTTATGAGTTTTTATGAATCAAAATATTGAACAGAAAGTAAACAGTATGGTTAATGAAGAACAGAAGCAAATATGACTCTTTATGGATTTTTATATAGAATGGAAAAATCTAGAACTATATGATGCAAGATATCAAAATAAAAGAAGGATAGAAGTATGGGGGATGGATCCTTGTTGCTGGATGTGTATCTCTCTCAACAAGAACAGTGGATGGAGGTGGATAGCTATGGGATTTGGCCTGCTGGATGTGTATCACTCTCAAGGCAAATCGATGGATGGAATGGAGGTGAAGAATCGCCACAAGCTTGGTGGTTTGAAGCTTGATAAGATTCGGCTGCTCTCTCTTGTTTCTCACAGAAAAAGACTTAGGGTTTTTGGTTTGCAAAGGCAAAATTATTTCATCAAAGACTTAGGCAAAAATCGCCAACTTGAAAGAGTTATATAGGGTTTATCCCTTAAGAGACTCAAAAGTAAAAGGCCTTAAACAAGCTGGCCGAAAATGAGGCTGAAACATTAGCCCAAAGTCTTAACCAAATAAATTAAAATAAACCAGACATCTGGTGGTCGGTTTGAGAAGGCTTAGACCAAGGCTAATAGCATGCTTGCATGTTGCCTCATTAAAACCTTACCAAGAAAACCCAATGGGACAAAACCTGGTGAGGAAAAAGAGTACAACACATGCTACTCCCCTTGGTGGTCGGCTAGATCTCAGAACCGGAAAGAGTTGGAGTGGATGAAATAGAAACTGAGTCTGGACCAAGCTCGGATGTGGAAATGAGAAGTCCGGCTTGGTTGAGTCTGAACTGGATCGGGTCGGCCGCGTCCTGAACCTCCTTTGGGCCGGCTTGATCTTGAATCTTCAACTGGACCATCTTCTCAATTAGCAGCTGGTCCTGGTCAGTCTGTCCATCTTGATCAAGGATATGCTGGACAGCTTTGGTGAAACCTTCTCGCAAGGCCCTGGTTCCACTCCGGGTAGTCGGACCGTGCCTAACTATGGGAACCTCTACTTGGATGGCCTCATCATTCCCTCCCTCTTGAAGAGGTTCTGGCCTCAGAACACCATCATCTGCAAAGTCATCACTATCTGCATGGAAAGGAGACAAATCCGAGACATTGAAAGTATGTGAAATTTTAAATTCAGCAGGGAGGTCAAGGATATAGGCGTTGTCGTTGATCTTCTTTAGGATGCGGAATGGTCCTGTTCCACGAGGAGAGAGCTTGGACTTCCGGGCTTCTGGAAACCTCTCGGGCCGCATGTGTAACCACACCAAGTCCCCGGGTTCGAACAGTATCTCCTTCCTCTTCTGGTCATACTTGGCCTTGACCTTAGCCGCCTTGGCTTCTATCCTCTCCTTGACCTTTAGGTGCATATTCTTAACAAACTCGGCCTTGGCGGCTCCATCACGACTGCGGTACATAGAGCTGGGCAGCTCGGTGAAGTCCAAAGGAGTCTCTGGCTGAAACCCATAAACAATCTCAAAAGGTGACAGGTTAGTAGTAGAGTGCCTAGCATGGTTATAAGCAAACTCAACAAAAGGCAAACAAGACAACCAATTTCTTAAATTCTTACCGACCGTAGCTCTCAACAGTTGAGAAAGCGTACGGTTTACTACCTCAGTCTGGCCGTCGGTCTGGGGGTGGCAAGTGGTCGAGAATAGTAGCTTGGTTCCGAACTTGCCCCATAGTGTCCTCCAGAAATGGCTGAGGAACTTGGTATCACGGTCAGAGACAATGGTTCGGGGAACACCATGTAGTCGAACCACTTCTTTGAAGAATAGGTCGGCGGTCTGAGTGGCATCATTAGTGGTGTTACAGGCTATGAAATGGGCCATCTTGGAGAACCTGTCTACCACTACAAAAATGGAATCCTTGTGGTTTATCTTGGGCAAACCCAGCACAAAGTCCATAGAAATGTCTACCCAAGGGTGGTTAGGAATCGGTAATGGCATTTGTAAACCGTAAGGATGTGACCTGGACTTGGTTTTGAGGCAAGTAGTGCACTTGGCGCATATGCTCTCCACATCCCTCTTCATGTTTGGCCAAAAGAAATGTTCAGTTAGGACACTCAAAGTCTTGTCCCGACCAAAGTGTCCCATGAGGCCGCCACCATGGGCCTCCCGAACCAGAAGTTCCCTCATGGCTCCTTTGGGAATGCACAGCCTCTTTCCCTTGAACAGGAACCCCTCGTGCTGGTAGTATGCCCCAAAAGCCCCCTTCTCAGTGTTCCTGAAAACTTCATTAAAATCAAGATCAGTGGCATAAGATTCTTTAATATGCTCGAAACCCATGATCTTGGCCTCCATGGTCACAATGAGAGTGTGTCTCCGGGACAGTGCATCGGCCACCACATTGTCCTTGCCCTTCTTGTACTTGATCACATAGGGAATGGTCTCCACGAACTCGAGCCATCTGGCGTGCCTCTTCTTGAGTGTGGTCTGCCCCCTCAAGTGCTTAAGTGTCTCATGATCTGTATGAATAACAAATTCCTTAGACAATAGGTAATGCTGCCAAGTTTCAAGGGACCTTACTAGAGCGTATAGCTCTTTGTCATAGGTTGGGTAGTTGAGGGCAGCTCCACTCAGTTTTTCACTAAAGAATGCCACTGGTCGCCCCCCTTGAGTGAGGACAGCTCCAATGCCTGTACCTGATGCATCACACTCAATCTCAAAAGTTTTATTAAAATCAGGGAGTGTAAGAACGGGTGCATGAGTTAAACTATATTTAAGCTTGTTGAAAGACTCCTCTTGGGCAGGGCCCCAAACAAAGGATACATTCTTCTTGATTACTGAGGTCATGGGTGCGGCAATGGTGCTGAAGTCCTTGACAAACCGCCGATAGAAGCTGGCTAGGCCATGGAAACTTCGGACTTGCCCAATAGTGGTCGGTGTGGGCCAGTCTTGGATGGCCTTGATCTTCTCCTCATCGACCTTCAAACCCTGTGAACTCACAACAAAGCCTAAAAATATTAACTGGTCAGTGCAAAATACACACTTCTTGAGATTGGCAAAGAGTCCTTCCTGCCTGAGAGCCTTCAAAACCTGTTCTACATGACTAATGTGATCGGATAAGCACTGACTATAGATCAATATGTCATCAAAATAGACAACCACAAATTTACCAATGTAAGGCCTTAGAACCTCGTTCATAAGCCTCATGAAGGTACTAGGGGCGTTGGTAAGACCAAATGGCATCACCAGCCACTCATACAAGCCTTGCTTGGTTTTGAAAGCAGTCTTCCACTCGTCTCCCTCCTTCATCCGAACTTGGTGATAGCCACTCCTAAGATCAATCTTGGAAAACACGGTGGAACCACTCAATTCATCTAACATATCATCAAGTCTAGGAATGGGGTACCGATATTTTATGGTGATGTTGTTGATGGCTCGGCAATCAACACACATACGCCACGTTCCATCCTTCTTAGGCACCAATAGGACGGGTACTGCACATGGGCTGAGACTCTCTCGAATGTATCCCTTGTCCATGAGGTCTTGGACCTGTCTCTCCAGCTCCTTAGCCTCCTCCGGATTGACTCGGTATGCGGCTCGGTTTGGAAGTGGGGCGCCTGGCACAAAGTCTATCTGATGTTCGATGCCTCGGAGGGGTGGTAAGCCGGCTGGTATCTCTTCAGGGAACACGTCCTTGTACTGGTCCATTAGCCCTTGCATCTCAGCTGGACAATCTGGTGCCTCAAAACCTGCAAAACAACCTTCCTTGAAAACCATTAGTAGCACCTGTGTGTCTTGATGCAATGATTTAATCAATTTACTAGAAGAGATGTAAAGGTTAGTTTTACTAAACAATCCAGACTGATCCATGGCCCTCTGCATCTCGTACACCTCTTGTGGACTGAGAGGAGCCAGGCTGTGCTTCTTGTTGTTGTGGGTAAAGCTGTAGATGTTAGTCCTCCCATGGTGAATAGTCTCCTTGTCAAACTGCCAAGGCCTCCCTAACAGTAGATGGCCGGCTTGCATAGGAACCACATCACACTTCACCTGGTCCTGGTACTTACCAATACAAAAGGTAACAACAACTTGCTCCGAGATTTTAAGCTCCGTCTCATCATTGAGCCACTTGAGCTTGTACGGCCTGGGGTGTGGCAACTTTGCTAGCCCTAACTTCTCAACAAGGTACCTGCTGGCCACGTTAGTGCAAGAGCCACCATCAATAATTAGACTACATACCTTGCCTTCCACGCTACATCTAGTATGGAAGATGTTTTCTCGTTGGACGGTCTCTGGATCAAAGAGAGCACTGAGAGCTCGTCTGACCACCAGTAGCTCACCAGTCTCAGCATAGTCCACTATCTCGTCTCCTGAGTCGGCCATCTCGACATCGGCCTCGTCTTGGGACTCATACTCGCCATCTGCCTTAAGGATCATGACACGCTTGTTCGGACAGTCCCTAGCGTAGTGCCCCTTCCCCTGACATTTGAAACAAGTAATATCACGAGTTCTTTGAGCTTGTGCTTGTCCCTTACCTGGTTCGGATGAACCTGATTTGGACTGGTCGGTTTGGCCCTTCTTGAACCGGTTTTCCACTTCAATGGATTTGTTCTTCTCAGACCCCTTGGATCCGGTTGAAGCCCATGGTGGCTTGTTCCTGGCACTAGAGGCGTTCTTCCGTTTAATGTGCTGCTCGGCCTGGATGGCATAGTGGAGGAGATCATTGAAGTTGACGTAGGTTTGCCTCTCCACCTTGCGAGCAATGCGGTCTTGAAGGCCTTCCAAGAACTGAGCCATCATAACCTCTTCGGTCTCGCGCGTCCTGAGCTTGTTCTTGAGAGCCTCAAACTCCTCAAAGTACTCCTCTACGGACCTAGTACCCTGAGACAACTTGCGAAAACGTTTTAGTAAGTCCCGCTGATAATATGAGGGAATATACCTTGCACGGAGCTTAGCTCGCATCTCAACCCAAGTCTCAATCCTATAGACCCTGCCAACCTCGGCTACTTCCCTGTCCCACCAGGTTAGGGCATTGTCCGTCAGTTGGGCTGCGGCTAAGGCGATCTTCTTGGCCTCGGTATAGCGGTAGTATTCAAAGATGTACTCCATGCGCCTCTCCCATTCAATGTAGGCGTCCGGGTCAACCTTTCCAGCAAAGGTCGGAGGGGTAAGTTTGAGATCCTTGCCTCCTTGCCAAGCTACTTCATCGTCTCGGAATCTCCTTCGGACCGGGCTTGCATCGCCTTGGACCCGATACTCCCGTCGGTTCCCACGTCCGGCTCGTTCACGCCGCGGCTCTTCTGGTTCGGTACGGTCAGTGTCCGAGTTGTCCTCACTGGATTGGGACTGTTGTTCCTCTGGAACGGGTTGGTTTCTCCTCCTTGGCCGTGGTACATTAGCTCGATCCCTTCCTGCTATATGAGCCAGCTGCTCAGTCACAGTAGCCAGGGCGGCTTGGAGTTCAGCATGGTTAGCCATCAGCTGAGCATTGATCTCGGCTTGTGTTGGTGCACCATTTAGGTCTCCCATGGTTTTGTCCTGCGACAAGAGAGAAAGAAAAGGGTGACTTGCAAATAATCTGTAGAAGAAGACTAAGGATATTAACTAATATATGCAATGAATGTGAGTTTTCCTTTTTTTTTTTTGTTAAAAAAATCGAAAAGTTAAAATAGGAAAATGCAACATTTCTTTTTTTTAAAAAAATTTATGGAAAACTTGAAGTGCAAGACAAGAAAAAAATTAAATGCAATTAAATGGCAAATCCGATCAAAAAGGAAAGTGAAAATCGATGGTTGCCAAAAACATAATACTCGAAGGAAAGATGCACAAAAACGGATCAAAAGGTATGCAGGAAAGAAGACGAGTTGAAGAACCAAACAAATAACAAAGTAGCAAGGATAGAATACAACCGAAGGTGTAGGAGCTTTGAGCTCTGATACCAAAATGATACAGGCCGGTAAGCAGACTGCACGGACGGACGGTCTGAGGCTCGAGGACTCGGACTGGACAGGACGGACGGACGGTCTGAGGTTCGAGGACTCGGACTGGACGGGACGGACGGCCGTTTATGGGACGGCTAGACGGTCGCGATGGGTTGGGAGTTGGCCGGTCTGGTTCCTGAAACAAAAGAATGCTATTTTTATGAGTTTTTATGAATCAAAATATTGAACAGAAAGTAAACAGTATGGTTAATGAAGAACAGAAGCAAATATGACTCTTTATGGATTTTTATATAGAATGGAAAAATCTAGAACTATATGATGCAAGATATCAAAATAAAAGAAGGATAGAAGTATGGGGGATGGATCCTTGTTGCTGGATGTGTATCTCTCTCAACAAGAACAGTGGATGGAGGTGGATAGCTATGGGATTTGGCCTGCTGGATGTGTATCACTCTCAAGGCAAATCGATGGATGGAATGGAGGTGAAGAATCGCCACAAGCTTGGTGGTTTGAAGCTTGATAAGATTCGGCTGCTCTCTCTTGTTTCTCACAGAAAAAGACTTAGGGTTTTTGGTTTGCAAAGGCAAAATTATTTCATCAAAGACTTAGGCAAAAATCGCCAACTTGAAAGAGTTATATAGGGTTTATCCCTTAAGAGACTCAAAAGTAAAAGGCCTTAAACAAGCTGGCCGAAAATGAGGCTGAAACATTAGCCCAAAGTCTTAACCAAATAAATTAAAATAAACCAGACATCTGGTGGTCGGTTTGAGAAGGCTTAGACCAAGGCTAATAGCATGCTTGCATGTTGCCTCATTAAAACCTTACCAAGAAAACCCAATGGGACAAAACCTGGTGAGGAAAAAGAGTACAACACATGCTACTCCCCTTGGTGGTCGGCTAGATCTCAGAACCGGAAAGAGTTGGAGTGGATGAAATAGAAACTGAGTCTGGACCAAGCTCGGATGTGGAAATGAGAAGTCCGGCTTGGTTGAGTCTGAACTGGATCGGGTCGGCCGCGTCCTGAACCTCCTTTGGGCCGGCTTGATCTTGAATCTTCAACTGGACCATCTTCTCAATTAGCAGCTGGTCCTGGTCAGTCTGTCCATCTTGATCAAGGATATGCTGGACAGCTTTGGTGAAACCTTCTCGCAAGGCCCTGGTTCCACTCCGGGTAGTCGGACCGTGCCTAACTATGGGAACCTCTACTTGGATGGCCTCATCATGAATGCGCCACAAAAGATCTGCCATCTTATATGGCAACTAATATCTGGACAGATAGCCGTAACAAGAAATTTGGTACGCCGCAACATGAGATGTGATAATTATTGCCCAAGATGTGGAGCGCCAGAAGAGACCGTTACTCATGCTATCTTCGAGTGTCCACCGGCCTTACAAGCATGGGAGTTATCATCAACACCATCGAGCTCTGAAATCTTTCCTGTATCGAGTATTTACGCTAATATGGACTTTCTTTTTTGGAGGAAGAATGATATTCTGGAACCAGAAGAGGATAGAGATCCTTATCCTTGGATAATTTGGTATATCTGGAAAGCTAGGAATGATAAGTTGTTCAGAGGCATAGACAAAGATCCATTGGAGCTAGTCAGATATGCAGAGAGTGAGTGCCAAGCTTGGTACAATGCAAGAGACTCTGTACCGGTTATGCCAAATGTACAGACTATTGAAGAATCCCAAGTCTTAAGCTTGGGTAATATCTGCATGGTGGATGGTTCATGGACTTCCACAGCTCAATTTAGTGGAATAGGATGGGTCTGGAAGGATGCAATAGGAAAGATACAACTCATGGGGTCAAGGAACTTACGGAGGAGGGAGACATCGCTACACTCGGAACTGGAAGCTTTAAAGTGGGCAATGGAGAGCATGATACAACACTCGACTTGTCAAAAGTTTGGGACAGACTGCAAGGATTTGATAGCAATGATGGAGCAGCCACAAGATTGGTCCAACTTCTCAACTGAGCTGGAAAACATTCAAACTCTTCGGTTGTGTTTTTCAGACTTCAAGATTATCTATATTCCAAGGACGCAGAATGAGATTGCGGATGCGCTAGCTAGAAATGCACGTTCTTTTTATAGATCATTATGTTTTATTGGTTGTTCTATTCCGGTCTGGCTTCCCAGACCACCTCAAGTTTGAGTAATAGAAGAGCCGTTTGCTGTAAAAAAAAAAAATATATATATAGTGAACAACTATAAACTATATATATTATATAATATGCATACTAGTTAAGTCATATTTGTACAAGATAGATTGAAATTAATTCACATATGAGGGCTGACTAAATATGTATTGATTGACATTCCTACACGAAATATATATAGCTTATCTAATCCATCTAATTACGAAGAAGATTATTTTATGTAGATATGATTTTACCATTTGATCAAAACAAAAACAAAAAAAAGATATGATTTTTACCAAACCCCAGAGACGACAATGAATTACCACAAGGTAGACACTTCACGGATATTCTGCCCCATATCACCACACATAAATCTCGGTAAGGTTTTGGAATGTCGTTTTTGGAATGAACGATTTGGAATGTTTATATAATACATTTATTTTGAAAAACTAGTGAAGCTATTTTATTCTTCTACTATTCTGATTAGTAATGATTTGATTATATGCCTGTTATCAACAAATTTCCCATAGTAACATTTATACCAAAAAAAAAAAAACAAAACAAATTTCCCATAGATATAATCCACAACATTTTTCTTTTCTTCAGAATGCATGAAACTACATCAGTTCATAGTGTACGTATTGACTTCGTCTCTACTAGGAGTAGAATTTTCCGCATTATAAAGAAACAGCGACTTAGATTTTGTCTGAGAAAATGGTTAATATAAATACCAAAAAAAAAACATTTGTCAAACAAAAATACATTAAAGAAAGTCAAGTGTTATGGACGAAGAATTAATATATTTAAATCTATCATCAATCTTCCACGAAATTGTATATAAATACCAAGTCCTAACCTCAGGCTTGGTAGTCGTGCAAGAGAGATAAGACAATATAATCAGAGAGACACGATGGGGAGATCGCCTTGTTGCGATGAGAATGGTCTAAAGAAAGGGCCATGGACTCCTGAAGAAGATCAAAAGCTTATTGATTACATTCATAAACATGGCCATGGAAGCTGGAGAGCCCTTCCAAAGCTCGCAGGTCTCTTCCTTTTCCTATTCTCTTAATTCACCTCATCGGTCTATAAAAGCTCGTTTATTTAAATTTGTATGTATAAATATTTCGATGGTTTTGAAACCCTTATCTTTCTCTTTTCAGATTTAAACCGATGTGGAAAGAGTTGTAGACTAAGGTGGACAAATTACTTGAGACCTGATATCAAAAGAGGAAAGTTTTCCGCAGAAGAAGAGCAAACAATCCTCCATCTCCATTCTATTCTCGGGAATAAGTAAGTAGTATTTTCAACATATTTAGTAGTTTTTGGTTATAAAACTTTGAAGGAATTCTTTATCTACGATATGTATGTGACATCGATGGAAAACACAAATATAGCATTATCATAAACTCTTGAAAAATTAGATAATAATTTTTATTTTATTTTCACAAAAATACTTCTGAGGAAAATGATCAAAAAAATTTCATTAAAGTGTAAATATACACTCAGACATTTAGAGTTAATTAATCTATACTTATAGTTTACCGTTAAAGGATGGAAATGCGTGGAGTTTAAAAATTTTTAAAATTAAAAATTTTTAAAATAGTTTCAAAAAATATTTTCAAATTTAAAAAATAAATTGAAAAAGAAAAAAATTGAAGAACTTTCAGAACTTTTTTATAAAATTTCAAAATTGAAAACATATAATTCGAAACTATAATTTTTTAATTTTTAATTTTTATTTCTATATCTATAAAGCAAGAAGTATAAAAGTCTTTTACCTATTTAATGAAACTACTTTTGATTATTTTTCTCTTTGAAGGTTTTTTTTTTGACAAAAACTTAAAAATGAGCTATTTGAAATAATTTCCCTAAACTATACATGTATTAAAAATTCATATACTTAATTATTTTCATGTATATATAGATGGTCTGCTATTGCAACACATTTGCAAGGACGTACTGATAATGAGATCAAGAACTTTTGGAACACACATCTAAAGAAGAAACTGATCCAAATGGGAATCGATCCTGTGACCCATCAACCAAGAACCGACCTTTTCGCAAGCTTACCTCAGCTCATAGCCTTAGCAAACCTAAAAGACCTCATTGAACAAACATCACAGTTCTCATCCATTCAAGCTGAGGCAGCTCAACTAGCCAAGCTACAATATCTCAATGGTATGCATAATTCTTCGGCTTCATTATCCAACAACAACAACAATAGCCCCAGTAGTATTCTCGATATCGATCAAAACCATGCCATTAATCTCTTAAACTCTATGGTCTCATGGAATAAAGAACACAACTCGAAATTCAATCCCGCTCTTGAACTTGAGGCTGAAGATCAAAATGAAGGTTTATTTCCAATCGGGTCCATCATTGATTCAACCACCCAACAACTCCAACAACAACAATATCATTTAAACAATAGTCCTATTGAACAACCATCCCAAGGTGACCCACTTCTTGATCATGTCCCTTTCAATCTACAAACATCTTTGAATAGTGAAGATCACTTTATAGACACTTTAGTCAAACATCCAATAGATCAAGATCATGATGATCCATCTTCATGGATTCTGCCTTCTCTTATAGACAACAGCCCTAAAAATGCTATGTCTTCTCTTCCTTACAACAATCCAACGGATGCGAGCAGCAGCTCAAGCTATGGCGCTGGGGAAAGTGCGTCACTTTATTGGCCTGACTTTTGCTTCGACGAAAGCCTTATCAACGATATTTCTTAATTAGTTTTGGCATATTGTTCTTATAAATTCTGTTATTATATACGCATGTCTAGTTGGATTACGTTTGATCAAGCTGAGTTTCTTCTTAGAAAAATATATTCGTTTGTTGTGTTCGTCGTTTTAGTCTTGTAAGGTGTCGTTCGATTATACATTCCTTTCTGTTTTAATTTTTATGTAATTAGACGCGACATTTATGTTTTTTTTGTGCGTTTATACACGACATGAAATATATGTTAGATAGAATGTTTGTACACAGTTTTCAATGTGTTATAGTTTTTCTACATATACAGTACTTGATGCTAAAAAGCATTATTTCATTTTATAACCGATTTGTCATATATACATCATGCGAGTGAAACATTTTACTTTCATTTGGTATCTCTCAAAATCGAGGAATAATAAGCTAGGAATCGATAGAGATCCACTAAAATTGATAAGATATACTGAAGGAGAATGTCAACCATGGTTCTTGACTAATGCTTTAACAACAGATGTGATACCGCCTCAAGTCTTACGCTTGTAGAGTCTTTGCTTGGTAGATGGTTCTGGGACTTGTACATCTTTGTACAATGGATGTTGATGAACATGGATTGATGGTGATGGACGGACACAGCTCTTGGGTACAAAAAATATAAGACAAAGAAAATCTTCATTTCATACAAAATTAGAAGCGATTTGACGGACTATGGAGAGCATGTTGTATCATTTAACGTGTCAATGCTTTGGTACGGATTGCAAAGAGGTAATAGCAATCCCTGACTCATGTCCAAGCTTTTCGATGGAGATGAAAGATATTAAAGATCTCAAGAACATGCTCAAAGATTTCAAGATCACATATAATCCCTAGGGGACATAATGGTACTGCAGATCATTTAGTTAAGACAACAAGATCATTTTACAGGAATATTTGTTTTGTTGGTTATTCTATTTGGTATGCTTATTTAGAACATCTCAAGTATGAGTAATATAATGGTCTTTTGTCGTAAAACAATACTATCTTATCTATTACTAGTCAAATCAATATCTATCTAGCTATCTATAATAATAAATGAAGTTTCTCTCCCTCCGTATGTAGCCACATCATCAATTGTATATGGACTTTTTGTGACACCTTGCACATCTTCCACTTTTTATTATCGTTAGAAAAAGTTCTGCAGATCCAATTTTTTGTTCAATTTATAACAAAAATGTCTTCTCTTTGAGCTTTTTGCAGTCGTTTTATTCAGAGCCCCAGTTGTTGGGGTCAAAATTGGTCACGGAGAAATCAACGCCGAAAAGTTTCTGAGAAATATTTCCTCTAAAAAGAGAAATCAAAAAACCATGTTTAGAGCTTTGTATAAATCTGAAAAGGTGTTATCGAAGGACGACTTCCGGGAAAAAATAATGAAATGGAAAGAAGGCCAACTATAATTCTCCCAACCATACAAATCACCCGAAGATAGCCAAAACTCGATCTTGACGTGTCCGTCCAGCTCACCATATGGCGAGTCGGACCGTCCAGTCCCGTATGGCGAGCACGATTGCACCTAGCAAACATCTCACACTCTCGTCTCGTCTTCGAGCTTCGGTCACACAGTCTCTCGTTTCATCGCGATTGGAGTTACCGTTGTCTGACTACAAGATTAATTCGAGCTATTCAAAAAAGTGACGTCATACCAAAGGTGATTTCTCGAAGAAATCATACAAACGCTTAAGTCGTAAAACGGTCCGAAAAGGCCTAAAACATGGCCAGAAGCCCACTTACGAATTCAATGAGCGTAAGCCCAAGGATATTATGACGGTCTATTTTAGTTTGCAGGAAATGATAAATGTTAAGTTTGATTTATCGAGTTTCGAGAAAAATGTCAAAGTTTCGAAGGATAATGATGAAGATCGGGAAAAAATAATATTTTCGCGAAGGGATAAACTTGACCTTGGGGCAAAAAGGATAAGCATAAACCAACCCAAGAGGAGTATATAAAGGATTCTAAGGCGAGATGAGCAAGGGAGAGAACTTTTTACATCCAGAGCAAACTTAGAGCAATAAGAAATTTTCCATTTTTGTTATCAAACTGCAACTCAACTAGGTTTTCAAGTCTTAGGTGGTTAGAACTAGGAACTCGCCGACAGCTCTTACGGCCGAGGCTTACCTGTCATAATACTTATACACAAATTCGGAATAAGACATTTCTTTGCTCTTTTTCGATTTATTCAAGTTATTATGTTTGTATGTTTGCTTGGTCTGATTACTTGACGTTTGGCTTAGCAGAAATTCAGGACTTCTGGGAAAGCTAGGTTTGCTTGACTTTCCTAATTTAACAGAAATCGACGGTGTGAATTTTGGTTCCCGCACCAGTGTCTATAGAGCTTCATCATTTTTAAGAATATGACAAATAGAGCTCAGCCGTGGCTTCCCATCTCTTCAGGTGATGCCTCTGCTGAAGAACTATCTACAAGGCTTTGGTTTTCATTTATATACTCCTTAAATTTTTGCATTTACATGATTTATCCCACTTGTCCACTCTGTAGCATTGAATCGAGCTCTTCATCTTACAAGATAACCGGCGGAAGCTCTCGTATAAATCTATTCGTCTCTCCATGCATTTTATAAATCAATCAATTCTTTGTTCTTTGTTTCCCAGCAATCAGTGGACGATAGATGTTGATGCGCCTCAGTCATTGGATCAGTACATGAAACCAGACCAGACTGATGTTCAGACCGTTCAGAACGACTCAGCCGAGGTTAGTCTATCCGACCGTTCCGATCAGGACGTCCGAGCCGTGTACCGTCTCGACCTACTTACATCCGGAAGGGAGCTTCGGCTAGATCCACGACCAGATGTCCGACCTAACCGTACCAGAGCTCGTCCTTCCCAACCATCTCGACAAGTTAAAGCCAACAGCCGAACCAGACTTGACTTGGGTCGTGAGGTTTCCCAAAACGGTCACGACTTCTCTCTCTTTGGCCGTTTGGTGCGTACCAAGTGTCTTGAAGACCGAACCGACAGACTGTCTCTCATGTCTGATGCACTGATGGATTTCTATCCCTCAATTTTCTCTAAGGCACGAATCATAAAGCTATCTGAAGACTTAGGCCGCATCAGTGCACTACTCGATCACCCGGCGGACTGTCCAGACCATCCCGCGTTCGTCCAGCTCCTTACAGCGACGAAACCAACTTAGCCGGATGAATCTAGACATCAGCCGAAGGGTCACCTTGACCAGATCTGATCTGAAGAGTTTATTTGACTGACTTTCAACATTCTCAGTCAACTTTATTATTTCCTAAGTGTTTTTATTTATGTCTTGCCTTGACCACAAGTAGTATAAATATGTAAACTCTTTCTCATAATCGATCAATCGATTTTCTTTCAAAGTTTATGAGTTTATTTCTTTGTTCTTTGCTTAGAACAGACTTGTTTCTTGTCGAGTGATTCTCCAAGTAAACACATCTTCCCTTGTTGGTCTTGACGTAACATTCCAAACCACAACCGAAGCAGGTAGTATTAGAAGGTCTTTCCGCAACCTTTTGTGTCGCCTTTCAAACCACCCAGTTCTCCCATCTTTGGCGAGTTCATATCCAAAGTTCCGTTGAGTGATCATGTCCGAATCTAGGACATATCAGATGTCACTTCATCCGACAATGATGACGATGGATCGTATCTTTGATGATCAGGTTGCCCAGTTCATTCGTAACCTCCACACACAAAGATTTGTTTCCCTCTTGTCCGCTTTCAAAGTAGAGTATTTGGAGATGGACACATGTTTTAAAATCATAAACACAAGTTAGTCACCGGCCGCCTCACAAGCCTATCGCATATTTACGTGTTTCTAATTTCGTAAGCTTTGATGAGATTCAGTATAAGTTTCCTCTTATGTGTATTTGTTTTTTCTGCTGCTGCACCAATGTCTTCCCCATATGCTGCACTGAGTATTCTTTTTATGGAACAGTTAGAAAACAGTGACACATTTAATAAACATTGCAAGACATTTTAATGGAGTTTTTACGGATAAGTTTTATGTGTCTGGATTTTGAGAGAGAACCACCACATCTTTTACTCTTAGTTTAGAGAAGTATAAGTCTCTCTCTTTTTCCAAACTGTCTATGTATAATTATGTGATCTGTATCAAAGAAATTGAGTGAGTCCGCCTTTTTTGTATGATTTCGACTAATTTCAGAAACTGATGTGATCAAAGAGAGACGCATTATTTTTCATCATAAACAGCAGGCACAAGTTTAGATTATTTAGACGAAGGGGCTTTTGAAGAGTGGGGATTCACAGTTTTGGATGATGGTGGTTTGTGTTTACAGGTTCCATGTAGATGAAGCTCTAAATAGAGCTGAAGAAGAAAAAGAAGAATATTGTAGTCTAGCTGTAATTCACGTGTGTTACTAATCTAAACAGAAACGGAAGAAGACATATTCCATGAGTTTAGAATTAGCTTTGATTTGTCATCATATCTTTGCCACGAAGATCAAAAATGGTAAAAGAAAAAAATGCTCGAAAGAAACCCAAACAAAGACTAAGTGCTCAACAAGTCTTGCATAAGCCATAAAACCATGAAATTCATAGTTTACTAAGATTATGGAACTTAATCATGGTTTTTTCAGGCTATCCATGGATAAAGAGATAGCTTTACAATCTTTTGATTTGTAGATGGTTTTCATGAGAAAATCGATGATATGTGTTTCACTTGAAGATGAATGCGAAAAAGATTTCAGGAGAAGAGATTTAGTCTTAGAGAAACATGGGCTGGAGTGTAACTTATAAAAATTCAAAAAAGCATTCTTCCAAGAAGACACCAATCTTGACAACTCCGACATCAGTGGCCTACCACAAAGCTTGGATCCCTCGCTATTGCAGGTCTGAATCTTACAACTTATCCCATCGGAAGTTCTGATTTGGTTTCTTACCCTCTGTTTAATGATCAAATTTTTTTAAATACAATCTGATTTGGTAAATGGATTAAACTTGCAACATCTTTCTCATAGGTGTTTTGATGGTTTTAGCATTTTAGTTATTTAGTTTTTTGTTTAAAATTGGTCAATAATTGATAAGATATAGAAATACATTCCTGTAATTATGCTCTCATAACTTTTGTATATTGTCTTACCATCTCTGTACATCCCTTACTCTGTATATACTCTGAGCGTATGAGTAATACAAATGATTTAATTCCACATATTCAATATGGTATCAAGAGCCTCTTTAGGTTAACACCATTTTTTTTTAACGCCGCCTCTTATTTCTTTGTATTCATCCTCTCTCAAACTCTGTTTTTCTTTTTTTTTTTCATCTCAATGGAATTCGAATCCACAGCTGAAAGAACCTTTGTGTTCAATGCTCAGAACCCACAGAGTACTTTACTTTCTGTGACATGTCAATCATTACTATGCTCACAAACGAGAACTACCTAATGTGGGGGCGACAAGTTCGGGCTCTGCTTGAAGGGCATGAACTCCACAAGTTCATCGACTCCACTGATAACATTCCACCATTAACGATCATGAATGATGGTGTCTCTGTTCCTAATCCTGCATATGCACCTTGGCGACGTCAGGATCGTCTTCTAGACTCAGCCCTCATTGGCGCAACCACGTCCAAAGAAGTTTGGGATCTCCTAGCAACAACATTCGGCAACCCTACAAGAAGACATCTCCGACAACTAAGGATCCAAATCTGCACATGCTCCAAAAGCACAAAATCCATCAGTGAGTATCTCCGCATCATCAAAGCCAAATCTGATGAACTAGCGTTACTTGGTGCACCAATGGATCATGAGGATCTCACTGAACAAATCCTTGCTGGACTGGGTGAAGATTTCAAACCAGAGATTTCAAACTGGAGGAGTACCTTGCTTTGAACTGGTCAATCAAATCCAGTGTTGGGTTGAGCAAAATATGGGTTGAAATATACCCGCTAGATATGGAGTAAGCACCTACAATATTTAGATTTTAGTAACATGTTGTGCAATTAAACATTTTACAAAGTAAGTACTTTTATATACCTTTCCACTCTTTAACATAACATAACCTGATAACACAAATAATCATTGTGGACATGTTACTCATACTGTAATCGTATACTTGTTTAGATAACGCCCCACAGAGTACACATCATCTTCACATTACTGTAAAATATAAACTTAAGTGAGAAAACAGAATATAAATGTTTAGCTAGCAAATAAAAGAAAAAGATAAAGAAATTAAGCTTACTTCTGGTCACGTAACTCAATCAAGAGCCTCATGTTATCTTTTCCTTTTATCATTCTGTTTTCCAGAGACTCAAAGTTAACTATTTGGCCAATAACATCTACATAACCAAAAATAATAATCAAACACAAATATAAGAAAACCGAAGGAATATTAAACTTAAAAAATCATTTTTGACTCACCAACCAAACAGCTGTTATCAAGCTTTCCACCAAGAATATCATTGTAATCCGCCAAATACTTCTCGGAAACTTCACTTGGAAAATCATCAGCTTTTCCAACAAAAGTTGTCTGAAAAAAGCCAATTTTGTACGGATGTGTGGTTGTCCGATAATCACCAAAAGCATCGTACACTTTGAATAAATGGACGACCACCGCATCGCTCTCAGTTAGCCTGTCTTCATACTTCTTGATGAGCTGTTCACCAACTGAAGCATGAATTCTTGTCACCTGATTGAACATATAAAAGTTATATGAGTTAGACAACTAAATGATAAGAGTGACGTGATAACAGAATAAGGAAGTAGAAATATGAATTAATTGTAAATTTGAGTATATTGTAAAGTAAAAATAAAATAAGAGACAATTCAGAGTTGCAAAAAATTTAGTAACTATACTACTTACTTCTATATCAACGAAAAGCATTTCGATGGTGTTTCCGGATTTTTTGTTATAATTTCTCCACAAGCGAAGAATCCTAACTTCAATACGACATGTATCTCTACGCGGTTTTAATTCTCTAACATAAGAAACTCTGTTTTTGGGGGCTAGAACCATTGCCATTGTATTATTAAAAACATTGAGTAAGAGAAATACGTTTGTATTAACATCTCTTAAGGGTATCCTTTATATATACTCTACCTTCCTTTTTTGTGTTATTAGGGGGATATTTTTTTAATAATAAATGACATTTATGAAATATTTTACATAATAAATAATGAAACAGTTTAAAAAAAGATATTAAAATTATATATAGTCAAAAAATGACTTGCAATAATTATGAAATCAACTTGCACAAGTAATTCATATTGAGAATAAGGTAAGTTATTAAAAACGAATTAACAAATTTGCATTTAAACAATGTAATAAATATGATATCAAGTTGCGACATTAAATTGTGATTCAAAATAAACTTGCGCAAGTAATCCTAAATTAGGTAAATTGAAAAAATTAGGAACATTAAGGTAATTTTATTTAAACTATCATTGATTAATTAATAAACTTGTGCAAGTAATCCTAAATTAGGTAAGATGAGCAACTTGCGCAAGTAATATAGGCCCGCACCTTCAAACAAACTTAGGCATCTACCTAAATTTGTTTGTCTAATTTAGGTCCGTACCTACATTAAGGTAAATCTAGGACCGTTTATATTTTTCCAAGTAATCTAGGCCCATACCTAAGTCGTAGTCATGTCTGCGAATTAACTAATCTAGGTTCCTAATGATCCCAACAAAGTGATCCACTAAAATCAGCAGAACAGAAATCAACTTCTACTAAAGTTTAGTTCCCAGGTTTGAGCTCATGGCTTTGCCATTTATAGAAGGTAAATAAACTATAAATAGCAATCCAGGAAGAAAGAAAGAGGAGGAAGTACCTCCAAGTTTCTCATCTGTTTCATGAGTGTTGTTGTTCTGTGTCATCGCTGGGCTTGGACTAAAGAAGATAAAGCTTGGCATAGATGGGAGTGTTGTTATCCGCAGCATCGCCCTCAGTTAGCCTGTCTTCATACTTCTTGATGTTTTCCGCAGGTAAAGGAGAATTATGATCTACAATCGTTATCAATCAATTCCTCTAACTGCCCCATGCTTAAGCTATAGTCTTGCTCCCTATTAACTTTGACTCTGTGGAGAAAGAACATCCACCACGCTCCAACCCTTCACATCCAACCCCATCTTGATCATATTGTCCTTGTCCTGGCTCAGATAACTGCTCCATCTAAGAGTGAGCTGCAAGACAAATCATCATTTCAAAATAAAGAACTTTCAAACCAAGCCTTTTATAATGGATTTCAAAGACGTACCTAAAACACCATCAGCCGTTAGCATCAGGGAAGGATCAACACAAAGCATCCTACGGATCAAATCGTGTGATTGAGAAGCATCCCAAGGATCAACCACGGCTCAGCAGAAAACCTCAAATCTGTGGCCCTGACAGCATCAAAAATCTTTGACTTAGTCTTTAACCAAAATGGAGGCACTCCACTGAGAAGAATGTACAAAAAATATATTATCAAAAAATATGTATATACAAAGCCACTGTTGGATTAGAAGCAGCAATGACGCTAAGCAACCGAGCAGAGATTCATATCTACACTCCCGAGTGGTGAAATGAAATCAGTCATATAAACGGAAATGAGTTAAAACGAAATTGATTATAATCCCCCAAATTCAATTAAACCCAAAAACCCTAATCCCCAAATACAATTAAACGATCTGAGATCAAAACCGTGCAATCGCACAAACATACCCCTATTAAACGATCACGGTTCGACTTCCGCACGGATTACGTGAACTCCAGCGACTTTTTGTCTACCTCCACATCGTCATAGCAAATCAAAACAGCGCGAGTGTCTACAGAAGGGCGAGGGAGGGACGTGGCGTTGAGGCAGCTCGATGATTGCTGAATCAGAGATATCGAAGATGTACGAAGGGAGTTTGTTCTTGCAAATCTCCGGCGGCTTTAGGTGTCACAGAAAAAATAGATCGAAGCAAGAGAAAATCGTAGGATAAGAAATCTCCGGCGGCTAAAACAAAAAGTTCGCTGATGTTAAAAAAAAAACTAAAAACAATCGACCAATGAAATTAAAAGGATTTCCTTGAGAGTGTTTGTATGATTGCCACGTCATGAGAAGTCACAAGTGACTTCTCTTTTAATATATAGGGGATGTATTTATTATTTATAATTTTATAATATGTACAAATAGAAAATAAATAATAGTGTACATTGATAAGATTTGTATTTTGAATGTTTACTCCGCGAAAAGCATGGATTTTAACCTAGTAACTAGATTTTGACCCACGCTTGGAAAGCGCAGATTTATTTTTGAAATTAAATAATTTCTTTTAATTAAATTTCTATATAAGTTTGTGTATAGGTTTGGGCAGATTTATCCGAAATCGCAACATGGATCGTAAGAAAAAAAGAAAAAAAAAGAAAAGTAAAATAAAACTGAATATTATAAATAAATAAGTAGATCATATATATATCCAAGACCGAAATTTTAACACCGAACCGAGAATCAAATGGGTACCTGAATTTAAAAATTATCCAAATTATTAAATATTTTAATTTGTACATCCTTTTAAACCCTAAATTATCATATAGAAATTATAAAATGAGTTAAATCTATTGTTTACCGAAAATCTTGGTAAAAATATAAGTATAATTGTTTTGATATTTTGGTTGATAGAAATAAGGAAAATGATGTATTAATGTCGTAATAAATAAACTTGTAGACTATAATTATATTATGTTTCTTGTTTTGATAATCGTATCTCTAGTATTATATTAACAAAAAAAAATCTTAGAATAAATCTACTTAGCATATTCACAATATATTTGTCTTTTGTATATGTGATGTAACGTTTTGATGTATTTGAATGTCAGAGTATGATTGTATAACAAACAATGTGATGAAGAATGTGTTATGATTATGTCAAAACTATGATGGTCTAGGT
This sequence comes from Brassica napus, assembly GCF_020379485.1. Lineage (NCBI taxonomy): Eukaryota > Viridiplantae > Streptophyta > Magnoliopsida > Brassicales > Brassicaceae > Brassica > Brassica napus. The sequence continues at coordinate 23,670,775 of NC_063442.1, read as the reverse complement.
ATTTAACAAAGTCATGTTTGATTTTTGAATAAGTGACATTTGAATAAAAGTTTTGACATCTTTTATTTTTGCTTCAGGAAGAAAAGACATGTAATGTCAGCATGAGACATCCAAGGAGCTTTTTCATTTATAAAAAATAGTCGGATCAATGGCAAAATGTAGTGTAATGTTTCATAGTTCATAGGTCAGTAGAATAATATAATTTTTGTATATTATGATAGATCAGTCACGTTATAATCTTAATGGGACATGTTTAGAAGTTGTTGGTGGCCAATAGGATTGATATAGTTTTGGTATAATGTTTTAGTAATCTGTAAATATATGGTGTAATGTTATTGATTTTTTTGTTAGAGTAAAAACGGGTATAGATATGTTATAATGTAATTACTGTAATGTTATAAAAATATATGGTAAGACCAAAAAAATTAAATCTAATAAAAGGGTGCAACAACCTTGTGTAAATAGATTTTTTAGGACTCGTTCCCTTTTAATAGTATCGATTATTAATCTATAGAATCATATGCTGCCCTTGTGAAAAAATTGGAGAAAGATTGCAAATACTGAAAAAAGAAGGGAAATTGCATCCCATAACCAAACAAAACACTCAAATTAGCTAAGTAACCCAAACCCTCTTCTCTCTCTTCCTTTCTCTTCCTATCTCTCTCATCCCTCTCTCTAAAAATCTAATTTTGGTTTTTTTTTTGGTTATTTCACAAATTCTCCCAAAAAAGAAACTGAAGAAAAAGAGGCCACGAGACTTTACTTTAAAATGCGGTAAGAAAGTCAACCATCAAAGCCCATTAGAATGGATGAGATTATTTTCATTTAAGAAAATCAAAAAGACCAAAAAGAAACAAGCCAAAATTTGTAAAGTCTACTTCGTCGTCGCTTTCCACTAATTTTCTGGTGTTATCGAAGACTTTTGAAGAAGTACATTTTGCAGTCTGTCAATAACCCTTTCGTCGCGGTATTACTCCAAGCCGCGTGAGTGCGTAGTGGTAGACTCCAAAATATCCCCTCTTTCTGGTTTCCGGAATCTGGCTTCTCCGATCTTTGAGGTAATTTTGATTTTATGATTCTATAAAAATGGTCTCTCTGTTTTGGGGGATTTAGGGTTTCTTGATTGATGAAAGGATTCAAGGTTCGTAATTGGCTGCAGGGTTTTGAAATCTTGGATCAGTCTTTTGCAGAATTAGTTAAACTCGAAAATGTTGTTAGGTGTTTGGTTTTAAATCAAACATCCGCTTCACATGGCGTGGTTATGTTGCTTCGGTTCTTCAGACTACGATGTATGCAAACTCATATCTCATCTCTGTGTCTTCTGTACGATTTTGATATGATTATTATGTTGTATATTTGGCGTTGTAGCTCTTGGTTGGGAGAGCATCAACTAGTTCCGGCAAAGGGAAAAACAGCAATGGGGAGATTAAGTTTGGTTACAGCTTAGCGAAAGGGAAAGCTAATCATCCAATGGAGGATTACTACGTCTCCAAGTTCACTAAAACTGACGGCAAAGAGGTCGGTTTGTTCGCTATCTACGATGGTCATCTGGGTGAACGTGTTCCTGCTTATCTACAAAAGCATTTATTCTCCAATATACTTAAAGAGGTCAGCAAGAAAAAGAATATTTAACTGTTTTAGTCTTTTTTTTTCACAGCTTCGAGCTCGTGTTTTTTTTGTGTGTGTGTTCAGGAGCAGTTTTGGTATGATCCTCAAAGGGCAATAATAAATGCATATGAGAAGACAGACCAAGACATTCTATCACATTCTGACCTAGGCCGAGGTGGCTCAACCGCCGTAACCGCTATTCTGCTGAACGGACGGCATTTGTGGGTGGCAAATGTGGGTGATTCCCGGGCAGTTCTATCTCAAGGCGGTCAGGCAATACAGATGACTATAGACCACGAGCCGAACACAGAAAGATTGAGCATAGAGGATAAAGGAGGCTTTGTATCAAACATGCCTGGAGATGTTCCTCGGGTTAACGGCCAGCTAGCAGTTTCCCGTGCTTTTGGTGACAAAAGCCTCAAAACTCATCTACGGTCAGATCCAGACGTTAAAGATTCATCGATTGATGATCGCACAGATGTCCTAGTTCTTGCTAGTGACGGTCTATGGAAGGTAAAAATTAAATGGGTGTTCTCTTTTTCTGATTACCGGGCTTGTTCTTACGGTTTTGATGTGTAATAAAGGTGATGGCTAACCAAGAGGCCATTGATATTGCGAGAAGAATCAAAGATCCATTGAAAGCAGCGAAAGAACTAACAGGGGAAGCTCTGAGAAGAGACAGCAAAGATGATATATCTTGCATCGTCGTCAGATTTAGGGGATGAAAGATCTTTTATAACCACCAAGAAAAACTTGGAAATGGAAGAAATTGAATAATTAAGTTCGATTCTGAAAAGCAGAAGATGGTGTTATGTAATTTGATTGGTGTGATTTGTGGTTTGCGTAGTGAAAGTGAGAATCATATGGTGTGGTGTACAAAAACAATGTCTCTTCTTCTACTTTGATATCAGAAGATTATTACAAATGGGGAAGAGTTTATATAAGCTCTGTGTTTCTTTATTTTTATAAGATCAGATTTTATTACTTTAGATTGAATGTACGTGATCAACATGTAACAGATTATGTAAGTATTGCAGTACATAATGGTTAAATTCAAAATCCTTTCCATCTTGTACCCGCCTTGCCAAACAGTCTGCTATCTTGTTTGCATTTCTCTTTGTCCATTGATACTACTTAAATTACCCTAAGGAGTGTTACTCTCATCAAAAGAAGTTTAGATGTATTACTTAGGGATCAAATCCACAAGGAGCTAAGGAACAATTAAATCTAGTGTTTATTAATTCTAAGAGTTGTAAATGTTTAAATGAAATAGCAATAGTAACAAGCGAAATAAATAGTAAATGTAACTTGGTTGGAAATGATATTAGATGCAGGGCCACTATTCAGGTGTTGGAGATTATAATATCTATAGATGCCTATTTGTTGCATGCATGATATGTTAGAGCTCAACCGCTTAACTCAGTGATCAGCTGTCGCATGTTTCACTGGTTAACAAGCTAGATCTCGTGTCTCAACGGTTAGTATGTTGACAACGAAAGAGTGTCGATCGATGGTCCTATAGGGACGTCGACCGATACACCTTTACCTACGTCGACCGATAATCAGTTGAGGACATCGATCGACGGGTTCTAGCCAGGCCTATGCGCGAGTATGATATGCCCTATTAAGATACTAAATTGGCGGTTAGCCCTCTCTAGCAGCCCTAATATGATAGATAGATGTCAGGATGGGATAACAAGGGTGTTTGAGTATGCAATCCTATGATCATGTTCTAGTTAGCAAGGCTAAAACAAGCAATGAATACAAATCTATCATGAAAATCACAACAAGGCAGATCTATAGTTTGTGGCTAATGACACAAACCTATCTGAACCCTGGATCTAATAACTGAACTACTCAGACATAGCAAAGCAATTCATGACAACACTACAAGAAAAACGCGTTTTTATAGCGGACGAATAACGCTATCTAACGATAGGATAGCGGTTTGTTAAGCGCTGTATCATCGCCCGTCATAATAGGTCGAGCACATTAAATAGCGGTATTTCGTTGTGCTATTTTTTCTTCCGCTACGATAGCGCTTTTATTTCTGCAATTAAATATTATTTAATAGCGTCTTTTCACTGCTATTACTAATTTTATAAATAGCGTTTTATGTTTGTTTTAGTTAATTCTACTATAGCAGTTACCAAAGTGCAATGTATATATGTACTACTATAGCAGTTTCATTTGTGCTGTATATATAATGTTAATATATTTATATATTTTAAATTTCAATTTTTATATATTTATATTTTTAAATTTACACAAATTCGTTTTCTGGGATTTTGAAACAAAACATCAACTTATATAAATAAACATAAATTTCATAGATTCAACTTAAACAGATTACATAGTTGTTCACACATCCTTAGATATTACATTATAAGTTCACACTAAAGCAACATTGTCATCCTTAGAGATACACAATCTTATCATTTGGCCAAGCCACGGTGCTTCCTACTGCATCACCCATGAATTCGATTTCAGAGTTTGGCCTCCACACTCGAGCCCCATCGAACTCGGAAACCTCTACCCAAACCTTCGTAGCATTGGGACCTAAAGGAACGAAATGCACTTTCTCTGCTGGATCAGTTGAGAACACACGACCTAAAGCAACTCTCTGTCCTAAGTTATGACAGTCCAAGAGAGCAACCTTCTGTTTGCCACCTTTGTTGCTACTACTAGTGCTGTTACCACCACTCTAAAACCAAAAAAGACAAACACATTCACCACAATATCAACACCGGCAACCTAACAATTCAATATCTAATCACCTTCTAAGAATTTACAAACTTACCTGATTGGATATCTTGTTTGATTCAGTAGGTGAATGTTCATAGTATAGATGAAAAGAAATGAAAACAAGGAGTTCCAATCACAAGTGATCTTCTCTCCAAAACTCTCTCTCTCTCTCAAAGTAAAATTGTAACAAAAATCTCTCTCTGCCGTCAAAACACTTAGGCAGTATATAATATACTAGGTTAAAAACTCGTCAGGGCATTTTCGTAATTTGGCTTGGACTTGGGCTTCAAGTTCGCTGGATCCAAAATGTCGCATGTCCAATGTCTCGACATCGATCGATGGTACCTGTGTACATCGATCGATATTAATCTTCATTTGTCGAGGCATCTCATGGTGTCGATCGACAGCACTGGATGCGCATCGATCGATTGTTCTTCCTCTCGTCGACCTCTACATGGTCAGCTCGGATAAAATGTCCTTTAAGCTCCAAAATGCTCCAAAGTCATAGCTTTACTCCGAAATGCACCTGAACCTGAAAACATACCTAGAAGAGTAGAAAACATAGATATATATATAGTAAAACACCTATATACCATGGATGAAAACGGGTCAACTCCAAGGTATATCATCCACTGGAATCTAACATCTTCAAATTTTGTTTTCCACCATTTGATTTCCCGTTGCCAGTTATAGTAGTCAAAGTGAAGCTTGTTGTTGTTAATGATATCGATTGCCTTTTGAGAGTCGCTTTCCATAATGATTTTTCTATCCTAAGCTCCAACAATGCTGTATGCCATTACGAACCCTTGTAACTCACATTCCAATGCATCCTTACATCGTCTTCCTCGTGCATGTGCCGAACCCTTATAGTTTCCATTTGCATCTCTAATGACCCATCCTGCGGTGCTCTTGGTTTGTATATTATGAAATGATCCATCAGTATTACATTTGAACCACCCCATCGGTGGACGTCGCCAATGCAATGTCACCGGTACTGGAGCAAGATAACTTTGACGAGGTTGAACTCTAACTTCAGTTGACTCAATCTGTTTCAATTCCTTCGAATCTTCATTTGCATATCTTAGTAAGCTTCGCCAATGTATTTCCTTTTGCTGGAAGATTTCTACTCTTCCATAGTCTCCATAGTAGCCAAAAAGGTAAATCTTGGAAGTGCACTAAGCGTGTCGATAATGAACATTGCAGACAGGCCTCAATCTTTTCCTCCAAAGTTGAACTCTGGTCGTTGATGATTCGGTTAGAAACTCTTGATGCACGCCATATTTTCTTTGCACAAGGACATTCAAAAAAATATATGTCCTCTGTTTCCGCCACTGAGCAACATCTTTTGCACTGATCAACTTGGACGATGTGTTTTCGTTTTAAATTGTTACTAGTAACAAAACTCTTAGATAACAATCACCATAAGAAATGCTTGAGCTTTGCAGGAGCACTTGTTTTCCATATCTGATGTTTCAACTCTGCACTTCCATAAGTTGGTGTTGGCGGTACATTTGTAGGTAGATGAGTGCCTAGCCATGCCAACTAGTCTACATGACCATCTTGGCTATGTGGCATCAATAATACGATTTATGAATGACTTGATCCTCCATTGAAGGGTACGTAGGCAATCCCACTGAAAGATGTATCTATAAATCCAAACACCTTCCATGGTGATAAATCTCAGTGCCTTGAATGCTTCTATCAAGACATTGACGATATATACTGGCCTATATTTCAGTCGCTGGGTTCACCAAACCTTCACCTCATCGTCAAGATCTCACCACCAGAGTTGGATCAACCTTTGAATCGGTTTAAAAAAGAGTTAATGTCAAAGATGGCACATGAAAGAAGGTGAGGAAACCAATCCTCATCACAACATTAAATGCCGCGACTTGCATAGATATCAAAAAATGTCGTCCCTTTGGCTGCTTAAAGGATCACTGATATGACCACTCGCTAAGATTTCACTGAAACCATCTCTTAATCTCTCATGGCGTATATCGAAATTGACCACTACATTATCCTCTCATCGGTTAGATCATCATCATGACCAGTATGAACCTTCCTAAACATGGGGAACCGCCTTCCAGATATGTCAAACACTTTCATAATGGATCCAAGCCATAAGCAACAACAATCCAAGCTATAGAGTTGATATGTCTAACATTGTTCGATTTCATCGTTTAGTGATGAATGTAGATGGCAAATATGGAACGATTTCTCGAAGATTATGAATCAAAAGAATCTGAGAGATCGGAAGAGATTTGCATTAAAAGAAAAGAAATTGTGAGAGTAATTTTAGAGTTGACTTGTACAACTAAAAGTGACATGTAAAATTGAAATGTTTTGATTGGTTATTTAAGTTTTTTTTTGCATTTATTAACATCTCACTATACAATGTTTTAAAATGCTGATATGTACTTTTCATTTGAATCACTTGTGTTATTATAATGTTCATTCTAATCCATTGAATTGTATGTGTTTTTCAAAAAGAAAAAAACTTTAAATCTCATCATGTATTCTAATCTTTTCTTTTTGCTAAAAGAAGATAATATTTGCTATCATAAATATAATATTTACACAATAAAGAAAATTAGTTATTCACATTTTCTAACAAAAGAGAATGATTTTTTTTTTCCATAAAATACACTTGCTAAATCTCTAATACTGTTTCAATACATCAACCTTTTCTATACTAAGAATAGTACGTTGATTCATCTTTTCCAATTTAGTTCAAAACGATAATAAATTACAGTGTATTATTTTGGACTAGGTGATTTTCCCGTGCTCAAGCACATATATAGATATTATAAAGTAAATACATTATAATAGTTTATTAATAATTTATTTTTAATTTATAATTATTCTGCTACTTATGTTGTAATCAATATGCATGGTTTATTTTAAATAACAATATGTTATTTTAATTAGACATATAATTTTGGATATATAGTATCTCAAATGTTTGGTTACTATTTGATATATTAGATAACAATTATTTTTCCGATTGAACTATAATATTTTTGTTGTAAAGATTAATAGGGAAATTTTACTTATACACTTTACATGATACCACTTTTCACTTATACCACCACTCAAAGGACATTTTCATAAATAGCACATTCATTAATTGGTAAAAGACTAAACTAACCTTATCTTTACTTCAATCTATCGTCTCTTTCTTCTCCACTGTCGTGATCCTTCTTCTCTCTCCTTTCGGATCCACCGTCTCTCTCTCCGTCGGATCCACCGTCTCTCTTTCCGAGATCCATCGTCTCTCTCCCTGTGGAGATCGTTCTTCTCTCTCCGTTGAGATCTGTCGTCATCTCCGACGAGATCCATCGTCGTCTCCGTTGAGTTCCATCATCACTCTCTCTCACGCATCTAGCGATAAGCAATTACGAGAATAACGATTCAAAACCTCAGAGATGTTGGCTCCTCTCCACGATTCACACTGGTATGTTTCTAATTTGTGTATTTTTTTTGTTCGATTCAAGTAATATTTTGGATTTGTTCTTTCTGTTATAAAAAAAAAATCAACGAAGGTTGGTTTACAACAGGTCGATCTAAGAGAAAGAGTTTCGATAGTGAACATTGAGTTTTCAAAAAATTATAAACCTTTATAAATCTGGGTTCAAGTAATTTTAGGATTTTCGTTCCTCTGTTATTCAAAAAACAAATAAGGTTGATTTAGACTTGTCATTTGAATAGTTATGGTTAGGAGAAATATTTTCGGATAGTGAACATTGTATTTTTAAAAATTATAACATCTTATAAATCTGGGTTTTAAGATATTGTTGATAGTACAACTCAATGCTTTACAAGGTTTGGTTCTTGTTAGTTTTTGTTTGCCCTTGCGAGTCTTTTCCTTATATGCACTTATGTATCTATGAATAGGAGAGCTTTGTGTTTGGAGCCAGACAAAAACAAACAGTGCAACCTGGCCATCTGCTTGATGCGTATGGGTCGAATCCCAGAAGCTAAATCTCTGATTGATGCTGTGAGATATTCTTCTGCAGAGATTGAGTTCGGAGATGAACCGTTCATGAAGTCTTACGACAGAGCCGTTGAGATGTTAGCAGAAGTGGAATCTAAAGATCCAGAAGATGGTCTTTCGGATAAGTTCTATGTGGGATGTTCATTTGCAAACGGAACAATGAAGGAAAACAAAGCTCCTTGAAACGCAAACAGGAACCACTCGCATGTTCCTCCTTCTCCAGCATCTGTTAGACAAACGTGAGAGAGGCTCTGTTGGTCCTAGGATGGATGAAACTGGCCCTTATCTTCCCACTGAGAAGGTTGATCAATTTCAAAGTTCTGATACAAGGGAAAGGAAGGTAGTCTTGCTGCAGCTTGGGCTCTAGCTAATCTATATTATCTTGCATGTTAGAAACCTCTTATAAGGGTTTATAAAACTATTTATAAGAACTTATAAATCATTTATAAGGTTTTATAAATATATTTATAAAAGTGTATGAATCTGTATATAAGGGTTTATAAAAATATTATAAGAGTTTAATAATCTTCATACCACAATTTATAAGAGTTAATAAATCTTTTTCAAGAGTTTATAAATCTTTACAAACATTTAGTAGTAAAATATTCATAAAGCAAGTGTCTATAATTCTAATATAAATGTTTGTAAATTATTATAATAAATAAAAGATTATTTATAATGGTTTATAAAACAATTAATAAGACTTTATAAAATCAGTCTATAAAGTTTTTTAAATATATTATTAAAGTATAATTCATTTATAAGAGTTTATAAAATCAGTTTATAAGGCTTTATAAGGATTATAAATAATTAATAAATGTTTATGAATAATTTATGAAGATTTAGAAATCATTTATAAACCTTTATCAATAGTTTATATATATTTCTCATGTGGTGGAAAACAGAGAGATGAGGCAGCAGAGGTTCGTGGGGATATTGAGTTTGCTGTATATCGTTGCGTTCTTAGCTAAGAATAAGAGCGAGTGTCTCAAAGAAGAATGGGGAGTGTTGGAGAAGTCTCCGGAGGCGGCTTTAGATGTGGATCAGACGATCTTCGTGGCTGTTTTGTGGTGAATTATAGAATATTTCTGGATGTTGAATCGTTCTTGAGTGTAGATTTGCTCATGAATCATGATTGAACCTTACCGAGTCTATATATATATCCTTTAGTTGATTGTGGATGATGTTAATGATGTACCTCTGTTTGCTGAGAAATGATATAATTGTTTTATAAAGAAGAGACAGAGAAACCATATCAAATTATATCATCATAATAAAATCCTTATAAGGCTTTATAAAGATAATAAATAATTTATAAATGTTTATAAATCATTTATGAAAATTTAGAAATCATTTATAAACCTTTATCAATAGTTTATATATATTCCTATAAATGATTTATAAACCTTTATAAAATCACTTATAAGAATATACCAAATATTTATAAGGTTTTATAAAATCATTTATAAATATTTAGAAAGGTAATTTCATTTATAAAGTCTTAAAAATCATTTATATGAATATATAGAAACTTTTATAAGGGTCTATAAATCATTTATAAGAATGTTTAAAATTATTTATAAGGGTTTATAAAATCATTTATGAGGAATTGTAGAATTTCAAAAGGTAATTCTTTTATGAAGTCTTATAAAATTTTATAGAGGCTTATAAATCTGTATATAATAGTTTATAAAAATATTATAAGAGTTAATGTTGCAATGTCACAGACGCTGGACTTGACGTTGTTCGGGATCCATTCCACAAAGTAGGATGAGTTCTTGTTCTGGATGTTCATCATCTGCTCATCAACCTCCTTAGTGCTCAGCTTTCCATGGAACACAGTGGATGCAGTTAAGTAACGTCCGTGACGAGGGTCAGCAGCGCACATCATGTTCTTCGCAACCCACATCTGCTGGGTCAGCTCAGGGACACTGAAGGCACTGTATTGCTGTGATCCTCTCGATGTCAACAGAACAAAACCCACCATGAAGAAGTGGAGCCTTGGGAAAGGGATCAGGTTCACAGCGAGCTTCCTAAGGTCGGAGTTGAGTTGACCAGGGAAACAAAGACAGCATGTAACACCACTCATTGTAGCCGAGATGAGATGGTTCAGATCACCAACTAGCAAATCACACAAAACAAACAAGTCAAGACCCAAATGTTACATTAAGGTTAATATATACAGTCTTTTACTCACAGGAGGGGTTAGAAAGCTTGAGGGTATGGAAGCAGATGTCGTAGAGAGCCTCATTGTCGAGAACCATACACTCGTCAGCGTTTTCAACGAGCTGATGCACAGAGAGCGTTGCATTATATGGCTCAACAACAGTGTCAGAGACCTTAGGAGAAGTAAACAAGAGTTATTTACTAAAAATTAAATTTGTTCCAAATATTTTTTTACACCTTTATAAATATAAATCTAGATTTCAAGATATTGTTAAAAGTACAACTCGACGATTTATAAATCTTTATAAAGAAGTATTTAAACAAGAGTTCAATTAATTTTAGGATTTGCTTCTTTCTGTTATCCAAAAAAAACAAATAAGGCTTAACTTGTTATTTGAATAGTTCTGGTTAAGATTAAGATTTTCGGATAGTGAACACTACATTTTTACAGAACTATAATTCCTTATAAATCTGAATTTTAGGATATTGTTAAAAGTACAACTAGACGATTTATAAGTCTTTATAAAGAAGTTTTCAAACAAAAGTGGATCGCATATGTCTATAAAAAACATATAAATGTGTGAACTTGGGAAGTCTTTGAGGAATGCTAGGCAAAATGAGTACAAGGAACTCAAAAATGATTTATAAACATTTATAAAAGAACTAAATGCAACAAAAGAAGTAACAAAGAACTCTGCATTAGAAGCATATGCTATTACTTCTTCAGCCTCACCCCTTCGTCTCTTTGTTTCCTCTAATTCTTGTTCATCCAATTCCTTGTAGCCACCACCACGACCTCCCCTATATGGAGAAAATAAATGAATAAGCACAGGTCTTTCAAGAGAACAAAGAACAACAACAGCCTATCAGGCTGAAACATAACGTTTCTTAATGCAAAACTAATTTGGCCAAAACTTTTCAAGTGAGAAAGCACATTTTGATGCATTAGGAGCTTTGTCATATTGAACATATTACCAAAGAAAGCATTCGGTCAAGATAACATTGTTTCCCCTTTTCCAGTTATCTACGAGGCCATGTTTAAAGATGAATAAGCTGACACGAAGACTACTATTATCGAACAAAAATCTTATAAATGTATCCTAAATTCACCGCAAAAGCATCTATAATACCAATCCTCAGCTCGAATACTGTTAAAGAACAATACAAATGAAGGTTGTCATTGACATTGAGTCATACCTCACACCACATTCATTCTGACCAGGTTTATTGGTGTTGCAGACATTACATTTTAAACGCTTAGCCCAGTTGACATTGCCACACCTGATAATTAAAATATTAGAGCAAAAGATACGGATTGCTCCTGCTTTGAAAACCAAAGTATATGACCACTAAAGACCGGAACGGCGGAACCAAAGCATATATATACCCACAGCACAAGTACACAAAATGCATAATTACCCAATGAAAACATTCTATTAGCTAAACTAGTAGAAAAGTAGTATAAACTTCTATATAACCTAAAATATACACAGATCGAGTTGCAGTTAGCCCTGAAACTACAAGATATTCACCAAATTAACAAACTTTTCCAAATTAACAAGGAATATCAATGGATAAACTGAAGCAAGAGACACATACTAAACTAAGAATTCATAAGCAACCCAAAGATAAAAGCATCTCACACTGAGACAACTACCAAACAAGCTTATATGTCTCATTTAGACTTACAAGTGGATAAAGGAGGGTTCTTTCAGCATTCTTCTGATTACTCTAAGCCGAAACCAAAAACGATATCCAAAAGCTTTAGTGATTGCTTTTACGGAATTTTGGTATAGATTGTAAAACTAAGTTGAATCGAGAAAGTAAGAAGGAGATTGAAACAGTGGAGCTTCCATGGAATTCATAAACACAATCGAAAAAACATGATGGTGGTTAGTCGTCTTCATTCATAAGCACTATGTTCTTGATCGATAAATTTAGAAAGTCTTATAAATTTGAGATTTGAAAACTTCATGAGAAAGACTTCGTCTTCCTTCTCAGAAATTGATCGATTTTGAGAAATCAAAGATTAAACTACAGAAAGAGACGAAAATCACCATATATTATCCTCTCACCTTTGTTACGCATTCGTCATGTTTTGTTCGTTTGAGCTTGTAGTCTTCGCCAAATCTCGTCGGACGTCAGCGTCTTCAAATCTCGCCGGAGTCGTCGAATCTCGCCGGAGAAATCATCATAATCGTAGAATCTTCTCGGAGTCGTGAATCTCGTCGTTCAATTTGGGAACTGTTTGAATCGTGAGAGAAAGAAAATAGGTGTATGTTTGATTAAATAAGGGTATAATGGTACTTTAGCCATTAAAATTTTAATGGTAAAATTGAAAAGTGTAAAGTTGAAAAGTGGTATTAGGAAAGTGGTATTAGTGGCAATTTCCCGAAATTTTACCTTTACACTTTGTTTTATACCACTATTCAATTTTACCACCAATTTAGGGACATTTTCATAAATACCACTTTCATTAATGAACAAAATACAATAGTACCCTTAGCTTATCTTCTCTTCTCTTCAATCATCGACTCTTTCTCTCTCTTTTTGAGATACATCTTCTCTCAGACTTATCGCCGAGATCCGCCGTCTCCATTGAGATCCGCCGTCTCCGTCGAGGTCCGCCGTCTCCGTCGAGATCCGCCATCTCTCTCTCACACAACCGGCGACGAAAACGGATTACAGAGAATCGCGATTCAAAGCCTTCAAATGTTGATTCCTGTTCAAGATTCACAACTCGTATGTCTCTAATTCTTGTATTCTTTTGTTTGTTTCGAGTAAATATTTGTTTTTGTTCTTTCTCTTATCAAAAAATCAAAAAATTTTGCTTTAGACTTCTCATTTGAACATGTCGATCTAAGAGAAACAATTTCCATAGTGAACAAGATTGAGTTTTGACAACTTATTATAAATCTGGGTTTCAAGTAATTTTAGGGGTTTCTCCTTTCTGTTATCCAAAAATAGAATACGGTTAATTTGGACTTGTCATTTGAATGGTCCCTGCTAAGAGAGAGATTTTTCGATAGTGAACATTGTATATTAAGGAATTATAACCCTTTATAAATATGGGTTTTAGGATATTGTTGATAATACAACTCAACAATTTACAAGATTTTGTAAAAGAAGTTTTTTAACAAGAGTTCATCGCATATGTCTATAGGACAACATATAAACGTGTGAACTAAAGAAGTCTTGTGTTGTGTTATTCTATATTATTTGTAAGACTGTTGTCGAAATACACGAACCCTATGCTTGGATAAGGTATGTTTAAGCCATGATTAGAAGTTCATATCATCCTTTTATTAAATTCATATCATTTTTGTTTTAGACTTCTTATTTGAACATGTCGATTTAAGAGAAACAGTTTCGATAGTGAACATTAAGTTTTTTGACAACTTAAAATCCTTTATAAATCTAGGTTTCAAGTAATTTTACGATTTTCTTCCTTCTGTTTATCCAAAAATAGAATACGGTTGATTTGGACTTGTCATCTGAATAGTTCCGGCTAAGAGAGAGATTTTCCGATAGTACACTGCATATTAAGGAATTAGAACCCCTTATAAATCTGTATTTTAAGATATTGTTGATAGTACAGCTCAGCGATTTACAAAGTTTTATAAAAGAAGTTCTTAAACAAGAATTCATCATATATGTCTATAGAACAACATATAAACGTGTGAACTCGAGAAGTCTTGTGCTGTGTTATTTGTAAGACTGTTTCCGAAATACATGAACATTATGCTTGGATAAGGTATCTTTAGACCACGATTAAAAGTTAACATCATCTTTTTATTTCGTGTTGCAGTTAGACATCAATGAATCTTGCACATCTTCATGATTGCCTCCAAGGATTTATGAAGCTGGAACAGAACCACTAGACAATCCAAAAGTGATTATCCAATCGGTGTCTTGGTCAATAATGTTAAGTGTTTTATAAAATATTATAAATGTAGTTTTATAGGGGTTTATAAATTTATAAATTAGAGAGACTTATAATAATTGTTTATTCTTTGTTACATCTTGTGGTTAATACATTATTTGGATTCTCTGAGGAATACAAACATTTGGTGACCCAACACATCCTGATCTTGGATGACATGGATTTTTACAGTGTTGTGCAATTAGTTCAACAAGGATATAAAATGAAGAAAAGCTAAGGGGAACGAGGATTTGTGGCTTTACTTTTTGCAGCATATGATGTACGACAATAACACATGAAAGAAGATAAAAATGAAGAGAAAAGAAAGCTTAAGAGAAAATAAAAGTTTATAAATAATTTATAAAAATATATAAAACAGTTTGTAAAGTTTATAAGCTATTTATAAAGGTTTATATATTATTTGTAAGAGTCTCAAAACCATTTATAAATGTTTACATTTATAAAGGTTTATAAAACAATTAATAAAGTCTATAAACCATTTATAATTGTTTATAAAAACGTTATGAAAGTATATACACAATTAATATGGGTTATGTATTCAATTTATAAGGTTTATAGGTTTAGGAACCAATTAGAAAGTCTCTTAAATCATTTATAAGAGTCTACAGTAATTTATAAGGACTTATAGAAACAATTTATAAGAGTTTGTAAAATTGTTTATAAGGGTTTATAAGGATATATAAATAATTAATAAGAGTTTATAAATCATTTATAAAAATTACTAAAAAAAAATTCTGAATTTTATAAAACTTTTAAAAAGAGTTTGTAAAATTGTTTATAAGGATATATAAATAATTAATAAGAGTTTATAAATCATTTATAAAAATTACTAAAAACAATTTCTGACTTATAAAAACAATTTATAAGAGTTTGTGAAATTGTTTATAAGGGTTTATAAGGATATATAAATAATTAATAAGAGTTTATAAATCATTTATAAAAACTACTAAAAACAATTTCTGAATTTTATAAACCTTTTAAAAAGGTTTACAATTTTTTTGTAAGAGTTTATAAACCATTTATAAAGGCTTATAAAACAATTTATAAGAGTATGTAAAATAGTTTATAAGGATTTATATGTAAATAATTAATAACTGTTTATAAATCATTTATAAATGTTTATAAAAACAATACATAAATTTTATAAACCATTTATAAGGGTATATAAATTATTTATAAAGAATCTATAAACTTTTTATAGAGGGTATGTAAACAATTTGTTTGTTCATGGCTTTATAAAGTATATCTTTTGTCTGTATTTTAATCATTTGATATAGAATCCTAATTTACCTTCATTATTTAGACACTAAAATCATCTGAACGATATGTTTCTTTACTTGAATTCTGGATACAGTGTGTTATTTCTCTTCTTGTTCTCTTTTCCGTATAAGGTTCCCTTCATGTAACTCATTTGTTCACATGAATATTGGCACAAAATCTAGACCATTCAACGTCAACCTAACCAAGCTTGATTTCTATTACAAGAAACAAAATGTAGTAAAAATGAGTAGTTTCAAGGACTATATAAGGCTCTCATCTGAACATTAGAGATAATTTCTTGTTCTCAACAAAAAGTTGTCATTTCAAACATAATCTGAGAACATCAAGGTTTCTCCACATCACACTCTTCTCTTTTGTAAAAAAAAAACAATTGCAGCCAAATTCACTTAGATGTCCAACTAACCTCTTCAACTTTGCAAGTCTTAGGAGAAATATACGATTGTTTTAGTATAAGAGATGTCGGAAGAAGATGAGAGAGAAGATGGTGTTAAGAAGCCAACTTTGCAACTTTTATAAAGCTTTATAAATCTGCAATTCTTTGATCTCACAAACCACGTTCTTGTTCTGAGTCCCTCTTACTTCTTCAAACAGCTCACCAACCTCGTCGATCTTCAAAATCTGGACACAACCCAATCACATATTATTCCTACGTATAAGCACTCACTTCCAAAAACAAGATTCAAAGAAGGAATAGGAAATATTCAACACAAAAAAATCTCAAAACAAGAAAGATCAACAAAGACATATCAAAAACGATAATATATAAGCACTACGTTCTTCACTGATAAATATTTATAAGATTTTATAAACTTGAGATTTGAAAATTTCACGAGAAAAACTACGTCTTCCTTCGCAGAAACATATCGATTTTGAGAAACAAAAGCTACAATTACAGAAAGAGACGAAAATCAACATCTATTATCCTTTGACCTTTGTTAGCGTTTTTTAGCGTTGTGAGAGAGATCGCCGTAGCTTCGTCGGATCTCGCCGCAGCTTCGTACGATCTCGTCGTAGCTTCGTCGGATCTCTTCGTAGCTTCGTCGAATCTCGCCATAGCTTCGTTGGATCTCGCCGGACAACTCTGCAGAGTCGTCCAATCTCGCCGGAGAACTCGTCACCGCCGGAATCCGTCGCCGATTTGTGAGATGATGAGATTTAATTATCGTGAGATGTAAGAGAGAAGAGTTAGTCTTAGGCTTAATTAGTTAGGGGTATAAAGGTACTTTGCCAATTAAAATTTTAATGGTAAAATTGAAAAGTGTAAAGTTGAAAAGTGGTATTAGGAAAGTGGTATTAGTGGCAATTTCCCTTTGATTATTGTCTTATATATGTAAATATATTTTAGTAAAATTATATGGAATTTAATATATGTTGTTTTGAGAATCAAATAGTAAAAGTAAACTGAAGTGTTGATGATTCTAAGTTACATACATAAATATAACAATGGTAGTCCTTTGAAACCTTATGCATATATATATAGTTATACAAAATACTTAATTTTGATAGTTGGTTAATATATTTATAATATTATTTCAGAATTTCATATTTATTTAGTAACATGTTGAGTCATTCTATAATTTATATGTATAAAAATACTACTATAAATTAAATATATTATTTTTAATTTAATTTTTGACTTTGTATAAAAAATTTGGATGGGTCTAGTTACTCATTTTGTGGGTATACTGCGTTAAATATATTCCATCAAATTAAAGTATAACTATTTCTAATCTAATTCAACCAAATCATATTAACTGTATTCATTGGATTAGTTTGGTTGTCATATATTTTTGATTTTTAGTAATTTAGTATATGTTAATTTGCAAAAATAAACTTATAAAAATAAAGTGATGATAGGTACAAAGTTACATAAAAACATAACCCATAAATTTTAAAAGATAAGATTATTTCATTACTTTAATATCAAGAGTTGTTTTCTAAACTTCTCTTTTTATGAAATCACATTATATATAAAAAATATAATCATTTTAAATTTTATTAATATTTTCTTTATCATATATGTTATTTGAAAATATAATAGGGAATTTAAATAAAAAATAAAGATTAAATTAAATTGTATTCATTAAAGATATCTTAGTTTATGTTATTTAAATGATTTTGTAATAATTTGAGAAATAGATTGATTTAAATTAAATGCTTAATAAATTTTATATATATATATATATATTATGTTGTTTAAGATTATCTTTTAGAAGGGAAAATTATGTCTTTACTTTAAAATCAAGATTATTTTGTGAACTTTCCTTATTATGATTACAATATGTATAAAAGATATTGTCGTTTTTAAAATTTATAAATTTTATTTTTAAATTGGTTATTTGAAAAAAATAAACAAAAGAAAACCTAAAAAAAGGAAAAATAAAATACATATATAATAATGTTAATTAGATATATTTGATTCATTAAGGGTATCATCGTAATCAATTAACGTGAGAGTTAACGTGAGAGCGACACGTAGTAAAAACTGGTGTATTGATTAATAATTTATCTCTCTCAAAGCCGATAGGCAATTCAACCACCACCAACTTTTTACAAAGCCACTGCTTAACTGTTTTCATCCGGCCGGTGTCGATTGTGGCACCGGCTGTACTCATTTTCTTTTCTTTTCCTTTGTTTGTTAGTATATGATGTTCTCTTCGTCATTATGTTGGATGAATTGGAAGTTTTATCATCTGCATCTCCCGATTTCTAGAAACAATCCAGTGATGTCACTAACTCCTTTGGTGATAAGTATTTCTCGATTCTTTATTTCGTTATCGGTGTTATTATTCGTCATACTCGGCGTGATGATTTTCCCTTCAATAAGGTGTGTTTCCCCGGTCTGTGAACCTAGATTCAGTGCAGATGATAGTCCATCAGCCTTCAGTTTTGGTGTTGTATTCGCCTGTTAGTCTTATAGCTAGGCGGTTTGTTGCGAATTCAATCTATCAAGAGAGACCCTAAACACCAATGGCCACCACCATTTTTGTCCTATATGATGACCAATCCGGTAAGGGATGGTGTATTGTGATGGTACGGCTTAGTTTGGTAGTTGTGTGTGGTTGGCTTAGTCTCACAGTGTTTCAAATTCGTCAACAAAAAGAGCCTATGATGATGAGGAATGTATGGGATAGGATATAGTTGGTTCCAAAAAATAAAGGAATGACACAAGGAATCGAAGATTTTAAAGCAACAAGGTGGAAGATGATGTTGTTTCTCCAACATAATAATTTGAAGTTATGGATATATTGGTTTCAAAGAAAAATAATGTCAAATCCATGGACAGGTACATTAAAGCATGTTATCTCCTGCAGCGTATTTGGAACGGATTGCGATGTAACAGATGGATTGCATCCAATGATCTTCTTGAAGAAAAAAGGCATTTATTCACAAAGACTGAGAGCCACAACAAAGATCTTACAAGACCATGAATGAAGTGGAGGAAATCTAGCTAATCAGCCTAGGAGATGTGTTAGGAAGCATCGTGTTACTGCTATCTCTATTAAAAGTTCTTATTAACAAAAAACATGTATATGTTTCATGTAATTTTTTACATTGATTTGATATCAATAAAATTAGATGTTATTAAAAAAAAAACTGGTGTATTAAAATTGTAATAGAATTTGGTTGGTGTATTGTAAGCTTTTTTCAAAAGAGAACATGCTCCTCTAGTTTCATGTTTTTCTCAGTTTATCCTTGTCGGCTTTATTTCATCTAATAACATACTAGTATCAATCAATTTTAACGTTCAATTATTTCTCAGTAAAGGACAAATCAATTGGTACACGTCAGTGTAGAGAGGTTTCAATGTCAAGAAAATAATAAGTGACAACACATAAGTTTCATTTCAATGTGTTAAAAAAAATCCCAAAAGAAAAGAGAGCAACAAATGATAGATATAGTGGTTTAAGGCAATCCTCGCCAACTGAAGAACTACTGAGAAGAGAAGTGTAAACCTTGCCAAAGGAGTGTTTATGGCTTCATTAGTCCTGCAGAGTTTACAAAAATGTAAAGAGGAAGGAAATTATTAGGAAAAAGTGGAAAGTTGTTCCATAGATTTGCTTACCTCATCTTGCGAATTGTCCTCTTTAGATTGTTCACCTGCATGATAAAAAGGTGTATAAATTCATTCAATGCAAGTTACACAATACAGTTTATAGAAGTGGTTATGTCTCGTGTTTTTGTTTTTATTACCTCCTTCCCTCTAGGCCAAAGGTCCATAAAGCGAGGTCGTCTCTGAGAATCTGCATTATGAGGGTCGATCGACACAATGAAGTGGCAGTCGATACTCGTGATGATCTATCGATTCTGTTATAGACTTGTCTTCTCCATATCTTTTTTTACCTGAAATAACCAAATACGAAAAATCATAATAAATGAAATTTAAAACTTACGAATGGGTTGTCTCCCATGAAGCACTTGTTTATAGTTTTCAGCTTGACTTTTAGATTTTTTGAGCTAGTATGGAGGTAATTAAATACTTGTTGGGAAACAAGTATCAACATCATCTTTGCTCATTTCGAACCAGGTACCAACAAACCTTTTGATGGCTTCTCCTCCTCTGGTTATGTGCTATTGGTGCTTCTGAATCATCTCATGTGTTTAATCCATTTTCAGATCCAGCTCCTCCATACGGTGGCTCAATGGTGCAATACTATTGTTGAGAGGGAAATATATTGCATCTATCTTTTTGTAGAACTCATCAAACGTTCTACAATTTGTTGTAGCAATGTTAGCAATCAACTCTTCAACATGATCTTTGTTGGCGGATAAGAAGGTGTATGATGAACTCCAGGCATCTGAAAACATCCCTCATACTGTGGTAAACTCAGATGATGACCTCCCAAACTATTTGCCATCTCAAGTTTTGCTTCAATGTCTTCCTTAGAAACATTGATGATCCTTCCATCCATAGCTAACTTTTGCAATGCCTTCTACATCTATGTAAACTCCATACTCATCTGGTGACATTACACGGATCTTCCTTCTATGTGGATTTGCGGCTTCAACCAAGAAACTCTCTCGGAACTCTACACTCGCAGGAGTGTCAACCAATGCTTCTGGTTCGATGTCCCTCGCCGTCATCTTCATGCTATGTGCCATAATCAGAATAACATACTGCCACAAATGGTGGATCATCTCCTATCTCAATGAAGGGCGTTGATATCACTCAAATTACCTTTTGAGCAACTTTATCTCTCAAATAAGAGGTTCAATTGTAGTAATTAGGGATCGCATCCACAGAGAGAATGAACACACAATAGAGTTTAGAAATCAAGATTAAGCTAGACAATCAATATTAAAACAGTAAACAAGCAGTAAGTAAATAAACTAGTTTATATGTCAAGAGATTCAAAACTACAATCAAGGATGCTAAGAGTTTTGTGGGTTCAATTCTAGAACTTGAATTCAATAGCAACTAATCTAGCTCTCGCATGAAATTACTAATTAGATGTCTAAATCCTACGTTCCATCTGTCGCATGCGAACAAAGAATTAGTATCAATTGATACCAGTGGTTGAGTGTCGATCGATAATACTTTAGACAAGCATTAGCGCTCAATCAATAATGTTCAACTAAATCCAAGAACAACTCTCGTATGTGCCAAGGTATCTAATTAACTCAGGGTTCGGGTTCTGATAATCAATTGAAATCTCGTGCATCTCAATTGTCCTACGATTTTAGGTTCAAATAATCAGTCTCACTGTCGTGCTATTCCAATTACTCTAGATCCTAGTATTACAAAATACCATGGTGTTGAAATTAGTAAGTAACCCTAACAATCCATTATCAGTATGACATTAAACTTATGAAATCCCCAAACCTAACAAGATAATTACTCAGACATGCAAGCAATAACACAAATCATAATCTGAATGAATAATAGATAAATAAATCAAAGATAAAACCAAAGGAGTTCCAATTGATCTCTGAAGGAGAATTTATCTTCTCTCCACCTATAACTAAGAATAGAATAAACAGTATAAAGCATAGACGTCAACAATGGCTTAGAAAATACATAAATAAGGTTTTAACTCGCCTAAGGGAATTATGGTAATTTATGGTGAATTCTGGGCCCAAGTCTGTCATGAAAAAGACTCGACCCGTCTTATGGAATCAGTGTCGAGCGACATTAAGGGTGTGGTGTCGTTCGACACTCCTTCAATTCTCGACAGCTTCTTCTCGCGAGGAAGACGTACCACGCTTCAGTAAAATGAGCATACCTTTAAATCTAACCGTCAGATGGACCTCAAACCAGTGGCATGATATTTGAAAGCTAACTCAAAGCTCTATCCTATGACGAAATATGGGCTAAATCACACCGTAGGAAGGTCTCTATCAATAACTAAACGTCTGACGCGTGTGTGCAGTTATGCACCTCGAAAAAAGCTCCAGAATCAACAAAGTTCTCCAAAACATACATGTACCTAAAAATACTCTAAACCAGACTCCAAACACATATAATAGACTCTAAATAGTTCATATACCATGGTGTAAAAGTGGTAAAATCCATGGTATACCAACTTCCCCTACTTATCATTTTGTTTGTCCTTAAGCAAAACAGAGAATAGTCTGTGAATTAGGTTTGAAAACATCCTTCACCTCTACAATGTTGCAAACCACGTCGAATTAGTACCTTGGCTTCCATGTATTAGACCTCAAGCAAAACATATAATAGTCCGTGAAAGAGGTTCAAGGGCACGGCCATGTATTAGACCTTAGCTTAGCAACCAAACCATCCAGCCCACAGCTTAGCTGATTCCACCTGACATACTCCTCTACTGACCTCTTTTTTCCATATAAATGTGTAAGCTAAATTGTGTGAGTATCGATCAAATGACACATGGACTCTTACCCTAGCAGGTTTTTGAGTAAACATGTAGTCTTATTCTAGTTTATTTTCTCCCAATATCTCCCTTCGCTGAATCCTTTTCATTTATTTTTCTCTTTTTCATTTTCGTTTTCTTGGTAAAGTGTAGGCAAATAGTGGGGTCATCGTGTTGGGGTCAAAATGAGGCACGGCGTAATCATTGTCTAAAGCTCCCAAGAAAATCATGGCTCGCATCAACCAAGATAGTACTCTCGAAATCAACGTCCAAGATTACTATGCCTTAGAAAAATTCTTAACACAACTTCAGAAAAATCCTAAGTATAAAACTCCCCAACCATGGAACCAGGTTCGAGCGGTCCAGGTCACAATCAGGAGACCCAGGTTTCAGCGGTCCAGGTCGCCGGCACGTGACCCGGGTTCACACAATCCATGTCGCTAACAGGCGACCCATGATCAGTCCATCCCGGTCGCTAGCAGGCAACCCAGACCTTCACGATCCGGGTCGCCAGCGGGTGACCCAACTTCGTATGATCATAGTCTCCACCGGGCGACCCAGTTTCGGCCCGAACAGGTCGCTAGTAACCGACCCAAGCCTTCGCGATCCGGGTCGCCAACATGCGACAGGTCCGGTTTGATCCAGGTCGCCAGCATGCGACCCAAGTTAGTGTTGTCCGGGTCGTCAGTAGGTGACCCAGTTTAGGCCCGACCAGGTCGCCAGCAAGCGACCTAAGCCTTCGTAATCCGGATCGCCCGCAGGCGACCATTCTGGTTTGATCCAGGTCGCCAGCAGGCTACTCAGGTTGGACTTATCCGGATCGCCAGCAGGCGACCAAGGTTCGGCCCATCCAGGTCATCAGCAGGCGACCCAGGTTTGGCCCATCCAGGCCACCAGCAGGCGACCCATACTTAACCAGTTCGGGTCGCTAGTAGGTGACCCAGGTTTGGCCCATCCAGGTCGCCAGCAGGCAACCCAGACCTAACCAATCCGGATCGCCAGCGGGCGACCGGCCTGTTTTCCCTCGTATCGCCACTAGGAAACAACATGCATTTTCGTCTCACTCTTGTATCTCTCTCCTTCGAGTCTCGATCTAACTATCTCTCGTTTCGTGTCTATCAAAATTACCGTTGAAGCTTTACGATAAAAATATCAAACAGCATTTTTTGTCAAAAATTATCGAATCAATCGTATAAAATGATAATGGTTAACTTAACACCATTGTAACAACTATTCGATTCGTTCCCACGTAAAAACATCATTGAAACAATGGTTATTTCTCTGAGATAAATTGTAAAAACTTTAAAATCGGAAAACAGCCCAAAGAGGTCCATAACGCGATAAAATCCCCCTTACAATTTTTAAAGGAGATAAGCCCAAGTTAAATTGACGGTCGATATAATATTCGCAGGAGAAGATAATGTCAAGTTTCAAGGATAATCATGAAGATCGAGAACAATATAATATTTTTGCGAAAGGATAGACTCGAAATCAAGGGCGAGAGATGCAAAAGAGTTATTTTGAGACACACAAAACATTTCTTAGCAATCCAGCACTTAGAGCTATTTAGGAAAGTTTTTTTTTTTTTATTATCGAGCTGCGACTCAACTAGATTTTCAAGTCTTAGGTTGTTAGAACTAGGGAACTCGCAGACAGCTCTTGCGGCTGAGGCTTTTACCTGTTAAACGCTCATACGTAGATTCGGAATAAGATATCTTTTGCTATATCTTTCATTATTTAATTTACTACTTCGTCTGTTTGCGTATTTTGATAACTTGACACTTGGTTTAGAAGAAATCTGGGACCTCGTGGAAAGTTAGGGTTTCTTGGGTTTTCTCTGTTTACGAAAATCGACGGTGCAAATTTTGGATCCCACAATCGGTAATGGACCTATCCCTTGCTTCCAACGATGTGTTATCATTCCTTTGAATTAAGATAGTGGGGTCATCGGTAATGTTCCTGCCCCTCTGCATCTCATAAAATCATTTCAATCTTTTGTTTTTCTTTTTTCTTTTGGATGCCGAAGAGAGGAGATAAGGAAACCAAAAACATACAAAATTTTACCTTCAGGTCTGAAAGAGGAATCTGATCCAATGTATACCAAGCCCCCAAACAAGAATGTTGAGTTGATTAAGGTTGTAAGTCATCTTTGGTTCCTTCAGACTTTCTCAGCTAGTATAGATGTTATTCGCAGGTGATCCACTTTGGCGTTTTCATTCAGTACACCCTGCAGGCAATAGCCCCAAAGAATAGTACTAGAGAGTGGTTAGATAATAAGTAAAATTGAAAAAGTTCAGCATCCCCTTCTTGACTCTATAAAACTGAATAAATGCTCATTAAATAAAGCTCAAAGCAAAACAAAATATCAATAATACCTCCCCCCGACTTAAACAACAATGTCTCAAGTGTAATACAGTCTTAGATTGGTGAAGAAAATAAACAGGAATGTATAAATTTAACAAGGAAAAACGGTATATCTTCCTTTGATGTGAGTGCCGATCAACACAGTTAAGTGGTGATCAATACTTGGGATGCTCTGTCGACCGACACCGACAAGTTGTGGATCGATGCTGGAATATCAACTCGTGTTTCTCGGATCGATGTTGGTGTAGAAAGCATTTATCTTCCCATTAAAATCCACTGTCAACTTCTACTGACTCTCAAGAACCTGATCAAGCCCCTTCTATCTTGCTTTCTTGAGTTGCTAGTGGTGGATTCTGGTAAGAAGAACTCCCAAAAGTTGTGTTGTTGTTGTTGTAGTTGTTGCAGTAGGACTTTTGGTACTGCGAACTCTGGTTGTAATTAATCCTCTGATCATTGCTATGGAAGTTCATGTTGTCACTCTGATTCCCAGATCTCTAATTTTGAAAACCAGTACCACTGATGAAGTTCACATCCTCCTGGTCGCCTTTTTCATTGTCGACATCTACAGCTTCTACAACTTCTACATCCTCTACAAAGCTAAATTGTTTCTTGAGAAGCTTATGGACACTGTCCAGCTTGGCTTTAACTTCATCCATCTGCTCCTTTCCAAAGACGGTAGCCAATTTCTTCCTTTTGAAATCAGTGTTCTTAGTGCTATTGCTAGACGCAAAGTTCTCAATAAGTCTAACAACCTCTTCTGGATTCTTAGTATTAAAGTTTCACTCACTAGCAGTGTGTAGAGCCATCTTGTATGCCAAAGCAATGCCTTTGAAGAAGGTACTTAGCAGTCCTACCTAGTTGAATCCATGGTGTGGACGGTCTCTCTGATATGACTTGAATCTAATCCAGAAGCTTCTAAAATATTCTTCAGGCTCCTATGTGAATGTAGGAATCCTGCTCTTCAAGTTTTCAGCATGGACGTCATCAAATAAGTAATGCAGGAAGGCGTGTTTTATGTCAGCCCATGATGTAAGAGATCATGGTGGTAACTGCTTAAGCTAGTGCGAAGCATCTCTAGAAAGTGAGTAGTTGAAGAGCTTGCAAAGAAGATAGTCCTCAGGGACTCTATTGGCTTTGATAGTAGAAACTATATCCTTGAACCGCTCCAGATGGTCCATAGGATGCTCATGTGGGTGACCATGGATAGGTGTTTGTCCCACTAGTGTAAAGGATGCAGGCTTCAGCTCGAAATCATTCCTCTGTAAAGTAGGAGGACAAATTGCAGATCTGTTGGTGTAGTATTGATCTGGACGGTTGTAGTTAGCCAAAGTTCTAGGTCGAGCAGCCTGAACATTCTCCTCAGCTACAACCTGAGCATTGGCTGTAGCATTCTCAGCATTAGTAGCTGATTAACAACTACTTTAGGATCAGGGATTACAGTCCCCTGATCTTCTATGCTCTGAACTGATGCATTACATAGAGGACCCTCCTAGTTACGCAGGTCTACATTCTCATCTTGTATCAGCATAAGAGTCGCAACCATGTCTGCTCGCGGGTTGGTATGAATTGATTTTTGTTGAGAAGTGTCGATCATTGCTCGCTAACAAGTATCGGTCGACCAAGTAGAGTTGATGTCAATCGATGCTGTGCGTATCTCTTTGTGGATTGAACATTACAAACATGCATGATTAGAGAATAAGGTGATGATTGGTTTGATTGTGGCTGTTAAAGTTTAAATGTGTGTAAGTCGGTTGTAGATGTAAAGTTGTTACTGTAGACTTTTTTGCAAATACTTTTGTTGTAGTTAAACTGTTGTTGTAGCTATAAGATATAAGATGTAGATATTTTAAAATACGATATGTGAAATATGTGATGTATATATAAAATAATTATTTTTTATCAATTGAAATAATTTTTACTTTTATTTTTATAAATTATTAAATTTTACTATTATTTAAAATGTGATATGTAAATAATATTTATGTTATTTAAAATATTTGAATAATTTAACAAACACTCAAAATTAAATTAAAATATATATAAATGTTTTATTATGATTATCTCATTTATTTGATCTTATTGATTGTTTTTTTTTCATTTTACAGATTCTACAGCCTATAAAAAGAAGATGTAGGTTTTTTGCCTAAAATCCATAAGAAAATAATTTGATTACTGTTTTTTGCCGTAGCTTGAAAAATAAAGATAAAGCATGATTGGTAAAAACTAATAGAAACTTGATGTACGCTTTAACTTTTAAAAATAAAGCTACAACATGATTGGTAAAGTTTAGTGATTTAAAAATAGATAAAGCTAAAGTAGGGAGATAAAGCCCAACCAATCACCCCGAAAAGCTCTTTCTCCTTGTTGCATATGGTACTGCTGGGCATACCCCTAGTAAACAAGGAAAAAAAATTATAAGTAATTAAAATAGAGAAATAACCTAGACTAAATCAATAAGTTGAGTACACTGGCGATCCAATGCTCCCCGGCAATGGCACCAAATTTGATATCATTCAAATTACCATATGAGCAACTTTATTATCTCAAATAAGAGGCTCAGTTGTAGTACTTAGGGATCGAATCCATAGGGAGCGTGGACACACAATTAACTCAACAGAATCGCGATTAAGCTAGGAAGTATTGTGAAAGAAGTAAATCAAGCAAAGTGGTAAATCAATTGGTTGTTGTTCTTAGAATATAAGAGAAAATAGTTAGATTGAGGGTTTCAGGCAATCATGATTATAATGTAAAGAAGCTAAGGGTATGTGAATGACAATCCTAGAACTCAAATTCTAATGCGAAAGATATCCAGCTCTTGCTACGAGTCTAATCTATTGACTAAGTCTAGTGTTCCAACTATTGTATGTAAACACGGATCGAGTCGATCGATACTATTGACTAGGTATCAATTGTTACATCCTTAGGCAAGCATTATCGAACTGATCGATATTGTTCACTAATTTCCTAGATCAGTTATCACATGTATCTAGCAACCTAGCTCAACAGAATTAATTCAAGTAAAGACCTACTTTCGTAGTTGTTTAATATCTAAAGTTTAGGGTTATAGTTAGCTACATTATAACACATGCAGTAAGAAAAATTCTGATGAAGAAAATGTATTAATTCACCCTAGCAATTCTATAGTTTTGTCTAATCCATAAAAACTAATTAAACCATAAATCTAACGGAGTAAACTACTCTGACGTAGCAAATCAATTCATAACAGAGGTCTGAATAGAAGGCATAGATAATAAAGTAGAAAACAATGGAGTTCCAATACAAATCAGTGAAGGAGTCTTGGATCTTCTCTTCAATCTAAAAAAAACGTAAATAGTTTTGCTGTGTAAAAAGTAGTAAAAAGATTGTGTATTACCCAAACAATGGCAAAACAAATAAATACTAGGTAAAATTCGGGCAGAGACCGTCTTGTATATATGTGGATCTTTGGGCTCAAGTCGGCCACAAACAAATCAGCCTGTCTTCTCGTGTCGTGTCAAGCGACACCATGGTCGGTGTCGATCGAGACTCTGTCTGAATATCGACTATGGCTGGTTTCTTGAACAGCTATGATTTTCTTTCATCTCTAGCTGCAAAATGCTTCGTAATCTCCACTTGCTCCAAAACATACCTAGACCGGAAAAGACTCTAAAATAGACTCCAACACATATAATAGACTCTAAAAGAATCATATACCATTATGTGGTAGTATCCATGGTATATCAGCTGTAAACTCAGAACCAAGTAGAAAGGTTCCTACAAGATTGTCAAAGTTCTCAGAATAGGCGTTTATGGACATGAGACATCATCCGCTGAACATGTGCCTCGTTATTGGAACTTGATGAAGAGATACTTCAAGTAAGAGCACAATTGAAAAAATGAGGGAATTATGAATGATCTGATCCTCCTCGGAGGTACGTAGGCAGCCTTCACATGTTCAGTTATACAAAGCCGAGTTGAATGACACATCCGTGTCACAGTAGACTCTCTCTTATCATAAATAAAAATTTATGTGAAACAGAGTTGAAAAACAATAGCTGTCGTAGTAGACGAGTTCTCACCGTGTTGAAAAATCGAGTCAAATTGCCTTCAACGAATTTACTTGTCATATTAAATTCGTTCTTAGATAATCAAGCTGGAAACTCACCTGGTCGATTGAGTGGTCTGTGATATCTTGCATATATACTGTTAGGGTATTTTTGTGTAGGCTCTTTTAGAGTACCACAGAATGATGGATAAGCTGGTTTTATTAGAAGATTTATAGGTATTTCGTAAGGGTTTTAATGTAGTAAAAGAGAAAGAGACTTGAAGAGATCTTTATTGAATAGAACAAGCAAGGATTACAAGATATTGGGTAAGAACCCTAACCCTAGCCGTCTAAGACTAGTGTCTAAGTCTAAAAGTGGTGATCCCCTGTTCTAGGGTTTGGGTTCCCCTAATATAGTTGTCTTTAGGTCGGTTCTTGTCGGTTGGAGTAGGTGGAAGTCTTTCATATTCGGAAATATGGAAGGTTCTCCTTATCGGAAATTTACCATTTCTTGGAGCAGGGGGTGGTCCATGGGACCAATCCCAGGGTTCATTTTAGCGGGGACCTGGAGCGTTCCTTTATCGGGGACCCAGAGGCCTAGGTTCTGCTTGGAGGATGGATGAAATGATACCGCGGTTTTTTTTCTCCAACATTTTGCCCCTTATTGCTCGATTTCATCATCGAACTCATGGAATAACCTGTGCACTCAAGTCAACCGAAGTTGCTCATTCTCAGTAGGCTTCCCTTAGGCAGGACATCGCTCCAGTAATCTCGCAATCCTGGGTTCCACTCTGGCCAGAACCGTATTCTGAACCCGGGGGATGATCAGTTTCCCATACATCGGACCGGGGTCTGGTGCTGTTTAGACCGCTGATTCTCGTCGAGGACGGGGAGCTCTGGGCTTCTGATGATGTCTTGGAGACGATGGGGCCTTAAAGCTCTGGTGCGGAGAGGATATACCGGGGGGCTAGGACTCGTACGGTTTGACGATACTGGAAGCTCTTTTGATTCCTCCAAAAAGCAAGCGCTTTCCTTTTTGTGAGAAGCGTTTTCCCTTTTACTGCTGAGAACGGGTTTCCTTTTCATCGTCCATTCTTTAAATCAAGGATTCTTTGGGATATTTGGAAACATCCCTATTTCCTTTTCTGTTCCCGTGGAAAAGGGAACGACCCGGATATAAATAGAGATTCACGACAGTTCCTAGCTGGCCTCAACCCATCCCTAGCGCTGATTTCTTAGCTGAGAAAGTTGAATCCCGAGCCGCTTTCGTTTCTGTCCTCGCTCGTGGGTGGTCGTGCAAGGCCGTGTTGTCCTTTCGCCGATCCTTTCTCATCCCCCCGTTCCATCTTGGGGGAACGTTCCAGAGGCCGATAGTGAAGCGGTTCCGATGGCGCCCCAGAGAAGAATTTGTTCATGTTTCTTTGATGACGGTCCCCGTTCTGAGATCCGAGAGGGGGATCTGGCTAAAATAAAGAGGAAGTACTTGATTCATCCTTCAGCGGGGATGAGGAGTCTAACCGAGTTCAAACGCGCTCTGGATGGTGGAGCGGGTGAGGTGGCTATATATGAAACATATCTGGAAGCAGGCTTCCGGGGTGCTATTCCTTCTCTTATAGGAGAAGTGTCATCTTTCTTCGGTTTCAGTCCTTCTCAACTTACTCCCCTAACCTAGAGGACTTTAATGGCTCTCCAAGTACTCGGAGAACTCCATGGATTTTCCATTGGGGTGCATGAGGTATTATACTCTTATTACTTTGCTCCTTTGGCAAACAAAGATGGATTCTATCATCTTCAATCTCGTGATGGCGCCCCTTTGGTCGAGGAACTTTAGATGGATGTCAGAGGAAATCATCCCTTTGGGGATGGTTGGAACAGTCGGTACGTGTTTGTGAAGATTCGTGAGCCAGTGGGTTACCCTACGTCTTGACGTACCGTGGGTGAGCTTTCCTTCTAAGTTTTGAACTTTACCATCCTTTTGGGGACCTGATCCTGACATTTTAGCTCTTGCTTTGTCAGATATATCTCTCCTGGTTCCCTTTGCTCGAGAAGCGGTGGCAAAGCTCGTAATGGGAATTCCCCGGTGATTTTGTTGGGTGACCTTTCTGGTGAGCAGGGAGGCCATGCGTCATAGCCGTGTTTGGGGTAGGCCTTTCTTCTCCATCTGATAGGACTGTCTTGTTTTGTTTCTCATGCATGTATGCATTTTTTTCTCTAGGGAATGCGGTGAGGTCTCCGGTATCGGTTATTTATGACGAGTATCAGAAGGTTAAAACGCGGAAGCGGCGTCTTTCTTATACTCCTCCACCAAGACTGGCGAGGACCGCTTTATCGGCTGGGGTATGTCTTCTATCTCGTCAACAAGCGCCAAGATTATGCCTAGCCTGGATCTTCTGGTAGATGCCCATTGGAGAATTACTAGTGAGGCCCTCCTTCTCCGTGGCCAGGTGCAAGATATGATGGCTTGTCAGGACCTTCTAATTCAGCAAGTGAGAGCTTCGGCTAGGTGGGAGCTGATGAGGGAGTGGATGGAGAAGCGCGTAGATCATTGGAATCCAGAAGAAGAGTATCGTCGTCACCTGTTCTTATCTGGAGGGTTTTGCCGTCAATCGGAGAATCTCTTCCTGGCTGCAACCCTAAGATCTGTTATAGGGTTGTGTTTCTCGGAGGAACCGTCTTTTTGATTTATCTTTTGAGACTTTGGTTTTTGTCGCTTTCTTTTGAATAAAGGCCCTTTGTAGCCCGCTCCTTGACTTTATGAATGATGCTTCATTTTTTCTTTTACCCTTTTACTCCTTTCTGTTACTTCGCTCCAGTATGCTTTTTCGAAAAATATTGTTTTTCGCTTGTTTCTCAATCGAAGTGGAACTTTGGAGTCTAGGATCCCTCTTTTCGTAAATTTGAATGATAGGATCTGGCGATCAATGGAGAGGGAGGCGCGAGGGCTCCTCTTGTATCCTTAGATTGCGTCTTGGGACCCGGAGGTCCCTGTCAGACTACGAGGTCTTTTATCTGGGACCCGAAGGTCCTTTATTTAGGTCCTGGGACCGAGATTGGGGCCCGGGGGTGATGTAGGAATCCAGAGATTTTTTAGTCGGATCCGAAGATCGTGGTTGGAACCTGGAGGTTTTTGTGATTTGGACCCGAAGGTCGTATAAGAATACAGGGTTTCTTCCCTTGGATCCGGAGATCGTATTGGGACCCTAGTGTATCTGGACCCTGAGGTAGTATAGGAACCCGAAGATTCTTCCTTAGACACTGAGATCTTTCATTGGAACCTGGAGGCTATAGGGGAACCCAGAGGTTCTTCCTTAGATTTTATACGTAGGACCCGAAATCGTTTGGGGAACCTTAGGTTTCCTTTTTAGATCGGGGGCTCGCATAAAGACCCGGAGTTTCTTGGAAACCCGGAATGTTTTTGTTTTTTTGCAGGGACCGTACTCCGTCTTCCTAGGCAAGACTACTACCGGTACCTGTTTAGGTTTTGCATTCTGCTGCTCGGAAGCTGGCCACTATCGAGTTCCTATGATGTATTCTACTTCAACAGGAAGTCACTGACATGCTTAAAGGGTGCTCGTATGGGTGTTGTGACCCAAGTCCCAGGCTTACGCTGCTTTCCACGTCTTGAGAAGCATGATTTAGATTGCTCCATGTGTTTCACAATACTTTTGCAATGAGTATATACCATATGTTCCATGTATCTAGCTCGTGGCATTTTAATACATGTGCTTTTCACATTGGTACTCTGGGGACCCGATGCGCCTTAGGCTGCATAGGGGTTTTAGGTAGTTTTGACAGCATACTCAGGCTTGCGCATACCCATTCCTGCTTTATGTCTCATACCCGTTTTGTTTTTCTGTGGTCGTACCACTTTTCATTGAGGGTTGGCCAGGATCGGAGGTCGCTTGGACCTGATCCAGCTCGTTTACCCCTTTAAGTACTGTGGTACTCCTACTACTCTTTTATAGTCAGAACTATTTTATTACATAAGCTTTTGTCTGGAGACGTTTCAACGTACATATGAGTAGGAAAACATAATGCTTAAATAATAAATAAATAATCAAAATCATGGTACGGAGACCGTGCAAGACATTAGCTTGCGAGGTACCCCAGTGGTTAGGCCATGTTTTACCTTTGTTATATAGCCCGTAGGCTCTGTTTCGCTGTTTGGGTGAGTGCCACTGCTGGAGGATTCCTCTTTCTCGCTGCGGTCTGTAGCGGCACTCTGTGGTCGTGACCACTCCTCAGGGTTTTGTGGACCCGTCTGTCGCTTTCCTCCTAGGAGGTAGACTTCATGCCGGTTTGTTGAGGATTATACGAGTGCTACCTTGGAGCGTCATCCCTCTCTCCATTGCTGGGTACTGCTTCTCCCTTGGGTCCGGGGACCGTGACCAAGATTTGTCTCGTGCCCCGGTTTCCGTAGATTTTCTTGTTACTGGGGGTCCACGACCGGTGTTTCCTGGTGATGAAGGTTTTCAGCACGGCCAAGAGATGTGTAGTCGCATTCATCCACCGGAGCGACCAGATTTGAGGAGCTCTGGCTTGGCTAGGTTTCTTCGTTCTTCGTTGGCGGGGTGACTTCTGCCCCAGATCCGTCCATTATGGTTTCAGAGGAGGTCTCCTCACGGTGCTTATGCCCCACTTCTTCATTTGTGTGACCATCGGTTGAGAGTTGACGAGATCCATGCGGGGCGGAGGACGAGGATCTTGCGAGATCCATATTTCTGAGCATGTACCGCTTTGGAGGACCTTGAGTGAGACCATGTGCAGCGGTCGATACCGGTCCTCAGGGGCTCCTTCACATGATTTGGGGTCCGCGTCCTCTGAACTGATCGCCATTCGCCTGCCTTCTTGACCTATGGTCCTTGAGTTCGCGGGACCTGAGGTCTCTTCTGTAATTGCTATAAGACATTGGTATTTCCCTTTAAGGTGGTCTGGTAGCAGGATTGAGAGTTCTCCTGATCTCCCTTGATTATTCTGTTGCCCCAGGGTATAGGGAACTTCACCATTTGATGAAGGGTTGAAGGGACTGCTCCCATGTCATTAATCCAGGGTCGTCCTAAGATCATGTTGTATGCTGATTGACAGTCGACGACCAGGAATTTGGTAGACATGTTGATCCCTTCAGCGTATACTGGGAGAGTGACCTCTCCGACCGTTTGCTTGACTTCGCCGCTGAATCCAATGAGTGGAGTTATTTTGCGCGTCAGGAAACTCTCCTCCAGCCCTAAGACCTGGTACACAGTCTGGAAGATGATGTTGCTGGAGCTACCGTTTTCCACTAGTATTCTTTTCACCAAGCAGTTTGCTACGGTGAGTGAGATAACCAGGGCATCGTGGTGGGGAGCCAGGATCCTCTCCTGCTCCTTTGCCGTGAAGCTTATTTTGTCGGAACCTAGGAGCAAGCGCTTTGGTTTGGTCATCTCCAGGCCGTGTTTGGCGTTACGGGCGCTTTTCTTGGCAGCTGCATGACTCATGCCACTTGTCTCTGAACCTCCGGATATGACATGGATCACTATGTCCTGGCGAGTTGGGTATAGCTCCAGCAGATTTTGCAGGCACCTCTTTATTTATATGGTTCTTTGCTTTCTCTGAGAGGAATTCCCGGAGATGCCTCTTTTGGAGTAGTTCATTGTGAGAACCGAAATTCGCACTGTCGATTTCCGTTTAAATAAGGAAACTAGGAAAACTCTAATTTCCCAGAGGTCCCGGATATCTGCTAATACCACACGCCAAGTAATCAGAACACGAGAATAACAATGATAAAGTATAAGAAATCGAAAAGAGAGCAAAATAGATCTTATTCCAAATTTGCATCTGAGCATTACAACAAGGTAAGAGCCTGGGCTTCGAGAGCTGTCAGCGAGATTCCTGTTGGGGTCAAAATCGGTCACGACGGAATACATGTCTGAAAGTCCGTAAAAATCAGCATGAACGTTTTTACGAAAAGTAATCTTCGTAAAGATATCTTTACAAAGAGCCTTGCGGTAAAATCTTGTTCAAATCTCAATCGAACCACTAAATACCGAAAATCCGAAGGAAACAGACATGTATCCAATTCGGCCGCGGACAAGCTCGAGTACGGCAATTGGACCACAGACAAGCCAAGCTCGATCGATACGCGGTGACCAAGCATGCACACAGCTCGGTCGCTACGTAGTGACCGAGCTCGAGCCAAGCTCGGTTGCTACGTAGCGACCGAGCATCGATACGACACCAGTCCATGCATTCTCGTCTATCCTTTGATGCTATCTCCCGAAGACCGTAGCGAACTCAGTTCAGGTTTTCCGCCATTCTAAGTCATCGATCAAACTTTGCGGTAAAAACCACAGAAAGTTCATTCTTTATCGAAAGAAGTCGTAATAAACGTCTCGAGTCGGAAGACGGCCCAAAGGGACCTAAGACACGACTCGAGGCCCATCATACGATTTCTTAACCAAAAGCCCGTAAACCATATGATGGTTTACGCTTGATTCGCAAGGGAAGATAATTGTCAAGTTTCCACGGATAAATACGGAATTTTGAAGATAATTACGAAGATCGGAAAAAATAGAATATTTTCATTTTTATGCTATGACGGCTTATGGGCAGAAAAGTAAAAACGTAAACCGACCTAGGAGCGAGTATATAAGGAGTCCTAGGCGAGAGGCATGGGGGGCAACTCTTTTAGACTAAGAATTCTCTGCACTTAGAAACTTTAGGCTTTATTCTTGACAAGTTAGGTTTCTATGACTGGCACTCAATTACTAGACGAACTCGCCCAGGCAGTTCGATCTCTTGTCCAGCTCTATCAATTGAACTACGTTCGGCTTGATCCTCGAAAAGGGCACGTAGGCAGCCTTTAACAAGGTTCAGTCCGAAATCAATCAAAAACCTTTTATGTATCTTTTTCGTCTTTTGTTATCGAGCTGCGACTCAACTAGGTTTGAGCTTTTAGGCCGCTAAAACTAAGTAACTCGCTGACAGCCTTTGCGGCCAAAGCTTTTATGATCTCTTGTAATGATCGCAACGCTCTTACGCGGACTCGAAATAAGATCTACTGTTTTCTCTAAACTTGTTTGTTATCTTTTCATGATTTCCGCATATATTTGGTCACTTGTCGTTGGCTCTCGCAGAGATCCGGGACCTCTGGGAAATTAGAGTTTTCCTAGTTTTCTAATTAAAACGGAAATCGACAGTGCGAATTTCGGTTCTCACAATTCCTAGTTCTAAAACCTTAAGACTAGAAAACCTAGTTGAGTCGCAGCTCGAATATCAAAAACAGAAAGTTGCCTAAAATTGCTCTAAGTGCGAAGTTTGCTCTGAAAAGTTCTACCCCCATGCCTCTCGCCTAGGACTCCTTATATACTCGCTCCAAGGTCTGTTTACGCTTTTACTCTTCTGCCCTTAAGCCGTCATAGCATAAAATGGAGATATTCTATTTTTTCCGATCTTCGTAATTATCTTCAAAATTTTGTATTTATCCACAAAAACTTGACATTTATCCTTCCTTGTGCGCCAAGCGTAAACCGTCCTACGGTTTACGGGCTTTTGGTTAAGAAATCATAAGATGGGCCTCGAGTCGTGTCTTAGGTCCCTTTGGGCCGTCTTCCGATTCGAAACGTTTATTACGACTTCTTTCGATAAAGAACGAACTTTCCGCGGTTTTTACCGCAAAGTTTGATTGATGACTTAGAATGGTGGAAAACATGAACTGAGTTCGCTACGGTCTTCGGGAGATAGCATCGAAGGATAGACAAGAATGCATGGACTGGTGTCGTATCGATGTTTAGGAAGAGCTCGGTCGCTACGTAACGACCGAGCTTGGCCGAGGTCGGTCGCTACGTAGCGACCGAGCGGGAGAGACGCTTGGTCGCTATGTAGCGACCAGATAGCGTGTATGTGCGGTAGTTGCACAATGACCGAGCTTGGTTTGTCCGTGTTCCGATTGTCATACTCGAACCTATTTGTAATTGGTTTGGGTATGTTTCCGATGGCTTATGTTTGATCTAAATGGAATTCGAATTAAACTTCATCTCGAAAAAATATGTTGCGGAGGGACATACTTGTGTATTGCGGAGATTTGGACGTTAACTTTGTCGTAACCGTTTTCGACCCCAACAGTTAGCCTCCCAGCCCGTTAGAATCGTGGGTTTCCAGCGAGATTCTACCGCGCGGTATGGCAAGTTCGGACGAGATTGGTGTATTTGGGCAAAGTTTGTGTCCGAAAATCTGCAAGTAAATAGTAATTCCTCATGCCTATAAGAAGGGAGGTAACTTCTTCATAATTTTTTCACTTGCTTGTTCTCATAAAGATTTTCCTTAAGAAAAAATTTCTTTCTTTCTCTCTATCCTTTTCTTCTTGTTTCCCAAAAGAGAAATACAAAATGGCGAGTAAGAAAAGGACTTCAAAGAAAGGATCTTCGTCCGCAAGCGTTCATGAAAAGCTCCTTGTTCTGAAGATAGAGTTTGTGCCTCATTCGGTAGACCCAGCCGAGAATGAGGCATGGTGGGTTGCGTGTTACGGTTCGATCACTCCTCCCAAAGAGAAGTCGTTCCCGGTTCTGACACATCGTTCAGTCGAGGAAGGGGCTCCAAGCAGGAGTACCGACGAGTTTCTCGAGATCATGCGGTCATTCTACCATATTCCAGACGCAGTGGAATTCTGGGTTCCTCGTCAAGGGGAGCGCGCTAGTAGCCCCCCCCAGAGGGTTACTTTACTTGTTACGAAGCGTTCGTAGTGCGTTGTCGCTTGTGGTTTCCGATTCCCGAAATTATCGTCCGCGTGTTGGACCGTTTCGAGGTGGCGATAAGCCAGCTGAATCCCCTTGCCATTCAGCACCTCATTGGAATCCTGATCCTGAGCTACGAGCATGGTCTCTCTCTTACCGTTGATCACTTTGAAGCTCTTTTGAGGCTACAGCTCGTCAAGGATACAGACCAGTATAGGCTGGTCCCTTGGAGCTTTAGGTCGGTGGTTAAGAGGTTCATCTCCAACATCAACTCGTGGAAGAAGTTTTTCTTCTTCATTCGTATAGACGATGCGTCTGTCGAAGAGAGTTGTATCCCACTGTTCTGGATGTTGCCGAATGACCGTCCCTTCATCAACCCGCTTTTTCCGTTCTCCGAGGATATCATCGAAGTGAGGGATCTTCTAAGGAACGGTACGTTTTTCTGGAATTCTTTTACGCCGAAGCGAGTTCGGAAGGCGTTGAGGTGTGTGTGTCCCGGTCCTGTTTCGGGCGTGGAAACAGGGAGCGACTCCGAGCCCGATAATCAGAGTCCCGACGCTGCCCCCACTGTTGCGACGGGGTGGAACTCTTCGAAGGGGAAGGATATCGATCTTGGTGACATAGAGTTTTCGATGGACGATTCTATGCTTCCAGGATGGGATCCAGACCTTCCTTACGGCGATGGAAGCGGTACTAGCGAGGTTCCTATTCCGGATTTCGATGATTTCTTTGCTGGTCTATCCTCAGGCTTTGATGCTCCTCCGCCTACGAATGAATCGGGGAGGCCGAAAGTCATCACTGAAGGGTCTCGCATCATCAACGGGGTTAGTTTTTTTCGAAAATTTTGGCGATTGCCTAGGTGTTTCTTTTTCCGCTTATAACGTGTTAATCGGTTTTGCAGGGCCTTAACTTTCTTGGCTTGGCCATTGAGGCGAGCCATAGGGAAGCCATGGTCTATCGCTTTAAAGTGGAGAAAGCGGAAAGAGATCTCGCTCGCGTGCAAGGCGAGATGTTGGAGTGAGATGCGCAACTTGCTCGTGATCATGCGAGGGCTGTCCGCAAGGCAGAACGGAAGGGCAAGAGGGAGATCGTCGAGGTGATGAAGACTCGTGCCTCTCAATTCCAGGTCGAGTATGGGAACCTCAAGGACGCCTTTACCTTGGTGGGCGAATTCCGTGAGTGCCGTGGTTCAGTCGAAAGTCTTTGGAAAACGCAAGCCGACGACTACGTTTTCGAGAAGGAAATGAGTTTGATGAAGGGCGGCATGAACAAACATGCTCACGCTGAGGCGCTCATTCCCTCAATCGACGGGAGGATCCAGGGATTCTGGGATCCCATCCCGGTTTCCCCTGATACTGAAGAGGTTGCGACCGGGTTTCCCGATGATGGCGAGGAAGTAGATCGTCCTGCGGATGCGTTTGGAGCTTCGTTGTCCGGGGACTTTTACTTTGGACCTTGAGAGGTGGAGTGATCATTGAGAGGGAGGTGTTTGTTTATCTGTTCTACGTTTGTGGCTGAATGTGGCCTTTATTTCGAGAGATTGTATGGGCCTGTTTTGGCCGTTTTATCGTTTACCGGGACTGGCCGTTGCTGGCTTTGAATCCCTACTGCTTTACGCGGTTTTATATATATGATGGGTATTTTATTTCGAATTGTTTTGAGTAAATTAGAATTAAATATGAGTTGTCGTCTCATATTTAATTTCGTTGAAACGTTCAATCGGTCGGTTCGTTCATGACGTTTCGTAAAAATTACTTATTCTTACGATTTTTGGGGACGTTGAGATGTGAACGGAGAGACATGATTTAGGATCTCGTATCATTTAGATATCATGTCTTGAGATGTCTGAGACCAATGCAATGGGTTTAGGGCAAGACCTAGGTTTACTTTCGGTTTAAGGTTTGTGCGGTGACTAGCCGGCTATCAATTTTCCTGTTGTGATTTCTTACTGATTCGTACCGATTTAAAGTCCGCGAAATGTTCTCGGCTTATACGACTTGCATGGTATGAATCGAGCATCTTTCCAGAGACAATTTTTAAGTCAACTGGAAGTGCTAAACCAAAATTTCGGATTTTTTGTTGTAGTGCGCTTTCGTCCTTGCGTTGGACGTTTGAAGATCAAAAAGAGTGATCAAGTTGCGTTTGTTTAAGACGGATGGCGTGTTCGTCGGGGCCAATCGACAAGCAGGGTGTAAGTTTTTTGTGGTCGCGGTCGGACAATTTGTTTGTATCATCTCGAATTTTTAACTTGGCGATGTCTCGCAGTTGTTTCGAAAATTATACGTATATCTTAAGTGTTGAAGAATGATTCTTTCGATTTTGGGCTGGATGAGGCCACTGACAAGAGTCTTAATGTTTGTAGAATTTCTAGGCGTGTCCTGCGACTTTTGCGTTAACTGAAGCGTAAGCGTTTTAATAAAAAAAAGCAATGTATATTGTAAAAATTTCTAAAAAACTCGATTACAATAACACATCTTTTCCTATGTGGGAGTATACGAGTATACGCACCCACTCTCCCCCCCCCCCCTCCTTTTTAGAGAGGGGGATAGCTGAACTCGTCTTTCGACGAGCTGCCTACGTACCCCTTTCGAGGATTAAGCCATCTCGTAGTTTTGTTTTATGCCGCGAGCGTTTTTTAACCGGCGGTTGTCGCCATGTTGACCGCCTTGATCGTGACGACCGTGGGTGGGTCAGTGCTCTTTTCCAGATGTTTCGGTTGAGTTGTAGTGTCGGCTTCGGACTCGTGTTGAGTTTCGACGTCCGAGGCGTTTGTGTAGGCAGACGATGTTAAATCGTCTTTCCTTGGGACGTTTTTTTGCCGAAGATTGATCTATCTTCATGCGTTTGCAATTTTTCGTTGCAGAAGTCGCGGTTTGCCTTAACTTGTGCTCTGCGAGGAAGCATAGCCGCGACTGTTTTTGTTGGGGTCAAAATCGGTCACGACAGAATCAATGTCTGAAAGTCCGTAAAAATCAGCATAAACGTCTTTACGAAAAGTAATCTTCGTAAAGATATCTTTAAGAAGAGCCTTGCGGTAAAATCTCGTCCAAATCTCAATAGAACCACTAAATACCGATTGTCCGAAGGCAACGGACATGTATCCAAATCGGCCGCGGACAAGCTCGAGTATGGAAATCTGACCGCGGACAAGCCCAGCTCGATCGATACGCGGCGACCAAGCATGCACGCAGCTCGGTCGCTACGTAGCGACCGAGCGTCCGTCCCGCTCAGTCGCTACGTAGCGACCGAGCGTGCGTTCTGTTCGGTCGTTACGTAGCGACCGAACTCTTCCAAAACGTCGATACGACACCAGTTCATGCATTCTCGTCTATCCTACGATGGTATCTCCCGAAGACCGTAGCGAACTCAGTTCATGTCTTCCGACCATTCTAAAGACATCAATCAAACTTTGCGGTAAAAACCGCGGAAAGTTCCTTCTTTATCGAAAGAAGTCGTAATAAACGTTTCGAGTCGTAAGACGGCCCAAAGGGACCTAAGACACGACTCGAAGCCCAACTTACGATTTCTTAACCAAAAGCCCATAAACCGTATGACGGTTTACGCTTGGCGCGCAAGGAAGGATAAATGTCAAGTTTCCGCGGATAAATACGAAATTTTGAGGATAATTACGAAGATCGGAAAAAATAGAATATCTCAATTTTATGCTATGACGGCTTACGGGCAGAAGAGTAAAAGCGTAAACCGACCTTGGAGCTAGTATATAAGGAGTCCTAGGCGAGAGGCATGGAGAGAACTTTTTTAGACTCGGAATTCTCTGCACTTAGGAACTTTAGGCTTTATTCTCGACAAGTTCGGTTTCTATGACTGGTACTCAATTACTAGACGAACTCGCCCAGGCAGTTCGATCTCTTGTCCAGCTCTTTCAATTGAACTACGTTCGGCTTGATCCTCGAAAGGGGTACGTAGGCAGCGTTTAACAAGGTTCAGTCCGAAATCAATCAAAAACCTTTTTTGTATCTTTTTCGTCTTTTGTTATCGAGCTGCGACTTAACTAGGTTTGAGCTTTTAGGCCGCTAGAACTAGGTAACTCGCTGACAGCCTTTGCGGCCAAAGCTTTTATGATCTCTTGTAATGATCGCAACGCTCTTACGCAGATTCAAAATAAGATCTACTGTTTTCTCTAAACTCGTTTGTTATCTTTTCACGATTTCCACATATATTTGGTCACTTGTCGTTGGCTCTTGCAGAGATCTGGGATCTCTGGCAAATTAGGGTTTTCTTAGTTTCCTAATTTAAACGTAAATCGACAGTGCAAATTTTGGTTCCCACAGTTTGGCGCTAGAAGGAGGGGGATACGGATTACTCTAACTCATAGCCGCGCTTGATCAAAACAATGTCTGGAGATACGAAAGACAAAATCGCAGTTCGCAACAACGCTGGTAGGACAACCCCAGCCGCCACTGCGCCTATGGCCAACGCTTACGCAAACGCCATAGTGCCTAAAAGAAAATCGAAAAAACCTAGCCGCGATTTTTCGCCAACAGGAAGTGCAATGAATAGAGCTCGCGATTTCTCTTTCTGAACATAAAGGGAAACGATAAATCTTATCAAACCCCGTAAGTTTGGCTCATTACCAAACAACAGAAATCTCAATGCGTAAGGGTTTTACCAAAACACGTTTTCCAAAAACATTTCGGAAAAGTAAAACTTGTTCTCCCAAAAAACCGCTGAAAAACCCTTGGTTAATCGCGGAAAAAGGAAACGGAACAAATCGATTACACAGCTCGGTCGCTACGTAGCGACCGAGCACGCACACCGCTCGGTCGCTACGTAGCGACCACTGCTCGGTCGCTACGTAGCGACCGAGCACGCACACTGCTCGATCGCTACGTAGCGACCGAGCACGCACACTGCTCGGTCGCTACGTAGCGACCGAGCACGCACACTGCTCGGTCGCTACGTAGCGACCGAGCACGCACACCGCTCGGTCGCTACGTAGCGACCGAGCACGCACTGCTCGGTCGCTATATAGCGACCGAGCTCAAGCCAACTCTCCACTCGCTATGTAGCGACCGGTAAGGCCTCAGAAAGGTCCTCCTTTGGGTTCTCTTGTGAATCCTCATCGCCATGCTTTTTGTTTCGTCTCAATCGGAGTTTCCGTTGAGATTTTACAACGAAAACAAGTAGGACTCTTCTTGGCTTTCTTCCACTCGCTACGTAGCGACCTGTCAGACCGTCACTCGCTACGTAGCGACCTGTAAGGCCTCAGAAAGGTGTGGGAACCAAAATTCGCACTGTCGATTTCCGTTTAAATAAGGAAACTAGGAAAACCCTAATTTCCCAGAGGTCCCAGATCTCTGCGAGTGCCAACGACAAGTGACCAAATATATGCGGAAATTATGAAAAGATAACAAACGAGTTTAGAGAAAACAGTTGATCTTATTTCGAGTCCGCGTAAGAGCGTTGCGATCATTACAAGAGATCATGAAAGCTTTGGCCGCAAAGGCTGTCAGCGAGTTACTTAGTTCTAGCGACCTAATAGCTCAAACCTAGTTGAGTCGCAGCTCGAAAACGAAAGACGAAATAGATAAAGAAAAGGTTTTTGATTGATTTCGCACTGAACCTTGTTAAAGGCTGCCTACGTACCCCTTTCGAGGATCAAGCCGAACGTAGTTCAATTGATAGAGCTGGAAAAGAGATCGAACTGCCTGGGCGAGTTCGTCTAGTAATTGAGTGCCAGTCATAGAAACCGAACTTGTCGAGAATAAAGCCTAAAGTTTCTAAGTGCAGAGAATTTCGAATCTAAAAAGCTCTCCCTTCATGCTCCTCGCCTAGGACTCCTTATATACTAGCTCCAAGGTCGGTTTACGCTTTTACTCTTCTGCCCTTAAGCCGTCATAGCATAAAAATGGAGATATTCCATTTTTCCCGATTTTCACAATTATCTTCAAAACTTCCGTATTTATCTGCCGAAACTTGACATTTATCCTTCCTTGTAGACCAAGCGTAAACCGGGCTGTGGTTTACGGGCTTTTGGTTAAGAAATCGCAGGATGGGCCTCGAGTCGTGTTTTAGGTCCCTTTGGGCCGTCTTCCGACTCGAAGAGTTTACTACGATTTCTTTCGACAAAGAAAGAACTTTCCGCGGTTTCTAATCCGCAAAGTTTGATCGATGATTTAGAATAGCGGAAAACATAGACTGAGCTCGCTACGGTCTTCGGGAGATAGCATTTGAAGGTTTGACGAGAATGCATAGACTGGTATCATACCGATGTTCGGAAGAGATCGGTCGCTACGCAGCGACCGAACTTTGGCTCGAGCCCGGTCGCTACGTAGCGACCAAGCGAGACGGACGCTCGGTCGCTACGTAGCGACCGAGCTTGTCTCAGGCTCGGTCGCTTCATAGCGACCGAGCGAGACGGACGCTCGGTCGCTACGTAGCGACCGAGCTTGGCTCGGGGGGCTCGGTCGCTACGTAGCGACCGAGCGAGATGGACGCTCGGTCGCTACGTAGCGACCGAGCGAGACGGACGCTTGGTCGCTACGTAGCGACCGAGCTTGGCTCAGGCTCGGTCGCTACGTAGCGACCGAGCGAGACGGATGCTCGGTCGCTATGTAGCGACCGAGCTTGGCTCGGGCTCGGTCGCTACGTAGCGACCGAGCGAGACGGACGCTATGTAGCGACCGAGCT
The DNA here is from genome assembly GCF_020379485.1 of Brassica napus. Classification (NCBI taxonomy): domain Eukaryota; kingdom Viridiplantae; phylum Streptophyta; class Magnoliopsida; order Brassicales; family Brassicaceae; genus Brassica; species Brassica napus. The sequence goes on along the minus strand of NC_063442.1, from coordinate 23,626,461 downwards.
GTGTGCATGCTTGGTCGCCGCGTATCGATTGAGCTTGGCTTGTCCGCGGTCTGATTTCCATACTCGAGCTTGTCCGCGGCCGATTTGGATACATGTCCGTTGCCTTCGGACAATCGGTATTTAGTGGTTCGATTGAGATTTGGACGAGATTTTACTGCAAGGCTCTTCGTAAAGATATCTTTACGAAGATTACTTTTCGTAAAAACGTTTATGCTGATTTTTACGGACTTTCAGACATTAATTCCGTCGTGACCGATTTTGACCCCAACAGTTAGCCCCCCAGCTCGTTAGAACCATGAGCTTCTAGTGTGAGGTTCTAGCGAGTGGCTTAGCAAGTTAGGCAAGTTAGTTGAGTTAGGCGGAATTAATGGTTGAAAAGGTCTGTGGTAAGTGATGTTCTCGCTCTCCTAAAAGTAGAAAACGCGATAAGATTAGGGCTGCGCCTTATGACGGCTGCCTACGTACCCTTGTTGAAGGGATCAAGCCTTTCGTAGTTTGTCTTGGAGTTAAGGTTCTTATGACTAGTTTTCCAGTAGGACCTTTATGGTCTAGTTTTTATGTAGCGGTTATAAGGCGAGTTGCTGCCGATGGCATTTTGTATGGGTGTAGAGGGAAGACTACGAGTTGTCGTCTCGTAATCTAACTCTGTGTGAATTGCCATATCCATAATCTGTTTCGAGAGTAGTCCGCAGTGTGTTAACTTGCGGGATTTTCTGAAGACGTTCGAATATTGGCAAAGAGACAAATTTTGGGATCTCGTATCAGGGTGTTTGATACTATGCCTAGAGATGTTAGAGACCACTGCGCTGGGTTTAGGGCAAGACCTAGGTTTACTTTCGGTTCAAGGATTGTGCGGTGACTGGCCGGCTATCGTTTTTCCTGTTGCGATTTCTTCCTGATTCGTATCGATTTAAAGTCTGCGATAGGTTCTCGGCTTATACGACTTGTTTGATACGAATCGAGCATCTCTCCGGAGACCGGAAGTGCTGGACCAAAATTTCGGATTTCTTTTATAGCGCTATTATCCTTGTGTCGGATGTAAGAGAGTCATCTTCGTGAGATGGCTATGTCTGTTTAGGACGTTGAGAGTTTGTTGTGATCAGCAACAAACTTAATGGTAAAAAATACCGTTTCCAGTCTCCGCGAAGAATATTTTTTGAGAAGATGTTAGTGCGTATGACTATTTGGTCTTCCATGAAGGTGTTTTTATCGAGGAAGAAAATTTCGTCGAAGAACCAATCTTCAGGCGTCTGCGACGTCTCGCGATGCTGAAGATTTGTTATTCTTTTGTATGCCACGTTTCGTGCTTGAAATGTTCGCGGGCTTGAAGATATTTCGCGATGTTGCAAGGGTTTAGTCTTAGCCATGCGTTTGAAAAACATTCTAGTTTGACTACGAATGTTCGCAGCCAAAATTGTTGTTCATGTTTGGATGCTAATTGTTTTATTTGCGATCGAGGAATTATGACTGAGGTGTCGTGTAAATTTGTCCATGGGAACAAGCGTTTTCCTTCATAGTGCTTTGTGAAGTGTTGGCCTTCCGAGATGTATTTCGTGCATTTTTTAGGATGTTTCGTATAGCTCTAAAAGCTTTGTTGCGAATTTTTCCTTACATGCCGCGTATTATGGTTAAAACGTTGCGGGCTTAAAGTGAATTGTGGAGCGTATTGAACTTGGTCAATTTTCGAAAAGTTTAGATTTTCCGTTAACCGTTTGGTTGTTAGGACTTAGTTTCGTTACGAAGAATTTATCATATGATTTCCGACTGTGGGCTATACGATAATTTATCATATCATATAACCGATTTTACGAAGGTCGTAAATCAGTGATATGTATACATATGTCAAAGTAGCATTGTTTCTGCGGGTTCTACGAGAAACGTTCCCGCTGTGATTTTGATCTTAGGTGAAAGTTGCTTGGAGTTACCCATGGAGTATTACCGAAATTTATTTCAATACGATCTAGTCGCGGAACGTTTTTCATAGGTTTTTCGAGAGGATTCTCATGACACATTCGTTTCTTGAACGAATTGGTCAACCAGAAGTGGATCTAGCTAACCATCGGAAGGAAAGTGCTCCTTTTAATGTGCACGATGCTACATATATTCTCGAGTTTTCTTCGTCGCAAATGTTTTCGATGCTTTTCCGTGACTTACTTGGTACAACGGAAACTGAAAGAAATGCATTGGTGATTGAAGATTTCTCGTAGAAATTTTTAAAACGAAACTGGCTTTCTGAAGCCGGAAAAGGCTTCAATACTTTGGCTAATCGTCGAGTTTCAGTTTGATATTGGTACAATTTTTCTGTATGCATGATTGCGACAAGAAATGATATATAGTTTTTGAGATTATGTTCATGATCGTCTGGATATGTTGCTAGCGTTTAGACGAATATTAAGATTGTCGTTTTCCTATTCTTGACGATTTGCAGAAGTTTTTTGAAGTTTTGGGAGTATACGAGTATAGTATACGTACCTACTTTCCCTTTTTTTTTTTACGAAAGAAAACGGTTGAACCGATACTTTGAAGGGTTGTGTACGTTTCCTCTTCTGATGTTTGGAATGATCGATAATTCGGGACGATTTATAGACGATGCTTGGACTGTGATTTGGTTGTTTCCACGTTGGCGACTTGGGATATGTCGGTTCCGAGAAAATTGCCAGAAACGAATCGGTTTTAAGACGACGTTCATGTCTCTAACTTTTTCTCTCTTTAGGAAGCGAGCTTGATATGCGTGGTGATCGTTTCTCTACTTTCGGAGAGTTTAGATCGGTTTGCCAAGATCTGGATGAACAATTATGGAACAATATATCGAGACAGGAAAAATCGCTTAAAACTTAGTTCGCTAGACTATCCGCCTAGGTTTTACGTTCCCTAAAGTTCTATGGCAGCCTCAAAGTAATTTCCTACGAAAATTTCAAGTCTGATTTCAAAAATTTCAAGTCGGAAATACCTTAGTTCTCTCGAAGATGCAGTTTTGTCCCTTCTCAGTTTTGCGTGCTCATTTCCGTTTCCTATTCTCGTGTATGTTCGCCATTTCCGATATTGGTGTTTATCCTTTGAAACTTGACATTTATCTTCCGAACTTGACTGTTATCTTCTCCTTAGATAAGACGTCGATTTTTGTAAAAAGGTTCAACGTAATCGTATAGTTAAGGCGGCTAAGGTGTTAAGTTAATTGTTGCCGTTTTATACGATTAATCTGAATCCATGCGAGAAAATAGGTCTTTGCGGTTTTTTTTTTTTTATATCATAAAGTCTTAATGGTAACTTCAATCGAGGCGAAACAAGAGACGTTTCGATCGAGATTCGAAAGTGAACGCAAAGATGGAGGTAGGGTGAGCAGAAACAAGCCAAGGAGTTTAAGATGAGTTTTACTTGTTTTTGTCGTAAAATCTCAAAGGAAACTCCGATTGAGACGAAACGAAAAGCGTTTCGATGAGAATTCAAAGGAAAACGCAAAGGAGGACCCCTTTGGGGCCTGACAGGTCGCTATAGCGAGTGAGGATGTCATCTCGGTCGCTATAGCGAGTGGAAGGGAGCCGAGACGAGTCCCACTTGTTTTCGTCGTAAAATCTCAACGGAAACTCCGATTGAGACGAAACGAAACGCGTTTTGATTAGAATTCAAAGGAGAACGCAAAGGAGGACCCCTTTGAGGCCTGACAGGTCGCTATAGCGAGTGAGGATGTCATCTCGGTCGCTATAGCGAGTGGAAGGGAGCCGAGATGAGTCCCACTTGTTTTCGTCGTAAAATCTCAACGGAAACACCGATTGAGACGAAACGAAAAGCGTTTCGATGAGGATTCAAAGGAGAACGCAAAGGAGGAACCCTTTGAGGCCTGACAGGTCGCTATAGCGAGTGAGGATGTCATCTCGGTCGCTATAGCGAGTGAAAGGGAGCCAAGACGAGTCCCACTTGTTTTCGTCGAAAAATCTCAACGGAAACTCCGATTGAGACGAAACGAAAAGCGTTTCGATGAGGATTCAAAGGAGAACGCAAAGGAGGACCCCTTTGAGGCCTGACAGGTCGCTATAGCGAGTGAGGATGTCATCTCGGTCGCTATAGCGAGTGGAAGGGAGCTGAGACGAGTCCCACTTGTTTTCGTCGTAAAATCTCAACGGAAACTCCGATTGAGACGAAACGAAAAGCATTTCGATGAGGATTCAAAGGAGAACGCAAAAGAGGAACCCTTTGAGGCCTGACAGGTCGCTATAGCGAGTGAGGATGTCATCTCGGTCGCTATAGCGAGTGAAAAGGAGCCGAGATGAGTCCCACTTGTTTTCGTCGTAAAATCTCAACGGAAACTCCGATTGAGACGAAACGAAAAGAGTTTCGATGAGGATTCAAAGGAGAACGCAAAGGAGGACCCCTTTGAGGCCTTATAGGTCGCTACGTAGCGACTGACGGTCTGACAGGTCGCTACGTAGCGAGTGGAAGCAAGCCAAGAAGAGTCCTACTTGTTTTCGTCGTAAAATCTCAACGGAAACTCCGATTGAGACGAAACGAAAAGCGTTTCATTGAGGATTCAAAAGAGAACCCAAAAGGAGGACCTTTCTGAGGCTTTACAGGTCGCTACGTAGCGAGTGGAGAGTTGTCTTGAGCTCGGTCGCTACGTAGCGACCGAGCAGCGTGTGCGTGCTCGGTCGCTACGTAGCCACCGAGCAGCGTGTGCGTGCTCGGTCGCTACGTAGTGACCGAGCAGCGTGTGCGGGCTCGCTCGCTACGTAGCGACCGAGCAGCATGTTCGGGCTCGGTCGCTACGTAGCGACCGAGCCGTGTGCGTGCTCGGTCGCTACGTAGCGACCGAGCCGTGTGCGTGCTCGGTCGCTACGTAGCGACCGAGCAGCGTGCGTGCTCGGTCGCTACGTAGCGACCGAGCAGCGTGTGTGCTTGGTCGCTACGTAGCGACCGAGCAGCGTGTGTGCTCGGTCGCTACGTAGCGACCGAGCAGCGTGTGTGCTCGGTCGCTACGTAGCGACCGAGCTGTGTGCGTGCTCGGTCGCTACGTAGCGACCGAGCAGCGTGCGTGCTCGGTCGCTACGTAGCGTGTGTGCTCGTTTTGTTGTGTTTCCTTTTTCCGCGATTAACGTAGGGGTTTTTCAGCGGTTTTTTTTGGGAGAACAAGTTTTATCCTTCCGAAATGTTTTTGGAAAACGTGTTTTGGTAAAACCCTTACGCATCAAGATTTCTTTACGGGATTTTGATAAGATTTATCGTTTCCCTTCGTGTTTACAGGGAGAAATCGCAAGCTTGTTTTAGTGCTCTCCCTGTGGCCATAGGAGCAGTCAGTGCTGCGAGTTTGTCTTTCATATATCCAAACATCGTTTCGATCAAGTGTTTTGTGGCCATGAGTAAGAGTAATCCGTAACCCCCCCTCCTTCTAGCGCCAAACTGTGGGAACCGAAATTCGCACTGTCGATTTCCGTTTAAATAAGGAAACTAGGAAAACCCTAATTTCCCAGAGGTCCTGGATCTCTGCGAGTGCCAACGACAAGTAACCAAATCTATGCGGAAATTATGAAAAGATAACAAACGAGTTTAGAGAAAACAGTTGATCTTATTTCGAGTCCGCGTAAGAGCGTTGCGATCATTACAAGAGATCATGAAAGCTTTGGCCGCAAAGGCTGTCAGCGAGTTACTTAGTTCTAGCGACCTAATAGCTCAAACCTAGTTGAGTCGCAGCTCGATAACGAAAGACGAAATAGATAAAGAAAAGGTTTTTGATTGATTTCGGACTGAACCTTGTTAAAGGCTGCCTACGTACCCCTTTCGAAGATCAAGCCGAACGTAGTTCAATTGATAGAGCTGGACAAGAGATCGAACTGCCTGGGCGAGTTCGTCTAGTAATTGAGTGCCAGTCATAGAAACCGAACTTGTCGAGAATAAAGCCTAAAGTTTATAAGTGCAGAGAATTTCGAATCTAAAAAGCTCTCCCTTCATGCTCCTCGCCTAGGACTCCTTATATACTAGCTTCAAGGTCGGTTTACGCTTTTACTCTTCTGCCCTTAAGCCGTCATAGCATAAAAATGGAGATATTCCATTTTTCCCGATTTTCACAATTATCTTCAAAACTTCCGTATTTATCCGCGGAAACTTGACATTTATCCTTCCTCGGGACCAAGCGTAAACCGGGCTGTGGTTTACGGGCTTTTGGTTAAGAAATCGCAGGATGGGCCTCGAGTCGTGTTTTAGGTCCCTTTGGGCCGTCTTCCGACTCAAAGAGTTTACTACGATTTCTTTCGACAAAGAAAGAACTTTCCGCGGTTTCTAATCCGCAAAGTTTGATCGATGATTTAGAATAGTGGAAAACATAGACTGAGCTCGCTACGGTCTTCGGGAGATAGCATTTGAAGGTTTGACAAGAATGCATGGACTGGTATCATACCGATGTTCGGAAGAGATCGGTCGCTACGCAGCGACCGAAGTTTGGCTCGAGCCCGGTCGCTACGTAGCGACCAAGCGAGACGGACCAGCGACCGAGCTTGGCCCAGGCTCGGTCGCTTCATAGCGACCGAGCGAGACGGACGCTCGGTCGCTACGTAGCGATAGCGACCGAGCGAGACGGACGCTCGGTCGCTACGTAGCGACCGAGCTTGGCTCGGGCTCGGTCGCTACGTAGCGACCGAGCGAGACGGACTCTCGGTCGCTACGTAGCGACCGAGCTTGGCTCAGGCTCGGTCGCTACGTAGCGACCGTGCGAGACCGACGCTCGGTCGCTACGTAGCGACCGAGCTTGGCTCAGGCTCGTTCGCTACGTAGCGACCGAGCGAGACGGACGCTCGGTCGCTATGTAGCGACCGAGCTTGGCTCGGGCTCGGTCGCTACGTAGAGACCGAGCTTGGCTCAGGCTCGGTTGCTACGTAGCGACCGAGCGAGACGGATGCTCGGTCGCTATGTAGCGACCGAGCTTGGCTCGGTCGCTACGTAGCGACCGAGCGAGACGGACGCTCGGTCGCCGCGTATCAATGTCTGAAAGTCCGTAAAAATCAGCATAAACGTCTTTACGAAAAGTAATCTTCGTAAAGATATCTTTAAGAAGAGCCTTGCGGTAAAATCTCGTCCAAATCTCAATCGAACCACTAAATACCAATTGTCCGAAGGCAACGGACATGTATCCAAATCGGCCGGGGACAAGCTCGAGTATGGAAATCTGACCGCAGACAAGCCAAGCTCGATCGATACGCGGCGACCAAGCATGCACGCAGCTCGGTCGCTACGTAGCGAACGAGCGTCTGTCCCGCTCGGTCGCTACGTAGCGACCGAGCTCGAGCCAAGCTCGGTCGCTACGTAGCGACCGAGCGTCCGTCCCGCTCAGTCGCTACGTACCGACCGAGATCGAGCAAAGCTCGGTCGCTACGTAGCGACCGAGCGTCCGTTCCGCTCGGTCGCTACGTAGCGACCGAACTCGAGCCAAGCTCGGTCTCTACGTAGCGACCGAGCATCCGTCCCGCTTGGTCGCTACGTAGCGACCGAGCTCGAGCCACGCTCGGTCGCTACGTAGCGACCGAGCTCGAGCCAAGCTCGGTCGCTACGTAGCGACCGAGCGTCCGTCCCGCTCGGTCACTATGTAGTAACCGAGCGTGCGTTCTGTTCGGTCGTTACGTAGCGACCGAACTCTTCCGAAACGTCGATACGACACCAGTTCATGCATTCTCGTCTATCCTACGATGATATCTCCCGAAGACCGTAGCGAACTCCGTTCATGTCTTCCGACCATTCTAAAGACATCAATCAAACTTTGCGGTAAAAACCACAGAAAGTTCCTTCTTTATCGAAAGAAGTCGTAATAAACGTTTCGAGTCGTAAGACGGCCCAAAGGGACCTAAGACACGACTCGAAGCCCAACTTACGATTTCTTAACCAAAAGCCCATAAACCGTATGACGGTTTACGCTTGGCGCGCAAGGTAGGATAAATGTCAAGTTTCCGCGGATAAATACGAAATTTTGAGGATAATTACGAAGATCGGAAAAAATGAAATATCTCCATTTTATGCTATGACGGCTTAAGGGCAGAAGAGTAAAAGCGTAAACCGACCTTGGAGCTAGTATATAAGGAGTCCTAGGCGAGAGGCATGGAGAGAACTTTTTAGACTCGGAATTCTCTGCACTTAGGAACTTTAGGCTTTATTCTCGACAAGTTCGGTTTCTATGACTGGCACTCAATTACTAGACGAACTCTCCCAGGCAGTTCGATCTCTTGTCCAGCTCTATCAATTGAACTACGTTCGGCTTGATCCTCGAAAGGGGTACGTAGGCAGCCTTTAACAAGGTTCAGTCCGAAATCAATCAAAAACCTTTTTTGTATCTTTTTCGTCTTTTGTTATCGAGCTGCGACTTAACTAGGTTTGAGCTTTTAGGCCACTAGAACTAGGTAAATCGCTGACAGCCTTTGCGGCCAAAGCTTTTATGATCTCTTGTAATGATCGCAACGCTCTTACGCAGATTCAAAATAAGATCTACTGTTTTCTCTAAACTCGTTTGTTATCTTTTCACGATTTCCACATATATTTGGTCACTTGTCGTTGGCTCTCGCAGAGATCCGGGACCTCTGGGAAATTAGGGTTTTCTTAGTTTCCTAATTTAAACGTAAATCGACAGTGCGAATTTTGGTTCCCACATTTTTCACATTCCCAGATAGCCGCCACTCCGCTTGGGGTTGGGAATTTGACACACAAGTGGTACGTTGACGGAACTGCTTGCATGGCGTTGAGCCATGGGGTTCCCATGATCACGTTGTAGATAGTGGGATGATCGACTACCGTGAACTCGACGATTTTCGTGATCTCCTTGGCCATGACTGGCAACTGGATTGATCCGAGAGTCATCGACACTTCGCCCGAAAAACCCGTGAGTGGTTTTGGCGTCGGAGTTCGATGCACATTCGATTGACAGTGTCGTGGAAGATTACATTGACCGTGCTTCCCGTGTCGATGAGTACTCTCCCGACTTCCAGATCTCGTATGACGAGATATATGACGAGCGGATCGCAGTGAGGTTGATCGATGCCGCCATCTTCCTCCTTTGTGAAGGTGATCGAGCAACTTTGGCCATCTCAAGGAGGAGACCATGTAGGCCAGTTTGCACTCGACTCTGCCTTCCGCTGGTAAGCCTTGATGGCCGAAACAGTATCGTTGCAGTATTGCAATCCTCCGATGATCATGTTGACTCTGCAACGATTGTTATCATTTCCCTTGTCGTCCGGCCTTCTGCCGCGTTTATCCTCGGATTGGTTTCGTTGAGGGGATTTTTCCACGGGCGGATTTCTGTCCGTCTTCGGAGGGCAATCGGAATCGAGGATGAGATCTTTCAAGCTGGTCACTTCCGAGAGCTCTCCAGCGAGTAGCTTCGCGGCCAGCCTTGCTCTCAAGACTTTGCAGTTAGTCGTGGAGTGTCCTCGGGACTGGTGGAACTCGCAGAAGGTGTTTTCGTCATATCCTTGATTGCGGGTCCACGTATTACCCGTGGTTCGGCCTTCGTCCGAACTGATCGCGTAATTGTGCGCTCCTTGGATATTTCCCCCCTCGTGATGGACATACTTGTCGTTACGAGAGTTCTTCTTTTTCGCTTTCGGATCTACGTCTTTCGAGGATGGTCTTGCCAACTTATGTTTTTGCGACAAAATTTTTGTTTCTTCCTCGATTATGATGTAGTCTGTTGCCTTGTGGAGGGCGTCCTGGATCGTCCGCGGTTTGTCGAGGGTTATCTATTTTCTGAATTTCGACTTGTACCAGAGCGTCTTTCTGAGCGCATCGATTGCCACATTGTCGCTTATCCCGCTGACCCTGGACATTACCAGCTTGAACCGGCTGATGAACTCGCTGAGGGGTTCGTCTTTCCTCTGGGACAGACTCCAGAGATCGACATCAGAAGTTTCTCTATCTATGAACATAGAGTATTGTTTGAGAAATTCCGACGCGAGCTGTTAGAAACTCCCGATAGAGTTGCGCTTAAGGCGTGCGAACCATTCGAGGGCCATTCCTTCCAGATTTTCGAAGAACAGGCGGCAGTAGCCGGCGTCTTTTTCGCCGTCCTTCAGTCTCGCTCTTCCCATCGTGATGTGGAAAGCCTGAAGGTGCGCTTTCGGATCGGTCGTACCATCATACTTCAGTACTTCGATATTTCCCGGATCGGATACCCGCATATCGAAATGCGAGTGATGAAGGGGTCTTCCGAGCCCCTTCCAGCAGCCTGTCGATTTCGGGGGCAGCGCTGGTAGCATGATGGATTTGGGATTTCACGGCTATTACTTCAGCCGCAGTTTTGGTGATGTAGTTGCGAAGATCGCGGATATCCGATGTCTCGCCAGCAGATTTCCGAGCCTGTTGACGTTTGCGGCAAGTGAGCTCGGTTTGCTTTTCAGCCAGCTCTTCTTGTTCGTTCCAATAGAGGATTTCCTCCTCTTCTGTCATCGGTTTGTCGAACGGAGAGCTTTCCCGAGCAGATCGGCTTCTGGTCCTTCTCGGATGTCTGTCAACGTCCTCATCGGTATCGTTGGAGACATCGCTAGGATCCAGGTCAACGTGCTCGACTTCGTTATCCTCCGAATCCTTCACGGGAGGCGGAGAACTTTCAAGGTTCCCCTTTTCGACGGGAGATTTTTCGCTAGGGTTTTGACCCGAAGGTTGTTCCCGCGCGACAACAGGCCTGTCTAGTGGGGTGGCGAAGTCGAGTCTTTTCCCGTGGACTTTAGTGGTTCCGCGGGGACGGATTGCTCTGGTCCTTGCCGTTAAGGTTTCAACCTATTTGGTCAAGGTGCTCACGAGCCTGTCCTGTTCTTCCAACCTTTTTTCGTAGGTGGCGAACATCTTTTTAAACTCCTTGAGCGCCGCGGCGTTGGCTGGTGCGTTGGCCGCGGATACGTCCGCTTCTGGAGTGTGGAGATCGGTGCCACTGCCTCCGTTGAGAAGAGTCTGCACGTTGTCCGCGTCGTCAGTTGACATGTCTGATTGAGCGGATGTGGTTGAGAGTTAGATTGATCCGTACCCCCCCCCCTCCTTCTAGCGCCAAACTGTGGGAATCGAAATTCGCACTGTCGATTTCTGTTTAAATAAGGAAACTAGGAAAACCCTAATTTCCCAAAGGTTCCGGATATCTGCTAATACCACACGCCAAGCAATCAGAACACGAGAATAACAACGATAAAGTATAAGAAATCGAAAAGAGAGCAAAATAGATCTTATTCCGAATTTGCGTCTGAGCATTACAACAAGGTAAGAGCCTGGGCTTCGAGAGCTGTCGGCGAGATTCCTAGTTCTAAAACCTTAAGACTACAAAACCTAGTTGAGTCGCAGCTCGAATATCAAAAACGGAACGTTGCCTAAAATTGCTGTAAGTGCTAAGTTTGCTCTGAAAAGTTCTCCCCCCCCCATGCCTCTCGCCTAGGACTCCTTATATACTCGCTCCAAGGTCGGTTTACGCTTTTACTCTTCTGCCCTTAAGCCGTCATAGCATAAAATGGAGATATTCCATTTTTCCGATCTTCGTAATTATCTTCAAAATTTCGTATTTATCCGCGGAAACTTGACATTTATCCTTCCTTGCGCGCCAAGCGTAAACCGTTCTACGGTTTACGGGCTTTTGGTTAAGAAATCGTAAGATGGGCCTCGAGTCGTGTCTTAGGTCCTTTTGGGCCGTCTTCCGACTCGAAACGTTTATTACGACTTCTTTCGATAAAGAACGAACTTTCCGTGATTTTTACCGCAAAGTTTGATTGATGACTTAGAATGGCGGAAAACATGAACTGAGTTCGCTACGGTCGTCGGGAGATAGCATCGAAGGATAGACAAGAATGCATGGACTGGTGTCGTATCGACGTTTCAGAAAAGCTCGGTCGCTACATAGCGACCGAGCGGGATGGACACTCGGTCGCTACGTAGCGACCGAGCTTGGCCGAGGTCGGTCGCTACGTAGCGACCGAGCGGGACGGACGCTCGGTTGCTACGTAGCGACCGAGCATGGCTCGAGCTTGGTTGCTACGTAGCGACCGGATAGCGTGCATGTGCGGTAGTTTCGCAATGACCGAGCTTGGTTTGTCCGTGTTCCGATTGTCATACTCGAACCTATCCGTAATTTGTTTGGGTATGTTTCCGATGGCTTATGTTTGATCTAAATGGAATCCGAATGAAACTTCGTCTCGAAAAAATATGTTGCGGAGGGACATACTTGTGTATTGCGGAGATTTGGACGTTAACTTTGTCGTAACCGTTTTCGACCCCAACATTCATTAACCTCGATCCTTAGAGCGATGCAGTCTTCGGTTTTGTGACCGTGGTCGCGATGGAAGTCGCACCAGAGACCAGGGTTCCGGAACGAGTCAGGTGCCTTCATTTTCTGAGGCCACTTGACATGTTGGCCCATCCGGTGTGGATATCGAGAGATGGGAGATGTCAGGCCAAGTGGATACCGACATTCCTTCCTCCTTTTCCAGGTGTCGGTATTGGAACCTGCCCCGGTTTCTATTCCCGGAGTCTTTGGTTGCTCTCTGGGAGGATCTTTCATCCCAATTTCCTTGGTCTGATCGGGCTGACTTTTGGTCCTGCTTCGGCTGGGCTTTAGTGCGGCTAGCAACGTCTTCTTCCCACTTCACTTGCGCCCAGGCTCGGGATAGCACGTCTTCCATGGTCTTGCAGGGATACATGGTTAGTTCTTTCTAGAGGCCTCCATCTGGAAGCAGACCCCTTTTGAAGGTAGAGATCGCGGTAGGAATGCTGCACTCGGAAACTGCCACATTTTCTTGGTTGAAGCGGGCTATGTATTCTCGCAGGGGTTCTACCCGATGCTGAAGCATCTCGTAGAGACTTTCTGAAGTCTTCTCCAAGCTCCTAATACTCGCGAATTTCTCCACAAACTTGTCGCTGAGGCTCACGAAAGAGGATATGGACCTGGTGGGTAGGATGATGAACCATTGCAAGGCAGGTCCGATCAGAGTGGAGCCAAAACCTGTACACATTGTAGCCTCGCAAGATTCTTTTGGAAGTGCAACCGCGAGCATCCGTTGCTTGTATTGAGCGATATGATCTTCGGGGTCACATGTATCGCTGTACATCTTTATGCTGGGGAAGGAAAACTTCCTAGGCATCTCGACCAAGGTGATTCCTTCCACGAAGGGGGTATCGGCGTAGGAGTCTGGGTTACTCCTTCAGATTGGGGGGGATACTCCTGGTAGGCGTTCCACCATGGAGTGCATGGCATCGAATCTCTTAGAGAACATCTGCTCGAGGCAGGCGGTCATGGAGGACTCTGTCACTGATATCTTCTCAGGTGTCTCCTTATCGTATTCTGTCTCGGAATCACTCTCCTCCAGATTGGAGACTCGAGGATTCTCAGCTCCTTCACGCGTTGCCCCGGCTACACCTGACGCAGGAGCTGGATCAGTCGCACCTTCTCCGGAGTTAGGAGTGTTTAGATTCCCCATGGGTCGAACCTGGGTGTTGAAACGACGCTTCTTGTTGCCTGCCGTATTGCGGGCTTGGTTTTGATCCCGGAGGACCGTATTTTCCGACTGCAACTGGCTGAGCTTTCGGTGCTTTGTTCCAGCTGTTTGAAATGTTCGTCAAGTTTCTCCTTCAGACTCTAGACTTCTGAAGAGAGGTTGGGGTTTTCCTCAGTTGCTTCTCGAGTTTGATTCAACTCGATTATTTGGCTCTGCATGCCGTCAACTTGCTTTTGGAGATCAGCTACTCTTTGGGCACCGTCGGATGGCTCATTATGCTCGTCCACCGTCATCGTCACGTAGTTTGATTACTCCCCTCCTTCTAACGCCAAATTTTTTAGGGAATTTTTGTGTAGGCTCTTTTAGAGTACCACGGAATGATGGATAAGCTGGTTTTATTAGAAGATTTATAGGTATTTCGTAAGGGTTTTAGAGTAGTAAAAGAGAAAGAGACTTGAAGAGATCTTTATTGAATAGAACAAGCAAGGATTACAAGATATTGGGTAAGAATCCTAACCCTAGCCGTCTAAGCCTAGTCTCTAAGTCTAAAAGTGGCAATCCCCTGTTTTAGGGTTTGGGTTCCCCATATATAGTTGTCTTTAGATTGGTTCTTGTCCGTAGGAGTAGGTGGAAGTCTTCCATATTCGGAAATATGGAAGGTTCTACTTATCGGAAATTTGCCATTGCTTGGAGCAGGGGGTGGTCCCTAGGACAGATCCCAGGGTTCCTTTTAGCGGGGACCTGGAGCATATCTTTATCGGGGACCCAGGGCCCTAGGTCTTGCCTGGAGGCTGGAGGAAATGATACCAGGGTATTTTTCCCCAACATTTACATTGTTTTAATCATCCATTCTTATACATATTGGTCCTTTGGAATAGCATTTACACGTATTTAGGTTGCTTTGTCATGCATTAGTCCTTATCAGGTGTTGGAGAGAGCTTCATGATGAACTTTTTGCCCAAAGGAGTTTTTGATGCCCAAAGAATGTAGATGAGTCGTTGAAGGATCCTAGCGGGCAGGCGTAGCGGCAAATGCTGGTCGCTACAGAAGATAAAGCTGAAAACCTGAGACGCCTAAGTACCGTAGCGGGAGTGTGTAGCGGGTTCGAGAGACCGCTAGAATTGAAGCGCCTTCTACAGCAGCCGGCCATAGCTATGCGTTTAAGACTTCAAAGACAAGTCGCTATGAGCATAGCGACCTCGTCTAGTCACTACTGAGAAAAATATCTATGTTTTTGTGGGTCAATCCAGGCTTGTTGGGTTGACCCAACTCGAGTTTTAGTCTTCTATAAATACTTTTTAGACCTAAATTTGAGATTATCTTGTTTTCTATCTAAGCAAAAAGCCACTCTTAGGTGAAAGTCTAATCTTGATCATTATCTTTTGTGATTGCTTGATAGCTTTGATCATTAATCATGTTTAGACTTAGATCAACTAATGATTTAGTGTATGCCATGATAATGAGTGAGTAGTCATATTTGGATTCATGGGTTAGGATGATTGGGATGATTAAGTGATGATCTAGAATGTTTAGAGTAGATTAATATGTTTCCCAGCTTGATTGAGTGATCTTAATGCTAATCCAGAGTTGGCCATTTTAGATTGGAAACCTAGACATTTCATTACCCAGAAGGTGTTCGATGAATTGTCTGAGCCAACTCAACATGCTCTTAGCTTACTGATACCACTCAAATTACCCTAAGGAGTGTTACTCTCATCAAAAGAGGTTCAGATGTAGTACTTATGGATCGAATCCACAAGGAGTTAGGGAACAATTAAATCTAGTGTTTATTAATTCTAAGAGTTGTAAATGTTTAAATGAAATAGCAATAGTAACAAGCAAAGTAACTAGTAAATGTAACTTGGTTGGAAATGATATTAGATGCAGGGCCACTATTCAGGTGTTGGAGATTATAATACCTATAGATGCCTATTTGTTGCATGCATGATATATTAGAGCTCAATCGCTTAACTCAGTGATCAGCTGTCGCATGTTTCACTGGTTAACAAGATAGATCTCGTGTCTCAACGGTTAGTATGTCGACAACGAACGAGTGTCGATCGATGGTCCTATTGGGACGTCGACCGATACACCTTTGCCAACGTCGATCGATAGTCAGTTGAGGACATCGATCGACGGGTTCTAGCCAGGCCTATGCGCGAGTATGATATGCCTATTAAGATACTAAATTGGCGGTTAGCCCCCTCTAGCAGTCCTCATATGATAGATAGATGTCAGGATGGGATAACAAGGGTGCTTGAATATGCAATCCTATGACCAAGTTCTAGTTAGCAAGGCTAAAACAAGCAATGAATACAAATCTATCATGAATATCACAACAAGGCAGATTTATAGTTTGGGGCTAATCCCACAAACCTATCTGAACCCTGGATCTAATAATTGAACTACTCAGACATAACAAAGCAATTCATAACAATGAAGAAATAGACACTCATAGTATAGATGAAAAAAAATGATAACAAGGAGTTCCAATCACAAGTGATGTTCTCTCCCAAAACTCTCTTTTCTCTCAAAGTAAAACTTGTAACAAAAGAGGTCTCTCTGCCGTGAAAACACTTAGGCAGTATATAATCTACTAGGTTAAAAACTCGTCAGGGCATTTTCATAATTTGGCTTGGCCTTGGGTTTTAAGTCTGCTGAATCCAAAATGTCGCGTGTCTGATGTCTCGACATCGATCGATGGTACTTGTGTACATCGATCGATATTAATCTTCATCTGTCGAGGCATCTCCTGGTATCGATCGTCAGGACTGATGCGCATCGATCGATTGTTCTTCCTCTCGTAGACCTCTACGTGGTCAGCTCGGGTGAAATGTCGTTTAAGCTCCAAAATGCTCCAAAGTCATAGCTTTACTCCGAAATGCACCTAAACCTGAAAACATACCTAGAAGAGTAGAAAACATAGATATATATATATATATATATATATATAGTAAAACACCTATATACCATGGATGAAAACGGGTCAAATCCAAGGTATATCAACTCCCCCAGACTTACCCTTTTGCTTGTCCTCAAGTAAATCATACATGCAGTCTCTCTGAAAGAGGTTTGAAAATATTAGGGACTTAAGATTTTAAAGCAAGAAATCTTTTCCTCAACAATTTTGCAACCACATTTAAAAGGTCCTAATCACGGAAGCACACTATGCAATATCCTAGCTTAGCAACCATTTCTAACATAACACAACTCATCAATTCACGTCTGACATCCCCTCTACTGACTTAATTTCTTAGCATAAATATAAAGTGAATGCTTTAACTTGGGAGTATTGATCATAGGATGCAAGGATTTCAGACAAGTATCTGGATCTGCAGGTAAAAGTTAGTTCATAGTTTCTCTCTCTCTAATTTTCTCTCTTGAGTCAAAGTCTGCTTCCATTGCAGGATCAGTGACCAAGATTGGACAGGCTTCCATGAATCAAAACTTAATGGTGGTTGCCACCAAGTTCTGTTCACTTCTTTTTGACCTATATCCAAGAGTTCTTTGCGAAAGCGAGCCTTGAAGATTGCCGCCTCCAAGTCCCGTTTCGAACTCTTTTATTGGAGTCTTTATGAATCAAGCCTTAATAGTTTTAGCCACCAAGTCCTGTTCAGACTCATCCTAAATAAACAATAGATCTTATTTTTATTTTTATTTATTTATTATTATTATTATTATTATTATTATTATTATTATTTTATATACTAACTATTCTAGGGTCGAAATTTAGAGAGAAAAAATGTGATAAATAATCTACACCAGGCGTTACCTTCCAGACTTGTCTGAAGAATCCGATCCCATGTATACCAAGCCCCAAGACAAGCGGTTATGTCAGGTTTAGTGTTGAAAGTCACCTTTGGTTGCTTCATACGTTTCAAGGCAAGTGTGTAGTTGATAGGTTGATCTTCTTTAGCATCTATAGTGCTATCTTCAATCAGTAAATCTAAAATAGTGCTAAAGATTGGTTAGATATTCAAGTTTAAATCAATATAAGATTATAGTCCCTATTTTCAATAGCTAAGCATAATTTATTAAAATTCTTTTTATATAAGAATAAAATAAATTATATCAGTAAAACTCTCCCCAGACTTAAATTACACTGTCCCAGTGTAACTCAGCCGGAGTTATGATGAATAATTCATGATGTACGAAATGTAACAAGTAGGGAAGATACATCTGACCGGATTAGATATCGATCGATGGGAATATGTTACATCGATCGTCGTGTGGTTCTCCATGTCGAGCGATGTCGACGTCTCGTCGGCGGTCGATATTTAGGTCTTCCTACTTGGGTCTCCTAAATCTGAAAGAAATAAAACGAAAGTAAATAAATGCTAGCTAATAAAACCAAACTAAATTACCTAATAGTGGGTTGCCTCACACTCAGCGCTTGGTTATAGTCATTTAGCTTGACTATGTTAGTGATTGGCTATTTGGTGGAGAAACAGCTGCTTGTTGGAAAGCAAGCATCCACGTCATCTCTGCACATTCTGGACATGCAATGAAACTTCTTGTGGCCTCATCATTTCTTGTCCATTTGTCATCCATCTTCTCAAGTACATTGGAGATGTTCTGTAGCCTATCTTGAACGTTGTCAATGCTGACCTGGTGCCAGCCTATGTTGTCATAGGCGTATGCTGAAAGTTCTGTCAGTTCCTTTTGCATTGACTCTATCGTCTTGTGTATCAGCTGCTCGCCGGCTGGTGTAGACTCGACGTCGATTGATGCGATTATGTGTGCGTCGGTCGATCTCAGCGACTTACCATCGAGCGATTTCGCTCGCGTCCTGTCGATCGATGCTGATATCTGGTGTTGAGCTGCGAGTTGCCTCAGAATGGCTTTGACTTCTTTCTGTAGCCATTCTGCGTGCCTGTCTAGTCCACTGATTTTGTTGTCGAATGAAAAGTAGATGTCATCGCAGCGTTTGTCAAGTCGTTCCTCCATGTTTGTCTATAGCAGTGTAGATCTTGGATGTGATCTTGTCAATCTCTGCTGCTGTGTTAGGAAGTAACTTCACAGGATTCTTGCCATCGATCCAAGGCCCTCGTAGCCTGTCGATCGATGCTGAATTTGCCTGCAAAAAATTTTGATTAGTAATGTAATCAATATCCCTTTGGGCATGAAGTAATTGACTAGACAATTTGTTTAAATCTATCATGACTGGTGATATCCAAGCGGTCATGCATGTCCTCGTAAGTCCTCAGCCTCTCATTCATGGCTGAGACCTTAGCGTCGAGCGATGTGAAGGTACACATATCGATCGATGTGGCTGGTTGTTGATCCTTCTTGTGAATGGTATCCACATGTTGCTGTAGTAGCTCGATTTTAGTGCTTAGCCAGTCCACGTTGTTGTTGAGAGGGTAGTACACGTCGTTTATCCTTGTGTTGATGTATGAGACTTCCCATTCATCCTTGTGTTGTGCTGAACATTGCGGTTCTGCAGGGATCTGGGCTGTAGGAAGACTGACGTCGATCGATGTTGCATTTGGTGCATCGATCGATGTTGAGGTCTGGTGCATCGATCGATGTTGAGGTCGTGGCTTCCTTCTCAAGTTGCTGACGTAAGCTCTCAATTTATGTCCTCATTTCTGCCATACTTCTGAAAAGCTCATTGTAGCCTCTATCCAAAGGTTGATGTGTATCTTCTACCAATGATTTGAGCTCCTCTCCCAGTCTTTCCTGAGCTCCACAAATACCAAACACCATCTCATTGATTTCATCTTTGATGTAGAGTTCTGGTGCCAGTCTTGTGAGTGTGATGGAAGTGGCATGTTCTGGAAGACAGATGTGGCTCTCTTCAAAAAGAGATGCTCTTTCTAGTAATTTTCTGATTTCGTCCTTTGTGACAGGTATCATCTCACCAGCTACGCCTCGTGCATGTCCACACTCATCTCTGTAGACTCCATACTCGTCCCTTCGTTCCCAAGTGAACTTTTTGGCTCCGTACATGTCAAAAGCGCGGTTTCCAAATTCATAACGTCTATCGATCGACATCGGTTCATCCCTATCGATCGACGTTGGTGTTACCCTGTCGATCGATGTCTCAGTTGTCCCGTCGATCGATGCTTGCCCTTTTGGTTGGCGTGATAGATCTGGATTGATTTCTGTTGTGGCGACTCCTACGAGATTGTTTGGATCTGTTTGAATGACGTCTGGAGTGCCACGTTGCTGTGAGAATAGGTTGTCAGGTCAATTGGCTACTTGAAGGATATCTGCTATGTCCTCTCTGGACACTTGTAAGATCCTTCCATCCATTGCACGTGCGTTGCCATCTGGGTCCCTGAAAATACCAAATTCATCAGGTGCTAGAAAACCATAATCAATGTTTGCATTATCATTCAATTTAGAAATAGAAAGATTAGGGTTTAGAGTAGTATCGATCGATGTAGATACAGATGCATCGATCGATGGCAGAGTAATTTCTGCAGAACTTGTGTTCTTGAGATGATTGCTCTTCATGGATTTTTTTGTTGATGTAGATGGAAGAGTGTTCATCTTTTTTGCTTTTGTGTCTGCTCTGGTGTGTGGAGGTGGTTTCGGGGGTGCAAAACGTTTTATATAGGTATCTCTAAACCTAGTTGGAGAGGGAATATTCTCCTGCTCCTGAATTTTCGCTACGGCGCTAATATCGATCGATGTTCCAGTACGTGTGTCGATCGATGTGAGCGGTTGTTTTTCTGAACGAGGGTGGGTATCGATCGATGTGGAGTGCACTTCGGCGATCAATGATGGAAACGTGTTGGTGAACATATGTGTTTCAAATCTTTCATCCTGCAAAGACATTTCGATTGCATGTTCTTTCTAATAATCCTCATCGTATTCCTCTGTATGTTCCTTGTTAGATGAAGTAATTATAGTGTCAACTGCAAAACTTTCATGGAAACCACTGTCTGCCCAACTGCCTATAGAATAATCATTACGTCCTCTCTTGCTTTGAGGTTGGAAGGCAAAGTGGGGGTAACAATGATTAGGTGGAGCGAAATGGTCAACCGGCAGCTTTACGTCGAGTGACGTGTTATTGCGGTCATCGGTCACAGTTGACTCATTGGAATCGATCGATGGAAAGGTGGGGGTGTCGATCGATTCCGAGTATTCTGTTTCGTACTCTGATTCGTACTCTGCTCCACAATGGCATGCACCAATGAAGCCAAGTTATTTCCCGTAATCCACATAATTAATAACCTTTCTCTTAGGTCGGATGAGGTCATAATGGATGTTGGGGTCTATCAGCGTCAGACACAATTTGTTTTTGTTCATGTCACATACGGCTCCTACTGTAGCTAGGAAAGATCTTCCAAGCAGAAGTGAAGAGTTCCAGTTAAGCTCGATGTCTAGGACATGAAAATCTACAGGGATAAGGGCATTACCAATCTGTACCTCCAGATCTCTTATGATACCTGCTGATCATTTTTCTGAAAGATCCACGAAGGTGAAGGATTCTGTTGATGGTTCGATGGTCAAACCAAGCTGGTCTGCCATGATCCTAGGGAGGATACTAACTGATGCTCCTGTGTCATACATTGAATGGGGAAATTCAACACCCTTGACTATGCATGGTATTGCAAACTTCCCAGGATCACTTTTCTTCGTCAATGTGATCTTGTGTTTCATCTTCTCTCTGACTTGATGAAACATTCTCCTAATGTCCTCCTCAGTTACCCTTGTTTCTCTGAAGAACATCCACAACCGGTGTGTGAAGTAAGCTTCATCAAAAGCTTTTTCGATTGGGATTCTGAGGATTCTTTTAGTGAAACCATCCATCTCTTTATCGTTAGCTTCCCTCTTAAGGTTCTTAGGAATCTTCTCCTTTCTTTTCCTTAACCTTCTCCCTTCAGTTTCTTGAGTTTCTTGAACTGGTTCTGGTGAACTATTTAAAGGATTGGGTTTTGGTTCGGGTGGGCTAGCTAATGGTTTAGGTGGTGGTCTGAGTGCGTTGATATAATCATTATCGATTGAGGGTAACCGCACTCGGTATGTCAGAGGTGCCTGTCGATCGATGGGAGGTGTGTTGTGACAATCGACGTCGGACTCACTCTGTAGATCGATGGTTGACTCAACCGGTCGATCGATTTTATCATAGAAAGGGGAGGGTGGGTGAGGATGCTTAGCTGCGAATTCTTCATGAGTTAGAATTCGAACTGCATTGCAATCAGTCGATTTAGCGGACGACGTCGATCGATGACTGGAATAATCCGTCCATCGATCTTCGTCATGGTCTGTCGATCGATGCGAGTTCATCGACATCAGTCGACACCATTGGGATCCGCCGAGACTCATGGAGCTTTCGATTTCGAAGTCTCTTTCCTCAAGCTTTTCATTTCTCACCACTTGCCAGAAATCATCATCTATGATGGCATTTACGTGGTGTTTCCCTTTGTCGGCTCCTGCCTCTCTAGCGAAAGCTTCTTGCCTCTTTATAGTCTCGCCCGTCTGAATTACTTGGGTTTCAAGTTTTCTCACCTGAGTCCCTAAGGTCTCGATTTTGGTGTTCAGATTGTTGTAGGCGGAGTCTATTTTACCATTAAAATCCACGCTGATTTGTTGTTGTCCCAACAGTACTCGATCAAGCATCTCTTCGATCTTGCTTTCCTGAGTCTAGGGTGGTGGATTCTGGTAGTAGGAGTTCGAGTAGCTTTTGCTGTTGTTGAAGGGTTTTTGAAATTGTGAACTTTGGTTACTTCTTTGACCATTCTCAAAGAAGTTTTTGTTTCCGCCCTGGTTTCCAAATTTCTGGAATCCGGTACCTCCGATGTAGTTCACATTTTCTTCTCCTTCCGTATCTGCTACTTCTCCTTCAGCTGAACAGACTTGCTTCCTAAGAAGCTCGTGCACCACATCTAACTTAGCTCTTACTTCGTCCATCTGTTCTTTCCCGATAGAGGCTACAGACTTCTTCCGTTCAGAGTCAGTGTTTTTGGTGCTGCTGCTGTTAGCAAGGTTTTCGATAAGTCTCACAGCTTCCAACGGATTCCGAGTAGTGAAGTTTCCTTCACTCGCCGTATCAAGAGCCATTTGATACTGTAAGGCGAGACCTCGGAAGAAAGTGCTTAACAGCTGCACTTCGTTAAATCCGTGGTGTGGACAGTCTCGCTGGAAGAACCTAAATCTATTCCACGCATCTTTGAAGGACTCTCCAGCCTCCTGCGAGAATGTGGAAATTTTGTTCTGAAGTTCTTCAGCGCGCGCCTCATCAAAGAAGATTCGTAAGAAAGCATTCTTGATGTCGGCCCAGGATGTTAAAGATCATGTGGGTTGCTGCCTAAGCCAGTGCATCGCTTCTCCTTTCAGCGTGTATCTGAAGAGCTTGCACAGCAGGTAGTCTTCGGGGACTCCTTCCATCCGAATAGCAGCGATTAGATCCTCGAACCGTTCTAGATGGTCCATAGGATGCTCGTGCGGTAACCCAGAATAGGGTATCTGCGACACGAGAGTGTAGTATTGAGGCTTCAGCTTGAAATTCTGCTTCTGGATCTCCGGAAGTCGAATAGCTGATCTGTTGGAATAGTACTCATCTGGGCGATTATAGTCGGCCAGTGGTTTCGATCGAGCGTCCTCATCTACAGGTTGAGCAGCTCCTGTAGCATTAGCATCAGGGATTACAGTCCCCTGAGCGTCTATTTTCTGACCTGTTGCATTACGCAGATGACCGTCCTGGTCATACAGGTTTCCGTTCTCGTCCTGTGTTAGAATAATAATGCTTACCATTTTTGACGACACGGTATCGATCGACGTACGCGGTGTAGTATCGATCGTTATCGAACGATTGGGATCGATCGACGATGAAGGTCTGGTGTCGGTCGACGGTTGGTTGTGTGTATCGATCGACGACGATGTTGTTGCGTCGAGCGATGTTGAACGTTGACCTCTTCGGATGGTGCGTTCCAAATGAGCAGGATCGTCAGAGAACAGCAAGTCTTTCTCCTTGTTGCTTCTGGTATCGTTGGGCATGCAGCTGAAAAGACAAGAAAAAGATTATTAGAAAGGGGGTAGAGAAAAGAATAAAAATCAATAAAACTAAATCTAATGGCGATCAAAGCTCCCCGGCAACGGCGCCAAATTTGATACCACTCAAATTACCCTAAGGAGTGTTACTCTCATCAAAAGAAGTTCAGATGTAGTACTTAGGGATCGAATCCACAAGAAGCTAGGGAACAATTAAATCTAGTGTTTATTAATTCTAAGAGTTGTAAATATTTAAATGAAATAGCAATAGTAACAAGCAAAGTAACTAGTAAATGTAACTTGGTTGGACATGATATTAATGCAACTATTCAGTGTTAGATTATAATTCTAAGAGTTGTAAATGTTTAAATGAAATAGCAATAGTAACAAGCAAACTAACTAGTAAATGTAACTTGGTTGGACATGATATTAGATGCAGGGCCACTATTCAGGTGTTGGAGATTATAATACCTATAGATGCCTATTTGTTGCATGCATGATATATTAGAGCTCAATCGCTTAACTCAGTGATCAGCTGTCGCATGTTTCACTGGTTAACAGGCTAGATCTCGTGTCTCAACGGTTAGTATGTCGACAACGAAAGAGTGTCGATCGATGGTCCTATTGGGACGTCGACCGATACACCTTTGCCAACGTCGATCGATAGTCAGTTGAGGACATCGATCGACGGGTTCTAGCCAGGCCTATGCGCGAGTATGATATGCCCTATTAAGATACTAAATTGGCGGTTAGTCCTCTCTAGCAGTCCTAATATGATAGATAGATGTCAGGATGGGATAACAAGGGTGCTTGAATATGCAATTCTATGATCATGTTCTAGTTAGCAAGGCTAAAATAAGCAATGAATACAAATCTATCATGAATATCACAACAAGGCAGATCTATAGTTTGGGGCTAATCCCATAAACCTATCTGAACTCTGGATCTAATAATTGAACTACTCAGACATAGCAAAGCAATTCATAACAATGAAAAAATAGAAACTCATAGTATAGATGAAAAGAAATGATAACAAGGAGTTCCAATCACAAGTGATCTTCTCTCCCAAAACTCTCTTTTCTCTCAAAGTAAAACTTGTAACAAAAAAAGTCTCTCTGCCGTCAAAACACTTAGGCAGTATATAATCTACTAGGTTAAAAACTCGTCAGGGCATTTTTGTAATTTGGCTTGGCCTTGGGTTTTAAGTCTTCTGAATCAAAAATGTCGCGTGTCTGATGTCTCGACATCGAACGATGGTACTTGTGTACATCGATCGATATTAATCTTCATCTGTGGAGGCATCTCTTGGTATCGATCGTCAGCACTGATGCGCATCGATCGATTGTTCTTCCTCTCGTCGACCTCTACGTGGTCAGCTCGGGTGAAATGTCCTTTAAGCTCCAAAATGCTCCAAAGTCATAGCTTTACTCCGAAATGCACCTGAACCTGAAAACATACCTAGAAGAGTAGAAACCATAGATATATATATATAGTGAAAAACCTATATACCATGGATGAAAACGGGTTAAATCCAAGGTATATCACTGACCCTACCAAAGGTATTTGATGTTAGGGGAGTTTAGAAAGTTGAATGATCTGTTCTTCATGATTGCTTGATTGACACAAACCAAAGGAATTTGATGTTTGATCAATGAGAGTAAATGAGTTTCTGTCTTGACAAAGAACTTGCTTAGAATTGTTATCTAGACTTAGGGAAATGTGTTGATTGAAACTTTGCTATTTTAGATTAAATCTTAGTCATCTGAAATCAAATTCCTACACCCATGACTCTTCCTTTATCCATTGCTTGAAAGTTGCTAGTAAATTGTGTTAGAATCTTGTTAGCTTAATCAAATCACTTCATTACATTGAATGCATTTAGCTTAAGTATGAACCTGAATACTCTTTAAATTGAAACACTTATAAATTGATTGACATCTAAAATACTACTTTGATTTGAACCATGGACCCTTGAAAAATTCATATCAGTCTGGCCTTAGCATAAAATCTTTTTTTAGACTATGTTGTTCTATCTCGCAGTCGGCACGACTCGGAACTTCTATCAAATTAATCCTAGAAAAAAAAAACAGATTTATGATGTTCTGTTAGTCGGAAACAGGATCTAAACCTAAATCTAAATAAATAATTAAAAAACTAAATTTAAAAGGAAATTTAAAGACTAGAAGATTTACCTTAAGGCTCGGGTGCTATTGGCGGCTTTTTGGGAAGATTCAAACTGGTGGATGTGCACCAGTGGATCACAAGGTTAGAGCAGAAATTTTACTCTATGATGTCCTAAATGAAGGATATTGTGTTGAACTATTTTGGATATTTTGGATAAAAATATCCGGGTATTTTTAGATACTTTCGGATAATTCGGATCTACTTAACAATAATTTAAATTTTCAAATATTTTTGGATTATTTTAATAGATTTTAAATTATATATTTAGTTATGCATGTTACTCGTTCGGTTCTCGGTTTGGTTCAGTTTGGTTATTTCAGATATAGAATTATAAGAACCATTCCGGTATTTGAGGCTTTCAGTTTCAGGTATTTCGGTTTGGATCTCGGCTCCGTTTTTTTTGTCCAGGCCTAATCCGAAAAGTCATATTAAAAATTTAATAAATTACAATGAAAGTAAAGTTGAATCTTCTTAAAACAAACAAGTTCAATGGAATGATTCACACATAATATAAAATTGAGCCCTTCAACTTAAAAACAACCGTTTATGCAAAAATTAGAATGAAAAAAATTCTTTTGGTGAGGCACGGTACAGCCAATAATGAATAGTGAGTAATATTTCAAAATTTTAACTTTTATATCAATGAAAAAAATTTATGAAGCCATATGGGCCAATTCTCTATAATATGGGTGGGAATTTTGGTTTAAATTCGGGTTCGGTTCAGGTTGGTTTTGTTAGTCTAAAAAAACTTTAACCAAAGTCAATTGAAATTAGTTTGGTTTTATTTGTGTTCAGTTTTAGTTTGGATTGGTTTTTATTCGGTTTAATTTTAGTCTAGTTGGGTTTGTGTTCAGTTCAGGGATTTTTGGTTTTGTTTGTGTTTGTTTAGTTTAGTTTAGTCGAGTTTATCTTTTAGTTTTCTTTTTGTTCGGTTACAAAAGTATAATTTATAAAAGCATAAAGAAAATCATCATTAAACATCAAAAAAATGTAGAAGATATAATAGAATAATATATTATATTATTATATTCAAACCTAATATAAATATCATAGGTAATTTTCGGTTTTAGTGTTAATGTATGAAATTCATATTCTTTCATTTTCTCTTTAGATCTGTTTGTTTTATCTATTTATAAGTAAAATTTATAAATTATTATTTTTATTTAGGTTAAATAGTTAAATATCTTAAATAGATATACTATTAATATATTTATTTAAACTAATTAAAGAAACACGTTGAGTTTTTGGTTCGGTTCGGTTTAAAACCAAACTATACTAAACCATTTGGGTTGATTGAATCTTTAATCAAATAGTTTAGACATATACTTTGGTTTGGGTTCGGTTGGGTTGCTTCGGTTCTGCTTTTCTTCCCACCCCTACACTATATCATCGGAGTTGATTGGCAAAGTGGCCCAATTCCTAGTATACTAGTTTTAGACCATTTTTTACATCCTATCTTTATTCAACTCAAAGCCCCCATGAATGGAAACTAACCAAGTTTTAATCAATCCTCTTGACTACGAAGTTGATTAAAAATTAGTCATAGTCGATCAGCAAGAGAATAATGATCATGTTAGTCATAGTCCAACAATTTTAAACAAAATTAATAGGTTTTACCTGAAAATTCTTTTTTTCTTCTGGTTAACTTAGTTGACCATTCTAATAATAGCTTTGGAATTATTATAATCATAATTTTCAATCAATAAATAAAGATAAATACTCTTTGATATTTGAATGCCAATTCGATCTAATATTTGACTAAGCAGAACATGATAAAGATAAATAAAAAGGCATAATAATACGTTTGTAAACTCGCAATATATTTTTTGGAAACAAATTCACTTTACCAAAATGTATGCAAGTTTTATTGAAACAATTTAATCTCATCTGGAAGTGTAACCTACTAATAAATTTCCGAAAAGACCAGACTAATTAATTATAACTTTTCTCCGATTGGTATGTCAAATCTAATTTTACCAAACAAGATGAGGTGTTGACCATTAGAAAGAATTAAACAGCTTACATACAAACAAAAACACAAGCCGAGAAATAACAATAAAACAAAGGCTCAACTTCCATAATAATAAAAATAAAGTAAATTCAAAATTAGCATTTACTCCATTACCAAAACTCTAAAATTCCACTACAACAAATATAGGTATTCATAGCAGATTAAGATAGCACAATTTTCCTAACTGCTATGGAAAGGTATTTGGAAGTCTGCCTCGCAAAGTTATAGCACTTTACTTATGCTATGCCGAAAATTCGGTAAAGTGAAAAAAAAAACTCACTAATCACCCAAGTTTTTAGAATAAGCGCCAACACTTAGTGAAAAAAATGGATTTAGGCGGTATGTTTTAAGAACATATACTTTTCATAGCATTAAAAAAAAAAAAGAAAGGGATCGGATTTACTTACCTCGTTCTCTCCGTCTTCCCTTTCTTCTCCACCTCCATCGAGCTCAAAGCTCTATCCACCATCTCCGACTCGTTTCTCCATCTTCCCTTCCTCTCTACATCCTCTCTCCACCATCTACGACTCCATCGCCCACCAACCCTTCCTCCCCACATCATCTCTCCACCATCTCCGCCGCGTTTTCTCCATCTTCCATTCCTCTCCACAACCTCTCTCCACCATCTCCGCCTCGATCTCTCATCTTTCACCATCCGTAATCTCGTCGCTCATCCTAACAGAGTATACAATTGGATTCAGCCATCATCATCTCCAATTTCAAATCCGAGACTCTAATTTAAGAGTGAGGTCTTAAATTCAATTGATCCAAGTTGTGCATGTATATAGGTCTTAGTTTTGATTGATTGAAGTTGTGAAAGTAAATAGGTGTTAGATTCGATTGATTCAAGTTCTGATTAATTTCATTGTTATCGGTTCATATTTGTTTCCATTAATCAGTTCTTTTTTTGTTTTGCAGGTGCGGGTTCGTGACTTCACAAGCTTGCGTCTTCTATATTCTGTCGAGGTTAGACACATCGATCACTTATTCACATTATCTAATAGTTTGTATACTTTTGTAGACATTTATCTAGTTGTTTGCGGTTTAGACATTGAAGCAAAATTTATATTGTCATTGTTGCTTGAACCATGTACACTTTTTGGAATTTTGGCAAGGGTCCTAATAATGTTGGACAAGTCGTGGGTTCATATAAGTAGGTATGTACATTTCCCTAAGTGTTCAGGTTATAGAATTCCAAAAATTCGCGTCATAACTTTTTTTTTTCATGAACTTAAGAGTTGATTCTGCATACGAGAGAGCTGCCCGAGCTTTTGTCAATGGTGTTACTGATAAGTTAGGAGTTAATGGGAAGATTGTATGTCCATGCGCCCGATGTCGTAATCTGTATCGCCATACAAGTGAGGAGGTTGTCTCTCATTTGGTTATAAATGGAATGGATGATGCTTACAAGGTACGGACGGATTGGTTTCACCATGGAGATGGTAGCTCTGTTGATGTAGTGGATGTTAAAGATAGATGCTGGAATGCTGAGATTCTTAGTTTATATGAAGCTGCAAACTTTGTAGATGAGGATTTAGCCAACCGGGGTTCACAGTTACGTGAGTCAGTTGAGGGTGAGGACAGGAAAGAAGATGAGTTTTTAGCAAAACTTGCAGAGGCTGAAACCCCCTTGTATCCGACGTGTTCTAGTCATAGCAAGCTATCAGCTGTAGTTTCTTTGTTTAGGATTAAGTCTCAGAATGGGTGGTCAGACAAGAGCTTTGATGACTTGCTGCAAACATTGCCAAATATGTTACCTGAAGACAATGTGCTGCACACATCAACTTATGATGTCAAGAAGTTTTTGAAAACTTTTGATATGGGATATCTAAAGATTCATGCTTGTGTTAACGACTGCTGCTTATTTAGAAAGAAGCTGAAGACGGCTGAGAGTTGCCCAACATGTAAAGCGTCTAGATGGAAGACCAACATGCATACTGGTGAAATCAAGAAGGGTGTTCCACAGAAGGTTTTGAGATATTTTCCGGTGATACCTCGTCTGAAAAGGATGTTCAGATCGGAGAAACTTGCAATGGATTTACGATGGCA
This sequence comes from Brassica napus, assembly GCF_020379485.1. Classification (NCBI taxonomy): domain Eukaryota; kingdom Viridiplantae; phylum Streptophyta; class Magnoliopsida; order Brassicales; family Brassicaceae; genus Brassica; species Brassica napus. Next base: position 23,596,839 of record NC_063442.1, on the reverse strand, counting down.
TTTCAATAACAAGAGCACAGATGGGAAACTCCGACATCCAGTAGACTCTGTTACTTGGCAGTCAATGAATGACAAGTATCCGTCGTTTGCAGCGGAGGAGAGGAATTTGCGACTTGGGCTTTCAACAGATGGGTTTAATCCCTTTAGTATGAAGAACAGCCGATACAGTTGCTGGCCTGTGTTACTGGTGAATTACAACATGGCTCCTGACCTATGTATGAAGGAGGAGAACATAATGCTCAGTCTGCTGATTCCAGGACCACATCAGCCGGGTAATAGTATAGATGTTTACTTAGAGCCGTTGATTGAAGATTTAAAACAGTTGTGGTCAATAGGTGAGCCAACGTATGATGCAGTTAGTAAGACTACCTTTACCCTTAAGGCAATGCTACTTTGGACTATTAGTGATTTCCCGGCTTACGGGAATCTTGCTGGTTGTAAAGTGAAGGGTAAAATGGGTTGTCCTATATGCGGGAAGCACACAGATAGTTTGTGGCTGAAGAATAGTAGGAAGTTTGTATTTATGGGCCACCGGAAAAGTTTGCCTCCCTTGCATAGTTTTAGAGGAAAGAAGGCTTGGTTTGATGGGAAAACGGAACATGGGACGAAGGGAAGGGTACTCACAGGCAGGAATGTCTCATATGTGTTGAGAAATTACAAGAATGTTTTTGGTAATAGAAAACAGTCTGGGAAAAAGAGGGCTACTCGAGTTGACATACCATCTGATAAGGAAGATGAACTAAGTGGATCTGATGAGGATGAAGATGTAGGAGATAAAGACGAAGAGGAATTGTCTAGATGGAAAAAACGTTCCATTTTTTTCTCATTGCCTTATTGGGAGGTATGTTTAAAATTAAACATTTACTAACTGTTTAAGTCTGTAAGAGCTGTTCTGATATTTTTCTTTATTTGCTTTGTCATGAGAAGGAGCTCCCTGTTCGGCATAATCTAGACGTTATGCATGTGGAGAGGAATGTGGCTGCAAGCTTGATTGCGACATTGTTACATTGTGGCAATTCAAAGGATGGTCTAAAGGCTAGAAAGGATCTTGAAAGTCTTGGTATCAGGAAAGATTTGCATCCAAAAGCTCAGGGTAAAAGGACATTACTTCCACCAGCTCCCTGGTCTTTATCAAAGTCAGAGAAACACATCTTCTGTAAGCGGCTATATGATTTTAAAGGTCCTGATGGCTACTGTGCTAATATATCTAGTTGTGTATCATTAGAGGAGTGTAAGGTGTTGGGACTCAAATCTCATGATTATCACGTCCTAATGCAACAACTACTGCCAGTAGCAATCAGGGGCTTACTACCTAAGGGTCCTAGGGTAGCCATTCTCCGCTTATGCGCTTTCTTCAACCTTCTATGCCAACGAGTAATCGATATGGAACAACTTCAGCAAATGGAATCTGAAATCGTGGAGACTCTCTGCATTTTTGAAAGATTTTGGCCACCAAGTTTCTTCGACATCATGGTTCACTTGTGTGTGCATCTAGGCAGAGAAGCTAGACTTGGTGGTCCGGTCCATTTCCGATGGATGTATCCATTTGAAAGGTATGTTCTCCACTGAAAAAATTATTAATCTTCCTAATGGACTTACTAATCATGACCTATGTTCTTTTAAAACAGGTATATGAAAGTCTTGAAAGACTATGTCAGAAACACAGCAAGACCAGAGGGGTGTATAGCTGAGTCTTATCTTGCGGATGAGTGCATGAAGTTCTGCTCGGCTTTCTTGACTACTACAACAAATGTGCAAGAAAAAGAGGACAGAAACACTGAGTATGAGAGTAAGTCCATCCTCGAAGGTCGTCCTATATCAGCCGCCCGCTCATTCCAATTTTCAGAAGCAGAGTTGAAAATAGCTCATCTTGCTGTAATACAGAACACGGCCATGGTGGATCCATATGTTGAGTAAGTTTCTCTTAGTATATATAAAAGTATTGATTGTGACTTTTATAAGATTTCAGTGTTGAGGTTTGCTTTTTCCATTTGCAAGTGCTCATTTACAACATCTACAAGACTCGAATAGTAGATGTCAAAGGGATGCAACATATTTATGGCGTATGCACACTGAAAAATTTGCAGCGTGGCTAAAGCAACAGGTCTGCTAGTACTGTATATGTTTCAATCCGATTTTATACCATGTTGTGTAGCTAACAATTTTTAATGGAATAAATTTTAGATATCTATTGATTCACCTGATGAGGAAGACACTCTGAAGTGGCTGGCTTATGGTCCTCGTAGTATAGCCAGATCTTACACAGGCTACATTGTGAATGGGCTACGATTTCACACAAATGTGGTGCATAGGCTAAGTCAGAATAGTGGTGTTTACTATGAAGCAACAGCAATGTGTAGATCTAGTGCAAAGGACACAGCTCAGGTGGTCGACGTTGTATCCTACTATGGGAGAGTAGTTGATATTATATTACTAGACTACAATGGCTTCTACGTCCCAATATTCAGGTGTGAGTGGGCAGTTAAAGGTAACGGTGTGAAGGTAGAGGATGGCTTTACGCTGGTTAATTTTAATCACAGCCACATATCCTTTGCAAAGGATCCATTCATTTTAGCATCTCAAGCGAGACAAATATTTTACTCAAGGGACACTGATGAATCGAGTTGGTATGTAGTTATGAAGGGTCCATGTAGAAGATACAGTGATGAGAAACCTGAAGATGGACATGCAGATGTAGGACCATTGCCTTCGGATATAGATATGTGTCTGGAAGACATATCAGATGAGGCTGAGAATGTCAGACTTTGTTTACTTCTTTTTGAGCATTTTGTGTATTTATAGTGAACCATTTATTGGGCGAAATAGCATATTTTAATGGGTGAAATAGCATATAAAATAAGTTATGATACACTCACTTGATATCACGAAAAAAATGCTATAAATCATATGAACATAACTCAATACCACTGCTGCAACACATCATAAAGTAGCACCAATGTAAAGCTACTACAACGTAATTGATGGCTACAGAATATAGCTATTTTACAAAAATATATAGCAACATAAAAAAGTTATTACATAATTTAGAACAGCACAAAATAATAGCTATTAATAGGTTTAATACAGCAGATAAATATAGCTGTTATACAATTTCCTATAGCATAAATTGTGTGTAATAAATAACCGTAACACAGCGAAAACATAACGCTATTAAAGGCTACTCTACGATAGCGTCATCCGAAAACGCTATCGTATATAGGGACTCTATTATAGCGGTCGTTTTCATAGCATTTGTAAAACCGCTATGGATACCATATAATAGCGTTATCCGTATGCTATTAAAAGCCATATTTGTTGTAGTGTTCTTATGGTAGAAAAGCAAAAAGCTTACGTAAATTCCAAATGTTATCAAAACCCTGCAATGAAAAACTTGCCAAAACTTGAAGAGGTTGGTCCACAAAATTGAAGGTTCTTTGCTTCACACTCTATTTATAGGCAAAGAGATAAAACAGAGGAGATTAAATTACTTATTAACAAAGGTTGTTTTCACTCAACCACATTCATTCTCAAGTGTCTGCTCCTCACATTCCCCGAGATTCTCATTTACTTTCACCTCTATTTGGTACGTACTTTAAATTATAGTTATAATTTCGTTTTCATTATTCGTTTTGTTCACATTTGGTTTCGTAAACATATAGACAATCTTATATATATAATACAGTATATTCGATGTTTTCTCTATATTTATCCTCGCAGTTTAAAGGATGATTCATACGTGGGATCTACATACATACATGCATGTTTATTAGTTAAAAAACTTATTTTAAACATTAAATTACTTCGATAGCTAGACAACAATCATTATATAAAAAAACGAGATCTATAATTATATATCTAGTCGACAGTTAAAAATAAAAAAACGAGATCTATAAACAAACATTCCCAAATGTTTTCATCACTCTCAAACCACTGTTCACCACATTTAATGGATTGCGAGATCTACTCAAGCTCTTCTTCTGAAATCCCTAGAGACCACGTCCAATCCCTTGATCTCTTTCCTAACATCACTCAAAACCCTAATAACAACAATACCCGAATCGAACCTTTACCGCTTATCGATAGGATCAACTTAAACTCAAACCTAAACCTAAAACCTAGGCCATCGTATGTTGGCGAAGGAGATGACGAGGTAGAAGATGAAGAGGACGTTGTAGTGGACGTGAGCTTACACATCGGCCTTCCTGGTTCCGGTAATTCAAGCAATGGGAAAGAGATTGTCACTTACGATGCCGGAAAAGACATCGAAAATGAAGTTTCCGGCAAGTCATATTGGATTCCGACGGTGGATCAAATTATAATAGGCTTCACTCATTTTTCTTGCCATGTATGCTTCAAGACATTCAATCGCTACAACAATCTTCAGGTACGAATCATTATATATTATGCTTGTTGTGTGTCCATGTGCACAACCAGATCATATAGATAACCCTATATATAATTTTCTTTTCTTTTTTTTCTGAGAAATTTTGCTTAGAAATATATAATTTTCATATACTATTTATATCTCCGTATCTAATGTTAGGACTTTGTTCATACATAAAAATATGAATTAACTTGCCAAAAGTTAAACAACCAATGTTAAACTAAATGAAAAGTCCCTCTGGATCTTGATATATTATCATTTTTGAGTCTTATTAGCTTGATTAATAGTGTGACTGAATTGTTAATAACACAGAAGACCAAAGATTAGATTATTTATTCAACATTACTAAAAAAAAGATTATTTATTCAACATTGAATTTTTATGTTTAATAGGTTTTCTCATATACAATTACATTTTGTTCAATAGTAAACAAAATTTAATAAAAATTTTAAGCATATTTACTCATGAGCATAAAACACTAAATTTTAAAGTCAAAATTTATATAAGAGTTTTAAAGACATCAAAACTTTTTTATTTAATAGTTCATACCAAAAAAGTGTCATGCTCTATGCAGCCAAATTCAAAGAATCGAGTCTGGTTATAATTTCTTCAGTAAATTACCTTGATCAATCAGTAAAATGATTTTAAAATTTGATTCAATGATATCGTGAGCATATGTTTTGAAAATCTATCTTGAAATCTTCAAAGCATTTCTTCTATTTCATTTTCGTCTAATTTTGTCTTTTTACATATGAAAACCTGGTTGATTCCAAATATGAATGCAGATGCACATGTGGGGCCACGGTTCACAATACAGGAAAGGACCAGAGTCACTGAAAGGGACTCAGCCAAGAGCCATGCTAGGCATCCCTTGTTACTGCTGCGTTGAAGGGTGCAGGAACCACATCGATCATCCTCGGTCCAAGCCACTCAAAGACTTCCGAACGCTCCAAACGCACTATAAGCGCAAACACGGCCAAAAGCCTTATGCGTGTCGCATTTGCGGTAAGCTCTTGGCAGTTAAGGGAGATTGGCGAACTCACGAGAAGAACTGTGGGAAACGTTGGGTTTGTGTTTGCGGTTCCGATTTTAAACACAAACGCTCCCTTAAAGACCATATTAAGGCTTTTGGACCTGGTCATGGGTCTTATCCGACCGATTTGTTTGATGAGCACTGCTCACACTCTTCTGTCTCTGAAACGCTCTTTTAAAACTTGTGCATTGATCGTGTTTTGACTTGTGTGAATCATTTATTACTCTAAAAGAATGTGTGGTATCTGTTTATTTCGAATTTGGAAAATATACTAACATGATACCTGCACCAGTCTGGATAATGACGAAACTATTATCAATGAAATTGTAATAGTTCTTAATTTTTGAATTCTAATTGTACGCTACCTTTTTATAATCCTATAAACTACTATTATTAAGCGGATGATTGGTTGAACTTTAGATTTAGAAACTTTACAGTTAAATCTAGTTCGTAAGATTTTTTGAGGTAGTTAACTAATAAAGTTGTAATAATGAGAAAGAAAATAAAAAGAAAAGATATTCTTCGAACAATATTTTTTTGCTTTAGAGAACATGATTTTTACATCCATTCTTTTTTTTGCTTTAAATTTAAAAACTGAGTATTATAGAATTAAAAGTTTTATGACTGGAAATAAAAACTAAAATAATTACATTTGCTACAATCCAACCAATCAGTACTCCTTAAGTCTTTTAAACATTACAAAATTGTCACATTTCGAGTTCAGACCCAACCCATTGAAAAATGATAAACCTCAGTATAATTTGGTATTATATAAAATATTAAAAGCAATTCAATTCCTCTTGTATATAAAGAAGGAGGCTTATATTAAAATTCTATACAAAACACGTACTGAAGTTCTGTCCGTTTGTAAACTCACTCGCCGAGCAATGCAGTCGTTGAGCCAATACCCTCGTCACTTTCTTAAATCATCTTTGAGCATTTCTTATATCAATGTTGATTCAACCAAATTGGTCTTCAGTTTCAAAAGACTACAAGCAAAACAATTAAACGCTTTACACATTTTCGAACTAAAAATATGTTTGCACTTAGCTAAAAGAATTAATGCTAACAAAAACAAAATCAGAAAAAAAATTAGTACATTCTTTTCAAAATATATATTTTCATATTTCTGAATGTAATTTATACACACCATTTTTTATTATTCAAAATGTTCAATTATATCTTTCACAATTGACAGAGTTAATATTTGGAAAGTTCGGTTCTTTACCAAAGGTGGTAAAGAAGTACTTCTACAGTCAGTGGCAACATGTATGCCAACCCATGTAAATTTCATGTCTCCGGTTACCCAAAATGGTTACGAATAAGCTTACAAGTACAACTGCCCATTTTTGTTGAAGCAGTAGAGAAAATAAAAAAGGTGGTTCTCATGCAACAAAATGTGTAGAGGAAAAATGGAAGGGGGAATAAGATTTACGGATCTGCAGAATCAAAGGAACTTTAGAGATTAATTGATAAGCCTGAATCTTTATTCGCGAAAGTATTTTAAAGGTAGATACTGTAGAACCTAAATTCCACACAAAGTATTTGATAGTGATCGGGGTTGATCTAGGGAAGATAAATGATGTGGGCAACGATATTTTTAGAACACAACGATGTTAAATAGTTTCCAGTAGGTGAAAATAGACTTTATTGATAACTGGGATCAAATACAATGAGTCGAACTAGATCGAATGAAACACACAAGTTTGATCAAGAAGGAATCTAAAAGTGGGAAGACAATAAGATTGATATGAATGTAAGGCTCTCTCTAGGGTTTTCAACGTGTCCACCTCCTTGTTTCTTCTCCTTCTTTTATAGCAAGTCGACTCCGAGATCTCCGTGCCAGCTCAGCGATCTCAGTTTCTTGTTGCGCGATCATTGCGACCTATGTGACTCTTTCTTCAAGCTCGACTCTGGTTGTGGGCCTCGGCATGTCTCGGCCCATGTTTATGATCGGGGCCCATTTCGGTCTTGACCAAAATTGGATTCAACATTTTTGGGGTCAAAAACGGTTACGACGAAGTTAACATTCAAAACGTCCGAAGAAGAAAATGAGAACTTTCTTCGACAAATACATTTTCGAAATAGATTCTTTCTTACGAAAAGCTTTGCGGAGGAAACACGAGACATCAGACAAGAGCTCGAAAAAGGTCACTACGCAGCGACCGAACACGCATTACGCTCGGTCGCTACGTAGCGACCGAGTCGAGCCAAGCTCGGTCGCTACGTAGCGACCGAGCTCGAGCCAAGCTCGGTCGCTACGTAGCGATCGAGCGTGCGTTCTGTTCGGACGCTACGTAGCAACCGAGCTCTTCCGAAACATCGATACGACACTAGTCCATGCATTCTCGTCTATCCTTCGATGCTATCTCCCGAAGACCGTAGCGAACCCATTTCATGTTTTCCGCCATTCTAAGTCATCAATCAAACTTTGCGCTAAAAACCGCGGAAAGTTCGTTCTTTATCGAAAGAAGCCGTAATAAACGCTTCGAGTTAGAAGACGGCCCCAAAGGGACCTAAGACATGACTCGAGGCACAACTTACGGTTTCTTAATCAACAGCCCGTAAGCCGCATGACGGTTTACGCTTGGTTCGCAAGGAAAGATAAATGTCAAGTTTCCGCGGATAAATATGAAATTTTGAAGATAATTACGAAGATCGGAAAAAATGGAATATCTCCATTTTTATGCTATGACGGCTTAAGGGCAGAAGAGGAAAAGCGTAAACCGACCTAGGAGCGAGTATATAAAGAGTCCTAGGCGAGAGGCATGGAGAGAAACTTTTTCAGAGCAAACTTAGCACTTAGAGCGATTTAGGCATATTTCCGTTTTTGTTATTTCGAGCTGCGACTCAATTAGGTTTAGCCGTCTTAGGGTTGCTAGAACTAGGAATCTCGCCGACAGCTCTCGAGCCCAGGCTTATACCTTGTTGTAACGCTTAAACACAGATTCAGAGTAAGATCTATTTTGCTCTCTTCTTACGATTTTTATACTTTGTCGTTGATATCTCGTGTTCTGATTGCTTAGCATGTGGTATTAACAGATCTCCGGGACCTCTGGGAAATTAGGGTTTTATTAGTTTCCTAATTTAGACGGAAATCGACAGTGCAAAATTTGGTTCCCACAGTTTGGCGCTAGAAGGAGGGGGGCGGGGTACGAATCAATCTAACCCGCAAAAGCCACTCAACGATCAGGAACGATATGCAAAACTCGACGTGCGCGAACGTCATCTCGTTCAAGGGGGAGCAACGGTCGATCAAGCCAAACCTCGAAACGATCTCCTTGTTATCGAGCTGATAATTCGAGATATCGACGTCACTAGGGTGCTAATCGACACCGGGAGTTCGGCCGATATTATCTTCAAGGATACTCTCGAAAAAATGGGGATCGATCAATCCGAAATCGCGAAATACCCTAGCCCACTACTGGGACTTTCGGGAGAAACAACCATGGCCTACGGGTCAATTAATCTTGCAGTCAAAGCCAGAACCGTGACAAGAGTCACAGAGTTTCAAGTCGTTGACCGTCCCGCATCTTACAACGTTATCATGGGAACGCCATGGTTGAACGCCATGCGTGCCATCCCATCAACGTACCATCTTTGCCTCAAGTTCCCAACCCCTAACGGAGTCGAGGTAATATGGGGAAATCCGAGAGTATTACATGTGTGTTACGCCGCAGAAAAGCGGAGAAAAAAGATCTCCAACGAGGATTTGCGAAGTGAAGATTCAGCGGAACTCTTCTGGCACTCTCGTAACATCACAGCCCTAGAGGAAAAACGCGAACCAACTTGCGAACCTGTGGTCACAGTCTGTCTCGATGAAGCATTTCCGGAACGCTGCATCGAGATCAGAGCCAATCTTCGCGAGCCTTTGAGGACAGAGCTCATAACCTGTCTAAAAAAGAACCTCAATACTTTCGCATGGACCGCGTCATTAAAAAAGAACCTGACAGAGCTCATATGCCAGGGATCGACATTAACATAACGTATCACGAATTAAATATCGATCCGACTTTCAAACCCGTCAAACAAAAAAGGCGGAAGCTAGGACCTGAACGTTCTTCCGCGGTAAACGACGAGGTCGAAAAATTGCTTAAAGTCAAGTCAATAACGGAGGTGAGGTATCCAGACTGGCTCGCCAACCCTGTAGTAGTAAAAAGGAAAAACGGGAAATGGCGAGTTTGCGTGGATTTTACCGACCTAAACAAGGCATGTCCAAAGGATAGTTTCCCTCTGCCACATATCGATCGATTGGTAGAACCAACGGCGGGTAACAAACTTCTGTCTTTCATGGACGCCTTCTCAGGTTACAATCAAATTATGATGAACCCTGACGATCGCGAGAAGACTGCGTTCATTACCGATCGCGGAACCTATTGCTACAGGGTAATACCCTTCGGCCTCAAAAACGCTGGCACAACTTTCCAACGACTCGTGAACCGTATGTTCTCCAAACAACTCGGTAAAACGATGGAGGTCTATATCGACGACATGCTCGTCAAATCCCTCCGAGCAAAGGATCACGTATCACATCTCGAGGAATGTTTCGTGCAGTTAAATTCCCATAACATGAAGCTCAGCCCGACGAAATGCAGATTTGCCGTGGCATCAGGGGAGTTCCTCAGCTACCTAGTCAAATACCGCAGCATTGAAGCTAATCCAAAACAGATCAACGCATTGATCGAGATGGCTTCGCCAAAGAATAAGCGGGAAGTCCAAAGACTGACCGGTAGAGTCGCAGCACTTAACCGATTTATTTCACGATCAACGTACAAGTGCCTGCCCTTCTACGATGTTCTACGGGGAAATAAAAAATTTGAATGGTCGGAAGAATGCGAAAACGCTTCCAACAGCTGAAGCGGTACTTAGCTTCTCCTCCAGTCCTCGCAAAACCCGTGGAGGGGGAACCGTTGTTCTTGTACATCGCCGTATCGGCAACAGCTGTGAGCGGCGTCCTGATCAGGGAAGAACACGGCGAACAAAAACCTATTTTCTATATAAGCAAAACCTTGATGGATGCCGAATCTAGGTAACCGCTAATGGAAAAATTAGCATGCGCGGTCGTAACATCGGCTTGAAAACTAAGACCGTATTTCCAATCCCACACGATCATCATCCTCACGACCTTTCCCCTACGGACGATTCTGCATAGCCCGAGTCAGTCGGGCCGACTGGCCAAGTGGGCAATCGAGTTTAGCGAGTACGATATCGAGTACCGACCGAGAACAAGCAAAATCACTAGTGCTCGCAGACTTCTTGGTCGAACTACCGACGGGGACCAAAACCAACGAGGAACCAAATCCACCTGGCTCCTCCACGTCGATGGATCCTCTTCCAAGCAAGGATCAGGTATCGAAATTCCCCTCACATCTCCGACAAACTAGATCTTGGAGCAATAATTCAGGCTGGAATTCCATGCCTCAAAAAGCGAGGCTGAATAAGAAGCACTCATCGCATGGCTGCGTTTGGCTCACTGCTTGAAGATACGCAACATCCACGCTTACTGCGACTCCCAGCTAGTGGCGAGTCAATTCAGCGGAGAGTACGTAGCCAGGGACAAATGGATGGACGCGTACCTCAAACTAGTCCAAAATCTAGCTCAAGAGTTTGACTGTTTTGCTCTTACGCGAATCCCCCGTTCCGAAAACGTCCAGGTAGATGCTCTCGCGGCGCTAGCATCAAGTTCTGACTCAGGACTTAAAAGAGTAATTCCGGTCGAGTTCATCGACCATCTAAGCATCGGACCACCAATCGTCGTCAACCTCATAGAAGGTCAAGATGACGAGGAAGAAGAAGTTACGGTACAACCGCAATCGGAGCAATCTGATTACGGCTGCGATACTCCATGGTTTCAGACAATTCGAGACTACATTATCGACGGACAACTGCCCACCAAGAAATGGGCAGCCTGCAAAGTCCGAACACAGGCCGCGCGCTACATAACAGTGGACGGCGAAATTTACAAGTGGAGATTCTCCGGACCACTCATGACGTGCCTGGAAGGGGAAAAAGCGAGAAAAGTGATGGAGGAAGTACATTCTGGGTCCTGCGGCAACCATTCTGGGGGGAGATCGCTGGCAGTGAAAATCAAACGCCATGCATACTACTGGCCGACGATGAGCGGAGTTTGCGAGAAGTTCGCACGAAAATGGAAAAAATGCCAAAGGCATGCTCCAACCATCTGACAACCAGCCGAAGTTCTCTCCTCCATCACATCGCCATATCCCTTTATGTGCTGGGCCATGGATATCGCCGGACCCCTTCATAATTCAAAGCAAAAGCGTTTCCATTTAGTCCTCACCGATTTCTTCTCAAAATGGGTAGAGGCAGATTCGTACGCAAGTATAAAAGATGTCCAAGTCGAAAGTTTCATATGGAAAAACATCATCTGTAGGCATGGAGTTCCTTATGAGATCGTAACCAATAACGGATCTCAGTTTATCTCCACCCGGTTCGAGGCGTTTTGCGAAAATTGGAAGATACAACTCAACAAGTCGACGCCCAGGTATCCGCAGTGTAACGGACAAGCTGAAACGATCAATAAAACCATTCTCGACGGACTGAAGAAACGCTTAGAGGCCATAAAAGGCAGGTGGGCCGACGAAATCGAGGGAGTCCTCTGGTCCCACCGTACCACCCCGAGGTGGGCAACGGGAGAAACCCCTTTCGCTCTGGTGTACGGAACAGAATGCATGATTCCCGCGGAAGTAGAGTTCCCCGGTGTTCGAAGAAGATTACTTCCCGAACGAGAGGATCTCAATAACGCCATGCTCCTGGATGATCTCGATCTCATTAACGAGCGCCGAGATCGAGCGCTCATCCGAATCCAAAATTACCAACACGCAGCCGCAAAGTACTATAATTCCAACATACGGAATCGCAGATTTAATCAAGGAGATCTGGTCCTTCGCAAAGCCTTCCAAAACACCGCTGAACGAAACGCAGGAAAACTTGGAGCAAACTGGGAAGGACCCTATAAAATCGAAAAAGTCGTCCGACCAGGCTCCTACGAAATAGCCAACATGCAAGGCGTAAAAGTTCCAAGGACCTGAGACGCGATGCATCTCAAAAATACTATCACTAAACAAACCAACTCGCAATGACCGAACTACAAGACAACTTGATCTCTATAAGGAGTACGTAGGCATGTTGTCAAAAGGCAAATTCAGCAGTCCCCCCTCATTAAAAACTGGGGGAAGTGGATACGTGTACTCGTATACTCTCAAATTCAAAAACATCTGACCACGCCTTCGATGTTTCCGACATATCTTAACCAAGCAAATTATTTTTTATCCGCAAATCATTTTTGATATTCGAAAATAAATCAGCCGTTAGGGAGAAGCAACCTTTGGCATCGCGAGACGTCGCAAGAGATGCCTCGAGAGTTACTTCTTCCGAACGACGAAACAGAACCTCCGTCACAAAAAAAAGAACATTTTAACACATATTTTGCGCAAAAACTCCAAACGGTGGCATCTGCCGTCAAGTCCGGTGCTGATCACATCGAACTCTCGAACGTCCTAAACAGACATAGCCATCTCACGAAGATGACTCTCGTACATCCGACACAAGGATAATAGCGCTATAAAAGAAACCCGAAATTTTAGTCCAGCACTTCCGGTTGGCTTAAAAATTGTCTCCGGAGAGACGCTCGGTTCATATCTAACAATTCATGTAAGCTGAGAACCTATCGCGGACTTAAAATCGGTATGAATCAGGTTAAAATCGCGACAGATAAATCGATAGCCGGCTAGTCACCGCATAAATCTTAAAACCGAAAGTAAACCTAGGTCTTGCCCTAAACCCAGCGCACTGGTCTCTAACATTTCAAGGCATGATATCCAAAAGATACGAGATCCCAAAACCATGTCTCTATGTTTATATTCGACATCTTCAGATATCCCGCGAAGTCTGTATCTCGCGGAAAAACTCTCGAAACAGATCTCGAACAAAACATTTCACATCGAAGAAGGATATGAGATGACAACTCATCACCCTCCTTCCACACCATACGTAAAATTATGAAAAATGCAACTCGATCATCTTGTCATAAAAAGAAAGCCGCAGAGGGGCAGGGATTCAAAGCCACATACGGCCAGTCCCGAAACATGAAATAAGGCCATTTAAGGCCGAAACATCAAACATAAAAAATCTCTCGCAAGAGATCTAACCAAAGTCATTCTCAGAACTCACGCTCCCTCTTCACCTGTCGCTTCATCCAAGCCTGGAGCCGCGTCACCTCCGTTTTCTCTGACCACTGGATCTTTCCCCTCTGGGTCTTCTGAACACGTCGGAAGGAAGCACGCGGATTTCAGGTCAGCTAGGATGAGATCGAAATCTCCATCCACGACTGCCAAATCTCCCTTGCAGCCGGACAATCGGGCCTCTTCGGCCTCTAAGGTCGGAGGAGTCTCACTCTGGAACAACTGAACCAAGGCCATCCCGCCCTCAATCGTCGCCAAGGCTAAATCCCTGCTCCGGATGCACTCGAGGGAGCCCAGAAAAAAAGAGATCTTCGCCAAGCGAGCCTAAAACTCAGAGCGAAGAGCGCCCGTGGCCTCTCGGATCCCGCGGCTCGCTAATCCTACATCGCCCTCAATCTGACGCTGAAGCCGACGCACCTCCGAAGATTTGGTCTTCCTAGCCTTCTTCTCCTTAAGCAGTGAAGTCGCCGTCTTCCCGAGGTTCTTCTCGAGCCCCCCTATCGCGACCTCGAGTTTCGACACTTTCGCGGAGTGAGAATCCTTGACAGCCGTCAGCATGGCCTTGGTTTCATACCATCTACCCTGCAGCTCCGAAAACTTCCCGGCAAGACGACTGGTCTCAGAACCGCACTCGCTGATCATCCCATCGATTAACGACCTGAACTGCGAAACGAGAAAAAGTTAATTTTTTCTTTAAAAAATATATATATATAACAATCAAGAGATTAAGTGAGCGACAAACCTTTCCGCGAAGCCCCGACGCTATGCTCGAGCCTCCTTGCTGCGAAGATTCCCCGTCACCGCCCTTGGTAAACTTCCTCTTCCGGCCCTTAGGTTGAGCAACCGGAACAGCACTAGGAGCGCGCAACGCTAGAACGATCTCTTTCCTGGCCGGGGGAGGAGGCATAGAGTTCAGCAGCCCTCTTCTTATCCTCGACGAGAATCGGAGTCGTGGATGATCGGGTAGGTAGAGCCGAAGCGTCCGGAACGTCCGAGCCTGCAAGAGTTCCCGCGTCTTGCGGAGTCACGACCTCGGTCCCGTGGCCCGGAGCAATGGCCAGTGCAGAAGAGGATGGGAACTCGGTGCCAGCTCGAACCAGTTCCTTCTCAGCTTGGCGACGAACTAGCTCTCTCGAAAGGAGAGATGGCCAGCAACGCAAGCTGGCGCTTCGACCGGAGAAGTTGGAATCGGAGCCGGAGAGGTGGCCTCGCCCATCTCAACGTCGGAACTTCTCTTGTCACCGTGGGAAGAAGACATGTTGAAGGAAAAAGTTTTGGCGCTAGAGAGGTTTTGGAGGTTTGAAGAAGGGAAGGTGTGAAGCAAATGAATGACAAGAGCTCACTACTTATAGAAGTATGGGCTCGGAATTTTATATATTTTTAATATATACTTTCTCGAGAATTTTCTTCCGCGGAGTTTAAAGTAAACTTCGTCCAATACGCCTAACTTTGCCAAAATCTTTAAACCGCGCGCTAGAGTCTCGACTCTAACGAGCTGGGGGGCTAACTGTTGGGGTCAAAAACGGTTACGACGAAGTTAACATTCAAAACGTCCGAAGAAGAAAATGAGAACTTTCTTCGACAAATACTTTTTCGAAACAGATTCTTTCTTATGAAAAGCTTTGCAGAAGAAACACGAGACATCGGACAAGAGCTCGAAAAAGGTCGCTACGCAGCGACCGAACGCGCGTTCTGCTCGGTCGCTACGCAGCGACCGAACGCGCGTTCCGCTCGGTTGCTACATAGCGACCGAGCTCGAACTAAGCTCGGTCGCTACATAGCGTCTGAGCGTCCGTCCCGATCGGTCGCTACGTAGCGACCAAACTCAAGCCAAGCTCGGTCGCTATGTAGTGACCGAGCTCGAGCCAAGCTCGGTCGCTACATAGCGACTGAGCTCGAGCCATGCTCGGTCGCTACGTAGCGACCGAGCGTGCGTTCTGTTCTGACGCTACGTAGCAACCGAGCTCTTCCGAAACGTCGATACGACACTAGTCCATGCATTCTCGTCTATCCTCCGATGCTATCTCCCGAAGACCGTAGCGAACCCATTTCATGTTTTCCGCCATTCTAAGTCATCAATTAAACTTTACAGTAAAAACCGCGGAAAGTTCGTTCTTTAACGAAAGAAGCCGTAATAAACGCTTCGAGTTAGAAGACGGCCCAAAGGGACCTAAGACATGACTCGAGGCCCATCTTACGGTTTCTTAATCAAAAGCCTGTAAGCCGCATGACAGTTTACGCTTGGTTTGCAAGGAAAGATAAATGTCAAGTTTCCGCGGATAAATACAAAATTTTGAAGATAATTACGAAGATCGGAAAAAATAGAATATCTCCTTTTTTATGCTATGACGGCTTATGGGCAGAAGAGGAAAAGCGTAAACCGACCTAGGAGCGAGTATATAAGGAGTCCTAGGCGAGAGGCATGGAGAGAGACTTTTTCAGAGCAAACTTAGCACTTAGAGCGATTTAGGCATATTTCTATTTTTGTTATTTCGAGCTGCGACTCAATTAGGTTTAGCGATCTTAGGGTTGCTAGAACTAGGAATCTCGCCGACAGCTCTCGAGCCCAGGCTTATACCTTGTTGTAACGCTCAAACACAGATTCGGAATAATATATATTTTGCTCTCTTCTTACGATTTTTATACTTTGTCGTTGATATCTCGTGTTCTGATTGCGAATTTCGGTTCCCACAAACATTTGTCCCCCAGCCCTTTTTTTGATTCGATCGAAAAGGAAAAAGGGGCGGTTATCCTTTGGTCTGGATTTTACGGTTAACATCATTCGGGTTCGGTTTTAATGATTGTTTTTGAAAAGAACCGTTTGTCGGTGCGCTTTCTTTTATTATTATTTTAATCGGTAACAGCTACTTTAGTCACCGCTTGGGCGTGGACTAGGTTATAATTGCCTTTCTCGATAGCGATGATAGAGACGTTAGGGAGGCTTATATTTACGTAGGAGGCTTTCTTTCAGCCTTATCTCTGTTTCCTAGCTCAGCTCTCTTTCTCCCATGCTCTAAAATCTTTCTATTTGAGATCGAGATGTGTTCGTCTTTCAATTTTCCTCGTCCAACTACTACTGCGGACGATCTCGAGAACCTTCACGAGTTTCATGGGGTCGATCGTTCCGTTGTTCTTGATTTGGCCAAAACGGGTGAGACCCCGTAAACCGTGAGAGAGGGCTACTACGGAACCTATCTTTCCTTTTTCCATTCTTGCGGTCTTATCTTCCCAATTCCGGAGCCGATACTTGAGATCTTGGCGGAGCTTGGGTTATCTCTTTCTCAGCTTCTCCCGAATTTCCTCAGGCATCTTGTTGCGTTTCTGGTTAAGGCTAGGGAGGAGGGTCTCGCTTTTGGTCTTAGCGAGTTTCGTCAGTGCGTTCTGGTGAAACAGAACAATCAGACCCCTGGGACTTTCCTTGTTTCTTCGCGTCCAGGTCGCCACGTCATAGGAGATATTCCTTATCGAGACGAGAAGTGGCGCAAATAGTTCTTCGTTTTCCGGATGGATCGAGCATTTATGGGTGACTTCGAATTCTCCCGGCGTTGGGCTGAGAATATCAGTTAGTTTCTATCTTGCCTATGCGTTTTGAGTTTTCGGGATCGAAGACTAAAATTTTTGTTTTATTGAATGTAGTTCCTGGTGGAAGTTCCTCAATGTCGGATGAGATCCGTGGTATAATGAGAATCCTTCGGAGAGGTCGCTCGAATTGGTTCACTTTTGACCAAACTCGGATTCGGCCTGTTTTTGCCTTGCCAGTGGGGACTGGCAAAGCTCCTTTAATCGAGAAGTCGGAGGATGAGACCTGGCATTCCCGGGAGGTTGCGGGGGCCTCTTCTGCTCAGGACCAGTCTTCGGATTGGTTGAATAGACAGCTCATGAGGAGGTTGTCGTTCCGAACTTCCGGGTCTGCGTCGAGGAGTCGAGCTTCAGGAAAGTCCCCTTTAATCTCCATCCATGATTCCGACGATGACGATGTTCCAGAAGAAAGTCAACCTCCTGCTTCGTTGAGTCCTGGTATGGATGAGGAGACTGTGGTGATGACTCGTAAACGATGTTGATCATCGGATGAGTCTTTGCCCGGTCCATCTCGTCCTAGGTTTATCCCTGGGGAGATGGTTCTTCATTTGCAGTTCATATCTAACTGATTTCCCTCGCTGGTCGTATGAGGTCCGCGGGTTGCCGTCTTCCGTCCCTCGCTTCGTCAGTTGAGAAGGAGGCCTATGCCAAGGTTGCTGTGGCGAGCTCCAAGGTTCGTTTATTGTTTACCTTTTTTCGAGGAATCACTTCACATCATTTGCTTATCTCGATTTCTTTCAGGTTATGGAGGCTTTTAATGAATATGTCGTGATGATGGAGGTTCATGTCGCGGCTTCCAGGAATGATAAGGAAATCGAAAGCATTGGCTCTGAGATCAAGAGGCTTTCAGAAGAGCTTGAAGCCACCAAGCGAGAAGGGAAGAAGGATGCTGAGAAGATCGAAGCTTTGACTGAAGACTGGAAGAGAGTTCATCTGGAAAATAAGGTTCTTGAATCTCGGATGGTCGCCAAACGGGCAATAATTGCGGCACTCGAAGTTGAGAGGGATCGGGATGTTCGCCGACCTTCCCGTATTGCTCGTCGCGACACTGCGGCCAAGTATCGGAAGGTCCTTGAGTCCTTGAAAGATTGGTGGGCGAGCAAGATGAATGGAATATTTGATGAGATTCAGCTACAGGAGGTGGTCGCGAATATCGATCTCTTGACCGAGCTCAAGGATGGAGGCTTGATTGTGGATTCGGAACTTGCTCATTTGAAGGAAATGGAAAGAGATTGCGCGGAATTTCTCGCGTCGGCTGCTGTGCCTGATTGGTCGATCTCTGAGCTCGATCTTCCTCAAATCTCAGATGATTCCGTGGATCAAGTCGGGGGGTCATCTGTCCCCGATGATTTCGTTTCTAGTTAGCTTTTTTTTAGTTTAATGTCTTTGGATATTCACTGATCTTTGATATCGATATTTTGAATGTTTTTCTGATGGATAAGTATATAATTTCGGAATATCCCAGTCTCCTTATCTTTCAAGACTCTTTCATTCGTGTTGTTGAGATATTGCGAGGCCTCGACCTTTATAAAGCCTTTAGCTTCATTCGGGAATTTATCGCAATATTTCGTTCAATCTCGTTTTTACTTGCTAGAAATCATGACTTCGAGAAGATCTAACTCTCGTGATTCTGACAGGGTGCAAACTCGAACTGGTGTTGCTAATGCGGAACGCATTCGATCCGGAGACGTGAGCGATGCTCTCACAGAGGTTCTGCGTGAGGAGACTCGACTTCCACGGTCCTTGTCCCAAGGGACCAAAGATCCCGAAGGTGAGGCATCTGTTACTCGCGTTAAGTCGAGCAGCCCAACGGGTTCGGAGGGGCGTCATCGTCCTCCAAAGAAAGCTAAGACAAAATGGTTCGGATCGTCGTCTTCTTGTCCCAAATGATACGGTTGTTGCAGAGCCATTTCATTGGCAGTTCTCGCATTTCAAGGACTGCCCCATTACCAATTATCGAGACAGTGTTGCTCATTTGGTGAGGCATTTCAAGCCCGCCGGATGTCCGCTTCCTTCTCTGCGTAATATGACGGAGCGCGAAGCCTATGTAAAGATGGCCGTGGCCCATGCTAAGGTGATTCTTTTTGAAACATGATCTTTGTCGAATCGTTGGTTTGTTTTATCTTTATTGATCTGCCGTGTTTCAGGCTATGGAAGCTAACAATGAGTTTGCGGCGACTTTAGAAAAACGCCTACAGGACGTTCCGCATTCTGACGAACTTAACGAAATAAAGAAGGTTGTTCACGAGCTGAAGCTCTGTCTTAAGATGGCTCAAGATCGGGAGCGTGCCAATGCCGCCCAACTGGCTGTCGCCAAAAAGCTGGGGAATCAGGCTGCTACGCTCGAAGCTCGTCTGCGGGTTGTGAACAACGAAAGGATATCGGCCCTTGAGCGAATTTCCGTTCTGGAGGCGGAGGTTGAATCTTCTGCCAACAAGTTTGCTGATGATCGCCGCCGTGCGATCTATGATGCCAAGAAGGTTATGGCAGACAGCTATCTGGAAGTGTTGGTTTCTCTGAAGGAAAAATGGGAACAAAAGAAAGCGGCGGTTGATAGTGAGGCTCGTCTTCGGGAGGTTGTGGACAACATAGATCTCTTGAAAGAGATTATGAACAACAATCTCTTGGCTTCGGATGAGTTGCTGCGGCTTCAAGCAAAGGAGGTCGAGCTCGGATCTGAAGTTGATGTTATGGCGACCTCGGATTTCTCTATTGGGAAGCTCGACCTTCCATAGATTTCGGAGGATCTGCCCGAGGATTTCTTTGCTAAGGTTCCTTTTGCAGCTTATGGTGCGGCGAAGTGCTCGGATGACCGGTTTGAGGATGGTGAATTTGGTATCGAAGAATAGATTTTTGGAGATTTTTCTTTTGTTTTTTTTTTGCTTTTGTTGCTTTATTAATATTTCTTTTATTTTAATAAAGAATGGATCGTAGGTCCCGATTTGTTTGTCGCCACTTTATATTTCGTGCGAGGCCGACCTTTTGGAGGCATGTGTATATTTTTGTTAATATTCTTATCGACTGTTTTAATGTAACAAAAGATTTTTTTTATTAGTTTTGTCGCGCTTGTTGGCAGAGTTGGCCGCGACCGAGGACTTGATCAGGGTCCTGGTTTTTGGTCAACTGTGAATCTTATGTGATTTCCTGACATGAGAAATTTGTTGTGCTTGAACGTCTAGGGATTGTATTTTCTAAGGTGGTTGATTCTGTTTCGTTACAAATTAGTGAAAGAAAACAGTCTTTGACATTATCGAGCTGCTGTTCCACGGGTGTTGCGGTGTGTTTACTTTGAGTTTTGTTGGTGGGAGGAGACTGGACTCGTGTCGTGAGTTGCCTACGTACCCTCGTCGAGGGATCAAGTCATAACATAGTTTGATTATTTCCGTGAGGACAGGGTCGGTTGATCGATTGTTCATGTACGTAGGTACGTCTGTTTATTAGCTTCGGTTGTGATTAAGGCTGTTGTTCGATGTCCTTAAAGATTGCGAGGTAGCATGTCCTGGAGTTCTTCTGGCTTCCTCTGATAGTTTCGACTCCTTTTGATGTTGGGAACTTCAGGCATTGATGATATGTCGAAGGAACTGCTTTCATGCTGTATAGCCAAGGTCTACCAAGGATTTCATTGAATGGGGATGGAAGGTCTATCACGAAGAATTCTACAATTTTTCTGACTTCTCCGGCGGTCACCGCGAGCTCGATTGATCCGAGAGAGTAGGTGGTCTCTCCTGAGAAGCCAATGAGAGGAGTTCGCTCTTGTTTTAGGAGTGCTTTGGTGAATCCCATTTTCTTAAATGCTTCGAAGAAGAGGACGTCGGCCGAGCTTCCGGTGTCGATCATAACTCGGGATAGTTCGCAGCCACTGACGTCGATTCGAATCATGAGAGCGTCGTCGTGTGTTTATCAAGGTCTGCGGTTTCGTTTTGTTGAAGGTGATTTCGTGGTCAGGACCTGTTAAGGGCTCTCTAATTCCTACATTGTTCTCAGCTCTCCTCTAGTATGCTTTGATTGAGTTAACTGAGTTGCAGAACTTCGAGCCTCCATAAATGAAATCGATCCTTTTCCTACCCTTGTTATGGGCCGGGAAGTTCCATCTCTTAATCGGTGCTGGTTGGTAATGTCTCTGCCCTCCAGACAGATTGTGATTGATGGTCTGCATTCTGTCTTTCTTCTGAATCGGTTTCTCCAAGAGGTCGCGAATTTTGTTCAATTTATTCTTTCGCTTGAAGTTGGAAAATCTCATGCTAGGAGGTCTTGTGTTTTTGTTGTACTTCATGACCTAGAGGGTGTCCTCGTCGGTTTTTTCTAGGGTGCGGATTGCTACCGCGATCTCGAAACGGATTTTTCCTTCGGCTTGGCTCTTGATTTAGTCGGTTGCTTTGCTGTTCTGCCCCATGAAATCATGTTGACTCTTTTCTTCCGTGCCGGAGGGGGGGGGAGCTTGGTGATTCCTGCTCGATCTCCCTACCTCTTTTGTTCGTTGGGACCTTGGTTTTTCGGTTAGATTTCGGAGTTACTGGTTCCTCTTATTCTCCTGCTTCTTTGTTAGTTTTCTTATTTTTGTTTTGATTACGAAGTGCAGCTGGGCATTCCTCAGTTGAGTGGCCCTTGCGGTCATGGAAGGCTCAGTATTTGCTGAGGTCGTATGTCGATGATTTCTGCGGCGAGTTATTTATTGAGTAGGAGTGTTGTCCCTTGGTGGTTAGTTCTTTGGGGGTCGCCGGCTTTTTGATTGCATTATTCTTGTTCGCACTGTATTTTTCCTTTAATGCTGCGACCTCCTCCTCCTGGGTGGCGAAGTACGAGGCTCTGTGTAAGGCGTCGTCCAGTGATATAGGTGTTCGAACCGCCAGTTCTTCCCTAAACTTGGATGAGAACCAAACTCCATTCTTTAATGCTGCTAGGGCGACGACCTCGTTTGGGTGCGAAATCTTGGCCTTGATCTCTCGGAACTTTTTTATGTACGCTCCTAATGGTTCGAAAGGTGCTTGTTTGAGGTTCCAAAGGTCTGCTTCGGTATCTTTGATCTCTATGAAGACTGAATATTGTTTCAGGAACGTTGATACCAACTGGGTGAAGTTGTCGATAGAATTTTCCTTTAGTCCGGCGAACCATTCAAGTGCGGCTCCAGTGAGATTTTCGGCGAAGAAACGGCAGTACCCAGCTTCTTTTTCATTGTCAGTGAGGTGCGCTCTCAATATCGCTAGGCGAAAGGCTCGCACATGGGCTTTGGGTCTGTGCTTCCTGCGTGCTCGGGGAATTTTAATTTTCCCACGTGATGTAGTCTTACGCTGGCGATTCTGTTTGTAAACGGGGTCCTTCTTGTTTCTTCGATGACCATATCGATGTCCGGGGCGGAGCTCGTTGCCATATGCACGATCGCGTGTATTCTTTTGAGCTCGGCATCGTCCTTTTCAATATACTTCTGGATGGTTCCGTTTTCCCTCGGGGTCCCCAAATCTTCCCTTTGAGGGTCCACATTGATGTGATCGCGGGGGTCGTGTCGTTGGGTTTGTTCCGTTTGGTTATCGAGCCTTGCCTGATGGAAGGTTCTCGTCGCAGATGGAGTTCAATTTTCGGGGATGGAATGGTTCAGATGCGAAGCTCGCGTCCTTAGCTCTCCTTGCCTTTCTGTTGATCTGTTATGGAATTGGATCAGGGTGCTCCGTGGTCATTTGGAGTTTGGTTTTGATTTCGTCCAATCCACTGTAACTTAAACTTCGGTGGGCGATGCCTTGCGGTTGGGACCGTTCCGAATTCTCTCCCGTGTATCGTCCGGATCGGGCGCTTGGGATTTCTGGAGTGCCGAACAGTCCAGTACTTTGTACGTTACACGTTGCCCTCAATGGGTCGAGTGGTGCTCGGTTTCTTTCTCGAGTATTTGCGGCTCGATATTCTGCTAGTTCCTTTTCGGCTTGATCTAGCCTATAAGCAAGGGCTTGGTTGGTTGTCCTTTGACCTCGAATCTCGTCGATGAGGGTTTTCATCATTCCTCGGAGTTCTGTCAGTTCCCCTCGGTTTTGGCCTAGATGAGTTGGTGAAATCGGTCTGTTTCCGGGATGGTTCCAAACCCGAGCTCCAGTTTGCTCGGGAATTGTCGTCTGGTTGATCGGAGGAGATCGATCTTGACTCGAAGTCCCGATCGGAGGGATTCGTTGCGCCAAGGCTGTTCCGGCCTCATCTGTGGTTCCCGTTAATCCAACCTGGGTTACTCCGGCTGGTGAATTGGATCCGACAGGGTCGATGTCGTTGATTCCCGAAGGAGCGGTTCCTATCGTTTGGTTGGGGTCCATAATCGCGCTTAGGAAACTTAGATCAGTTTTTTAGCAAAGATGTTTTTCGTTTATCTGTCCCGCAGACGACGCCAAAATGTAGAACCTATATTCCACACAAAGTATTTGATAGTGATCGGGGTTGATCTAGGGAAGATAAATGATATGGGCAACGATATCTTTAGAACACCTTGATGTTAAATAGTTTCCAGTAGGTGAAAATAGACTTTTATTGATATCTGGGATCGAATACAATGAGTCGAACTAGATCGAATGTAACACACAAATTTGATCAAGAAGGAATTTAAATGTGGGAAGACAATCAGATTGATATGAATGTAAGGCTCTCTCTAGGGTTTTCAACGTGTCCACCTTCTTGTTTCTTCTCCTTCTTTTATAGCAAGTCGACTCCGAGATCTCCGTGCCAGCTCTGCGATCTCAGTTTCTTGTTGCGCGATCATTGCGACCTCTGTGACTCTTTCTTCGAGCTCAATTCTTGTTGTGGGCCTCGGCATGTCTCGGTCCATGTCTATGATCGGGCCCCATTTCGGTCTTGACCAAAATTGGGTCCAACATATACTTTAGGAAATCAGATCCTTTGGATCTAATAAAGTCAAATTCTCTTAAATGGATGGAAAGTATTACTTCAGTAAACGTTTAGGGTATGAATGGGGTTTAATTTTCTACAAGTAGACAAAAACAAAGTTTAGACTACAAATTTCAATAAAAAAAAACTGTGGCTAATAATGGATTTTTTTATTTTCACAATTTATTTTATGGCTAATCACTGTTTTAATTTCTTCAAATATCCACAAAGTATAAATCATAACTATTTAGCCACAAATTCTATGTAATAGCCATAATTTTTAGATTTTTTTTTTAAATCATTGCTGTTTTGTGGTTAGCTTTAGCTACAAAATCGCAGCTACAAATTTTTTTGTAACTAATTCGTAGTTAGGTTCAGTTTTTATTGTAGTGCAAGTGATTAGCAAATTCAAAACTTGATCGAAATAAGTAAAATGCATGTCGTACGTCTTTGTGTATCAAACTGAGGCACGATGAGAACAATTATTGATGGAAACATTGATGGAAACAACGAAGGTGAAGATGTTAACGAAGTTTCAAATGAAAGGGAAGAATTAGATGATGAAAGGGAAGGAAAAGGGGAAGAAAATGATGATAATTTTCCTTAAGATGAAAATGATGGTGGGGAGGAGGATGCTAAATTCCCTGATGTTGCTGGAGGGGCTGATGATGGTTCAGTTTACAATGAGTACGGAAAAGTTAAAGATGAGGATGGGGAAGAATCAGATGATATGTGTTTTGAGGGTTTGAAAGCGACATATGCTGATGAAGGAGGAAGAATGAATGGGACATTTTCCTATAAGATCTTTGTCAACAAGAGTTTTGTTAGTAGGGATACACTGGTTTCAGAGTTGCGTAAGCTATTACCTTCACCTTTGCAATGTTGTAAGCCACATCAAATTGGTGCCAAATTTAGGGGCACTTTCCATGTAGTAGACCTTATCTTAGCAACCAAATCATCTATCCCACATCTCAGCTAATACCGCCTGATCTACCCTTCGACTGACCTCATTTCTTCAAATAAATGTGTAGGCTAAATCTTGGGTGTATCAATCAAAGGACACATGGACTCTTACCCCATCAAGTATCTGAACACACATGTAGTTTCTCTGATTCTTTCCCTCCTCTGAGTCTCTTTTTTGATCAACAGTGACACTGCTACAGTCTGTTTTATTCGTCTTTTCGATTTTTTATTTGGCAAAGTGTAGGCGACTAGTGGGGTCATATGAAATTTTCCTACCGCTCGCTTCTAACAATGTGTGATCATCCCTTCAAATTAGATTAGTGGGTTCATACGAAATTTTTCCAACCCCTCTGCATCTGAGGAAATTATCTCAATCTTTTCTTTTCTTAGATGTCGAAGAGAGGTGAGAGGACAATCAGAAACACAATGAATTTTACCTTCGTGACTTGCAGGAGATATCTGATCCAGTACATACCAAACCCCAAAACAAGCTAGTTAAGTTGATTAAGGCTGGAAATCAGCTTCTGTTCCTTCAAACTTTCTCAGCTAGCATATGTGTTATAGGCAGGTGATCCACTTTGGTGTTTCCATTCAGTACACCCTGCAGCTAATAAGCTCAAAGAATGGTGCTAGAGAGTGGTTAAATAATAAGTAAAACTGAAAAACTTAATCATCCTCTTCTTGACTCAATAAAACTTAATAAATCATGAAAACTAACCTTCAAAACTAAAAGTCAATATCAGTAATACCTCCTGCAGACTTAAAAACATTGTCCCTAGTGTTATCCAGTCAAATATTGGTGAGAAAATAAATCATAAGTACAAATTTAATCAAGGAAGAGCCGATATACCTTCTCTCTGATATGAGTGTCGATCGACACAATGAAGTTGCGGCCGATCACTCGTGATGCTCTATCGATTGACATTGATCAAGTGGCGGTCGATTCTGTTGCATGCTCGTTATCCTCGGACATTTTTTTACAACCTGAAATAAATAAATAAATACAAAAAATCAGTAATAAAAGGAAATAAAGCGAATTTAAAACTTAATAATGGGGTTTCTCCATGAAGCACTTGTTTATAGTTTTTAGCTTGACGTTTTGGAAATTTTGAGCTAGAATTGAGTACTTGTTGGAAAATAAGTGTCAACATCTTATTTAATCATTTCGAACCAGGTACCAACAAAGCTTTTGATGGCTTCTTCGCATCTTGTTATGTGCTCTTGTTGCCTCTGAATGATCTCATGAGTGTAATCCTCTTTCAGCTCTAGTTCCTCCATACGCTGGCTCAATGATGCAATACTATTGTTGAGAGGAAAATATATTGCATCAATCTTTCTGTAAACCTCATCAAACATCCTATCATTTGCTGTAGCAATGTCAACATGATCTCTGATGTATGTTGCAAGTTCTGGTGGATAAGAAGGTGGAGGATGAACTACATGTATCTGAAAACATCCCTCATACTATGGTAAACTCAGATAATGGCCTCCCAAACTATCTGTCCTCTCTAGTATTTATTCAATATTTTCCTTAGAAACATTGATGATCCTTCCATCCATAGCATGTGCATTGCCTTCTTCATCTCTGTCAACTCTAAACTCATTTGGTGACACTACACAGATCTTTCTTCTAGGAGGATTGGCGGCTTCAACAAAGAAACTCTCTCGGAACTATGGACTCGCAGGAGTGTCGACCAATGCTGGTTGGGTGTCGATCGACACTTCGCCGTCACCTTCACGCTTTGCGCCAGAATGAGAATGACATGCTGCCACATATCATGGATCATCTCCTATCTCAATGTAGGGTGTCTATACCTTGACTACTCTAACCGGATCATAGAAAACATTCTTGTGGGAACCGAAATTCGCACTGTCGATTTCCGTTTAAATTAGGAAAGTAGGAAAACCCTAGTTTCCCAGAGGTCCCGGATATCTGCTAATACCACACGCCAATCAATCAGAACACGAAACGAGAACAGCAATAAAATAAGAAATAAAAAAAGAGAGCAAGATAGATCTTATTCCGAATCTGTGTTCGAGCTTTACAACAAGGTATAAGCCTGGGCTCGAGAGTTGTCGGCGAGATTCCTAGTTCTAGCATCCCTAAGACGGCTAAACCTAATTGAGTCGCAACTCGAAATAACAAAAACGGAAATATGCCTAAATCGCTCTAAGTGCTAAGTTTGCTCAGAAAAAGTCTCCCCCCATGCCTCTCGCCTAGGACTCCTTATATACTCTCTCCTAGGCCGGTTTACGCTTTTCCTCTTCTGCCCATAAGCCGTCATTGCCTAAAAATTGAGATATTCCATTTTTTCCGATCTTCGTAATCATCTTCAAAATTTCATATTTATCCGCGGAAACTTGACATTTATATCTCCGTGCAGACAAAGCGTAAACCGTCATGCGGCTTACGGGCTGTTGGTTAAGAAATCGTAAGTTGGGCCTCGAGTCATGTCTTAGGTCCCTTTGGGCCGTTTTTTGACTCGAAGCGTTTATTACGGCTTCTTTCGATAAAGAATGAACTTTCCACGGTTTTTGCCGCAAAGTTTGATTGACGACTTCGAATGGCGGAAAACATGAAATGGATTCGCTACACTCTTCGGGAGATAGCATCAAAGGGTACACGAGAATTCATGGACTCGTGTCGTATCGACGTTTCAGAAGAGCTCGGTCACTATGCAGCGACCGATCGGAACGCACGCTCGGTCGTTACGTAGTGACCGAGCTTGGCTCGAGTTTGGTCGCTACGTAGCGACCGGATAGTGTGCATGTGCGGTAGTTGCGTAATGACCGAGCTTGGTTTGTCCGTGTTCCGATCATCATACTCGAACCTATCCGTAGCTGGTTTTGGGTATGTTTCCGACAGCTTATGTTTGATCCAAATAGAATTCGAACAAAGCTTTATCTCGAGAACATACGTTGTGACGTTCTCTTGAATGAGCACGATTTATTGCGTAAAGACATACTTGTATTTTGCGAACTTTTGGACATTAACTTCGTCGTAACCGTATATCTTGAGTGCTGAAGAATGATTTGTAGATTTTTTAGGCGTGTCCTGAGACTTTTGCGTTAATTGAAGTGCAAGCGTTTTAATAAAAACGAGCAACGCATATTGTAGTAAAAGTTTTCGAAATCTCTAAAAAAACTCGATTAAAATGACGCATCTTTTCCTATGTGGGAGTATATGAGTATACGTACCCCCCCCCCTCTTTTTAGAGAGGGGGATAGCTGAACTCGTCATTCGACGAGTTGCCTACGTACCCCTTTCGAGGATCAAGCCATCTCGTAGTTCTGTTTTATGCCGCGAGCATTTTTACTCGGCGGTTGTTGCCGTGCTGACCGCCTTGATCGTGATGACCATGGCCAGGTTAGTGCTCTTTTCCGGATGTTCCGGTTGAGTTGTAGTGTCGGCTTTGGACTCGTGTTGAGTTTCGACGTCTCAAGCGTTTGCGTCAGCAGACGATGTTAAATCGTCTTTCCTTGAAGCGTTTTTGGCCGAAGATTGATCTATCTTCGTACGCTTGCGATTTGCCGTTGCCAAAGTTGCGATTTGCCTGAACTTGTGCTCTGCGAGGAAGCATAGCCGTGACTGTTTCTGACATCCCCAGATAGCTGCAACTCCGTTTGGAGTTGGGAATTTGACACCCAGGTGGTATGTCGATGGAACGGCTTGCATGGCGTTGAGCCATGGGGTGCCCATGATCACGTTGTAGATGGCAGGATGATTGACCACCGCAAACTCGACGATTTTCGTGATCTCCTTGGCCATGACTGGCAGCTTCGCCCGAAGAACCCGTGAGTAGTTTCGGCGTTGGAGTTACTTCTCCGAGTTTGATGCTCATCCGATTGAGAGTGTCGCGGAAGATAACGTTGACCGTGCTTTCCGACTTCCAGATCTCATATGACGAGATCTATGACGAGCAGATCGCAGTGAGGTTGATCGATCCCACCGGCTTCTTCCTTCGTAAAGGTGATTGCACTCGACTCTGGCTTCGTAAAGGTGATCCCACCGGTCTCGGGGAGGAGACCATGTAGGCCAGTTTGCACTCGACTCTGCCTTCCGCTGGTAAGCCTTGATGGCCGAAACCGTATCGTTGCAGTATTGCGATCCTCCGATGATCATGTTGACTCTGCGACAATTTTTATCGTTTCCTTTGTCATTCGGCCTTCTTCCACGTTTATCGCCGGATTGGTTCCTTTGAGGGGATTTCTTTGCGGGCGGATTTCTGTCTTCGGGGGGCGATCAGTCTCGAGGATGAGATCTTTCAAGCTAGTCACTTCCGAGAGCTCTCCAGCTAGTAGTTTTGTGGCCAGCCTTGCCTCCAAGACTTTGCAGTTAGTCGTGGAGTGTCCTCGGGACTGGTGGAACTCGCAGAAGGTGTTTTCATCATATCCTTGATTGCGAGTCCATGTATTACCCGTGGTTTGGCCTTGGTCCGAACTGATCGCATAAT
Organism: Brassica napus; assembly: GCF_020379485.1. NCBI lineage: Eukaryota > Viridiplantae > Streptophyta > Magnoliopsida > Brassicales > Brassicaceae > Brassica > Brassica napus. The sequence continues at coordinate 23,567,367 of NC_063442.1, read as the reverse complement.
TGTGCGCTCCTTGGAGATCTTCCCCCTCGTGATGGATGTACTTGTCGTTACGAGAGTTCTTTTTCTTCGGTTTTGGGTCCACGTCTTTCGAGGATGGTCTCGTCGACTTATGTTTTTGCGATAAGACTTTTGTTTCCTCTTCGATTATGATGTAGTCCGTCGCGTTGTGGAGGGCGTCCTGGATCATCTGCGGTTTGTCGAGGGTTATCCATTTTCTGAATTTTGACTTGTACCAGAGCGTCTTTCTGAGCGCGTCAATGGCCGCCTTGTCGCTTATCCTGCTGACCCTGGACATTTCCAGCTTAAATCGGCTGATGAACTCGCGGAGGGGTTTGTCCTCCCTCTGGGATAGGCTCCAGAGATCGACGTCGGAAGTTTCTCTATCTATGAACATAGAGGATTGTTTGAGAAATTCCGATGTGAGCTGTCGGAAACTCCCGATAGAGTTTCGCTTAAGACATGCGAACCATTCAAGGGCTGCTCCGTCCAGATTCTCGACGAATAGGCAGCAATAGCCGGCGTCTTTTTCGCCGTCCTTCAGTCTTGCTCTTCCCATCGTGATGTGGAAAGCCTGAAGGTGCGCCTTCGGATCGGTTGTACCAACATACTTTGGCACTTTGATTTTCCCCGGGTAAGATACCCTCATATCAGATATGCGAGTGGTGAAGGGGGTCTTCCGAGCCCCTTCCAGCAGCCTGTCGATCTCGGGGGCAGCGGTAGTAGCGTGATGAATCTGGGATTTCACGGCTCTTACTTCTGCCGCAGTTTTGGTGATGTAGTCGCGAAGATCACGGATATCCGACGTCTCGTCAGCAGATTTCCGAGCCTGTCGGTGTTTACTGCGGGTGAGCTCGGTTTGCTTTTCAGCCAGCTCTTCTTGCTCGTTCCAATAGAGGATTTCCTCCTTCTCCTTCATTGGTTTGTCGAACGGAGAGCTTTCCCTAGCGGATCGGCTTCTGGTCCTTCTTGGATGTCTGTCGACGTCCTCCTCGGTATCGTTGGAGACGTCGCTGGGATCCAAGTCGACGTGCTCGACTTCATTATCCTCCGAACCATTTGCAGGAGGCGGAGGACTCTCAGGGTTCCCCTTTTCGACGGGAGATTTTTCGCTAGGGTTTTGTCCCGAAGGTCGTTCCCTCGCGGTTCCAGGCCTATCGAGTGGGGTTGCGAAGTCAAGTCTTTTCCCGCGGACTTTAGTGGTTCCGCGGGGGCGGATTGCTCGAGTCCTTGCCGTTAAGGTTTCAACCTGTTTGGTCAAGGGGGGAGGGGGGGGGGAGATCTCTGTCCATAGCTAGACATCTGACGTGTATCTGCAGTTTTGCACTCAAAAAGCTCCAAAAGACACCAAAATCACCACTTTCCTCAAAATCGTCCCTGAACATGTAAAACACCTTATCTAGAATCTATATCGTAGTAAATATGTCTTAAAATACCTACATACCATGGCTAATAATGAGTAAAATCCATGGTATATCAATTCCCCAGTCTTACCATTTTGCTTGTCATCAAGCAAAACACACATGGCAGTCTCTCTGAAAGAGGTTTCAAAATAGTAGGGACTCACCGATTTAAAGTTAATCATCACCTTATAAACTCTTAATCTCAAAAGAACTTTATACCATATCTTAGTCTAGCAACCAAATTCACCTAGTCAACAACTTAGCGAATCATGTTTGACAATACCCTCTACCAACCTCATTTCTTCTTGCATAAATAAAAGTGTAGGCTTTACCTTGGCAGTATCGATCACATGATGCAAGGATGCTCAAACAAGTATCTGGACCTGTAGATAAATGGGAGTTCCTTTCCTTTCTCTCAACAAGTTTTTCTCTCAGCCAAAGTCTGTTTTTATTGCAGGATCAAGCTTTAATAGTTTTAGCCACCAAATCATGTTCACTTCTTTTTAACCTATATCCTAGGATTTTTTGGGAATCAAGCCTTAATGGTTGTAGCCACCAAAGTCCTATTCGAATCCTTTACCTATAGAATTCTTATGAATTAAGCCTTAATGGTTGTAGCTACCAAGTCCTGTTCTAATTCTTTTCTTAAATTATCTTCTATAATTATATATTATTATTATTTTTTTTTTTTAGTCTAATCTAAATTTCAAAAAGAGAGAGAGGGTGATATATCTACACAAGGCTTTTACCTTCCAGAATTGTTTGAAGAACCCGATCTAATGTATACCAAGCCCCAAGACAAGCAAAGTTGAGCTCACTTAGGTTGGAGGTCAGCTTTGGTTATTTCAAACATTCTCATCAAGTGTAACATAGTTGACATGCTGATCCACTTTAGTATCTTCAGTGCTATCTGTAACTAGTAAGTTTAGAATGGTGTGGTTAGATAACAAGCAAAATCAATAAGTTCATTGTCTCCTTCTTAATTCAATAAAAACTTTTTTTTTGAAAACATTTTAATAAGACTCATGAAATAGACTAATATCAATAAACCTCCCCCCAGACTTACACTACGTAGCGACCGGATAGTGTGCTGATACCACTCAAATTACCCTAAGGAGTGTTACTCTCATCAAAAGAGGTTCAGATGTAGTACTTAGGGATCGAATCCACAAGGAGCTAGGGAACAATTAAATCTAGTGTTTATTAATTCTAAAGGTTGTATATTTTTGAATGAAATAGTAACAAGCGAGTAAATAATAAATGTAACTTTGGTTGGAAATGATATTAGATGCATGGCCACTATTCAGGTGTTGGAGATTATAATACCTATAGATGCCTAAATGTTGCATGCATGATATATTAGAGCTCATTCGCTTAACTCAGTGATCAGCTGTCGCATGTACCACTGGTTAACAGACTAGATCTTGTGTCTCACCGGTTAGATGCAGACACAAGAGAGTGTCGATCGATTGTCTATTAAAACGTCGACCGATACACCTTTGCCAACATCGATCGATTCTCAGTTGAGGACATCGATCGATGGGTTCTAGCCAGGCCTATGCGCGAGTATGAAATGCCCTACTAAGATTCTAAATTGGCGGTTAGCCCTCTCTAGCAATCCTAATATGATAGATAGATGTCAGGATGGGATAACAAGGGTGCTTGAATATGCAATCCTATGATCAAGTTCTAGTTAGCAAGGCTAAAACAAGCAATGAATACAAATCTATCATGAATATCACAACAAGGCAGATCTATAGTTTGGGGCTAATCCCACAAACCTATCTGAACCCTGGATCTAACAGTTGAACTACTCAGACATAGTAAAGCAATTCATATCAATAGATAAATAGAAACTCATAGAATAGATGAAAAGAAATAGAAACAAGGAGTTCCAATCACAAGTGATCTTCTCTCCCAAATGAAACTTGTAACAAAACTAGGTCTAGAAAAGCTCTCTTCTCTTCTGCCAACAAAACACTTGCAGTGTATATTCTACTAGGTTAAAAACTCGTCAGGGCATTTTGGTAATTTGGCTTGGCCTTGGTTTTTAAGTCTGCTGAGTCCAAAATGTCGCGTCTGGTGGCTCGACATCGATCGATGGTACTTGTGTACATCGATCGATATTAATCTTCATCTGTAGAGGCATTTCCTGATATCGATCGTCAGCACTGATGCGCATCGATCGATTATTCTTCCTCTCGTCAACCTCTAAGTGGTCAGCTCGGGTGAAATGTCCTTTAAGCTCCAAAATGCTCCAAAGTCATAGCTTTACTCCGAAATGCACCTGAACATGAAAACATACCTAGAAGAGTAGAAAATATAGATATATATATAGTAAAATACTAATATACCATGGATAAAAATGGGTCAAATCCAAGGTATATCATGTGCATGTGCGGTAGTCACGTAGTGACTGAGCTTGGTTTGTCCGTGTTCCGATCGTCACATTCGAACCTATCCGTGGCTGGCTTAGATATGTTTCCGTTACCTTGGGACAGCTTGTGTTTAGTGGTTTGATTGAGATTTGAACAAGATTTTACCGCAAGGCACTTCGTAAAGATTTTTTTACGAAGATTACTTTTCTTAAAAACGTTCATGCCGATTTTTATGGACTTTCAGACAATCATTTTGTCGTGACCAATTTTGACCCCAACAGCCATTGCTCCGGGCCTCGGGACCGAGGTCGTGACTCCACAAGACGAGGGAACTCTTGCAGGCTCGGGCGTTCCGGATGCTTCGGCTCTACCTATCGGATCGTCCACGACTCCGATTCTCGTCGAGGATAAGGAGAGGGCTGCTGACTCTATGCCTCCTCCTCTGGCCAGGAAAGAGATTGTTCTAGCGCTGGGCGCTCCTAGTGCTGTTTTGGTTGCTCAGCCTAAAGACTGGAAGAGGAAGTTTACCAAGGGCGGCGACGGGGAATCTTCGCAGCAAGGAGGCTCGAGCATAGCGTCGGGGCTTCGTGGAAAGGTTTGTCGCTCACTTAATCTCTGGATTGTTATATATAAATATTATTTATTTTTTTAAATGACAAAAAATCCCTAACTTTTTTCTCGTTTAGCAGTTCATGTCGCTGATCGATGGGATGATCAGCGAGTGCGGTTCTGAGACCAGTCGTCTTGCCGGGGAGTTGTCGGAGCTGCAGGGTAGATGGTCTGAAACCGAGGCCATGCTGACGGCGGTCAAGGATTCTCACTCCGCGAAAGTGTCGAAACTCGAGGTCACGATAGGAGGGCTCGAGAGGGACCTCGGGAAGACGGTGAGTTCATTGCTTAAGGAGAAGAAGGCCAGGAAGGCCAAATCTTTGGAGCTGCGTCGGCTTCAGCGTCAGATCGAACCGCAGGATTAGCGAACCGCAGGATCCGAGAGGCCACAGATGCTCTTCGCTCCAAGTTTCAGGCTCTGGCTTTCTGGGCTCCCTCGAGTGCATCTGGAGCAGAGATTTAGCCTTGGCGACGATTGAAGGTGGGATGGCCGTGGTTCAGTCGTTCCAGAGTGGGACTCCTCCGACCTTAGAGGCCAAAGAGGCCCGACTGTCCGGCTGCAAGGGAGATTTGGCAGTCGTGGATGGAGATTTTGATCTCATCCTAGCTGACCTGAAATCCGCGTGTTTCCTTCCGACGTGTTTAGAAGACCCAGAGGGGAAAGATCCTGTGGTCGGAGAAAACGGAGGCGACGCGGCTCCAGGCTTGGACGAAGCGACGGGTGAAGAGGGAGCGTGAATTCTGAAGATAACTTTGGTTAGATCTCTTGCGAGAGATTTTTTTTTATGTTTGATGTTTCGGCCATAAATGGCCTTATTTCATGTTTCGGGACTGGCCGTATGTGGCTTTGAATCCCTGCCGCTCTGCGGCTTTCTTTTTATGACAAGATGATCGAGTTGCATTTTTCATAAGTTTACGTATGGTGTGGAAGGAGGGGGATGAGTTGTCATCTCATATCCCTCTTCGATGTGAAATGTTTTGTTCGAGATCCGTTTCGAGAATTTTTCCGCGAGATGTAGACTTCGCGGGATATCTGAAGATGTCGAATATAAACATAGAGGCATGGTTTTGGGATCTCGTATCTTTTGGATATCATGCCTTGAGATGTTAGAGACCATTGCACTGGGTTTAGGGCAAGACCTATGTTTACTTTCGGTTTTAAGATTTATGGGGTGACTAGTCGGCTATCGATTTATCTGTCGTGATTTTAACCTGATTCGTACCGATTTAAAGTCCGCGATAGGTTCTCGGCTTACATGACTTGTTAGATATTGTAGGAGATGGATTACATCCCTCCACAAGGCCCATCGAATAACATGCCCTAATCCAGAAAGTTTGATTTGTTTAGTCGGCTCGGCGGCTAAAGACGTCAGCTCGACCCTAGAGTACTTTTAGCCGGACGACCGAGCCGGCTCGAAGTACTCGGCTCGGAGGGAATTCTGTTAGGCCCGAATAGTCGGCCTCTCGCATCAGGGCCCAAATGATTATAAGACTAGGGCATCAGGGACAGGAGACCTATAAAGAGGGAAGAGGAAGCAACAAGAAGGGGACTTTTTTGGACACTTGCACACTAAGCGGCTAGATCTAGGGTTTTAGTCACGTCTTTAGTCATCCCATTTCCGAGTTCTTTCAACCTAGTCGACTGAATCTCGTACAAACAATTGGCACCCACTGTGGGGCTGACTAAAGCAACTCGGAAAGATAGAGAAGCTGCACCTACCCGAGTACAAACCTGGCGGAGACCCGGTGGAACAAATGACAGCTTTCAACATCGCGTGGCGCGGGCTTGACTCTCCGAGGAAGAAAGGGATGCAGGCTACTGCCAGCTGTTCGTCGAAACTCTCCACGAGCAGGCCCTAACCTGGTTCTCCCAGTTAGAGGAAAACTCAATCGGAAGCTTCCGAGACTTATCAGCGGCTTTTCTCAAGACATATATTATGTTCACAAAGCGCAGCGCCACCGCCTCTAGCTTGTGGAACCTCAACCAAACCAAAGACCAGAGCCTCCGCGACTACATGGAGAAGTTCAAAGCCGTAGTCTCGAGGTTTGAGATCCTTGACAGTATCGCCATCGACGCCCTGCGGAACATGTTGTGGGTTCGCTCTAAGTTCCGAGAAGACTTATACCAAAACCCAACTACGTCACTCCAAGACGCCATCGCACACTCTGATAACTTCATCCGAATGGAAGAAGATACTAACGCAATCCTCAGCAAGATGAACCTACCGAAAGCTCCAGCGGCTAAAAACGCCAACACGCGACAAGAACCGCGTCAGCATGCCCCAAGCGACAAAAACGGCCGCAAAGACGGATACATGTAAGTCGTCAACGAGAACAACGTGCCAGTTTAACCTTCCGTAGTTCGCGGAGAAGGTTGGAACAAGTGGGTAAGGGAGCTTGACTCGTCCGACAAACCAGTCGATGCTGTTTGCGCGACCCAACCTACAACAGCACCAGGTTCAGCAGCAGGCCCTTCCAGGACCGTTGATCTCACCAAGCACTGCAAATACCACGACGTCAAAGGGCACGACACGACAGAGTGCAAGTCACTCTATGCGCACTACCTCTCGTCACTCGCAAGTGGCGACTTCAAATTCGAACCCCTAAAAGCTAAGTCGAAGAACGGCAAGAGCTGGAGCAAGAATAAAGAAAGGAGAGCCCAACACAAAGCTACAGGCAAAAGCCTACAAAAAAAAAACTCAACAACGAGATGATGAGGAGGAAACTCCGAGGAGTAACAGCGAGGAAGACTCTTCAGACGACGAAGAGCAACCAGCTAATCGCAGGCACATTGAGGTTATACTCTCTCAGCAAACCTTATCATCGGACGACGAGAACGACAACACACCTATACCCGGAGACATGAGAGATGTTCGGAAACGCAAGTTCAAATCTGATGATGACAACAGTCCCAAACATACTCATCTCCGGACAACGCTGGATGCAAGGACGTCTCGCCGTATCTCGATGGTTGACCCTGACACCAAAGAACATCAAGAACGCCCAAACGGTGACCTTCAGGACAAACTCAACGCTGGCGCGTGCGATCTTCGCATTCGTCTCAGTCGTTCGAAATCCACAGATCTCAGAAGACGACTGGAACAAGTCAAGATGCCAGGCAACGGTACGCTGTCAGAAAACGCTAACAACATATCAACCGACCTACGCGCCTTGTTAGACTCCAAGCGAGTAAAAACGACGCAGCAACTAAATGTCATTATGGGTGGTTCTCCTCCCTGCGGAAACTCTGTTCGCTCCGTTAAGGATTACCGTCGACAGGTCGCGACTTCGCAAAGGTGGCCAACTAGGCAGCCAAGTCACCCTCCGATAACTTTCTTGCCCGATGGCGCCGAAGGGATTCACATCCCCCACAACGACCTCCTTCTCGTCGTCCTTGGAATTGGGGAGTACGACGTCACCAAAGTCCTCATCGATACATGAAGTTCCGTCGACCTCATCTTCCGAGGAACTTTGCAGAAGATGGGAGTGGACCTCGACGACATCAAAGCGTCCTCCAGAACGTTAACCGGTTTCAACGAATCTTCCGAAACAGTACTGGGAACAATCCGCCTTCCTGTACGCGCATGTGGAGTTACTCGAACGGTCAAGTTTTCTGTCGTAAGCACAAAGGCTCCTTACCACGCTATACTCGGAACCCCCTGGATACACTCAATGCAAGCTATTCCATCTACTTATCACCAGTGCATCAAGTTTCCCGGTACAGACGGAAAAATCAAAACGTTACGAGTAGATCAAAAAGCCGCTAGGGAGCTCTTAGTTGCTACAGTCAAACCCCAACGGACATCTCTACCCGTTAACTCTGTTTCTCCTCCAAGTTCTAAAATCTGCTCCCAGGAAAGCGAAGTTCTCGAGCTACCTATTGATGATACTGATCTGAGCCGGACCGCACGAATTGGTGCATATCTGTCCGAGGATATACAGCAGTCAGTTTTCAACTTCCTCAAGAAGAATGTGTCCACATTCGCGTGGTCCATGGCGGACGTGAAAGGAATTGATCCGGCTATAACGACTCACGAACTAAACGTCGACCCAACGTTCAAGCCTATTCGACAGAAGCGACGCAAACTTGGTCCCGACAGGTCAAATGCTGTGAACAAAGAGGTTGACCGGTTACTCGGCGCTGGCTCGATCGCTGAGGTTCGCTACCCCGAGTGGTTAGCAAACCCAGTAGTCATTAAGAAGAAGAACGGGACAGCTATCCTCTCCCCTGATCTGAATAAAGCCTGCCCAAAAGACAGCTATCCTCTCCCCAACATTGACCTTTTAGTCGAGTCTACAGCGGGAAACGAGATGTTAACGTTCATGGACGCTTTCTCTGGATACAACCAAATTATGATGCACCCTGATGATCGCGAGAAGACGGCCTTCATCACAGATAGGGGAATCTACTGCTAAAAAGTAATGCCATTCGGTCTGAAGAACGCAGGAGCAACCTACCAACAGCTTGTGAACAAGATGTTCGCAGATAAGTTGGGCGTCACCATGGAAGTATACATTGACGACATGTTTGTCAAGTCCTTACACGCCGTTGATCACCTCCATCATCTACAAGAGTGCTTCGAGACTCTCAACAAATACGGCATGAAACTAAACCCAGCAAAGTGCACGTTCGGAGTTTCTTCAGGTGAGTTCCTCGGTTACATAGTCACACAACAACGAATCAAAGCCAACCCGAAGCAAATCTTTGCAGTCCTGAACCTCCCAAATCCGAAAAATAGTAGAGAAGTGCAACGGCTCACGGGTAGGATAGCTGCACTCAATCGGTTCATCTCCAGGTCCACCGACAAATGCTTGCCGTTCTACGATCTCCTACGAGGTAACAAGAGGTTTATCTGGGATGAGAAATGCAAGGAGGCATTTACTCAGCTCAAACAATACCTGACAACACCACCCGTACTCGCCAAGGCAGATGTTGGTGATGTTCTATCCCTTTACGTCGCAGTGTCACAAGCGGCAGTCAGCAGCGTTCTGATAAAAGAGGACCGTGGTGAACAAAAGCCAATCTTCTACACAAGCAGGCGCATGACCGGACCAGAAACGCGATACCCAACTCTGGAGAAGATGGCATTGGCAGTCCTCGAAGCAGCGAGAAAGCTTCGCCCATACTTTCAGTCACACTTAGTGGAAGTATTAACTGATCAGCCCCTCCGAACACCAACAGGTCCGGCAGACTAACGAAGTGGGCTATCGAACTCCGAGAGCTTGATATCACCTACAAGAACCGAACCGCGGCAAAATCTCAAGTTCTTACGGATTTCTTAGTCGAATTGGCCCCAGAATTAGAGCAAGACCTCGCACTCCCAAACCCAAACTGGAAACTGCATGTCGACAGATCTTCGACTAACAAGGGCGCAGGTGCCGGAGTCCAATTAAAGTCCCCGACCGGAGAACTGATCAGACAGTCTTTTAGCTTTGGCTTCGCTGCATCAAACAACGAAGCAGAATAGGAATCTTTGATCGCTGGACTCCGCTTAGCAAAAGCTGTCAAAGCTAAACGCCTAAGCGCCTACTGCAACTCACATTTAGTCGCCAGTCAGTTTAGCGGTCACTACGATGCCCATAACGATCGGATGGACGCATACCTCAAGATAGTGCAAGGTTTAGCCGCAGAGTTCAAATTCTTTGAACTCGTCAAAGTCCCCAGAGGAGAAAACGTCTGCGCCGACGCTCTCGCAGCCCTTGGAAGCAAGCTTTGGGTTCAAGTGAAACGAACCATCCCAATACACCGCATCGAGAAACCGAGCATCAATGTCTCGACCGACCAAACCGTCATCATAGCCCCAGTCATCGAATCCGACACACCAGATACTGATGGATTCGGCCCTGACTGGAGAACTGAGTTCATCGATTACCTCTCAAAGGGAGAACTTCCAACTGAGAAGTGGGCAGCCCGCCGACTAAAAACACGCAGTGCCCATTATGTCGTCCTATACGACGAACTGCACCGATGGACTGCGAGTAAAGTACTCCTCAAATGTATCCATGGCGATGAGACAGCAAGGGTTATGGCCGAGACACATGAAGGCGCTGGGGGAAACCATTCGGGCGGACGAGCACTAGCAATCAAAGTAAGAAGCTTAGGCTTCTTCTGGCCAACGATGAACGCAGATTGCGAGTCCTACGCTAGAAGCTGTGACAAGTGCCAACGGCACGCACCAAGCATCCATTGTCCGACTGAAATGTTACGAACAACGACCGCGCCGTACCCGTTTATGCGATGGGCAATGGACATCTTAGGACCCCTTCCCTGCTCCCGCCAGCGACGTTTCATTCTCGTTCTCACTGATTACTTCACCAAATGGATCGAAGCTGAAGCTTACGCTCAAGTCACAGACAAAGAAGTCAGTGGTTTCGTCTGGAAGAACATTATCTGCCGCCACGGTCTACCTTATGAGATCGTTACTGATAATGGATCACAGTTCATGTCAGGCAACTTCAAAGAGTTCTGCAGCAAATGGAACATTCGACTAAGCCCTTCCACCCCTCGTTACCCGCAAGGGAATGGCCAAGCGGAATCCTCCAACAAGCTCATCATCGACGGCATTAAGAAACGTTTAGACCTAAAGAAGGGTCATTGGGCCGACGAACTCGACGGAGTCCTATGGAGCCACCGCACAACACCAAGAGGATCGACTAAATCGACACCTTTCTCTCTTGCATACGGAGTCGAGTCTATGGCTCCCGCAGAAGTTAACGTTTCAAGCCTCCGACGTTCGAAAATGCCCCAGTACGTCGAACTCAACAAAGAGATGCTGCTTGACGCCCTCGACGGGACCAAGCTCTGCTACGAATCCAAAACTATCAACATCAGATAGAGAGCTACTACAACAAAAAGGTCCAGGCCTGACCCCTTGAACTCGGTGACCTTGTCATGCGCAAAGTGTTCGAGAACACTAAGGAGCTGAACGCTAGGTGAGAAGGACCTTACAAAATCATCAAAGTTGTCAAACCAGGCGTCTACTGAATTCAAACGTCACGCGGAGAAGAAGTGCCTCGAGCATGGAACTCAATGCATCTATGACGTTTCTACTCGTAGGGAAATCCCACTCCCATTAAAAAAAACCGAGTAGATGCACCTCCGCGGTCACTTCTACTCGACCGAGTAAATGCTCTTCAAACGGCCACTTTTACTCGGGAAAAACGAACTACGAATGGCTTGATCCTCAACCGAGGTACGTAGGCAGCCTTAACCGGTCCAGCTGTAACAACACCAAAGTCAAAATCTTGCTCTCTTTCCCAACCTCAACTCGAGTAAGTAACGATCGATGAACCCCACCAGTCATGGGACGTTCACCGCATCAAGTGAAACCCGTACCACCAACAGGTATGCGGACACTCACATTCCACTACTCAGCTATGTCCTGATCAGACACTTAGCTGAAGGACCCAATGGTCGCCAGTCACCTATGCTCTGGTAGCGTTGACCGACCAAAAAGAGTGAAATCTTTACCTTTTTTCTGAAGCAAGAGTAACGAATTAGCTACCCAAATACTCGACTATCACTGAAAAAACGGATACAAGAACCTTCCACTCTTAAGAGCCAGTTCCTTGTCTTCTACTCAACCGAGTAGACGCCTAGATCTTATATCAGCCTCAACGCGACAAGGACTGATCAAATTCCCTCAACGGCTTATTTCGTTTTCTATTTGCAAAAGTTTCGTTTCTAAGCTAACACGCTGCGAAGCCTATGGATCTAGATCTAATTGATATTCATTTAGCAAACTTTGCAAAATACATATAAGTTCATAAACGCGGGAATTCAAAAGTTTGCTCGAACGGCAACTCGCCGAGTAAATGGAAATATGTCTAAACATACAACAACATGGTCTATCAAAACCGCAACCAGCTTTAAGACAAAAGCACAAAAAGTCTAAAAATAATACAACTGGAAGTGGAGGCTCAAGCAGTAGTCTCCTCGTCATCCCTACTCGGAGTTTCGGTAGCAGGAGGATCAACGGGATCTTCAGGAGCAGGAGCAGTCAGGTCCTCCACCCGAGCAGCAGCAAGCACGGAAGGATCCACTATAGGAGAAGGGACACTTGGGATACTTTCTTCCGCAACCTCATTAGGAGCTCTTCTTCGTTAGGTTTCGGTGACGACGTCTCCTCGGCTATGTCACCTTCCTCCTCCTCATCTTCTTGTTCCTCGAGGGAAGAATCCGAGTGTAGGACAGGAACCTCATTGCCCACGTTATCATTTCCTTCCTCTCAAACCAAGATATCACCCGTCTCAGGATTGTCCCTCGCAAGGCCCTCCTCGAGGTTGTCCTTCCCTAGACCTTTTTCGAGGTTGCCCTCCTCTGGAACTTCAACGCGTTCGGTTGGATTCGACGTGATATCAACCGTTTGTTCTTCAGATGGCTCCTCGGTGGCTTCTCGGGAGGTAATGAGCTGAGAAGCAACTTCCGGCCTGATCAGATCTGCATTCGATCCATACGGGTCAAACGACGCCCTAAACCTGTCTTCAACAAAGCGAGAAGGGAGAATCAGCGGGAAGAGAGTAAGATCGCTGTCGGATAGCGGGGCCACACGCAGCTTTGTAGCCTCAGCCTCGTGCAGTTTCTCCTGCTCAGCGAAGACATCAATCATCTCCTGCGGGATCTCAGTCCCACTGCCTTTGATCATCTCGAGACATTTCCTCGTCCCGGAGGCTTGCCCGTATAAGTTCTTTGCTTTTCCAAAAGCGTCCAAGCGAGTAAAGTAGTCGCGCACTCGATCAAAGCAACGGCCCGCCTTGTCGATCATAGCAGCGTCGACTCATTCTCTCTTGCGAGTAACCTCCAAGCTTCGCGAATCCTTCAGACGTTGCCTCTCACAGATAAGCTTTTCTACCGCAGCATCTCTTTCTTCGAGGAGCTCAGCTTTCTCCTTTTCAAGAGCCGCAATGGCTTCCTCCAGACGGGTTTTCTCTCGGGCAAGCTCTTTCTTCGCTGCCCTGTCAGATTTAAGCTTACCCTCAAGCTCTTCGAAATTTACTCGGAGAACCTCCTTCTCCTTTGCAGCCTTCTCGTTAGCTTTCTTGTGCTCATTCCTCACTCTCTCGATGGCCTTCAACCTCGCCTGAGCAAGCTTCTCTGCAGACCCCAGCTGAATCATCGTCTGCTTCAGAGTACTGTCGTACTTCTCGACGAGGAAGTTCATACTCCCATCACTCTGCAAAGCGATAAACACAACCACTTGAGATGGCCAAATCCAATAACTTCACGAGGAGATATTGAATGAAATGATCAAAAGATTAACGTGGTTACCCAAGCTCTCGAGGAGGCAGCGTAAATATACTCGTCTTTGAAATAGAGATCCCACAGCTGCGGCAACTCCTTCGTCCCACAACGAATCTGGCGTGTCAGCTCCGCACATCGAAGGGGATTAAGGATTAGAGGAGTTTTCTCGTCGTACGAGAACTCCAGACGGTCGGGAAACTCGACTCTCCCCCTTTTTGCAAGAGAGCCCTCAGAACAAGGATCTTTCCTTGTAGACGAGCCAGGGGCTGACCTCTCGCTCCCAGCAGACTCATTTCCGGAGCCAGTCCCTTGTGCTGAAGCCTTCCTCTTTTTCTCCAAAGGAGTGTCAGGGACCATACTGTCTTCCCTAGAAGTCGGCTCAGTCTCAGCAGACTTCTTTTTGGTCTTCTTTTTGGGACGCTCTTCGGGGACCGCTTCAACAAGGCCCGCTGCAGCGGCATCATCCGTAGCAACCGCCGACCCGCCTGCTAACTCCTCATCTAGATCAGCAGGAGAAGTAGCCCCGTCACGAGCTCTCTTCTTCCAACTCTTCTTCTTCTTCTTCGTTTTTCCACCCTCAGAAGTCGCATCAAGAGAGGCGGACTCTTCAAAAGGAACCTCATCGAATGCCTTCTCCTTCGCCTTCTTGTTTTTCTTCTTCTTTTTGGGAGTGGAAGCAGAAGGCTCCGCACCGATATCCTCGTCAATTGAGTTAGTGCCGCCTTCCTTCGAAACTCCGCAATCCCTAGAAGCTCCATCACCTTCGGAGTTGGTCGCCTCCGAAGGATCGACAGAAGTCGGTGATATACCTTGGATTTGACCCATTTTTATCCATGGTATATTAATATTTTACTATATATATATATATATATATATCTATGTTTTCTACTCTTCTAGATATGTTTTCAGGTTCAGGTGCATTTCGGAGTAAAGCTATGACTTTGGAGCATTTTGGAGCATAAAGGACATTTCACCCGAGCTGACCACTTAGAGGTCAACGAGAGGAAGATTAATCGATCGATGCGCATCAGTGCTGACGATCGATATCAGGAAATGCCTCGACAGATGAAGATTAATATCGATCGATGTCAAGACACCAGACGCGACATTTTGGATTCAGCAGACTTAAAAACCAAGGCCAAGCCAAATTACCAAAATGCCCTGACGAGTTTTTAACCTAGTAAAATATATACTGCCTAAGTGTTTGACGGCAGAGAGAGCTTTTCTTTTCTAGACCTAGTTTTGTTACAAGTTTCATTTGGAGAGAAGATCACTTGTGATTGGAACTCCTTGTTTCATTTTCTTATCATCTATTCTATGAGTTTCTATTTATCTATTGATATGAATTGCTTTGCTATGTCTGAGTAGTTCAACTGTTAGATCCAGGGTTCAGATAGGTTTGTGGGATTAGCCCCAAACTAAAGATCTGCCTTGTTGTG
Organism: Brassica napus; assembly: GCF_020379485.1. Lineage (NCBI taxonomy): Eukaryota > Viridiplantae > Streptophyta > Magnoliopsida > Brassicales > Brassicaceae > Brassica > Brassica napus. The sequence continues at coordinate 23,552,300 of NC_063442.1, read as the reverse complement.
ATATTCATGATAGATTTGTATTCATTGCTTGTTTTAGCCTAGCTAACTAGAACTTGATCATAGGATTGCATATTCAAGCACTCTTGTTATCCCATCCTGACATCTATCTATCATATTAGGATTGCTAGAGAGGGCTAACCGCCAATTTAGAATCTTAGTAGAGCATTTTCATACTCGCGCATAGGCCTGGATAGAACCCGTCGATCGATGTCCTCAACTGACAATCGATCGATGTTGGCAAAGGTGTATCGGTCGATGTCTTAATAGACTATCGATCGACACTCTCTTGTGTCTGCATCTAACCGGTGATACACAAGATCTAGTCTGTTAACCAGTGGTACATGCGACAGCTGATCACTGAGTTAAGCGAATGAGCTCTAATATATCATGCATGCAACAGTTAGGCATCTATAGGAATTATAATCTCCAACACCTGAATAGTGGCCATGCATCTAATATCTGTTGGGGTCAAAAACGGTCACGACGGAATTACCACCCGAAAATCCTCGGAGATCGTATTTCCAAAAGAGATAGTAAAAAGAAAGATATAACTTTCGTAAAAAATAACCAATACGAAGTTTTTACGGAGAAGTATCCTTGAAGATTCAAACCAAACAAACCAAGCTCGGTAGTTGCGTAATTACCGCGCATACACGCCGTCCGGTCGCTACGTAGCAACCAAGTCCGGGCCGATATCGGCCGCTACATAGCGACCGAACGTCCTACTCACTCGATCGCTACGTAGCGACCGAGCTCAGCCAAGCTCGGTCGCTACGTAGCGACCGAGCTCGAGCCAAAGCTCGGTCGCTACGTAGCGACCGAGCTCTTCCGAACATCGATACGACACCAGTCCATGCATTCTCGTCAAACCTTCAAATGCTATCTCCCGAAGACCGTAGCAGGCTCAGTCCATGTTTTCCGCTATTATAACTCATCGATCAAACTTCGCGGATTAGAAACCGCAGAAAGTTCGTTCTTTATCAAAAGAAATCGTAGTAAACGTGTCGAGTCGGAAGACGGCCCAAAGGGACCTAAAGCACGACTCGAGGCCCATCCTACGATTTCTTAACCAAAAGCCCGTAAACCACAGCACAGTTTACGCTTGGTCCACAAGGAAGGATAAATGTCAAGTTTCCGCGGATAAATACGAAAGTTTTGAAGATAATTGTGAAGATTGGGAAAAATGGAATATCTCCATTTTTATGCTATGACGGCTTAAGGGCAGAAGAGTATAAGCGTAAACCGACCTTGGAGCTAGTATATAAGAAGTCCTAGGCGAGGAGCATGGAGAGAGAACTTTTTCAGAGCAAACTTAGCACTTAGAGCAATTTAGGCAATTTTCCATTTTTGTTATTTCGAGCTGCGACTCAATTAGGTTTAGCCGTCTTAGGGTTGCTAGAACTAGGAATCTCGCCGACAGCTCTCGAGCCCAGGCTTATACCTTGTTGTAAACGCTCATACGCAAAATTCAGAATAAGATCTTCTTTGCTCTCTTTTTCAATTTCTTATACTTTATCGTTGTTATTCTCGTGTTCTGATTGCTTGACGTGTGGTAATTAGCAGATATCCAGGTCCTCTGGGAAATTAGGGTTTTCCTAAGTTTCCTTATTTAAACGGAAATAGACAGTTCGAATTTTGGTTCCCACAATATCATTTCCAACCTAAGTTACATTTATCATTTACTCGCTAGTTACTATTCCTATTTCATTTAAAACATTAAAGCCTTTAGAATTAATAAACACTAGATTTAATTGTTCCCTAGCTCCTTGTGGATTCGATCCCTAAGTACTACATCTGAACCTCTTTTGATGAGAGTAACACTCCTTAGGGTAATTTGAGTGGTATCAAATTTGGCGCCGTTGCCGGGGAGCTTTCATCGCCATTAGATTTAGTTTTATTAATTCTTATTCTTTTCTTTACCCCCTTTTCTAATAATCTTTCTTTTTCTTGTCTTTTCAGGTGCATGCCCAGCGGTACCAGAAGCAACAAGGAGAAAGACTTGCTGTTCCAGACGATCCTTCTCATTTGGAACGAACCATCCGTAGAGGTCAACATTCCACATCGCTCGACGCAACCACTTCGTCGTCGATCTATACGCACAACCAACCGTCGACCGACACCAGACCGTCATCGTCGATCGATCCCAATCGTTCGACAACGATCAATACTACACCGAGTACATCGATCGATACCGTGTCGTCAAAAATGGTAAACATTATTATTCTAACTCAGGATGAGAACGGAAACCTGTATGACCAGGCCGGTCATCTGCGTAATGCAACAGGTCAGAAAATAGATTCTCAGGGAACTGTTATCCCTGATGCTGATGCTACAGGAGCTGCTCAGCCTGTAGATGAGGACGCTCGATCGAAACCACTGGCCGACTATAATCGCCCAGATGAGTACTATTCCAACAGATCAGCGATTCGACTTCCGGAGATCCAGAAGCAGAATTTCGAGCTGAAGCCTCAATACTACACTCTCGTGTCGCAGATACCCTACTCTGGGTTACCACACGAGCATCCTATGGACCATTTGGAATGGTTCGAGGATCTAATCGCTGCCATTCGGATGGAAGGAGTCCCCGAAGATTACCTGCTGTGCAAGCTCTTCAGATACACGCTGAATGGAGAAGCGATGCACTGGCTTAGGCAGCAACCCACAGGATCATTAACATCCTGGAGCGACATCGAGAATGCTTTCTTACGGAACTTCTTCGATGAGGCGCACGCTGAAGAACTTCGGAACAAAATTTCAACATTCTCGCAGAAGGCTGGAGAGTCCTTCAAAGATGCGTGGATTAGATTTAGGTTTTTCCAGCGAGACTGTCCACACCGCGGATTTAATGAAGTGCAGCTGCTAAGTGAGTGAAGGAAACTTCACTACTCGGAATCCGTTGGAAGCTGTGAGACTTATCGAAAACCTTGCTAACCGCAGCAGCACCAAAAACACTGACTCTGAACGGAAGAAGTCTGTAGCCTCTATCGGGAAGGAACAGATGGACGAAGTAAGAGCTAAGTTAGATGTGGTGCACGAGCTTCTTAGGAAGCAAGTCTGTTCAGCTGAAGGAGAAGTAGCAGATACAGAAGGAGAAGAAGATGTGAACTACATCGGAGGTACCGGATTCCAAAAATTTGGATACCAGGGCGGAAACAGAAACTTCTTTGGAAATGGCCAAAGAAGTAACCAAAGTTCACAATTTCAAAAACCCTTCAACAACAGCAAGAGCTACTCGAACTCTTACTACCAAAATCCACCACCCCAAACTCAGGAAAGCAAGATCGAAGAAATGCTTGATCGAGTACTATTGGGACAACAACAAATCACCGTGGATTTCAACGGTAAGATAGACTCTGCCTACAACAATCTGAACACCAAAATCGAGACCTTAGGGACTCAGGTGAGAAAACTTGAAACCCAAGTAATTCAGACGGGCGAGACTATTAAGAGCCAAGAAGCTTTCGCTAGAGAGGCAGGAGCCGACAAAGGGAAACACCACGTAAATACCATCATAGATGATGAATTCTGGCAAGTGGTGAGAAATGAAAACCTTGAGGAAGGAGATTTCAAAATCGAAAGCTCCATGAGTCTTGGCGGATCCCAAAGGTGTCGACCGATGTCGATGAACTCGCATCAATCGACAGACCATGATGAAGATCGATGGACGGTTACGCCAGTCATCGATCGACGTCGTCTGCCAATTCGACTGAATGCAATGCGGTTCGAATTCTAACTCATGAAGAATTCGCAGCTAAACATCCTCACCCACCCTCCCCTTTCTATGATAAAATCGATCGATCGGTTGAGCCAACCATCGATCGACAGAGTGAGTCCGACGTCGATCGTCACAACAAAAACTCCCATCGATCTACAAGCACCTCTAACATACCGAGTGCGGTTACCCTCAATCGATAATGATTACATCAATGCACTCATACCACCACCTAAACCATTAGCAAACCCACCCGAACCAAAACCCAACCCTTTAAATAGTTCAGAATCTGTTCAAGAAGAACAAGAATCTGAAGGGAGAAGGTTAAGGAAAAGAAAGGAGAAGATTCCTAAAAACCTTAAGAGGGAAGCTAACGATAAGGAGATGGATGGTTTCACTAAACGAGTCCACAGAATCCCAATCGAAAAACCTTTCGATGAAGCATACTTCACACACCGGTTGTGGATGTTCTTCAGAGAAACAAAGGTAACTGAGGAGGACATTAGGAGAATGTTTCATCAAGTCAGAGGAAAGATGAAACACATGATCACATTGACGAAGAAGAGTGATCCTGGGAAGTTCGCAATACCATGCGTAGTCAAGGGTGTTGAATTTCCCCATTCAATGTGTGACACAGGAGCATCGGTTAGTATCCTCCCTAGGATCATGGCAGACCAGCTTGGTTTGACCATCGAACCATCAACAGAATCCTTCACCTTCGTGGATCTTTCAGAGAAACAATCAGGAGGCATCATAAGAGATCTGGAGGTACTGATTGGTAATGCACTTGTCCCTGTAGATTTTCATGTCTTAGACATCGAGCTTAACTGGAACTCTTCACTTCTGCTTGGAAGATCTTTCCTAGCTACAGTAGGAGCTGTATGTGACATGAACAAAAACAAATTGTGTCTAACGCTCATAGACCCAAACATCCACTACGATCCCATCCGACCTAAGAGAAAGGTAATTAATTCTGTGGATTATGGGAAAGAACTTGGCTTCATTGGCGCATGCCATTGTGGAGCAGAGTATGAATCGGAGTACGAAACAGAGTACTCGGAATCGATCGACACCCCAACCTTTCCATCGATCGATTCCAATGTGTCAATGGTGACCGATGACCACAACAACACGTCACTCGACGTAATGCACCCACTTGACCATTTCGCTTCACCTAATCATTGTTACCAACATTTTGCCTTCCAACCTCCAACCAGGAGAGGACATGATGATTATTCCATAGGCAGTTGGGCAGACAGTGGTTTCCATGAAAGTTTTGCAGTTGACACTGTAATTACTTCACCTCATGAGGAACATACCGAGGAATACGATGAGGATTACTGGAAAGAACGTGCAATAGAAATGTCTTTGCAGGATGAAAGACTTGAAATACACAAGTTCACCAACACGTTTCCAACATCGTTCGACGCTGTGCACCCCACATCGGTCGATTCCCACCCTCGTCCAGCAAAACAACCGCTCACATCGATCGACACCCCGAAAGGAACATCGATCGATATTCGCGCCGCAGCAAAAATTCAGGAGCAGGAGAATATTCCCTCCCTAACTAGGTTTACAGATACCTATATAAATCGTTTTGCACCTCCGAAACCACCTACACACATCAGAGCAAACACACAAGCAAATAAGATGAACACTCTTCCTTCTACATCAACAGAAAAATCCATGAAGAGCAATCATCTCAAGAACACAAGTTCTGCAGAAATTACTCTGCCATCGATCGATGTAACTGTATCTACATCGATCGATACTACTCTAAACCCTAATCTCTCTATTTCTAAAATGAATAATTATGCAAACATTGATTACGGTTTTCTAACACCTGATGAATTTGGTATTTTCAGGGACCCAGATGGCAACGCACGTGCAATGGATGGAAGGATTTTACAAGTGTCCAGAGAGGACATAGCAGACATCCTTCAAGTAGCCAATGGACCTGACAACCTGTTCTCACAGCAACGTGGCACTCCAGACGTCATTCTAACAGATCCTAACAACCACGCAGGAGTCGCCACAACAGAGATCAACACAGATCTATCACGCCAACCAAAAGGGCAAGCATCGATCGACGGTACAACAGAGACATCGATCGACAGGGTAACACCAACGTCGATCGATATGGATGAATCGACGTCGATCGATAGACGGTATGAATGTGGGAGCCGCGCTTTTGACATGTATGGATCCAGAAAGTTCACTTGGGAACAAAGGGACGAATATGGAGTCTACAGAGATGAGCGTGGACACGCACGAAGCGCAGCTGGTGAGATGATACCTGTCACAAAGGACAACATCAGGAAAATACTGGAAAGAGCATCTCTTTTTGAAGAGAGCCACATCTGTCTTCCAGAACATGCCACTTCCTTCACACTCACAAGACTGGCACCAGAACTCTAAACCAAAGAATAAATCGATGAAATGGTGTTTGGTATTTGTGGAGCTCAGGAGAAACTGGGAGAGGAGCTCAAAATATTGGTGGATGACACACATCAGCCTTTGGATAGAGGCTACAATGAGCTTTTCAGATGTATGGCAGAAATGAGGACAGAAATTGAAAGTTTACGTCAGCAACTTGAGAAGGAAGCTACGACCTCAGCATCGATCGATGCACCAGGTGCAACATCGATCGACGTCAGTCTTCCTACAGCTAAGATCCCTGCAGAACCGCAATGTTCAACACAACATAGGGATGAATGGGAAGTCTCATACATCGACACGAGGATAAACGACGTTTACTGCCCTCTCAACAACAACGTGGACTGGCTAAGCACAAAAATCGAGCTACTACAGCAAGATCTGGACACCATTCGCAAGAAGGACCAACATCCAGCCACATCGATCGACATGTGCACCTTCACATCGCTCGACGCCAAAGTCTCAGCAATGAATGAAAGGCTGAGGACTTACGAGGATATGCATGACCGTTTTATATCACCAGTCATGATAGATTTAAAAAATTGTCTAGTCAATTACTTGATGCCCAAAAGGATATTGAGAACATTACTAATGAAAGTTTTTGCAGGCAAAATCAGCATCGATCGACAGGCTAAGAGGACCTTGGATCGATGGCAAGAAACCTGTGGAGTTACTTCCTTACACAGCAGCAGAGGTTGACAAGATCACATCCAAGATCTACACTGCTCTAGACACCATGGACGAACGACTTGACAAACGCTGCGATGACATCTACTTTCAATTCGACAACAAAATCAGTGGACTAGACAACCACGCAGAATGGTTACAGAAAGAAGTCAAAGCCATTCAGAGGCAACTCGCAGCTCAACACCAGATATCAGCATCGATCGACAGGACAAAAGCGAAATCGATCGACGGCAACTCACCGAGATTGACCAATGAACACATAATCGCATCGATCGACGCCGAGTCTATACCAATCGGCGAGCAGCTGATACACAAGACAGCAGAGTCAATGCAAAAAGAACTGACAGATCTTTCAGCATACGCCTATGACAACATAGGCTGGCACCAGGTCAGCATTGACAACATTCAAGAAAGGCTACATAACATCTCCAATGTACTTGAGAAGATGGATGACAAATGGACAAGAAATGATGAGGCCACAAGAAGTTTCATTGCATCTTGGTCCAGAATGCGCAGAGATGACGTGGATGCTTGCTTTCCAACAAGAAGCTGCTTCTCCACCAAATAGCCAATCACTACCACAGTCAAGCTAAATGACTATAACCAAGCGCTGAGTGGGAGGCAACCCACTATTAGGTATTTTACTTTGGTTTTATTAGCTAGCATTTAATTTCTTTCGTTTTATCTCTTTCAGATTTAGGAGAACCAAGTAGGAGGACTTGAATATCGACCGACGACGAGACGTCGACATCGTTCGACATAGGCAACCACACGACGATCGATGTACCACTTACACATCGATTAATATTTAATCCGGTCAGATGTATCTTACCTACTTGTTACATTTCGTACATCATACACTTTTCATCATAACTCCGGCTGAGTTACACTGAGACAGTGTAATTTAAGTTTGGGGGGAGATTTACTGATATAATTTATTTTATTCTTACGTAAAAAGGAATTTCAAATAAATTATGCTTAGCTATCGAAAATAGGGACTATAATCTTATATTGATTTAAACATGAATATCTAACCAATCTTTAGCACCATTTTAGATTTACTGATTGCAGATAGCACTAAAGATGCTAAAGCGGATCAACCTATCAACTACACATTTGCCTTGAACCGTATGAAGTAGCCAAAGCTGATTTCCAACACTAAACCTGACATAACCGCTTGTCTTGGGGCTTGGTATACATGGGATCGGATTCTTCATATAGGTCTGGAAGGTAACGCCTGGTTTAGATTATTTATCACATTTTCTCTCTCTAGATTTCGACCCTAGATTAGTTATAGAGTGTATCTAAAAAAAAAAAATAATAATAATGATAAAAATAAAATAAAAATAAAAAGTAAGATCTATTGTTTAATTAGGATGAGTCTGAACATGACTTGGTGGCTAAAACCATTAAGGCTTGATTCATAAAGACTCAAATAAAAGAGTTCGAAACGGGACTTGGAGGCGGCAATCTTCAAGGCTCGCTTTCGCAAAGAACTCTTGGATATATGTCAAAAAGAAGTGAACAGAACTTGGTGGCAACCACCATTAAGTTTTGATTCATGGAAGCCTGTCCAATCTTGGTCACTGATCCTGCAATGGAAGCAGACTTTGACTCAAGAGAGAAATTTAGAGAGAGAGAAACTAGGAACTAACTTTTACCTGCAGCTCCAGATACCTGTCTGAAATCCTTGCATCCTGTGATCGATACTCCCAAGGTAAAGCATTCACTTTATATTTATGCTAAGAAATAAAATCAGTAGAGGGGATGTCAGACGTGAATTGATGAGTTGTGTTATGTTAGAAATGGTTGCTAAGCTAGGATATTGCATAGTGTGCTTTTGTGATTAGGACTTTTTAAATGTGGTTGCAAAATTGTTGAGGAAAGATTTCTATGTTTTTAAAATCTTAAGTTCCCAAATATTTTCAAACCTCTTTCAGAGAGACTGCCTGTATGTTTTGCTTGAGGACAAGCAAAAGGGTAAGTCTGGGGAAGTTGATATACCTTGGATTTGACCTATTTTTATCCATGGTATATTATTATTTTACTCTATATATATCTATGTTTTCTACTCTTCTAGGTATGTTTTCAGGTTCAGGTGCATTTCGGAGTAAAGCTATGACTTTGGAGCATTTTGGAGCATAAAGGACATTTCACCCGAGCTGACCACTTTGAGGTCGACGAGAGGAAGAATAATCGATCGATGCGCATCAGTGCTGACGATCGATATCAGGAAATGCCTCGACAGATGAAGATTAATATCGATCGATGTACACAAGTACCGTCGATCGATGTTGAGACACCAGACGCGACATTTTGGATTCAGCAGACTTAAAAACCAAGGCCAAGCCAAATTACCAAAATGCCCTGAGGAGTTTTTAACCTAGTAGAATATATATTGCCTAAGTGTTTGACGGAAGAGAGAGCTTTTCTTTTCTAGACCTAGTTTTGTTACAAGTTTCATTTGGAGAGAAGATCACTTGTGATTGGAACTCCTTGTTTCATTTTCTTATCATCTATTCTATGAGTTTCTATTTATCTATTAATATGAATTGCTTTGCTATGTCTGAGTAGTTCAACTGTTAGATCCAAGGTTCAGATAGGTTTGTGGGATTAGCCCCAAACTATAGATCTGCCTTGTTGTGATATTCATGATAGATTTGTATTCATTGCTTGTTTTAGCCTAGCTAACTAGAACTTGATCATAGGATTGCATATTCAAGCACCCTTGTTATCCCATCCTGACATCTATCTATCATATTAGGATTGCTAGAGAGGGCTAACCGCCAATTTAGAATCTTAGTAGAGCATTTTCATACTCGCGCATAGGCCTGGCTAGAACCCGTCGATCGATGTCCTCAACTGACAATCGATCGATGTTGGCAAAGGTGTATCGGTCGACGTCTTAATAGACTATCGATCGACACTCTCTTGTGTCTGCATCTAACCAGTGAGACACAAGATCTAGTCTGTTAACGAGTGGTACATGCGACAGCTGATCACTGAGTTAAGCGAATGAGCTATAATATATCATGCATGCAACAGTTAGGCATCTATAGGAATTATAATCTCCAACACCTGAATAGTGGCCCTGCATCTAATATCATTTCCAACCTAAGTTACATTTATCATTTACTCGCTAGTTACTATTGCTATTTCATTTAAAACATTAAAGCCTTTCGAATTAATAAACACTAGATTTAATTGTTCCCTAGCTCCTTGTGGATTCGATCCCTAAGTACTACATCTGAACCTCTTTTGATGAGAGTAACACTCCTTAGGGTAATTTGAGTGGTATCAGTCGGCTTCTTCGATAACAGCTGCAGCTTCCCTTTCAGTAGAGCGCTCAAATCAGGGACTCCCTCCATCTCTCTAGCTTTGTTTAAGAGTCTCTGCTGCTTCCGAGTAAACAATGAAAGACGCGACTTGCGGGGACCGAGAACACAAGGAAGCCTTGATTCCCAATCAACTGCAGAAGTCAAGATTAAAATAAGAGCCGCGAAAACCTTAAAACGATTCTTGAAAGCGAACGACAAAGTTACCTCTGGCGATCCTAGCTTGTTGGCGACGTATCCACTCCCGACTCAGATCCGGCCGACGAAGATGACTGTGCGTTGTGATCAATTGACACTTTCAAAGAACTTCTCCGGGTAAGCGATCGTATTCGGGTGACGGACTGCAAATACTAAATAAAAGGGAGTTAGAACTATCAACTGAAGTACGAGCCAAACAGACAAATCTCTACCACGTTGTTGGTTCCATAAAACGCGGTAATCATCCCCCGGCGGCTCCTCGAAAGCATGCTCATCAGACTTGACGAAGAAGTACGCGCGCTGCCAATCCTGTGTCTTGTTTGGATGACCCTCCAAGACGTTGTAGTTCGCAAGCATTTTTATCGAGAAAATCCTGTTTGGTTCCGCCTTTGTGAAAGTCAGCTCCTCGAACACCCTCACACTCATCGAAATATCCATTTCTGCCGCCTGACCATCAGCATGACGGCTATCCGTAACGACCCGTTCAGCAGCTGAGAAATAGCAATATCTCGACGAAACGCGTACTACGTCGACAATCGAGGGATTGGGAACCAGAGTTTGGTCTGCTCGCCGAAGTAGGACTCGTATACGCATTGGTAGCCAACTGGAGGCGACCAGGGACGCTGCTCGGTGGACGGAATGATATAAGTAATGCCGGCACCACCATTCTTCCTCAATAGATCCTTCACAGTTTTGTTTGAGGAGCAAGAACTGAACACATTCCCCCACGACTGGGCCTGCGGATCACGCAGTAATTCGGAAGGGAGCGGGGGAAGTTCCTCGAAGATCCCGCCGGGATGATAAATCGTAGGGCGACAATCTATCTGATCGAAACGAACCCTCCGACGGGCTCTTCTTGAAGGCCTCGCAACTTGGCTAGGCGCTTCAGAACCACTACCGCTCGCGTCTCCGCTCTCGTCTCCACTTGCGACTCGACCTGCGTCTTCCTCACGAAACTGCCTATGGGCATCAGCGACTAGAAGACGTTGAGATAATCTCATATTCTCCCTATCCCTTATAGCGTCGCGATGAATCAGATCGAACTCGTCCAGCGGACTACCGTTCGCATCTCTGGTCGGGCTCAAAGGAACAACTATGTCCTTTCCTTTCTCCTCACGTGATAACCGACTTCTCGGGGGCATGTCTTCCAACTCGGGGGACGACTAAGCCGGTAAACTAAAGCAGACAGCTCTATTCTATGAAAGGCGTATCTAGAGAGAGAAAGTAAAAGTAGAGAGAAGGGAGAGAAAGCGGAATACCTGAATCTACATAGAAGAATGACAAAAGAGAAGGAGAGATGCCTATTTATAGCAAAATGAAGGTGCGTTTTCCATGCGCAATCATTAGGTCTACAAAGGCCTAAATGGGCCTCAAAGGCCGCCTAAATGCCCATGAACCTACTCGCGACGGTTCAGTTTCTCGCCTAAACCGATTTTCAATCAGTTGGTCAGGCCGGAATTAATTCCTGGTCTCGATTTAAACCAACTTCCGTTTAATCAACAAAACCGATCTCCGTATTTCTATCCGAAATAATCTACCACCCGAGTAGATTGTGTCCTATCATAAAGACAAAGAAAAAAGTAAGCGAATCACGACAGGCGCTACTCGGAGTGACTAAAAAATGTCTACAGACAGCACGCGATTGAAAGCTCATACCGACGACTAAAAGGGAAAGGACTGTCATTCGCATTAGGACCTGTTATCCGAACAAACTTGATCCACAAATTCACTGAGACCACTATATCGCTCACAAGTGAACTGGGGGGACTTATTGTAGGAGATGGATTACATCCCTCCACAAGGACCATCAAATAACAAGCCCTAATCCAGAAAGTTTGATTTGTTTAGTCGGCTCGGCGGCTAAAGACGTCAGCTCGACCCTAAAGTACATTTAGCCGGACGACCGAGCCGGCTCGAAGTACACGGCTCGGAGGGAATTCTGCCCAGGCCCGAATAGTCGGCCTCTCGCATCAGGGCCCAAATGATTATAAGACTAGGGCATCATGGACAGGAGACCTATAAAGAGGGAAGAGGAAGCAACAAGAAGGGGACTTTTTTGGACCCTTACACACTGAGCGACTAGATCTAGGGTTTTGGTCACTTCTCTGATCTTGTTACTTTGAGCTTTCTGAGTTATCTTTCTCACTTTCCAGTCACTCTTGTAACCCTTTCGTTCGAATCTAATAAAACGTCTATAGTCATCCCATTTTCGAGTTCTTTCAACCTAGCCGACTGAATCCCGTACAAAGAGATATGAATCGAGCATCTCTCCGGAGACAATTTTTAAGCCAACCGGAAGTGCTGGACCAAAATTTTGGGTTTCTTTTATAGCTCTATTATCCTTGTGTCGGATGTACGAGAGTCATCTTCGTGAGATGGTATGTCTATTTAGGATGTTCGAGAGTTCGATGTGATCAGCACCGGACTTGACGGCATATGTCGCCGTTTGGAGTTTTTGAGCAAAATATGTGTTAAAATGTTCATTGTTTTTTTTTTCCTGACGGAGGTTCCGTTTTCGTTGTTCGGAAGAAGTAACTCTCGAGGCATCTCTTGCGACGTCTCGCAATGCCAAAGATTGCTTCTCCCTAACGGCTAATTTATTTCCGAATATCAAAAATGATTTGCGGATAAAAAATCATTTGCTTGGTTAAGATATGTCGGAAACATCAAAGGCGTGGTCAGATGTTTTCGAATTTGAGAGTATACGAGTATACCTATCCACTCCCCCCCCCCTTTTTAATGAGGGGGGACAGCTGAATTTGCCTTTTGACAAACTGCCTACGTACTCCTTATGGAGATCAAGCCGTCTCGTAGATCGGTCATTGCGAGTTGGTTTGTTTAGTAATAGTATGTTTGAGATGCATTGCGTTCCAGGTCCCTGGAATTTTTACGCCTTGCGTGTTTGCTATTTCGTAGGAGCCTGGTCGGACAACTTTTTCGATTTTATAGGGTCCTTCCCAGTTTACTCCAAGTTTTTCCGCGTTTCGATCAGCGGTGTTTTGGAAGACTTTGCGAAGGACCAAATCCCCTTGATTAAATCTGTGATTCTGTACATTGGAATTATAGTACTTTGCGGCTGCGTGTTGGTAATTTTGGATTCGGATGAGAGCTCGATCTCGGCGCTCGTTAATGAGATCAAGATCATCTAGGAGCATGGCGTTATTGAGCTCCTTTCGTTCGGGAAGTAATCTTCTTTGAATACCGGGGAACTCTACTTCCGCGGGAATCATGCATTCCGTTTCGTACACCAGAGCGAAAGGGGTTTCTCCTGTTGCCCGCCTCGGGGTGGTACGGTGGGACCAGAGGACTCCCTCGAGTTCGTCGGCCCACCTGCCTTTTTTGGCCTCTAGGAGTTTCTTCAGTCCGTCAAGAATGGTTTTATTGATCGTTTCAGCTTGTCCGTTACACTGCGGATACCTGGGCGTTGACTTGTTGAGTCGTATCTTCCATTTTTCGCAAAACGCCTCGAACCGGGTGGAGATAAACTGAGATCCGTTATCGGTTACGATCTCATAAGGAACTCCATGCCTACAGATGATGTTTTTCCATACGAAACTTTCGACTTGGACATCTTTTATACTTGCGTACGAATCTACCTCTACCCATTTTGAGAAGAAATCGGTGAGGACTAAAAGGAAACGATTTTGCTTTGAATTATGAAGGGGCCCGACGATATCCATGGCCCAGCGCATAAAGGGATAGGGCGATGTGATGGAGGAGTGAACTTCGGCTGGTTGTCGGATGGCGGGAGCATGCCTTTGGTATTTTTCGCATTTTCGTGCGAACTTCTCGCAATCTCAGACCATCGTCCGCCAGTAGTATCCATGGCGTTTGATTTTCACTGCCAGCGATCTTCCACCGGAATGGTTGCCGCAGGACCCAGAATGTACTTCCTCCATCACTTTTCTCGCTTTTTCCCCTTCCAGGCACGTCATGAGTGGTCCGGAGAATCTCCACTTGTAAATTTTGCTGTCTACTGTTACGTAGCGCGCGGCCTGTGTTCAGACTTTGCGGGCTACCCATTTCTCGGTGGGCAGTTGTCCGTCGATAATGTAGTCTCGAATTGTCTGAAGCCATGAAATATCGCAGCCGTAATCAGATTGCTCTGATTGCGGTTGTATCGTAACTTCTACTTCCTCGTCATCTTGACCTTCTATGAGGTTGATGACGATTGGTGGTCCGATGCTCGGGTGCTCGATGAACTCGACCGGAATTACTCTTTTAAGTCCTGAGTCAGAACTTGATGCTAGGACCGCGAGAGCATCTGCCTGGACATTTTCGGAACGGGGGATTCGTGTAAGAGCAAAACTGTCAAACTCTTGAGCTAGATTTTGGACTAGTTTGAGGTACGCGTCCATCCGTTCGTCCCTGGCTTCGTAATCTCCGCTGAATTGACTCGCCACTAGCTGGGAGTCGCAGTAAGCGTGGATGTTGTGTATCTTCAAGCCGTGAGCCGAACGCAGCCCCGCGATGAGTGCTTCGTATTCGGCCTCGTTGTTTGGGGCGTGGAATTCCAGCCTGAATGATTGCTCCAAGATCTCGTTCGTCCGAGACGTGAGACGAATTCCGATACCTGATCCTTGCTTGGATGAGGATCCGTCTACATGGAGGAGCCATGTGGAATTTGGTTCCTCATTGGTTATGGTCTCCGTCGGTAGTTCGACCAAGAAGTCTGCGAGCATTTGTGATTTTGCGCTTGTTTTCGGTCGGTACTCGATATCGTACTCGCTCAACTCGATTGCCCAGTTGGCCAGTCAGCCCGACTGACTCGGGCTATGCAGAATCGTCCATAGGGGGAAGGTCGTGAGGATGACGATCGTGTGGGATTGGAAATACGGTCTTAGTTTTCGAGCCGAAGTTACGACCACGCATGCTAATTTTTCCATTAGCGGGTACCTAGATTCGGCATCCAGCAAGGTTTTGCTTATATAGAAAATAGGTTTCTGTTCACCGCGTTCTTCCCTGATCAGGACGCCGCTCACAGCTGTTGCCGATACAGCGATGTACAAGAACAACGGTTCTCCTTCAACGGGTTTTGCGAGGGCAGGAGGGGAAGCTAAATACCGCTTCAGCTGTTGGAAAGCGTTTTCGCATTCTTCCGACCATTCAAACTTTTTATTTTCCCGTAGGACGTCGGATAAAGGCAGGCACTTGTCCGTCGACCGTGAAATAAATCGATTAAGTGATGCGACTCTACCGGTCAGCCTTTGGACTTCCCGCTTATTCTTTGGAGAAGCCATCTCGATCAATGCGTTGATCTGTTTTGGATTAGCTTTGATGCCGCGATATGTGACTAGGTAGCCGAGGTATTCCCCTGACGCCACGGTAAATCTGCACTTCGTCGGGTTGAGCTTCATGTTATGATAATTTAGCTGCACGAAACATTCCTCGAGATGTGATACGTGATCCTTTGCTTGGATGGATTTGACGAGCATATCGTCGATATAAACCTCCATCGTTTTACCGAGTTGTTTGGAGAACATATGGTTAACAAATCGTTGGTAAGTTACGCCGGCGTTTTTGAGGCCGAAGGGCATTACCTTGTAGCAATAGGTCCCGCGATCAGTAATGAACGCATTCTTCTCGCGATCGTCGGGATTCATCATAATTTGATTGTAACCCGAGAAGGCATCCATGAATGACAGAAGTTCGTTGCCCGCCGTCGCTTCTACCAATCGATCGATGTGTGGCAGAGGGAAACTATCCTTTGGACAGGCCTTGTTTAGATCGGTAAAATCCACGCAGACTCACCACTTCCCGTTCTTCTTTTTGACTACCACAGGGTTGGCGAGCCAGTCTGGATATCTTACTTCTGTTATTGACCCGACTTTAAGCAATTTTTCGACCTCATCGTTTACTGCGGAAGCACGTTCAGGTCCTAGCTTTCGTCTTTTTTGTTTGACTGGTTTGAAAGTCGGATCGATATTCAACTCGTGACACGTTATGTCGATGTCGATCCCAGGCATATCTTCCGCAACCCATGCAAAAGAATTGATGTTCTTTTTCAGACAGGTTATGAGTTCTGTCCTCAAGGGCTCGCGGAGATTGGCTCTGATCTCGACGCAGCGTTCCGGGAAAGCTGTTTTCACATCCAAATGTTCTAGTTCTAAGTCTAGATTCACCACAATGCTGAAAGCTGTTTTCACATCCATCTGTTCTAGTTCTAAGTCTAGATTCACCACAATGCTAAGCATAAGCCTGATGGAGACATGTTTTACAATTGGCGAGAAGATCTCATTGTAGTCAACTCCTTCTCTCTGAGAGTATCCTTTGGCAACTAATATGCCCTTGTATCGTTCATCCTCAACGCCTGGGATTCCTGGCTTTAGCTTGAATAGCCATCTGCATCCAACAAGCTTTGCCTTTGCAGGCCTATCAATGCGATCCCAGGTTCTATTCTTTCTGTGAGACTCCATTTCTTTTTCTTCAGCCTGCTTCCATAGTTTCTTTTCACGACTTCTCATAGCTTCTGCAAATGATTTTGGTTCCTGAACTTCCAAATCCTCAATCACATTCAGAGCGTAAGCTACAAAATTCCCATCCCCATATCGAGATGGTGGTCTCATGTTCTGTCTTCTTTCTCTATCTCGTGCCAAAACATAGGTGTCTAGAGTTTCAGTGTCACCACTCTCACTCTCAGTCTCGTGATCACTTTCAACCTCATGGTCCTGTTCTTGGTCACTTGAGCTGTTAGAGCTAGAGGATGATTCTTCTCCACCTTGATCAGATGTACCTTTGGATTCGACTGAAGGAGAAGGCCCTTGTTAGGGGATTTTTGTGTAGGCTCTTTGTGAGTACTATAGAACGATGGACAGGCTGATAAACCAGGTGAGTTAGTATGTATTTCGTGAGGATTTAGAAAGGATAAAAAAGAAATAGGCTTGAAGAGACTTTTATTAGATAGAACAAGCAAGATTACAAGGTATTGAGTAAGAACCCTAATTCAAGCCATCTAACTCTATTCTCTAAGCCTTGGAGAAGTCGATCCCTTGCTTTAGGGTTTTAGTAGCTCTTATATAGTCGTCTAGGAGTCAGTTCCATTAGGTTAAACTCTTCCATATTCGGAAATATGGAAGGTTCTCCTGATCAGAAGTTTTCCATTTCTTGGAAGGGAGCTCGGTTCCAGGGACCGAACTCAGGGTTCCTTCTAGCGGGGACCTGGAGCATTCCCTTATCGGGG
This sequence comes from Brassica napus, assembly GCF_020379485.1. NCBI lineage: Eukaryota > Viridiplantae > Streptophyta > Magnoliopsida > Brassicales > Brassicaceae > Brassica > Brassica napus. The sequence continues at coordinate 23,534,752 of NC_063442.1, read as the reverse complement.
ACCCGAGGGTCTGGGTTCTGCCTGGAGGCTGGAGGAAATGATACCGGGATATTTTTCCCCAACAGTTTGCCCCTTATTTCTCGATTTCATCATCGAAGTCGGGGAATAACTTGTGCACTCAAGTCAACCGGGGGTGCTCATTCTGAGCAGGCTCCCCTTAGGCAGGACCATGTTCCATTGGTCTTGCTATCCTCGGTTCCACTCAAGCCGGAACTCATTATGAATCCAGGTGAGAATCGGTTCCTTCGTGTTTGACCGGAGTCTAGTAGTAGTTTCTTCTATCTTCTGGACATGATGGGACCGGAATTCTGATGTTAAGCCGCGTACAGGCTGGAGAAGTTTTCGCTAGGGGAATTCTGGGGCCTATGAGACTGGGATCCGTCGATTTGAGGAGAAACGTGGAGACACTGCTTCCCTGGGCGCCTTCCTTTTTCCAGACCGGCCATTTCTTTCATAAGGGATTCTTCTGAGGATTTGGAAATATCTGATTTCCTTTTCTCTGGCTCCAAAAAGGAAAGAATCAGGCATATATTTAGGGTGCCCGATGTGTAGAGTTTTGTTCATCCCTTATTCAAGAAAATGAACTCTGATCTTCCTGCTTCACTCGTGGGTGGCCGCGTAAGGCCTTGCCGCCTGTTCGCTGATCCTTTCTCTTCCCCTGTCGCTTCTTTCAGAGAGGTTTCTGAAACTGATAGCGAGGCGATCCCAATGGCGCCTTTGAAGTAATGTGGTTCCCTCGTTCTCGATGATGGCCCTTGCTCTGAAATACAATAGGGAGGTCTGAAGGTGATTTGGTGAAAGTACGGGATCCATTCTTCGGTGCAGATGAGGAGTTCCTTGGAGTTTGAGCGCGCTTCTGATGGGGGGCCAGGTGAGATAGCTATTTTTGAGGCGTATCTGATAGCAGGTTTTCGGGGGATCGTCCCTTCACTCATGGCTGAAGTATCATCGTTTTTGGGTTTCTGTCCTTCTCCACTCACTCCTTTATATTGGAAGACCTTAATGTCCATCCAAGTACTCGGGGAGCTTTATGGCCTTGATACCGGGGTACACGAAGTTCTATACTCCTACTATTTTGCCGCATTGACAATCATGCCTAGGTTCTACCACATCCAGCCTCGTGACGGTGCTCCCTTGGTTGAAGAGCCTTCGAGAGGTACCCGAGGTAATTACCCCTTTGGGGACAATTGGACCAGTCGGTACGTGTTTATGAAGATCCAGGAACCCTCCCATTTTCCTACATTCTGGCGTACTGTTGGTAAGTTTCGCTTCTGGTGCTTTTTCCTTCTTTGGTCGTTGGCCTGCTTCCAACTAGTTTTGTTTTCAGATGTGTCTCGTCCGGTATCCTTTCTTGGGGAAGCAGTGGCGAGAAAGATGTTAGCGATCCCTCGATGTTTCCGTGGAGTGCACTTCCTGATGAGCAAGGAGGTCCTGCGTCATAGTCGTATTTGTGGTAAATTTCTGCTTCTTGGTTCCTTCTTAGTAGAATCTCGCCTTGGTAGGGTCTCATCTCTTCACTTTTTACTTCTCAGGGAATATTGCGAGACTCCCTGCTTCTGTTCTTTATGACGAATATCAGCAAGATGGAACGCGAAGAAGACGCCCTTTCTATGCTCCCCCGCCTCGTTTGACTAGGGCAACCCCGCCAGCTGCTAGGATTAGGCCGCTCCCCTCCAGGACCGCGATTGAAGATGCACCGCTAATGGGCGTTCGGCAGAGGCTTCTTACTGAGTTGTTTCTTCTTCGCAACCGAGTGCGAGACATGGCAGCTCAGCGTGACTTATTGATTTGGCAGGTGAGAGCTTCGACTAGATGGGAGTTTATGAAGGAATGGCTGGAAGGAAGAACAGAACGCTGGGATCCCGAAGGAGAATATCGTCGCTTTGGAGGGTGCCCTCAAGTAGGTCATCGCTTTGTTCTGAAGGATTGGATCATCGCTTTGGAGGGTGCCCTCAAGTAGGTTAGAGGTCCGCTGCGGAGTCTCGAGTCTCAGCAGGTCCACCCTTCTAGATGTTTGTTGCTTTTTGTCGAAACTGTTTTTCTTTGAATAATGGCTTCTTGTTGCCTTTCTTGATTCTCCTTTGGAACAATGCTTTTTCGTAATGAATTTCTTTTCCTGCAAACCCGGTTTCCTTCTTTCCCATAAGTTCGGAATTGAGAACTTAGCTCTGAGGGTATAAAGCCTGGAGGTCTTTTAGGGATCCAGAGGTTTTATTTTTGGATCCTGAGATCATAGTCGGTCCCGGGGGTTAATAAGAATCTGGAGGTTTACCTTTTCCAGGCCCTGAAGAAATTTGTTCAGGACCCGGAGACTGCATGGGGACTCGAAAGATCTTAATAACCCGGGGGTATGCAGTTTCAATTTTAAGGGACCGTATTCTGCCATCCTAGGTAAGGCCACTACCGGTACCTGATGGGATTTCACATTCTACCGCTCGGAAGCTGGTCACTATCAAGTTCCCGTGATGCATGTTGCTTTCTGCAAAAAGCCACTATCAGGCTTAGAGGGTACTGGTGTGGGTGAAAACCCAAGTGCCAGGCTTTGCTACTTTCCACGTCTGGAGAAGTAGAATATTATGTGGTGCTCCCGGACGTTTGCACTTGCTCAAGGGCAATTGTGGGAACCGAAATTTGCACTGTCGATTTCCGTTTAAATAAGGAAAGTAGGAGAACCCTAATTACCCAGAGGTCCCGGATATTTGCTAATGCCACACGCCAAGCAATCAGAACACGAAATAAAGACGAAAAATGTTAATAAATCGAAAAGAGAGCAAAGTAGATCTTATTCTGAATTCGCGGTTGAGCGTTACAACAAGGTAAGAGCCTGGGCTACGAGAGCTGTCGGCAAGATTCCTAGTTCTAAAACCCTAAGACGGCAACAACCTAATTGAGTTGCAGCTCGAATAACAAAAACGAAAAATTGCCTAAACTGCTCTAAGTGCTAAGTTTGCTGTAAAAAAGTGTCTCTCCATGCCTCTCGCCTAGGACTCCTTATATTCTCTTTCCTAGGTTGGTTTACGCTTTTTTTCTTCTGCACTTAACCCGTCATAGCCTAAAAATGGAGATATTCCATTTTTCCTTATCTTCGTTATTATCTTCAAAATTTTGCATTTATTCGCGGAAACTTGACATTTATCTCTCCTTGCGGACCAAGCGTAAACCATCATGCGGCTTACGGGCTGCTGGGTAAGAAATCATAAAGTGGGCTTCGAGTTATGCCTTAGGCCCCCTTTGGGCCGTCTCATGACTTGAAACGTTTATTACGAGTTCATTTGATAAAGAACGAACTTTCTGCGGTTTTTACTGCAAAATTTGATTGATGACTTCGAATGGCGGAAAACATGAAATGGGTTCGCTATGGTCTTCGGGAGATAGCATTGAAGGGTAGACGAGAATGCATGGACTCGTGTCGTATCTACGTTTTGGAAGAGCTCGGTCGCTACGCAGCGACCGAACGGAACGCACGCTCGGTCGCTACATAGGACCGAGCTTGGCTCAAGCTCGGTCAATACGTAGCGACCGAGCGGAACATGCGCTCGGTCGCTACGTAGCGACCGAGCTTGGCTCGAGTTCGGTCGCTACATAGCAATCGGATAATGTGCATGTGCGGTAGTTGTGTAATGACCGAGCTTGGTTTGTCCGTGTTCCAATCGTCATACTCGAACCTATCCGTTGCTGGTTTGGGTATGTTTCCAACAGCTTATGTATGATCCAAATAGAATTCGAACAACGCTTTATCTCGAGAACATACGTTGTGACGTTCTCTTGACCGAGCATAATTTGTTGCGGAAAGACATACTTGTATTTTGCGGAAATTTGGACGTTAACTTCGTCGTAACCGTTTTTGACCCCAACAGTTAGCCCCCAGCCCGTTAGAATCGTGGATTTCTAGTGAGATTCTAACGTCCGGTATGGCGAGTTCAGACGAGATTGGTGTATTTGGGCGAAGTTCGTGTCCAAAAATCCGCAAGTAAATAGTAATTTCCCATGCCTATAAGAAGGGAGGTAACTTCTTCATAATCTTTTCACTTGCTTATTCTCATAGAGAGTTCCCTTGAAAAAAAAAATTATTTTTTTCTCTCTATCCTTTTCTTCTTGATTCTCAAAAGTAAATACGAAATGTCGAGTAAGAAAAGGACTTCGTAAAAAGGATCCTCGTCCACAAACGTTCATGAAGAGCTCCTCGTGCCAAAGATAGAGTCCGTGCCTCATTCGGTAGACCCGGTCGAGAACGAGGCATGGTGGGCTGCGTGTTATGGTTCGATCACACCTCCCAAAGAGAAGTCGTTCCCGGTAATTACCCATCGTTCGGTCGAAGAAGGTGCACCAAGTAGGAGCACTAGCGAATTTCTTGGGATCATGCGGTCGTTCTACCAAATTCCGGATACGGTGGAATTCCGGGTTCCTCGTCAAGGAGAGCGCGCTAGCAGTCCCCCGGAGGGTTACTTTACTTGTTATGAAGCATTCGTAGTGCGCTGCCGCTTGTGGTTCCCGATTCCCAAAATTATCGTCCGTGTGTTGGATCGTTTCGAGGTGGCGATAAGCCAATTCAATCCCCTTAGCATCCAGCACCTCGTTGGGGTCCTGATTCTGAGCTACGAGCATGGTCTCTCCCTTACCGTCGACCACTTTGAAGGGCTTTTCAGGTTACAGATCGTCAAGGATACAGACAAGTATAAGCTGGTCCCTCAGAACTTGATGTCAGTGGTTAAGGGGTTTATTTCCAACTTCAACTCATGGAATAAGTTTTTCTTCTTCGTTCGTATAGACGCTGCGTCTGTCGAAGAGAATTGTATTCCATCGTTCCGGAGGTTGCCGAACGATCTTCCCTTCATTAATCCGCTTGCTCCGTTCCCTGAGGATATTATCGCTGTGAGGGATCTTCTCAGGAACGGTCCGTTTTTCTGGACTTCCTTTACACCGAAGAGAGTTCGAAAGGCGTTGAGGTTTGTGCATCCCAGTCCTGCTTCGGGCGTGGAAACAGGAAGCGACTCCGAGCCTGATGACCAAGGTCCCAACGCTGCTCCCACGGTTGCGACAGGGTTGAACTCTTCGAAGGGGAAAGATATTGACCTTGGTGACATAGAGTTTTCGGTGGATGATTCTATGCTTCCAGGATGGGATCCAGACCTTGCTTACGGCGATGGAAGCGGTATGAGCGAGATCCCTTTTCCGTACTTCGATGATTTTTTTTGCCGGTCTACCCTCGGGTTTTGATGCTCCCCTGCCTACGAACGAATCGGGGAGCCCGAAAGTCGTCGCAGAACGGTCTCGAATCATCAATGGGGTTAGTTTTCAAGAAATTTGGCGATTGTCTTATGTTCCCCTTTTCCCGCTTAAACCTTGTTAATTGGTTCTGCAGGGTCTGAACTTGCTTGGATCGGCCCTTGAGGCGAGCCATAGGGAGGCCATGGTCTATCGCTTTAAAGCGGAGAAAGCGGAGAGGGATGTGGGAACCAAAATTTCCACAGTCGATTTCCGTTTAAATAAGGAAACTAAGAAAACCCTAATTTCCCAGAGGTCCCGGATATCTTTTAATACCACACGCCAAGCAATCAGAACACGAGAATAACAACGATAAAGTATAAGAAATCGAAAAGAGAGCAAAATAGATCTTATTCCGAATTCGCATCTGAGCGTTACAACAAAGTAAGAGCCTGGGTTTCGAGAGCTGTCGGCGAGATTCCTAGTTCTAAAACCCTAAGACTACAAAACCTAGTTAAGTCGCAGCTCGAATATCAAAAACGGAAAGTTGCCTAAAATTGCTCTAAGTGCTAAGTTTGCTCTGAAAAAGTTCTCCCTCCATGCCTCTCAACTAGGACTCCTTATATACTCGCTCCTAGGTCGGTTTACCCTTTTCCTCTTCTTCCCTTAAACCGTCATCGCATAAAAATGGAGATATTCCATTTTTTTCCGATCTTCGTAATTATCTTCAAAATTTCGTATTACCCGCGCAAACTTGACATTTATCTTTTCCTTGCGGAGCAAGCGTAAACCGTCTTACGGCTTACGGGCTGTTAGTTAAGAAATCGTAAGTTGGGCCTCGAGTCATGTCTTCGGTCCCTTTGGGCCGTCTTCTGACGACACGTTTACTACGGTTTCTTTCAATAAAGAACGAACTTTCCACGGTTTTTACCGCCAAGTTTGATTGATTACTTAGAATGGCGGAAAACATGAAATGAGTTCGCTATGGTCTTTGGGAGATAGCATTGAAGGATAGACGAGAATGCACGGACTAGCGTTGTATCGACATTTCGAAAGAGCTCGGTCACTACGCAGTGACCGAACATAACGAACACTCGGTCCCTACGTAGCGACCGAGCTTGGCTTGAGCTCGGTCGCTACGTAGCGACCGAGCTTTGGCTCGAGCTCGCTACGTAGCGACCGAGCGGGACGAACGCTCGGTCGCTACGTAGCAACCGAGCTTGGCTCGAGCTCGGTCGCTATGTAGCGACCGAGCTTGGCTTGATACGTAGCGACCAGACAGTGTGCGTGTGCGGTAGTTGCATAATGACCAAGCTTGGTTTGTCCGTGTTCCGATTGTCATACTCAGCTTGTCCGCGGCCGATTTGGATACATGTCCGTTGCCTTCGGACAATCGGTATTTAGTGGTTCGATTGAGATTTGAGCAAGATTTTACCGCAAGGCTCTTCGTAAAGATTTCTTTACGAAGATTACTTTTCGTAAAAACGTTCATGCTGATTTTTACGGACTTTCAGACATTGATTCCGTCGTGACAGATTTTGACCCCAACAGTTAGCCCCCCACCTCGTTAGAACCGTGAGCTTCTAGCGTGAGGTTCTAGCGAATGGCTTGGCAAGTAAGGCAACTAAGGTGAGTTAGGCGGAATTAATGGATGAAAAGGTTCGTGGTAAGTGGTCTTCTCGCTCTTCTAAAAGTAGAACGCGATAAGATTGGGGCTGCGCCTTATGACGGCTGCCTACGTACCCTTGTTGAAGGGATCAAGCCTTTCGTAGTTCGTCTTGGAGTTTAGGTTCTTATGACTAGTTTTCAAGCGAGACCTTTACGGTCTAGTTTATATGTAGAAGTTATCAGGCGTGTTGCTGCAGATGGCATTTTATATGGGCGTAGAGGGAAGACTACGGGTTGTCATCTCGTAATCTAACTCTGTGTGAACTGCTATATCTATGATCTGTTTCGAGAGTTTTCCGCAATGTGTAAACTTGCGGGATTTCTAAAGATGCTCGAATATTGGCCAAGAGACAAATTTTGGGATCTTGTATCAGGGTGTTTGATACTATGCCTAGAAATGTTAGAGACAAGTGCGCTGGGTTTAGGGCAAGACCGAGGTCTAATCACGGCTTTAGGGGGTGCGATGACTACTTCGACTTACGTTTCCCGTATCGTTTTCGACCTGATTCCATCCCGCTTTAAAGTCCGCAATATGTTCTCGGCTTACGTGACTTGTATGGTAGGAATCGAGCATCTCTTCGAGGACAATTTTTAAGTCTCCCGAAAGTGCTGACCAAAATTTCGGATTATTTTTTATATAGCGCTATATACCCTTGTGTCGGGTGTACGAGAGCTATCTCTACGAGATGGCTAAGTCTGTTTAGGACGTTAAGAGTTTGTTGTGATCAGCAACAAACTTATCGGTAGATATTACCGTTTTTGAGTCTTCGCGAAGAATATCTTTTGAGAAGATGTTAGTGCGTATGACTGTCTGGTCTTCCAAGAAGGTGTTTTTATCGAGGAAGGAAATTTCGTCGAAGAATGAATCTTCAGGCATCTGCGACGTCTCGCGATGCTGAAGATTTTTTATTCTTTCTTATGCCGTGTTTCGTGCTTGAAATGTTTGCGGGCTTGAAGATGTTTCGCGATGCTGCAAGGGTTTAGTCTTAGCCCTGCGTTTGAGAAACATTCTGGTTTGACTACGGATGCTCGCAGCCAAAATTGTTGTTCCTGTTTGAATGCTAATAATTTTATTTGCGATCGCGGAATCAGGACTGAGGTGTCGTGTAAATTTGTCCATGGGAAGAAGCGTTTTCCTTCATATTGCTTTGTGAAGTGTTGGCCTTCCGAGATCTATTTCGTGCATTTTTTAGGATGTTTTGTATAGCTCTAGAAGCTTTTTTTCGTTAACCGTTTGGTTGTTAGGACTGACTTTCGTTACGATAAATTCATCATATAATTTCCGACTGTGGGCTATGTGATAATTGTTCTCTTAATAGTCACACGACTTTTTTAGACAAATCGTAGATTTTCGTTTAGCCGTTGAGTGATGGAGCGATGGTTTTTCAAATAATCTGGCTTGGCGTGAGGGATGTGTTCACTCAGATAGCCAAGCATGTTGTAGGTCAAGGATTAGACCATGATACTTTAACATTTAAGGTCATGTTAGTTTACAATCGTCCTTTAAAGGTGATGGCAAATATTGGTTTGGACCTTTAGTGGAGGCATAATTGACCGATGGCCAAAAAGCGCTTGTCGAGATTGATAGGCCAAGTTTGTCGGGGATATCCATGCTAATATGGCCGATAGTCGTAGAAAAGGATTCTCCGCTCTAGGTTTCAGTTATACGACGAATATTTCGTATAATGTGACCTATAGTCTTATGACAATCGAGTCTTTTTGTCTGAGGAAGACGAAGCCCAAGAGGTTTGCTATACAAGACATTCTTCTTCATAAGGCCTGTTATGTTAACTTTAGAAAGTTTCTTCGTAAGACTTGGTCTGATTGCACGAAGGATTTTTCGCGTAAGTAATGGGGACCGGTTTTACGAAGGTTGTAAATCGGTGATACGTGTACATATGTCAAAGTAGCGTTGTTTCTGCGGGTTTTACAAGAAACGTTTCTGCTATGATTTCGATCTTAGGTGAAAGTTGCTTTGAGTTACTCATGGAGTGTTACCGAAGTTTATTTCATTACGATCTTGTCGCAAAACGTTTTTCATAGGGTTTTTTTAGCGGATTCTCATGACACATTCGTTTCTGGAACAAATTGGTCGAGAAATGATGTATAGTCTTTCAGATTATGTTTGTGATTGTCTCGATATGTTTCTAGCGTTTAGACGAATTTTAGATTGTCGTTTGTCTATTTGGGACGATTTTCTTTGACAAAATCGTTTTTTTGACGATTTGCAAAAGTTTTTTGAAGTTTGGGAGTATATGGGTATAGTATACGTACCTACTCCATTTTTTTTTACGGAACAAAAACAGTTGAACCGATACTTTGAAGCGTTGTGTACGTTTCTTCTTCTGTGATTTGGTTGTTTCCATGTTGACGACTTGGAATATGTCGGTTCCGAGAAAATTGCTAGTAATGAATCGATTTTAAGACGACGTACATGTCTCTAGTTTTTTCTCTCTTTAGGAAGTGATCTTGATATGCGTGGCGATCGTTTCTCGATTTTCGGAGAGTTTAGATCGGTTTGCAAGATCTGGCTGGACAGTTATGGAACGATATATCGAGACAGGAAAAATTGCCTAAGACTTAGTTCGCTAGACTATCCACCTAGGTTTTACGTTCCCTAAAGTTTGATGGCAGTCTCAAAGGCGTTTTTATTTCTTAGTAATTTCCTACGAAAATTCCAAGTCTGATTTCAAAAATTTCAAGTCGGAAATACCTTAGTTCTCTCGAATATGCAGTTTTGTCTCTTCTCAGTTTTGCTTGCTCATTTCCCCTTCCTCTCCTCGTGTATGTTCGCCATTTTCGATAATGGTGCTGATCCTTTGAAACTTGACATTTATCTTCCGAACTTGATTGTCATCTTGTCCTTAGATACGACGTCATTTTTTATAAAAACGTTCAACGTAATCGTATAGTTGAGGCGGCTCAGGTGTTAAGTTAACTGTTGCCATTTTATACGATTAATTTGAATTCATGCGAGAAAACAATTCTTTGCGGTTTTTATTTATCGTAAAGTTTCAATGGTAACTCCAATCGAAACGAAACAAGAGACGTTTCGATCGAGATTTGAAGGAGAACACAAAATGGAGGTAAGGGCGAGTAGGAGCAAGCATAGGAGTTTAGACGAGTCTTACTTGTTTTCGTCGTAAAATTTCAACGGAAACTCCGATTGAGACGAAACAAAAAGAATTTCGATCGGGATTCAAAAGAGAACCTAAAGGAGGACCTTTCTGAGGCCTGACAGGTCGCTATGTAGCGAGTGAAAGTCTGACAGGTCGCTACGTTGCGAGTGGAAGCAAGCCAAGAAGAGTCCTACTTGTTTTCCTACAGGCTCTGAACCTCGGAGGAAAGCTCTAGATTTTCGGTTGTTTCCCGAGCCTTGTTCAAGTCCGTTACTTGGCTCTACAGTCCGTCGATCTGTCGTTGAAGCTCAGCTTCTCTTGGGGTAAATTCTGATGGATCGTCTTGCTCATCCACCGCCATCGTCACGTAGCTTAGATTACTCCCCTCCTTCTAGCGCCAAACTGTTAGGGGATTTTTGTGTAAGCTCTTTGTGAGTACTACGGAACCATGGATAAGCTAGTAAACTGAGGGTGTTCATATGTATTTCGTGAGGATTTAGAGATGATAATGAAGAAATAGGCTTGAAGAGACTTTTATTAGATAGAACGAACAAGATTACAAGGTATTGAGTAAGAACCCTAATTCTAGCCGTCTAGTTCTAGTCTCTAAGCCTTGGAGAAGTCGATCCCTTGCTTGAGGGCTGTTGTAGCTCTTATATAGTCGTCTAGAAGTTGGTTTCATTAGGTTATACTCTTCTATATTCGGAAATATGTAAGGTTTCTCCTTGTCGGAAGTTTTCCATATCTTGGAAGGAAGCAGGGTCCAGAGACCGAGCTTAAAGTTCCCTCGGGCGGGGACACGGGGTACTCATTTACCAGAAATCCGGGTATCTGAGTCCTGCCTGGAGGCTGGGGGAAATAATACCGGGATATTTTTCCCCAACACTTTCTTTGAGACAGAATCTATTTTTTTTTCTTTCTATATAGGATGATGTCCATTCCCAGTATTCTGGATGCTTTTCCCATGTCTTTCATCTCAAATTATCCACTCAGCTTCTCTTTAAGATCCTTGATCACTTTCTTGTTTCCTGAAGCAATCAACATGTCATCGACATAGAGAAGCAGATAGATGGCTTTGTCGGTTTTAACATCTCTCATGTAAACACATAAGTCTTTGCTGCAACGCTCAAATTGTTGATCCTTCATGAAACTGTTGAACCGGTGGTTCCATCTCCTTGGAGACTGCTTCAAACCATATAGAGACTTTCTCAGCAAGCATACTTTGTTCTCTGCTCCTGGTTTTATAAAGCCCTCAGGCTGTTCCATTAGAATTCTTTCCTCCAAGCTTCCATGTAGGCAAGCTGTTTTCACATCCATCTGTTCTAGTTCTAAGTCTAGATTCACCACAATGCTAAGCATAAGCCTGATGGAGACATGTTTTACAATTGGCGAGAAGATCTCATTGTAGTCAACTCCTTCTCTCTGAGAGTATCCTTTGGCAACTAATCTGCCCTTGTATCGTTCATCCTCAACGCCTGGGATTCCTGGCTTTAGCTTGAATAGCCATCTGCATCCAACAAGCTTTGCCTTTGCAGGCCTATCAATGAGATCCCAGGTTCTATTCTTTTTGTGAGACTCCATTTCTTTTTCTTCAGCCTGCTTCCATAGTTTCTTTTCACGACTTCTCATAGCTTCTGCAAATGATTTTGGTTCCTGAACTTCCAAATCCTCAATCACATTCAGAGCGTAAGCTACAAAATTCCCATCCTCATATCGAGATGGTGGTCTCATGTTCTATCTTCTCTCTCTATCTCGTGCCAAAACATAGGTGTCTAGAGTTTCAGTGTCACCACTCTCACTCTCAGTCTCGTGATCACTTTCAACCTCATGGTCCTGTTCTTGGTCACTTGAGCTGTTAGAGCTAGAGGATGATTCTTCTCCACCTTGATCAGATGTACCTTTGGATTCGACTGAAGGAGAAGGCCCTTGTTAGGCGATTTTTGTGTAGGCTCTTTGTGAGTACTACAAAACGATGGACAGGCTGGTAAACCAGGTGAGTTAGTATGTATTTCGTGAGGATTTAGAAAGGATAAAAAAGAAATAGGCTTGAAGAGACTTTTATTAGATGGAACAAGCAAGATTACAAGGTATTGAGTAAGAACCCTAATTCAAGCCATCTAACTCTATTCTCTAAGCCTTGGAGAAGTCGATCCTTTGCTTTAGGGTTTTAGTAGCTCTTATATAGTTGTCTAGGAGTCGGTTCCATTAGGTTAAACTCTTCCATATTCAGAAATATGGAAGGTTCTCCTTATCAGAAGTTTTCCATTTCTTGAAAGGGAGCTCGGTTCCAGGGACCGAACTCAGGGTTCCTTCTAGCGGGGACCTGGAGCGTTCCCTTATCGGGGACCCGAGGGTCTGGGTTCTGCCTGGAGGCTGGAGGAAATGATACCGGGATATTTTTCCCCAACAGTTTGCCCCTTATTTCTCGATTTCGTCATCGAAGTCGGGGAATAACTTGTGCACTCAAGTCAACCGGGTGTGCTCATTCTCAGCAGGCTCCCCTTAGGCAGGACCATGTTCCATTGGTCTTGCTATCATGGGTTCCACTCAAGCCGGAACTCATTCTGAATCCAGGTGAGAATCGGTTCCTTCGTGTTTGACCGGAGTCTAGTAGTAGTTTCTTCTATCTTCTGGAGATGATGGGACCGGAACTCTGATATTAAGCCGCGTACAGGCTGGAGAAATTCTCGCTCGGGGAATTCTGGGGCCTATGAGACTGGGATCCGTCGATTTGAGGAGAAAGGTGGAGAAACTGCTTCCCTTGGCGCCTTTCCTTTTTCCAGACCGGCCATTTCTTTCATAAGGGATTCTTCTGAGGATTTGGAAATATCTGATTTCCTTTTCTCTGGCTCCAAAAAGGAAAGAATCAGGCATATATTTAGGGTGCCCGATGTGTAGAGTTTTGCTCATCCCTTATTCAAGAAGATGAATTCTGATCTTCCTGCTTCACTCGTGGGTGGCCGCGTAAGGCCTTGTCGCCTGTTCGCTGATCCTTTCTTTTCCCATGTAGCTTCTTTCGGAGAGGTTTCTGAAACTGATAGTGAGGCGATCCCAGTGGCGCCTTTGAAGCAACGTGGTTCCCTCGTTCTCGACGATGGCCCTTGCTCTGAAATTCAATAGGGAGGTCTGAAGGTGATATGGTGAAAGTATGGGATCCATTCTTTGGTGCAGATGAGGAGTTCCTTGGAGTTTGAGCGCGCTTCTGATGGGGCCAGGTGAGATAGCTATTTTTGAGGCGTATCTGATAGCAGCTTTTCGGGGGATCGTCCCTTCACTCGTGGCTGAAGTATCATCGTTTTTGGGTTTCTGTCCTTCTCAACTCACTCCTTTATCCTGGAAGACCTTAATGTCCATCCAAGTACTCGGGGAGCTTTATGGCCTTGATACCGGGGTACACGAAGTTCTATACTCCTACTATTTTGCCCCATTGACAATCATGCCTAGGTTCTACCACATCCAGTCTCGTGACGGCGCTCCCTTGGTTGAAGAGCCTTCGAGAGGTACCCGAGGTAATTACCCCTTTGGGGACAATTGGACCAGTCGGTATGTGTTTATGAAGATCCAGGAACCCTTCCATTTTCCTATATTCTCGCGTACTGTTGGTAAGTTTCGCTTCTGGTGCTTTTTCCTTCTTTGGTCATTGGCCTGCTGCCAACTGGTTTTGTTCTCAGATGTGTCTCGTCCGGTATCCTTTCTTGGGGGAAGCAGTGGCGAGAAAGATGTTAGCGATCCCTCGACGTTTCCGTGGAGTGCACTTCCAGATGAGCAAGGAGGTCATGCGTCATAGTCGTATATGGGGTAAATTTCTGCTTCTTTGTTCCTTCTTAGTAGAATCTTGCCTTGGTAAGGTCTCATCTCTTCACTTTTTACTTCTCAGGGAATATTGCGAGACTCCATGCTTCTATTCTTTATGACGAATATCAGCAAGATGGAACGCGAAGAAGACGTCCTTTCTATGCTCCCCCGCCTCGTTTGACTAGGGCAACCCCGCCAGCTGCTAGGATTAGGCCGCTCCCCTCCAGGACCGCGATTGAAGATGCACCGCTAATGGGCGTTCGGCAGAGGCTTCTTACTGAGTTGTTTCTTCTTCGCAACCGAGTGCGAGACATGGCAGCTCAGCGTGACTTATTGATTTGGCAGGTGAGAGCTTCGACTAGATGGGAGTTTATGAAGGAATGGCTGGAAGGAAGAACAGAACGCTGGGATCCCGAAGGAGAATATCGTCGGCATCTACTTTGTTCTGAAGGATTGGATCATCGCTTTGGAGGGTGCCCTCAAGTAGGTTAGAGGTCCGCTGCGGAGTCTAGAGTCTCAGCAGGTCCACCCTTCTAGATGTTTGTTGCTTTTTGTCGAAACTGTTTTTCTTTGAATAATGGCTTCTTGTTGCCTTTCTTGATTCTCCTTTGGAACAATGCTTTTTCGTAATGAATTTCTTTTCCTGCAAACCCGGTTTCCTTCTTTCCCGTAAGTTCGGAATTGAGAACTTAGCTCTGAGGGTATAAAGCCCGGAGGTCTTTTAGGGATCCGGAGGTTTTATTTTTGGATCATGAGATCATAGTCGGTCCCGGGGTGATACGCCTTAAAAGGATCACTCGACCGGATTTGGAAAAGATATGAACTCCAAGAGGAGATCTGATGGAATGAGGGGTCGCACAAAGGTTGCGGAGTGGCCTTTGATATTTCCGAACCAGATTGTTTCCGGATGTGACTCACCGGTCCAACAAAGAGGCGATCTTGAACCGTTGCTTGATATGACTCACAAGACCAACGAACAAGGGCGTTTGCTTGGAGCTAACCATACCAAGAAAACTAGAAAAGTTCTAAACAAAGAACAAAGAGTAAAGACTCAAAAAGTTGAAAGAAAATGGAATGATTTTATTTATAGTAGAAAAAGACATGAAAAGAATTAATGATAGATCTAGATCTAGATCTAGATCTGGATTTAGATCTGAAAATTAAAGACAAAGTAGAAAATATCTTGTTGGGGTCTAAAACGGTTATGACAAATTTAACATCCAAAACATCCGAGGAAGAAAGTGAGAATTTATCCGAAGAATACTTCTCGCAAAATAGACTCTTTCCTACGAAAAAGCTTTACGGAAGAAAGAATCGAGATGCCCGACGAAGGCTCGAAACGGGTCGCTGCGTAGCGACCGAGCTCGAGCCAAAGCTCGGTCGCTACGTAGCGACCGAGCGATCGTCCTGCTCGGTCGCTACGTAGCGACCAAGCTCAGCCAAGCTCGGTCGCTACGTAGCGACCGAGCTCGAGCCAAAGCTCGGTCGCTACGTAGCGACCGAGCGATCGTCCCGCTCGGTCGCTACGTAGCGACCGAGCTCAGCCAAGCTCGGTCGCTACGTAGCGACCGAGCGCTCGTCCCGCTCGGTCGCTACGTAGCGACCGAGCGCTCGTCCCGCCCGGTCGCTACGTAGCGACCGAGCTCAAGCCAAAGCTCGGTCGCTACGTAGCGACCGAGCATTCGTCTCACTCGGTCGCTACGTAGCGACCGGGCTTGAGCCAAAGTTCGGTCGCTGTGTAGCGATTGAACCTTTCCGAACATCGATACGACACCAGTCCATGCATTCTCGTCAAACCTTCGAATGCTATCTCCCGAAGACCGTAGCAAGCTCAGTCCATGTTTCCCGCTATTCTAATTCATCGATCAAACTTCGCGGATTAGAAACCGCGGAAAACTCGTAGTAAACGTGTCGGATCGGAAAACGGCCCAAAGGGACCTAAAACACGATTCGAAGCCCATCCTACGATTTTCCTAACCAGAAGCCCGTAAACCACATCATGGTTCACGCTTGGCCCACGAGGAAGGATAAATGTCAAGTTTCCGCGGATAAATACGGAAGTTTTGAAGATAATTGTGAAGAACGGGAAAAATGGAAAATCTCCATTTTATGCTATGACGGCTTAAGGGCAGAAGAGTAAAAGCGTAAACCGACCTTGGAGCTAGTATATAAGGAGTCCTAGGCGAGGAGCAGAGAGGAGAACTTTTTCAGAGCAAACTTAGCACTTAGAGCAATTTAGGCAATTTTCCGTTTTTGTTATTTCGAGCTGCGACTCAATTAGGTTTAGCCGTCTTAGGGTTGCTAGAACTAGGAATCTCGCCGACAGCTCTCGAGCCCAGGCTTATACCTTGTTGTAACGCTCATACGCAGATTCGGAATAAGATCTACTTTGCTCTCTTTTCGATTTCTTATTTTTATCGTTGTTATTCTCGTGTTCTGATTGCTTGACGTGTGGTAATTAACAGATATCCGGGTCCTCTGGGAAACTAGGGTTTTCTTAGTTTCCTTATTTAAACGGAAATCGACAGTGTGAATTTCGGTTCCCACAGTTTGGCGCTAGAAGGAGGGGGACTTACGGATCAATCTAACCCGCAAAAGCCACTCAACGATCAGGAACGATATGCGAGATTCCACGTGTGCGAACGTCATCTCATTCAAGGGGGGAGAAACGATCGATCGAGCCAAACCTCGAAACGATCTCCTTGTTATCGAGTTGACGATTCGAGATATCGACGTCGCTAGAGTACTAATCGATACCGGAAGCTCGGCCGATATCATCTTCAAAGACACTCTTGAAAAGATGGGGATCAGTCAATCCGAAATCGCGAAATACCCAAGCCCACTGCTAGGACTTTCGGGGGAAACGACCATGGCCTATGGATCGATTAGACTCGCTGTCAAAGCCGGAACCGTGACGAACATCACAGAGTTTCTAGTCGTTGACCGCCCCGCATCTTACAACGTTATCATGGGGACGCCATGGCTGAACACCATGCGCGCAATCCCATCAACCTACCATCTTTGCCTCAAGTTCCCGACCCCTAACGGAGTCGAGGTAATCTGGGGAAATCCAAGAGTTTCGCAGGTTTGTTTCGCCGCGGAACTAAAACGAAAGAGACCGATCCTCGAAATTACTCCTAAGAAAGCGGAGAAAAAGACCTCCAGCAAAGATACGCGAAGTCAGGATTCAGCGGAATTCTTCTGGCAATCTCGTATCATCGCAGCTCTAGATGAAAAACGCGAGCCAACATGTGAACCCGTGGTAACGATCTGTCTCGACGAAGCCTTCCCAGAACGCTGCGTCGAGATTGGAGCCAATCTCCACGAGCCTTTAAGGACAGAACTCATAACCTGTCTTAAAAAGAACCTTAACACTTTCGCATGGGCTGCGGAAGATATGCCAGGAATCGACATTAACATAACATGTCACGAGCTGAATATCGACCCAACATTCAAACCCGTCAAACAGAAAAGACGAAAGCTGGGACCCGAACGTGCTGCCGCAGTAAACGATGAGGTCGAAAAACTGCTTAAAGTTGGGTCGATAACGGAAGTAAGATACCCGGACTGGCTCGCCAACCCCGTAGTAGTCAAAAAGAAAAACGGGAAGTGGCGAGTTTGCGTAGATTTTACCGACCTAAACAAGGCATGTCCAAAGGATAGCTTCCCTCTACCACATATCGATCGATTGGTAGAAGCAACAGCGGGCAACGAACTCTTATCCTTCATGGATGCCTTCTCAGGTTATAATCAAATTAGGATGAATCCCGACGATCGTGAGAAGACTGCGTTCATTACCGATCGCGGAACTTATTGCTATAAGGTAATGCCCTTCGGCCTCAAAAACGCTGGAGCAACTTACCAACGACTCGTGAACCGAATGTTCTCCAAACAACTCGGAAAAACGATGGAAGTTTATATCGACGACATGCTCGTCAAATCCCTCAAAGCAAGAGATCACGTGTCACATCTCGAAGAATGCTTTGCACAACTAAACTCCCATAACATGAAGCTCAACCCGACGAAATGTAGATTCGCCGTGGCATCAGGAGAATTCCTCGGCTACTTGGTCACCAACCGCGGCATCGAAGCAAATCCAAAACAGATCAACGCACTAATCGAGATGGCTTCACCAAAGAACAAGCGGGAGGTCCAAAGACTGACCGGTAGAATTGCAGCACTTAACCGATTTATTTCACGATCAACAGATAAGTGCCTGCCCTTCTACGACGTCCTGCGAGGAAATAAAAAATTCGAATGGTCGGAAGAGTGCGAAAACGCCTTCCAACAGCTGAAGCGTTATTTAGCTACTCCTCCAGTCCTCGCAAAACCCGTGGAAGGGGAGCCTTTATTCTTGTACATCGCGGTATCGGCAACGGCCGTAAGCGGAGTCCTGATCAGGGAAGAACGCGGAGAGCAGAAACCTATTTTCTACATAAGCAAAACCTTGCTGGATGCCGAATCTAGGTATCCGTTGATGGAAAAATTGGCATGCGCGGTCGTAACATCGGCCCGAAAACTAAGACCATATTTCCAATCCCACACGATTGTCATCCTCACGACTTTTCCCTTGCGGACAATTTTGCATAGCCCAAGTCAATCAGGTCGATTGGCTAAGTGGGCGGTCGAGTTGAGCGAGTATGACATCGAATACCGACCAAGGACGAGCGCAAAATCACAAGTGCTCGCAGACTTCTTAGTCGAACTTCCAACGGGAGCAATAACCAATGAGGAACCAAATTCCACCTGGCTCCTCCACGTCGACGGATCCTCATCCAAGCAAGGATCGGGTATCGGGATCCGTCTCACATCTCCAACGAGCGAGATCTTGGAACAATCGTTCAGGCTGGAATTCCATGCCTCAAACAACGAGGCCGAATACGAAGCATTAATCGCAGGGTTACGTTTGGCTCACGGCTTAAAAATACGTAATCTCCACGCTTACTGCGACTCCCAGTTAGTGGCCAGTCAATTCAGCGGAGAGTATGAAGCCAGAGACGAACGGATGGACGCGTACCTCAAACTGGTCCAAGGTCTAGCTCAAGACTTCGACTGTTTCGCCCTTACCCGGATCCCCCGTTCCGAGAATGTCCAGCGGACGCCCTCGCGGCCTTAGCATCAAGCTCCGATCCAGGACTCAAAAGGGTAATTCCAGTCGAATTCATCGAACATCCAAGTATCGGACCACCAGTCGTTGTCAATCTCATAGAGGGTCAAGACGACGAGGAAGAAGAAGTTACGATACCACCATCATCGGAGCAATCTAATTACGGCTGTGATACCCCATGGCTTCAGACGATTCGAGACTACATTATCGACGGGCAACTGCCCGCCGAAAAATGGGCAGCTCGCAAGATCCGAACACAGGCCGCACGCTACGTAACAGTGGACGGCGAAATCTACAAATGGAGACTCTCCGGACCACTCTTGACGTGCCTGGAAGGAGAAAAGGCAAGGAAAGTAATGGAGGAAATACATTCCGGCTCATGCGGCAACCATTCCGGCGGAAGATCGCTGGCCGTGAAAATCAAACGCCACGGATACTATTGGCCAACAATGATCGGAGATTGCGAGAAATTCGCACGAAAATGCGAAAAATGCCAAAGGCATGCGCCAACTATCCGACAACCGGCCGAAGTTCTTTCTTCCATCACATCGCCTTATCCTTTTATGCGCTGGGCCATGGATATCGTCGGACCTCTGCATAATTCAAAGCAAAAGCGTTTCCTTCTAGTCCTTACCGATTTTTTCTCAAAATGGGTAGAGGCGGACTCATACGCAAGTATAAAAGACGTCCAAGTCGAGAATTTCGTATGGAAAAACATCATCTGTAGGCATGGAGTTCCTTACGAAATCGTAACCGATAACGGGTCTCAATTCATTTCCACCCGATTCGAGGCATTCTGCGAAAAGTGGAAGATACGACTCAACAAGTCAACTCCCAGATATCCGCAGTGCAACGGACAGGCTGAAACAATCAACAAGACCATTCTCGACGGACTGAAGAAACGCTTGGAGGCCAAAAAAGGTAGATGGGCCGACGAACTCGAGGGAGTCCTCTGGTCTCACCGTACCACCCCAAGGCGAGCAACGGGAGAAACTCCCTTCGCCCTGGTATACGGCACAGAATGCATGATTCCCGCGGAAGTAGAATTTCCCGGTGTTCGAAGAAGGTTCTTACCTGAACGAGAGGAACTCAACAATGCTATGCTCTTGGACGACCTCGACCTCATTAACGAACGCCGGGATCGAGCGCTCATCCGAATTCAAAACTACCAGCACGCCGCTGCGAGATACTATAATTCCAACGTACGGAATCGTAGGTTCAATCAGGGAGATCTGGTCCTTCGCAAAGTCTTCCAAAACACCGCTGAACGAAACGCGGGAAAACTCGGAGCAAACTGGGAAGGTCCCTATAAAATCGAAAAAGTCGTCCGACCAGGTTCTTACGAAATAGCCAACATGCAGGGCATAAAAATCCCTAGAACCTGGAATGCGATGCATCTCAAAAAATACTATCACTAAACAAACCAACTCGCAATCACTGAACTACGAGACGGCTTGATCTCCGCAAGGAGTACGTAGGCAGTTTGCCGAAAGGCAAATTCAGCTGTCCCCCCTCATTAAAAAGGGGGGGGAGTGGGTACGTATACTCGTATACTCCCAAAAAATCGAAAAACTTCTTACCACACTTTTGGTGTTTTCGACTTATCAAAACATCCTCACCCGCGAAATCGCAACGAGGTCTTCGGAAGTCAGTCGGCCGCTTGGGAGAATCAACCTTTAGCATCGCGAGACGTCGCAAAAGATGCCTCAAAGTTGGTTTCTTCCGAGCAAACGAAATCTCCGCAAAAAGACACATACATACACACATTAACATTTATTTTGCGCAAAATAATCAAAACAACGGCACACGCCATCAAGTCCGATGCTGATCACATCGAACTCACAAACGTCCTAAACAGACATAGACATCTCACGGAGATGACTCTCTTACATCCGACACAAGGATAATAGCGCTATAAAAGAAATCCGAAATTTTGGTCTAGCACTTCCGGTCTCCGGAGAGATGCTCGATTCGTATCAAACAAGTCGTATAAGCCGAGAACTTTTCGCGGACTTTACATCGATACGAATCAGGAAGAAATCGCGACAGGAAAAACGATAGCCGGTTAGTCACCGCACAATCCTTAAACCGAAAGTAAACCTAGGTCTTGCCCTAAACCCAGCGCACTGGTCTCTAACATCTCAAAGGCATGATATCAAAAGATACGAGATTCTTAAACCACGCCTCTATGTTTACGTTCGATACCTTCAGCACCCCCGCAGAGTTCACATCTCGTGGAAGAACTCTCGAAACAGGTCTCGAATAAAACATTCCACAATTGAAGAAGGATATGAGACGACAACTCATCACCTTCCTCCCCACTATTCACAAATTCATAAAAAGCGTTATCCGATTATCATATCATAAAGCCGCAGAGCGGCAGGGATTCAAAGCCACACACGGCCAGTCCCGAAATACAAACAAGGCCATTCAAGGCCGAAACATAAAAATATAAAAAAAATCTCTCGCAAGAGATCTAACCCAAGTCACCCTCAGAACTTACGCCCCCTCTTCACCCGCTGCCTCGTCCGAGCCTGGAGCCACGTCGCTTCCGTTCTCTCCGACCATCGGGTCTTTCCCCTCTGGGTCTTCTGAACACGTCGGAAGGAAGCACGCGGATTTCAGGTCGGCTAGGATGAGACTGAAATCCCCATCCTCGGCCGCCATATCTCCCTTGCAGCCGGACAGCCGGGCCTCTTCAGCCTCCAAGGTCGAGGGAGTCTCACTTTGGAACGACCGAACTACGGCCATCCCGCCCTCAATCGTCGCCAAAGCGAGATCCCTGCTCCGGATACAATCGAGAGAACCCAGGGAAGCAGAAATCCTCGCCAAGCGAGCTTGAAACTCCGCACGAAGAGCATCCGTAGCCTCTTGGATCCCGCGGCGCGCTAGTCCCGCGTCACTCTCGATCTGACGCTGGAGTCGGCGCACCTCCGAGGATTTGGCCTTCCTGGCCTTCTTTTCCTTGAGCAAGGAACTCGCCGTCTTCCCAAGGTCCCTCTCGAGCTCTCCTATCGCAACCTCGAGCTTCGACACTTTCGCAGAGTGAGAGTCCTCGACAGCCGTCAACATAGCCTCGGTTTCGGACCATCTGCCCTGAAGCTCCACCAACTCCCCGGAAAGGCGACTGGTCTCGGAACCACATTCGCTGATCATCCCATCGATCAACGATATGAACTGCGAACGGTAAAAATTCTTAAGACTAAGTCCGTGAAAAGAATGCAAGAAAAACGATCGAGAATTCAAACAAGAAACAAACCTTTCCGCAAAGTCCCGATGCTAGGCTCGATCCACCTCGCTGCGAAGTCTCTCCATCACCGCTCTTGGCAAGTTTCCTTTTTCGACTCTTAGGCTGAGTAGCCAGGACAGCACTAGGAGCACGCAATGCCAGGACGATTTCTTTTCTGGCTGGAGGCGGAGGCATAGAGTCAGCGGCTTTCTCTCTGTCCTCGACGAGGATCGGAGTCGTAGAAGATCCTGCAGGAAGGGCTTGCGGGAGAAGAGCCGCGACATCGGTCCCATGACACGGAGCAACGACCTGCGCGGAAGAAGACGGAAACTCGGAGCCAGTTTGAGCCAATCCTTTCTCGGCTTGGCGACGAACTAGTTTCTCTCGGAAAGAAAGATGACCGGCAACACAAGCCGGCGCTTCCGCCGGAGAAGTTGGAACCGGAGCCGGGGAAGTGGCCTCACCCATCTCGACGTCGGAATCCTTCTTATCACCTTGGGAAGAAGACATGTTGAGAAGAAAGTTATGAAACTAGAGAGGGTTTTGAAGAAATGAAGAAGGGAAGGTGTGAAGAAAATGAATGACAAGAGCTCACTACTTATAGAAGTATGGGTTCGGAATGTCGTCTCGACAACTTTTTTTCGCGGAATTTTAAATGAAAATTTCGTCTATTACACTTAACCTTGTCAAAATCACCTATCCACCCGTTAGAGTCACGACTCTAAACGGGCTGGGGGGCTAACTGTTGGGGTCTAAAACGGTTATGACAAATTTAACATCCAAAACATCCGAGGAAGAAAGTGAGAATTTATCCGAAGAGTACTTCTCGCAAAATAGACTCTTTCCTACGAAAAAGCTTTACGGAAGAAAGAATCAAGATGCCCGACAAAGGCTCGAAACGCGTCGCTGCGTAGCGACCGAGCTCGAGCCAAAGCTCGGTCGCTACGTAGCGACCGAGCGATCGTCCCGCTCGGTCGCTACGTAGCGACCAAGCTCAGCCAACCTCGGTCGCTACGTAGCGACCGAGCGATCGTCCCGCTCGGTCGCTACGTAGCGACCGAGCTCGAGCCAAAGCTCGGTCGCTACGTAGCGACCGAGCTCGAGCCAAAGCTCGGTCGCTACGTAGCGACCGAGCGATCGTCCCGCTCGGTCGCTACGTAGCGACCAAGCGCTCGTCCCGCTCGGTCGCTACGTAGCGACCGAGCGCTCGTCCCGCTCGGTCGCTACGTAGCGACCGAGCTCAGCCAAGCTCGGTCACTTTGTAGCGACCGAGCGCTCGTCCCGCTCGGTCACTACGTAGCGACCGAGCTCAGCCAAGCTCGGTCGCTACGTAGCGACCGAGCGATCGTCCCGCTCGGTCGCTACGTAGCGACCGAGCTCAAGCCAAAGCTCGGTCGCTACGTAGCGACCGAGCATTCGTCTCACTCGGTCGCTATGTAGCGACCGGGCTTGAGCCAAAGTTCGGTCGCTGTGTAGCGATTGAACCTTTCCGAACATCGATACTACACCAGTCCATGCATTCTCGTCAAACCTTCGAATGCTATCTCCCGAAGACCGTAGAAAGCTCAGTCCATGTTTCCCGCTATTCTAATTCATCGATCAAACTTTGCGGATTAGAAACCGCGGAAAACTCGTAGTAAACGTGTCGGATCGGAAAACGGCCCAAAGGGACCTAAAACACGATTCGAAGCCCATCCTACGATTTTCCTAACCAGAAGCCCGTAAACCACATCATGGTTCACGCTTGGCCCACGAGGAAGGATAAATGTCAAGTTTCCGCGGATAAATACGGAAGTTTTGAAGATAATTGTGAAGAACGGGAAAAATGGAAAATCTCCATTTTATGCTATGACGGCTTAAGGGCAGAAGAGTAAAAGCGTAAACCGACCTTGGAGCTAGTATATAAGGAGTCCTAGGCGAGGAGCAGAGAGGAGAACTTTTTCAGAGCAAACTTAGCACTTAGAGCAATTTAGGCAATTTTCCGTTTTTGTTATTTCGAGCTGCGACTCAATTAGGTTTAGCCGTCTTAGGGTTGCTAGAACTAGGAATCTCGCCGACAGCTCTCGAGCCCAGGCTTATACCTTGTTGTAACGTTCATACGCAGATTCGGAATAAGATCTACTTTGCTCTCTTTTCGATTTCTTATTTTTATCGTTGTTATTCTCGTGTTCTGATTGCTTGACGTGTGGTAATTAACAGATATCCGGGTCCTCTGGGAAACTAGGGTTTTCTTAGTTTCCTTATTTAAACGGAAATCGACAGTGTGAATTTCGGTTCCCACATATCTTGAGATCCAGATCTGGCCATAAATGACTAACATCCAGGTTCGTCTGAACCAAGTGGTTCCTTCGCGGTAAGGAGCAGGACGGACGGGGTTCATTCTGGACAGTCGGTCGGGTCTGGCTCATGCATCATTCTGGTTCCAGCACGTCCCAAGTCCTTAGACAGTTGTAGAATCCTTGCCTTAAAGAAATTTTGATCATCAAAGTTCAAGAACTGATCATACTGGCCGGCTGATCCATCAGTACGCTTGTCCGGACACTCGGCTCGGATCAGACGGACCAAAAGGGAAAGACTATGGTCTGTCTCGGTTTCCACTCGACCCAAGTGAGTTCTGGCTCGACCATCAGTCTTGGCTTGGCGAGTTGGTCGGGGAAGACGGGCTCCGGTACAGTCGGTTCGATCATCTGGATGTGGTTCCAGCCTTAGCTCCTTTCCGGCTGCACGCGGGTCGATCCGGTGCACGGCTCGGTCTGTCTGTCTGGGACAAGCGTCTGTCTGAACCTCGGTTGGAATGACCTGATCGTCCTGAACTCCATCCTGGCCTGGTTCCATGTACTGAGGCGCATCATTTCCTCCCTCTTTAAAAGGATTTGTCCACAAATCTGGATCATCTGCAAGAAAAGGGAATAGATCAGAAACATTAAAGCTCGAAGAAATGTCATACTTACCTTGCAAGTCAAGCTGATAAGCATTGTCATGGATTTTCTTAAGGATCTGAAAAGGACCATCGACCCTTGGCATGAGTTTGGACTTTCTTTCTTCTGGGAATCTTTCCTTCCTAAGATGAACCCAAACAAGATCACCCTCCTCAAAAATGACCTTCTTTTTCTTCTTGTTTGCCTTCCTTGTGTACACCTCGGTCTTGGCTTCAATGTTGGCACGAACTGTCTCATGCAACTTCTTGATTGTATCAGCTTTCCTTTTGCCATCTGTACTAACTCTTTCACTCAAAGGCAAGGGCAAAAGATCAAGTGGAGATAAGGGATTGAAACCATAAACAACCTCAAAAGGAGAGAATTTAGTAGAAGAATGCAATGAGTGATTGTAAGTGAATTCATCATGAGGCAAACATTTTTCCCAAAGTCTAAAATTTTACTTAACCAATGACCTAAGCAATCCAGACAAGGTCCGGTTCACAACCTCAGTTTGACCATCAGTTTGAGGATGACAAGTAGTGGAAAACATCAATCTAGTTCCTAGCTTAGACCATAACGTTTTCCAAAAATAACTAAGGAACTTAGCATCACGATCAGAAACAATGGTCTTCGGCATTCCGTGCAATCTAACAATTTCCCAAAAGAATAGATGAGCAACTTGCACAGCATCATCAGTCTTATGACAAGGTATGAAATGAGCCATTTTAGAGAATCTATCGACCACAAGAAAGATAGAGTCTCGACCAGATTTAGATCTAGGCAATCCAAGCACAAAGTCCATAGATATGTCTACCCAAGGATGAAAAGGAATGGGAAGAGCAAAATACAAACCTTGGTTTTTGGATTTAGACTTGGCTTTCTTGCAAACCACACATCGGCCACAAATCTTTTCCACATCCTTCATCAAGCTCGGCCAATAGAAGTGCTCATACACCACCTTGTGCGTTTTCTTGACTCCAAAGTGTCCCATAAGGCCTCCTCCATAAGCTTCCCTAAGAAACAACTCCCTCAAAGAACATTGGGGCACACACAAATGGTTATCAAAGAATAAAAATCCAGAAGCTTGATAGTACTTTCCATAGGCCGTCTTGGAACACTTTCTGAACACTTCTTTGAAATCCGAATCAGTTGCATAAAGATCTTTGATAAATTCGAAACCAAGCAACTTTGTTTCAAGAGCTGAAAGAAGAACATACCTCCTGGACAAGGCATCAGCCACCACATTGTCCTTACCTTGTTTGTACTTGATCACATAAGGAAAGGTCTCAATGAACTTGACCCAACGGGCATGTCTCTTGTTCAGCTTCTGCTGGCCCTTAAGGTCTTTCAAGGACTGATGATCCGTGTGGATCACAAACTCTTTTGGCCAAAGATAATGTTGCCATGTCTGAAGAGCCCTCACCAAAGCATACAACTCCTGGTCATAAGTGGGGAAGTTGAGCGTGGCTCCTCCAAATTTCTCACTGAAGTAAGCAATGGGTTTCCTATCCTGCATCAGAACAGCACCAATACAAACACCCGAAGCATCACATTCGATCTCAAAAGTCTTAGAGAAATCAGGGAGAGTAAGCAAAGGAGCATGAGTTAACTTCCCTTTTAGAATCTGGAATGCCTCTTCTTGGGCTTGTTCCCACTTGAACTCCACGTTCTTCTTGATCACCTCAGTAAGCGGAGCGGCTATGGTACTGAAATCCCGGACGAACCGTCTGTAGAAGCCAGCTAGACCATGGAAACTTCTTACTTCGCCCACGGTCGTTGGACTCGGCCCATCTCGGATGGCTTTGATCTTTTCCTCGTCCACTCTAAGTCCATCAGCACCTACAACAAAGCCTAAGAACACCACATGATCTGTTCCAAAAGAGCATTTTTCAAGATTTGCAAAAAGTTTTTCTCTCCGTAGGACATCAAGAACAGTTTTCAAGTGTATCTTATGATCATCAAGGTTCTTGCTGTAGATGAGAATATCATCAAAGTAAACAACCACGAAATGACCAATGAAAGATCTCAAGATATGATTCATCAAACGCATAAAAGTGCTAGGTGCATTAGTAAGACCAAATGGCATGACAAGCCACTCATACAATCCTAGTTTCGTCTTAAATCCAGTTTTCTATTCATCACCTTCTTTCATTCTAATTTGGTGATAACTACTTTTTAAATCAATCTTAGAGAAAACTGATGAACCATGCAACTCATCTAGCATGTCATCAAGCCTAGGAATGGGATGCCTATACTTTACCGTAATGTTGTTGATGGCACGACAGTCCACACACATGCGCCAAGATCCGTCCTTTTTGGGCACTAGGAGGACAGGAACGGCACAAGGGCTGAGGCTCTCCCTGATATGTCCTTTCTCCAGAAGATCACCAATCTGCTTCTGAAGTTCCTTGGTCTCAACTGGGTTGGTTTGATAGGCTGGCCGGTTCGGTAGAGAGGCTCCCGGGACGAAGTCGATCTGATGTTCTATGCCTCGAACTGGTGGCAATCCCTTAGGATTCTCATCTGGAAAAACATCAGAAAAGTCCTGCAAAACATCTAGCAACATCAGAAGGTGAAGCCATAAGAGATTCTTTATACACAAGTAAAAGAAATGGCTTTTGAGAGCAAAGAGACCTCTTAACCTAACTTTGTTTGATGAAGAAGTTGGAGTTTCGTTGAGATGACTCTGGTTCGTCCGGCTTAGGCTCTTGGTCGCGGTTCTTCTTGAGTTGGACCTGATGTTGGTGAACCTTTAATGGAGACAAGGGCACCAGCGTGATCTTCTTTCCTTTATGGTCAAAGGAGTGTCGGTTTGTGAAGCCATCATGCACGGCTCTCTTATCAAACTGCCATGGACGGCCCAGAAGGATGTGACAAGCGTCCATAGGAAGAACGTTGCAAACAACCTCATCCTCATATCGTCCGATGGTAAGAGGGACCGTGACTTGTTCCTTAACATACTGTTCACCGGTTTCATTGAGCCATTCCAACCTGAAAGGACGAGAAAGAGGTCGAGTAGCCAGCCCTAGCTTCCTGACAAGAGTATCACTACCAACATTAGTACAACTCCCACCATCAATGATCAAAGAACAAACTTTTTCAGAGATTAAACAACGAGAATGAAAAAGATTCTCCCTTTTGTTCTTTTTCATTGGTTTTGGGCTTAACACTCAAGGAACGTCTAGTGACCAGTAGTGGTCCGTGAGCTGGATAGTCAAAGCGGTCCTCCTCATCAAAGATCGGCTCAGAATCAATGTCAAAGGCCGTGCCAAGGTCGTCGTCCATGTGGCCATTCGCGTGGCCGTCCGTCTCATCGAAGATGGGATCGTTCCAAGCCTTACTAGCAACAAGCAAGGGTCCATGATGTGGGTAGTCAAAGGACTCCTCTTCCTCATCAAAGATAGGACCAAGATCCTCCTTGTTCTCTTGCTCGTCCTCGGACTCAACCTCTCCATTCTCCATGAGAATCATTACTCTTTGGTTCAGACATTTGTTGGCATAGTGTCTTAGGCCTTGACACTTGAAGCATCTGATGTCTCTTGCACGGCTAGGATTCTCAATAGCTTTTCCTTTGTCAACACGAGCAGGAACATCAGTCTTTAAAGCTGTATTTGTTGTGGCGGAAGACTTACCTTTGTCTTGATAACTCGGCTTAGGAGTAAAGGACGATTTAGGAGCAAAGGCCGGTTTTGAGTAGCTCTTTCTTTTGACCTGTTGTTGGATCAGGATGGCTTTGTACAACATTTGCTCCACAGTTCCATACTCTTGAAGCTCCATGCGATCTTGGATGTCTCGGTTAAGGCCAGATAGGAACCTAGCCATAGTGGCGTCCACGGGCTCGTCTACATCGGCCTTGATCATCAAAGTTTCCATCTCCTGGTGGTAGTCTTCCACGGACTTAGTGCCTTGAAGCAAGCGTCGGAGTTTCTGGTGGAGGTCTCGGTGATAATGAGCAGGAACAGATCGTCTCCTCATCAGCATGGAAAACTCATCCCATGTCTCAATCGGTCTCTCACATGTTCTCCTCCTGTGGGTCACAACTTGATCATACCAATTAATAGCATAGCCAGAGAATTCAGTAACAGCTATTCTAAATTTCTTAAGTTCAGAAAAGTTTTGACAATCAAAGACATGTTCAATTTTTCTTTCCCATTCAAGAAAAACATCAGGATCATTTTTACCCTCAAAAGGTGCGATTTTTAGTTTCAATCCACTTAAGCTATCATTATGATATACCATGATTTTCACCCGTTTTTATACATGGTATATGAAGGTTTTAAGATGTATTAATCATGTTTTAGAGTCTTTTCAAAGCAATTACAGGTTTATTCACCTAATGGAAGGAAATGATACTTTTGGGACATTTTGGAATATTTTTACGCAAGGAAAATCGATCGACGCTTGAAGAGTAACATCGGTCGATCATAATCACTTACCATCGATCGACAAACATACATGTGCATCGATCGATGCTTAGTCGCACGAATGAGATCGCGAATTTAAAAGATTTCATTTCCCAGAAGATCTATTATTTGCAATTTAAGTTCCTAGCCGCCTGTTAGGCTATATGTACTAGGGTTTTGTATCATTTTAGGCAGACACTTGCAAAAAGACCTAGTTTGGAGAATGAGCATTTTGGCTACCATTAGAAGAGCTTAGGATTGGAGAGATAGATCTGAGACTGCAAAACAGAGAAGATCTTGAACTCCTTTATTTCTATTACTCTATCTATTTGTGTTCTATGTTTCATTTGAGTTTATTTCACACCATCATGACTTTGTCTCTCATGAATATGTTTGAGTAAACCAATTGTTAGATTTAGGTTTCTCACCATGGTTGAAATTATGTACTGCTAATATGACTATTAAAAAGGCGTTTTGATTGTTCTTTCATTGCTTGTGAACTTAATGCTAAAATTGAGATTGATCACCTTCATTTTATATCTTAGGATTAATTGAGTCCAACTAACCGTTTCCGCTCAACAATGGTGTAACGGTCGACGTACATCAAGTCACATCGATCGACACTCTCTCGAGATCAAAATACGACAGTTGAGATCCGAGATCTAGTGAAGATAACCTATCCGGTTAAATCATTGTTTAGTTCAAAAACCATCAAACCCTTTAGTCTAAACTAAGTGCATACATTTCATACCTGAGATTTACCTGAATCTAGCTGCTTTCCCATTCTTGAAACCGCTTCAATTCAATCTATTGAATCACTATTGTTTTCGATTTATCATTTACTGCTTTTAAAACTATTAAAACCTTTTAGTCTATCTTCATTTCTAATTATTTAAGTCTGTTTAGTAATCCTAGAGTCTCTGTGGATTCGATCCCTAAGTACTACATATGAACCTCTTTTGATGAGAGTAACACTCTTTAGGGTAATTTGAGTGATATCAAATTTGGCGCCGTTGTTGGGGACTCTTTCTTATTACCATTAGATTTAATTTAGAATTTAGTATAGACTTGTTACGAAAAACTTGTTAAAGTTTTCTTCCTTAATCTGTTACGCAGACACGGAGAATGGAGAACACAGAGCGTGACCAACCATCGATCGACGGAGACACGTTTCCATCGAGCGACGTTGAGTCAGAAGAATCGACCGATACGGAGCTGCCAACATCGATCGATACCGTCCAGCCAGAAGCAGGTAAGTTTTCTCTTACCAAGTCCGCTAATGAGAAAGTAGTCCAAACTGAACTAAATGGTCAAACGAGCAATGAAGCTAGCCAAACTGAACAGGGGACTGAAATCCCTGTTAAGGAAAATTCCACCTTAACTAAAAGTGAAGATATAAAATTGTCCATACAAGACTATCTTGATCCTGGTAAGACCTATTCCAGTAGGTCCTCTATCAAAATACCAGGAGACGATACCAAGAAATCTACGTTTAACGCAGATTACTACCGCATGGTTCGTCAAAACCCATTACGTGGATCCCTCCCAGAGCACCCACAAGATCACATTGAAACTTTGGAAGAATTAATACCAGATGAATATGATCGTTGCAAACTATTCTCATTCTCCCTAGAAGGAGAAGCCCTCAGGTGGTTAAACTGTTTGGCAGCAGGAACACTCACTTGTTGGGAAGAGATTAGAAGTGCCTTCCTTAGAGAATTTTTCACTGATGAACGCTACTGGGAAGTAAGAAAGCAAATTTCTACATTTCGCCAAGGTCCACGCGAATCGTTTAAAAACGCCTGGGGAAGATTCAGAGGCTATGAACTTGAATGTCCCCATCATGGTTATTCAGAAACACAACTTCTTAACATCTTTTATGGAGGTGTTAACTTGAGCTATAAAACCACACTCGATACAGCGAGTGATGGAAATTTCATCACTAGGAATCCCAAAGAAGCTAGACGTCTTATCAAGATTATGACAACGGGAAGATCCTATGAAATGATGGATGAAGAGATAGAAAAAGCCACAAGTCCAAAAGACAATTCTGATTTGATAGAAATTAAGAATTCCCTTAAATCCCTTCATTCCTTTCTTCAAAACAAACACCGATCTGATATAGCCCAGATCGACGACAACGCTTTGTCTGACACCGATGATTATTTGGATGACAGAATGAATTGTTCCAATCCCTACTATGTGCTTCATGTCGATAGCTTTACCCAAGGCTATGACACTGCTGTAAAATCACATACCGGAAGATAGAGGTTCAATATCAGACAAGCTCTTACTGGCAACCGTAAGACAAAATCGGAGTTTTACGGAAAAATAAATATGGTTTACGGAGAATTAATGGAGAAAGCAGATTCTTTGGGAGAACTAATCCGAAAATTAGAAGGTCAAGTAGCTGAGATTGCAACTGCCATAAAAAGAGATGCTGGATATCTTCCCGGAAGAACTGATTTAAACCCGAGACGTCAAGTCAGTGCCGTAATGCTGCGCAACGGGAAAAACCTCGCAGCAGATACGAGGAATAACACAGATGTTGGAAAACCTGACGACACTGACAAGACCGGAAAAAGCAACTCTCATCCTATTCTTCTTAACAATCTTGACCCAAATCCATCTCAAGAGAACCGGAAAACCACCGCTGAAAAGGCTAAGGAAAAGGCAATAGACTTAGAATTAGAAGAAGATACAGAGATTGAGGACGAAATCTATCAACAGTACGGAACTGACGTCGATCGACCTGAAAGACCTACCATCGATCGACAACCTGAAAAACCCGTCGATCGACGGTCTACTCAACCCGAACCCATAATTGAAAGAGTCTATAGAACTTTACCCCCTTTTCCTCCTAAAACGCAAACTAAGAAATCATTAGAGAACGCGATCTGCAAGAAAGCCTTAGATAAGATTTCTGTTGAGATGTCCCTTAGTGATGCTATAAAAATAGCACCTTCGATTAAGAAGTATATAAAGGACATGACATCTCCAAACTACCCAATTGCAGAACATTGCGTTATGATGATTTTAGTAGAAGTACGTGCTATGATTAAAGGAGAAACTCCAACAAAGAGACCAGATCTTGGTACTTTTGTCCTAGATTGTAAAATAGAAAACACGCGCTTTCCTAGATCATTATGTGACCTCGGCTGTAGCGTGAACCTTATGCCTTACTCTGTTGCAGAAACGTTAGGATATAAAGAGTTTATGCCAACTCCGATCACCCTGGTTTTAGCTGATAGATCTATTAGGGTACCCGAAGGAATTCTCGAAGATGTTCCCATAAAGATTAACGATTGCATCGTGCCTACGGATTTTGTTGTGTTGAAATACAGACAAGAACCCAAAGACCCCCTCATTCTGGGTCGGCCATTCCTAGCTACAGCTGGAGCAATCATTGACGTTAAAGAAGGACGAATTAATTTGAACATAGGGGATATCTCGATGACTTTTGATATGGAAAAACTGATTAAGCGACCCCTAATAGATGACCAGGCCTTCTACGTGGAAAAAGTTTCTGAGGATGAAAAGGACTCTTTCCTAAACATGTGTTCAGACAACCCCTTAGAAGACACCCTTAACCACATGGGAAATGAAATTTTCAGCATATCAGATAGGACAGACGATTACATGCGACTAATGGACGCTAGCATCGAAGTTGCAAACGTAGAAGAAAATGACGACTCAGAAGTTGTCATCGATCGATACCTACAAGATACCGTCGATCGACAACCTCCCTCACAATCAAATTGTTCTAAAGATAAAGCACCAAAGGTAGAATTAAAACCTCTACCCAGCGCTCTTAAGTACTCTTACCTTTATGACCAGTCCTACCCTGTTATCGTCAACGCCAATCTCACTAGCGGAGAACTTGCTTTATTGCTAAATAAATTACGTAAGTACAGGAAAGCGATCGAATATTCTCTCGATGACATTCATGGAATCTCTCCCAATCTTTGCATGCATCGAATCAACTTGGAAGATGACGCTAAAACGTCAATAGAGCAGCAAAGGAGATTAAATCTGAATCTAAAAGAAGTAGTAAAAAAGGAAATTATAAAACTCCTTGATGCTGGAGTTATTTACCCTATTTCGGATAGCAAATGGGTAAGCCCCGTACATGTTGTACCCAAAAAGGGAGGTATCACTGTAGTGAAGAATGAAAAGGACGAACTCATTCCAACTCGCACCGTTACTGGTCATCGGATGTGTATTGATTATAGGAAATTGAATGCCGCTACTAGGAAAGATCATTTTCCCCTTCCCTTTATTGATAAGATGCTGGAGAGATTAGCTAATCACCAGTATTATTGTTTTCTTGATGGATATTCCGGATTTTTCCAAATTCCTATACACCCGGATGATCAAGAAAAGACAACGTTTACATGCCCCTATGGAACTTTCGCATATAGCAGAATGCCATTTGGTCTATGTAACGCCCCCGCCACTTTCCAACGTTGTATGATGAAAATCTTAACGGATATGATCGAGGACTTCATGGAAGTATT
The DNA here is from genome assembly GCF_020379485.1 of Brassica napus. NCBI lineage: Eukaryota > Viridiplantae > Streptophyta > Magnoliopsida > Brassicales > Brassicaceae > Brassica > Brassica napus. The sequence continues at coordinate 23,500,791 of NC_063442.1, read as the reverse complement.
CATGGATGACTTTTCAGTCTACGGATCAGATTTTAAGAGTTGCCTCGACAATTTATGCAAAGTATTGGAAAGATGCGAAGAAAAAACCTTGTCCTAAACTGGGAAAAATGTCATTTCATGGTTAACGATGGAATAGTGTTAGGACATAAGGTTTCCGCCGCTGGTATAGAGGTAGATAGAGCTAATATTGAAGTAATGACCAGTTTACCTCCACCCAAAACTGTTAAAGACGTGCGAAGTTTTCTCGGACACGCCGGATTTTACAGGAGATTTATACTGGACTTCAGCAAAATCGCTAGACCTTTAAATAACCTATTATGCAAGGATATTAAATTCGATTTTACCCCTGAATGCATGAAAGCTTTTGAAGATTTAAAGAAATCCCTTATCACTGCCCCCGTCGTACAAGCCCCCGACTGGAATCTTCCTTTCGAAATCATGTGCGATGCGAGCGATTTCGCAATTGGAGCAGTTTTAGGCCAAGGAAAGACAAAAAGCTACATGCCATTTACTACGCCAGCCGCACGCTTGATGAAGCGCAACGGAATTACGCAACAACAGAAAAGGAACTATTAGCTGTAGTTTACGCTTTTTAAAAATTCCGTCAATACTTGATTGGCTCACGAGTGATAGTTCACACTGATCACGCTGCCATCAAATGTTTAATGCAAAAGAAAGATGCTAAACCTCAACTCATACGCTGGCTTCTACTACTCCAAGAGTTTGACATTGAGATTAAAGATAAGAGAGGAGTGGATAATGGAGTCGCTGACCATCTTTCCCAGATAAGAATAGAGGATGATGTCCCTATTGACGATTTCTTCCCCCAGAGAATGTTGCACACATAGACACATCTTTCGTCGGTCAAATATCTCTCACATCTGAAGATCTATCGATCGATGAGAGAGATGGCATATCGGTCGATTCACGTAGAAATACATCGATCGATGACGAGACTGATATAACTTCTCAACTCTCCAATAACCAAGATCACGAACCCCCGTCTATTAAGATCAACTTCAATTTACAAGTTAATGTTTCCGGTGATGAGATTAATCTTATACCTGAGGAATTATCACAACGGGAGGTATACGCGATTGGTAGAAACTCGGATAACCGACCCTGGTATGCCGACATAGTTAACTATTTGGCAGCTGAGGTTGAGCCAGACGAACTCAAGGGATATATGAGGAAGAAATTTTTCAGAGAAGTAAGACGCTATCATTGGGATGAACCTTACCTCTATAAACATTGTTCTGATGGCATATACAGACGATGCGTATCAGAAGCTGAAATTCCGGACATTATTTACCAATGTCATGCAGGACATTTCGCTACCTTTAAAACGGTTTCGAAAATTCTCCAAGCAGGATTTTGGTGGCCGATCACTTTTCGCGATGTCCACGCATTTATAACCCAATGTGACAGATGCCAAAGACGTGGAAAATCAGCAAAAGACACGAAATGAAACAGAAGTTCATTCTTGAAGTCGAAGTCTTTGATTGCTGGGGTATCGATTTTATGGGACCCTTCCCGTCTTCATATGGAAACAAATATATACTAGTCGCTGTAGACTACGTATCCAAATGGGTCGAAGCAGTAGCTTCTCCTACCAACGCGCATCTGTGGTTATTAAACTCTTCAAGAGTATAATTTTTCCAAGATTTGGAGTTCCAAGAGTAGTCATTAGTGACGGTGGAACTCATTTCCTCAACAAAATCTTTGATAGATTGCTTAAAAAGAATGGTGTTCATCATAGAGTAGCCACACCTTACCACCCACAAACCAGTGGACAAGTAGAAGTCTCTAACTGGCAAATTAAGGAAATCTTAGAGAAAACCGTAGGAACCTCCAGAAAAGATTGGTCTAGGAAACTAGATAATGCACTTTGGGCCTACAGGACCGCCTACAAAACGCCGTTAGGAACAACACCATTCCACCTCCTTTATTGCAAATCATGTCATTTACCAGTCGAACTGGAACACAAAGAAGCTTGGGCTACCAAACTTTTGAACTTTGATATCAAACCAGCTGCAGAAAGGAGACTCATCCATCTTAACGAGCTTGATGAAATTAGACATTTAGCTTTCGAAAATTCGAAAATTTATAAAGAAAGGACTAAAGCCTATCACGATAAAAATATCATATCCCGGCACTTCGAACCGGATGATCAAGTCCTCCTTTATAACTCTAGATTAACTTTATTTCCTGGAAAGCTAAAATCTCGTTGGTCTGGACCTTTCACAGTAACAAACGTTCAACCCTCCGTAGCTATCACCTTACAAAATGATGTAGGCCATGAATTTACAGTGAACGGCCAACGAGTTAAGCATTATTGGGCAAAACCACCAGCAAAAGTACCCGTGGTGCTGTATGAACCTGATAATTAGTTTAATCAAGAAGTTGAACTAAAGACTTAAAAATTAAGCGCTGAATGGGAGGCAACCCATTTTATTTCAAATATATATATATATATATATATATATATATATATATATATATATATATATATATATATATATATATATATATATATATATATATATATTTAATAGTAATTTTTTTTTTAGTAATTTCCGTATTTCTTCTTATTATTAGCAATATTTAGGAGATTAAGAAATTAGGATTTGTCTTTAAAGAGGACATCGATCGACGAGGCATCACTGCCATCGATCGATGCAGGCATATCGACGGTTAAAACACGTATTTCACTTGATATCAGCCCATTCCTCTTCCTCATTCACAACCGAAACCGAAAACAAAAACACCCCTTTTCTCTCTCGATTCTTGATGGAATTCGTCCGTTCTTCGCCCTAATACACTCGATTTTTCACTCTGTAACTGTTAAATCCACTCTCGAAACCAACATTCAAGGTATGCACTCGAAATTTTCAATTTTTCAAAAAATTAGGGTTTTCGTTTTGAGTTGGACTAGAACGCTTGACTTGGTGTGATTGAGAGATGTTTTTGTAGTTCATATTGCATATCTAGAGTTCGGTTTGTGATTTCTTTGCCTTTTAACTTCTATAAATGCGATTTGGAGTTGAGTGATGTTGCAGGTTTCGCGATTCGACATCGGTCGATATGAACTCGTTCGCATCGACCGATGCTTTCTTACCCGATTGTTCCGACACGACAATATCGATCGATGTTCAGTATAACCCATCGATCGATACTACCTTTTATCGAAAATGCTAATTTTCTTTTCTCCTTGGTTTCAGATGAGCAGTTCAGAAACAAACGCACGAAACAGAGAAATCAGGTCGAAAAGAAGGTTTGACGAGACTAGCAGCTCCACCAACCCACAGCGCCCTCCATGGCCTCACACCGAAAACACACCCTTCGATGTCTCGGGCTATGATGATCCTAAAGCAGCGATCAACAGCAACGATTGCCGTCACCGTCCCCTGTCTGACAACTGGGACGACTACGACAGCCTCTTCTACAATGCTTGGCTGGAAGTCTCTATCGAGCCCACCAAATTCCTCGACCGACGCATCCTAAAGAAGCTCGGGATCGAGAGAGATATTCAGGACATGATCACACAGCTCGGACTCGGCACCATGCCCTCTCGCGCTTACGACCTCTATCCCGATCTCGTCCGCCAGTTCATGGCCACTATCGAGGTCACCTACAGGACCTCATCAGCGAGGGTAGCGGGAGATGGTACTTTGACCTTCTTCGCTAGAGGGACACGCTACATGATCACTATCACCGAGCTCTGCCGCATCTACGGTTTCGATGAGAGCATCGCCTCCTACACGGTCCCACCTTTCCCACACCTCGAGAGATTCTGGGACATCGTCGGCACAAACGTTTGGGACACAAACAGGGCCGTGCTATCAGACATCCACCATCCTGCACTTTGCTACTTTCTACGGCTCCTTGCAAACACACTGGTCTGCAAGATGGAGCCCAACAAGGTCAGGATAAAGGAGCTCACACTACTTTTCTGTGCAGTGAACGGCGTGGTGGATTTGGTTGAGTTGGATGAAGACGGCGAAGTAAGCCCGCCGAACCTCGGAGCTGTCTTTGCCGCGCACTTGGTGGAGTTGAAGAAGAAGCCTTTCAACAGCAAGGGTAAGAAGAAGGAGACAGTTGGGAGTCTTCTGACCCCGATTTTCCAGTACCTCGGCATCCGCCTCGACCCTCACTCTGCCGACCACGCCTTCCTCGACGAGCAGCACTTGGTGCACTCGCTATGGCTCGAGGAAGGGAAACTCTGGCGTTTCAGGATCCGCGATGAGCATCGCCTTCTACCCCTACCGGATAGGAGGATCACTGATTCCGGGAACAGCGTGGAGCAGCTTCGATGCATGCCAGACGAGGCATTCCTCCGCAACCCCCAGAACATGTCACGCCGACCTCCCAGCATTCGCCGTACTAGAGCTCAGGACGCACAGGCACCGCCTCTCCCCGACTTCCCGAACATACCGGACATCCCCATGCACGACCAGGGAGACTTTCAGAGGTTCGTGGTGGACGCTCTTCAGGCCATCTGGGCTAGAGTGTCTTGTCGGAGCAGGAGAGCCACAGGAGCGCAGGCACCAGCACCAGCAGCAGCACGCAGGGACCCTTCCCCGGAGGACGATGAGGCGACTGAAGAGGACACCGACTAGTCCTCATATTTCTATCTCTTATTTTTCTACTATGGACTTGTTTATTTATTATCTGAACTTGTAGGATTTATGTTCTTAAACTTATATTTTATGTCTGAGGATGCTTATTATTTCTTATGCGTGGTTGGCTAACAGAGCTAACATTAGGCAAGGAACTTCAAGTTCGACTCCAAGCACATGCAAATTTATGTGCTTCGCCATCGATCGATATGGAGAGGATTACACCGATCGATTCTCGGTGAGTAACATCGATCGATATGGAGAGGATTACATCGATCGATATGTAGTACGGATAGGTACTTCATTTTTACTCTAACATTCTCAATCATCTAACTTGCTTTTAACCTACCCTTGGGCACTTTGCACCGGGACGGTGCAATCTAAGTCTGGGGGAGGTAGTTACTAACACCACTTTCTTGAGTTTTTGTCAAAAATCTTTTCAAAAATAATTTGATCGATTCAAGAAGGGGATTATGAACTAATGATTTCAATTTGAATGTCTAACCACTTTCTAGCACCCGGGGGACTCGGAGACTGCATGGGGACTCGAAAGCTCTTAATAACCCGGGGGTATTCAGTTTCAATTTTAAGGGACCGTATTCTGCCATCCTAGGTAAGGCCACTACCGGTACCTGTTGGGATTTCGCATTCTATTGCTCGGAAACTGGTCACTATCGAGTTTTCGTGCTGCATGTTGCTTTCTGCAAAAATCCACTATCATGCTTAGAGGGTGCTGGTGTGGGTGAAAACCCAAGTGCCAGGCGTTGCTACTTTCCACGTCTGGAGAAGTAGAATATTATGTGGTGCTCCCGGACTTTTGCACTTGCTCAAGGGCAATTGTGGGAACTGAAATTCGCACTGTCGATTTTCGTTTAAATAAGGAAAGTAGGAGAACCCTAATTTCCCAGAGGTCCCGGATATCTGCTCATGCCACACGCCAAGCAATCAGAACACGAAATAAAGACGAAAAAAGATAATAAATCGAAAAGAGAGCAAAGTAGATCTTATTCCGAATTCGCGTTTGAGCGTTACAACAAGGTAAGAGCCTGGGCTACGAGAGCTGTCGGCGAGATTCCTAGTTCTAAAACCCTAAGATGGCAACAACCTAATTGAGTCACAGCTGGAATAACAAAAACAGAAAATTGCCTAAACTGCTCTAAGTGCTAAGTTTGCTGTAAAAACGTCTCTCTCCATGCCTCTCGCCTAGGACTCTATATATACTCGCTCCTAGGTTGGTTTACGTTTTTCCTCTACTGCCCTTAAGCCGTCATTGCTTGAAAATGGAGATATTCCATTTTTCCCGATCTTCGTAATTATCTTCAAAATTTCGCATTTATCCGTGGAAACTTCATATTTATCTTACCTTGCGGACCAAGGGTAAACCGTATTGCGGCTTACGGGCTGCTGGTTAAGAAATCGTAAAGTGGGCTTCGAGTAATGCCTTAGGCCCCCTTTGGGCCGTCTCCTGACTGTAAATGTTTATTACGACTTCTTTTGATAAAGAACGAACTTTCTGCGGTTTTTACCGAAAAGTTTGATTGATGACTTCGAATGGCGGAAAACATGAAATGGGTTCGCTACGGTCTTCGGGAGATAGCATTGATGGGTAGAGGAGAATGCATGGACTCGTGTCATATCGACGTTTCGGAAGAGCTCGGTGGCTATGCAGCGACCGAACGGAACGCACGCTCGGTCGCTACGTAGCGACCGAGCGGGATGCGTGCTCAGTCGCTACGTAGCGTCCGAGCGGGAAGCGTGCTCGGTTGCTATGTAGAGACCGAGCGGGACGCGTGCTCGGTCGCTACGTAGCGACCGAGCTTGGCTCGAGTTCTGTTGCTACACAGCGATCGGATAGTGTGCATGTGCGGTAGTTGTGTAATGACCGAGCTTGGTTTGTCCGTGTTCCGATCGTCATACTCGAACCTATCCGTAGCTGGTTTGTGTATGTTTCCGACAGCTTATGTTTGATCCATATAGAATTCGAACAAAGATTTATCTCGAGAACATACGTTGTGACGTTCTCTTGACCGAGCACGATTTGTTGCGGAAAGACATACTTGTATTTTGCGGAGATTTGGACGTTAACTTCATCGTAGCCGTTTTTGACCCCAACAGTTAGCCCCCCAGCCCGTTAGAATCGTGGATTTCTTGTGAGATTCTAACGCGCGGTATGGCGAGTTCAGACAAGATTGGAGTATTTGGGCGAAGTTCGTGTCCGAAAATCCGCATGTAAATAGTAATTTGCCATGCCTATAAGAAGGGAGGTAACTTCTTCATAATCTTTTCACTTGCTTATTCTCATAGAAAGTTCCCTTGAAAAAAAAAATTTCTTTTTTCTCTCTATCCTTTTCTTCTTGATTCTCAAAAGAAAATACGAAATGTCGAGTAAGAAAAGGACTTCGAAAAAAGGATCCTCGTCCGCAAACGTTCATGAAGAGCTCCTCGTGCCGAAGATAGAGTCCGTGCCTCATTCGGTAGACCCGGTCGAGAACGAGGCATGGTGGGTTGCGTGTTATGGTTCGATCACACCTCCCAAAGAGAAGTCTTTCCCGGTTATGACCCATCGTTCGGTCGAAGAAGGTGCACCAAGTAGGAGCACTAGCGTATTTCTTGGGATCATGCGGTCGTTCTACCAAATTCTGGATACGGTGGAATTCCGGGTTCCTCGTCAAGGAGAGCGCGCTAGCAGTCCCCCGGAGGGTTACTTTATTTGTTACGAAGCATTCGTAGTGCGCTGCCGCTTGTGGTTCCCGATTCCCAAAATTATTGTCCGTGTGTTGGATCGTTTCAAGGTGGCGATAAGCCAATTGAATCCCCTTAGCATCCAGCACCTCGTTGGGGTCTTGATTCTGGGCTACGAGCATGGTCTCTCCCTTACCGTCGACCACTTTGAAGCGCTTTTCAGGTTACAGATCGTCAAGGATACGGACAAGTATAGGCTGGTCCCTCGGAACTTCATGTCAGTGGTTAAGGGGTTTATTTACAACTTCAACTCATGGAAGAAGTTTTTCTACTTCGTTCGTATAGACGCTGCGTCTGTCGAAGAGAATTGAATTCCATCGTTCCGGAGGTTGCCGAATGATCGTCCCTTCATCAATCCGCTTGCTCCATTCCCTGAGGATATTATCGCAGTGAGGGATCTTCTCAGGAACGGTCCGTTTTTCTGGACTTCCTTTACGCCGTAGAGAGTTCAAAAGGCGTTGAGCTTTGTGCATCCCGGTCCTGCTCCGGGCGTGGAAACACGAAGCGACAACGAGCCTGATGACCAAGGTCTCGACGCTGCTCCCATGGTTGCGACGGGGTTGAACTCTTCGAAGGGGAAAGATATTGACCTTGGTGACATAGAGTTTTCGGTGGATGATTCTATGCTTCCAGGATGGGATCCAGACCTTGCTTACGGCGATGGAAGCGGTACGAGCGAGATCCCTATTCCGGACTTTGATGATTTTTTGCCAGTCTACCCTCGGGTTTCGATGCTCCCCCACCTACAAACGAATCGGGGGCCGAAAGTCGTCACAGAACGGTGTCGTATTTTCAACGGGGTTAGTTTTCAAGAAATTTGGTGATTGTCTTATGTTCCCCTTTTCCCGCTTAAAACTTGTTAATTGGTTCTGCAGGGTCTGAACTTGCTTGGATCGGCCCTTGAGGCAAGCCATAGGGAGGCCATGGTCTATCGCTTTAAAGCGGAGAAAGCGGAGAGGGATGTGGGAACCGAAATTTGCACTGTCGATTTCCGTTTAAATAAGAAAACTATGAAAACCCTAATTTCCCAAAGGTCCTGGATATCTGCTAATACCACACGCCAAGCAATCAGAACACGAGAATAACAACGATAAAGTATAAGAAATCGAAAAGAGAGCAAAAAGATCTTATTCCAAATTCGCGTCTGAGCGTTACAACAAGGTAAGAGCCTGGGCTTCGAGAGCTGTCGGCGAGATTCCTAGTACCAAAACCCTAAGACTTCAATACCTAGTTGAGTCGCAGCTCGAATATCAAAAACGGAAAGTTGCCAAAAATTGCTCTAAGTGCTAAGTTTGCTCTGAAAAAGTTCTCCCTCCATGCCTCTCGCCTAGGACTCCTTATATACTCGCTCCTAGGTCGGTACCCTTTTCCTCTTCTGCCCTTAAGCCGTCATAGCATAAAAATGGAGATATTCCATTTTTTCCGATCTTCGTAATTATCTTCAAAATTTTATATTTACCGGCGGAAACTTGACATTTATCTTTTCCTTGCGGACCAAGCGTAACCAGTCATACGGCTTACGGGCTGTTGGTTAAGAAATCGTAAGTTGGGCCTCGAGTCATGTCTTAGGTCCCTTTGGGCCGTCTTCTGACTCGACAAGTTTACTACGGCTTCTTTCGATAAAGAACAAACTTTCCGCAGTTTTTACCACAAAGTTTGATTGATTACTTAGAATGGCGGAAAACATGAAATGAGTTCGCTTCGGTCTTCGGGAGATAGCATCGCAGGATAGACTAGAATGGGACTAGCGTCGTATCGATATTTCGAAAGAGCTCGGTCACTATGCAGTGACCGAACAGAACGAACACTCGGTCCCTATGTAGCGACCGAGCTTGGCTGGAGCTCGGTCGCTACGTAGCGACCGAGCTTTGGCTCGAGCTTGGTCGCTACGTAGCGACCGAGCGGGACGAATGCTCGGTCGCTAACTCTTGGTCGCTACTTAGCGACCGAGCTTGGCTCGCTACGTAGCGAACGGACAGCGTGCATGTGCGGTAGTTGCGTAATGACCGAGCTTGGTTTGTCCGTGTTTCGATCGTCATACTCGAGCTTGTCCGCGGACGATTTGGATACATGTTCGTTGCCTTTGGACAATCGGTATTTAGTTGTTCGATTGAGATTTGAGCAAGATTTTACCGCAAGGCTCCTTATAAAGATTTCTTTACGAAGATTTCTTTTTGTAAAAAAGTTCATGCTGATTTTTACGGACTTTCAGACACTGATTCCGTCGTGACCGATTTTGACCCCAAAAGTTAGCCCCCCAGCTCGTTAGAACCGTGAGCTTCTAGCGTGAGGTTCTAGCGAGTGGCTTGGCAAGTTAGGCAACTAAGGTGAGTTAGGCGGAATTAATGGTTGAAAAGGTCCGTGGTAAGTGGTCTTCTCGCTCTTCTAAAAGTAGAACACAATAAGATTGGGGCTGCGCCTCATGACGGCTGCGTACGTACCCTTGTTGAAGGGATCAAGCCTTTCGTAGTTCGTCTTGGAGTTTAGGTTCTTATGACTAGTTTTCAAGCGAGACCTTTACGGTCTAGTTTATATGTAGAAGTTATCAGGCGTGTTGCTGCCGATGGCATTTTATATGGGCGTAGAGGGAAGACTACGAGTTGTCATCCGGTAATCTAACTCTGTGTGAACTGCTATATCGGTGATCTGTTTCGAGAGTTTTCCGCAATGTGTAAACTTGCGAGATTTCTGAAGACGCTCGAATATTGGCGAAGAGACAAATTTTGGAATCTCGTATCAGGGTGTTTGATACTATGCCTAGAGATGTTAGAGACCAGTGCGCTAGGTTTAGGGCAAGACCTAGGTCTAGTCACGGCTTTAAGGGGTGTGATGACTACTTCGACTTACGTTTCCTGTATCATTTTCGACCTGATTCCATCCCGCTTTAAAGTCCGCGATATGTTCTCTGCTTACGTGACTTGTATGGTAGGAATCGAGCATCTCTTCGAGGACAATTTTTAAGTCTCCCGAAAGTGCTGACCAAAATTTCGGATTATTTTTATATAGCGCTACCCTTGTGTCGGGTGTACGAGAGCTATCTCTACGAGATGGCTAAGTCTGTTTAGGACGCTAAGAGTTTGTTGTGATCAGCAACAAACTTATCGGTAGATATTACCGTTTTTGAGTCTTCGCGAAGAATATGTTTTGAGAAGATGTTAGTGTGTATGACTGTCTGGTCTTCCAAGAAGGTGTTTTTATCGAGGAAGAAAATTTCGTCGAAGAATGAATCTTCAGGCGTCTGCGACGTCTCGCGATGCTGATGATTTGTTATTCTTTCTTATGCCACGTTTCGTGCTTGAAATGTTCGCGGGCTTGAAGATGTTTCGCGATGTTGCAAGTGTTTAGTCTTAGCCCTGCGTTTGAGAAACATTCTGGTTTGACTACGGATGTTCGCAGCCAAAATTGTTGTTCTTGTTTGAATGCTAATAATTTGATTTGCGATCGAGGAATCAGGACTGAGGTGTCGCGTAAATTTGTCCATGGGAAGAAGCGTTTTCCTTCATATTGCTTTGTGAAGTGTTGGCCTTCCGAGATCTATTTCGTGCATTTTTTAGGATGTTTCGTATAGCTCTAGAAGCTTTTTTCCGTTAACCGTTTGGTTGATAGGACTGAGTTTCGTTACGATAAATTCATCATATGATTTCCTACTGTGGGCAATATGATAATTGTTCTCTTAATAGTCACACGACGTTTTTAGACAAATCGTAGATTTTCATTTAGCCGTTGAGTGATGGAGCGATGGTTTTTCAAATAGTCTGGCTTGGCGTGAGGGATGTGTTCACTCAGATAGCCAAGGATGTTGTAGGTCAAGGATTATACCATGATACTTTAACATTTAAGGTCATGTTAGTTTACAATCGTCCTTTAAAGGTGATGGCAAATATTGGTTTGGACCTTTAGTGGAAAGCGTAATTGACTGATGGCCAAAAAGCGCTTGTCGAGATTGATAGGCCAAGTTTCTCGGGGTTATCCGTGCTAATATGGCCGATAGTCGTAGAAAACGATTCTCCGCTCTAGGTTTCAGTTATACAACGAATATTTCGTATAATGTGACCTATAGTCTTATGACAATCGAGTCTTTTTGTCTGAGGAAGACGAAGCCCAAGAGGTTTGCTATACAAGACATTCTTCTTCATAAGGCCTGTTATGTTAACTTTAGAAAGTTTCTTCGTAAGACTTGGTCTGATTGTACGAAGGATTTTTCGCGTAAGTAATGGGGACCGGTTTTACGAAGGTTGTAAATCGGTGATACGTATATATATGTCAAAGTAGCGTTGTTTCTGAGGGTTTTACAAGAAACGTTTCTGCTGTGATTTCGATCTTAGGTGAAAGTTGCTTTGAGTTACTCATGGAGTGTTACCGAAGTTTATTTCATTACGATCTAGTCGCAGAACGTTTTTCATAGGTTTTTTTGAGCGGATTCTCATGACACATTCGTTTCTGGAACAAATTGGTCTAGATTCCTAGTTCTAAAACCCTAAGACTACAAAACCTAGTTGAGTCGCAGCTGGAATATCAAAAACAGAAAGTTGCCTAAAATTGCTCTAAGTGCTAAGTTTGCTCTGAAAAAGTTCTCCCTCCATGCCTCTCGCCTAGGACTCCTTATATACTCGCTCCTAGGTCGGTTTACCCTTTTCCTCTTCTGTCCTTAAGCCGTCATAGCATAAAAATGGAGATATTCCAATTTTTCCGATCTTCGTAATTATCTTCAAAAGTTTGTATTTACCCGCGCAAACTTGACATTTATCTTTTCTTTGCGGACCAAGCGTAAACCGTCATACGGCTTACTGGGTGTTGGTTAAGAAATCAAAAGTTGGGTCTCAAGTCATGTCTTAGTTCCCTTTTGGTCGTCTTCTGACTCGACACGTTTACTACGGCTTCTTTCGATAAAGAACGAACTTTCCGCGGTTTTTACCGCAAAGTTTGATTGATTACTTAGAATGGCGGAAAACATGACATGATTTTGCTACGGTCTTTGGGAGATAGCATCGAAGGATAGACGAGAATGCACGGACTAGCGTCGTATCGACGTTTCGGAAGAACTCAGTCACTATGCAGTGACCGAACATAACGAACACTCGGTCCCTACGTAGCGACCGACCTTGGCTTGAGCTTGGTCCCTACGTAGCGACCGAGCGGGACGGACGCTTGGTCACAACGTAGCGACCGAGCTGTGTGAGTGCTGGGTCGCTACGTGGCGACCGAGCTGTGTGCGTGCTCGGTCGCTACGTAGCGACCGAGCTGTGTGTGTGCTCGGTCGCTACGTAGCGACCGAGCTGTGTGCGTGCTCGGTCGCTACGTAGCGACTGAGCTGTGTGCGTGCTTGGTCGCTACGTAGCGACCGAGCGGTGTGTGATCTTGGTCGCTACGTAGCGACCGAGCTGTGTGTGTGCTCGGTCGCTACGTAGCGACCGAGCCTTGTGCGTGCGTAGCGACCGAGCTTGGCTAGAGCTCGATCGCTACGTAATGACCGAGCTTTGTAATTGATTTGCTGCGCTTCCTTTTTCCGTGATTAACCTAGGGGTTTCCAGCCGTTTTTGGGAGAACAAGTTTTACCCTTCCGAAATGTTTTCGGAAAACTTGTTTTAGTAAAACCCTTACACATTGAGATTTCTTTTGTTCGGTAATGAGCCAAACTTACGGGGTTTGAAAAGATTTATCGTTTCCCTTTATTTTAGAAAGAGAAATCGCGAGCTCGTTTCATCTCACTTCCTGCGGCGAAAAGTCGCAGCAAGGTTTTCGATTTTCTCAAGAACTGTGGCGTTTGCGTAGGCGTTGGCCATAGGCGCAGTTGCGGCTGGGGTTGTCTTACCAGCGTTATTGCAAACTGGGATTTTGTCTTTTTGTATTTCCAGACATTGTTTTGATCAAGCGTTTTGTGGCTGAGAGTTAGATTGATCCGTACCCCCCCCCCCTTCCTTCTAGCGCCAAACTGTGGGAACCGAAATTCGCGCTGTCGATTTCCGTTTAAATAAGGAAACTAGGAAAACCCTAATTTCCCAGAGGTCCCGGATATCTGCTAATACCACACGCCAAGCAATCAGAACACGAGAATAACAACGATAAAGTATAAGAAATCGAAAAGAGAGCAAAATAAATCTTATTCTGAATTCGCGTCTGAGCGTTACAACAAGGTAAGAGCCTGGGCTTCGAGAGCTGTCGGCGAGATTCCTAGTTCTAAAACCCTAAGACTACAAAACCTAGTTGAGTCGCAGCTCGAATATCAAAAACGGAAAGTTGCCTAAAATTGCTCTAAGTGCTAAAATTGCTCTAAGTGTTAAATTTGCTCTGAAAAAGTTCTCCCTCCATGCCTCTCGCCTAGGACTCCTTATATACTCCCTCCTAGGTCGGTTTACCATTTTCCTCTTCTGCCCTTAAGCCGTCATAGCATAAAAATGGAGATATTCCATTTTCTCCGATCTTCGTAATTATCATCAAAATTTTGTATTTACCCGCGCAAACTTGAAATTTATCTTTTCCTTGCGGACCAAGCGTAAACCGTCATACGGCTTACGGGCTGTTGGTTAAGAAATCGTAAGTTGGGCCTCGAGTCATGTCTTAGGTCCCTTTTGGCCGTCTTTTGACTCGACACGTTTACTACGGCTTCATTCGATAAAGAACGAAATTTCCGCAGTTTTTACCGCAAAGTTTGATTGATTACTTAGAATGACGGAAAACATGAAATGAGTTCGCTACGGTCTTTGGGAGATAGCATCGAAGGATAGACGCGAATGCACGGACTAGCGTCTTATCGACGTTTTGGAAGAGCTCGGTCACTACGCAGTGACCGAACAGAACGAACACTCGGTGGCTTGAGCTCGGTCGCTACGTAGCGACCGAGCGGGATGAACGCTCGGTCGCTAGACGGATGCTCGGTCGCTACGTAGCGACCGAGCTTGGCTCGCTACGTAGCCACCGGACAGCGTGCATGTGCGGTAGTTTCGTAATGACCGAGCTTGGTTTGTCCGTGTTCTGATCGTCATACTCGAGCTTGTCCGCAGCCTATTTGGATACATGTTCGTTGCCTTCAGATAATCGGTATTTAGTGGTTCGATTGAGATTTGAGCAAGATTTTACCGCAAGGCTCTTCGTAAAGATTTCTTTACGAAGATTACTTATTGTAAAAACGTTAATGCTGATTTTTACGGACTTTCAGACATTGAGTCCGTCGTGACCGATTTTGACCCCAACAAGGGATCTTGCTCGCATGCAAGGCGAGATGTTAGAGCGTGAGTTGATGAAGAACCGTGCTTCTCAATTCCAGGTCGAGTACGGGAACCTCAAGGATGCTTTCACCTTGATGAGTTGTCGTCTCATTTTTAATTCCGTTGAGACGTTCAATCTGTCGGTTCGTTCGTGACTTTTCGTAAAAATTACTTATTCTTACGACTCTTGGGAACGTTGAGATGTGAACGGAGAGACATGATTTAGGATCTCGTATCTTTTAGATATCATGTCTTGAGATGTCTGAGACCAATGCGATGGGTTTAGGGCAAGACCTAGGTTTACTCTCGGTTTAAGGTTTATATGGTAACTAGCAGGCTATCGATTTTCCTATTGCGATTTCTACCTGATTCGTACCGATTTAAAGTCCGCGATAAGTTCTCGGCTTATATGACTTGTATATTATGAATCGAGCATCTTTCCAGAGACAATTTTTAAGCCAACTGGAAGTGCTACACCAAAATTTCGGATTTTTTTTGTAGAGCACTTTCGTCCTTGTGTTGGACGTTCGAAGATCAAAAGAGTGATCAAGTTTCGTTTGTTTAAGACAGCTGGCATGTTCGTCCGGGCCAATCGACGAACGGGGTGTAAGGTTTTTCTTGGTCGCGGTCGGACAATTTGTTCGCGTCATCTCGAATTTTAACTTGGCGACGTCTCGCAGTTGTTTCGAAGACTATACGTATATCTTGAATGCTGAAGAATGATTATTTTGCGATTTTGGACCGGAAGAGGCCGCTGACAAGAGTCTTAACGTTTGTAGATTTTCTAGGCGTGTCCTGAGACTTTTGCGTTAATTGAAGCGCAAGCATTTTAATAAAAAGGAGCAACACATATTGTAGTAAAAAAAATTTCGAAATCTCTAAAGAATTCGATTACAATGACGTATATTTTCGTATGTGGGAGTATAGGAGTATACATACCCACTCCCCCCCCCCTTTTTAGAGAGGGGGATAGCTGAACTCTTCTTTTGACGAGCTGCCTACGTACCCCTTTCGAGGATCAAGCCATCTTGTAGTTTTGTTTAATGCCGCGAGCGTTTTTACTCGGCGATTGTCGCTGTGCTGACCGCCTTGATCGTGATGACCGTGGCCGGGTCAGTGCTCTTTTCCGGATGTTCCGGTTGAGTTTAAGTGTCGGCTTCGGACTCGTGTTGAGTTTCAACGTCTGAAGCGTTTGCGTCAGAAGACGATATTAAATCGTCTTTCCTTGAAGCGTTTTTGGCCGAAAATTGATCTATTTTCGTGTGCTTGCTATTTGCCGTTGCAGAAGTCGTGATTTGCCTTAACTTGTGCTCCGTGAGGAAGCATAGCCGCGACTGTTTCAGACATCCCCAGATAGCTGCGACCCTGTTTGGGGTTGGGAATTTGACACCCAGGTGGTATTTCGATGGAACATCTTGCATGGCGTTGAGCCATGGGGTTCCCATGATCACGTTGTAGATGGCAGGATGATCGACCACCGCGAACTCGACGATTTTCGTGATCTCCTTGGCCATGACTGGCAGCTGGATTGATCCGAGAGTCATCGACACTTCGCCCGAAAAACCCGTGAGTAGTTTCTGCGTTGGAGTTACTTCTCCGAGTTTGATGCTCATCCGTTCTTCCCATGTCAATGAGTACTCTTCCGACTTCCTGATCTCGTATGACGAGATCTATGACGAGCGGATCGCAGTGAGGTTGATCGATCCCGCCAGCTTCCTCCTTCTGGCGGAGACCACGTAGGCCAGTTCGCACTCGACTCTGCCTTCCGCTGGTATGCCTTGATGGCTGAAAGTGTATCGTTGCAGTATTGCGATCCTCCGATAATCATGTTGACTCTGCGATGATTGTTATCGTTTCCTTTGTCATTTGGCCTTCTGCCGCGTTTATTCCTGGGTTGGTTTCTTTGAGGGAATTTCTCCGCGGGCGGATTTCTGTCCATCTTCGAAGGGCGATCGGTCTCGAGGATGAGATCTTTCACGCTGGTCACTTCCGAGAGCTCTCCAGCAAGTATTTTTATGGCTAGCCTTGCTCCCAAGATTTGCAGTTAGTCGTGGAGTTTCCTCGGGACTGGTGGAACTCGCAAAAGGTGTTTTCATCATATCCTTGATTGCGAGTCCACATATTACCCGTGGTTCGGCCTTGGTCCAAACTGATCGCGTAATTGTGCGCTCCTTCGGGATCTTCCCCCTCGTGATGGACGTACTTGTCGTTACGAGAGTTCTTCTTCTTCGTTTTTGGGTCCACGTCTTTCGAGGATGGTCTCGTCAACTTATATTTTTGCGATAAGACTTTTGTTTCTTCCTCGATTATGATGTAGTCCGTCGCCTTGTGGAGGGCGTCCTGGATCGTCCACGGTTTGTCGAGGGTTATCCATTTTCTGAATTTCGACTTGTACCAGAGCGTCTTTCTGAGCGCGTCAATGGCCACCTTGTCGCTTATCACGCTGACCCTGGACATTACAAACTTAAATCGGCTGATGAACTCGCGGAGGGGTTCGTCCTCCCTCTGGGATAGGCTCCAGAGATTGACATCGAAAGTTTCTCTATCTATGAACATACAGTATTGTTTGAGAAATTATGATGCGAGCTGTCGGAAACTTCCGATAGAGTTTCGCTTAAGACGTGTGAACCATTCGAGGGCTACTCCTTCCAGATTCTCGACGAATAGGCGGCAATAGCCGGTGTCTTTTTCGCCGTCCTTCCGTCTTGCTCTTCCCATCGTGATGCGGAAAGCCTGAAGGTGCGCCTTCGGATCGGTTGTTCCATCATACTTTGGCACTTTGAATTTCTCCGGGTCAGATACCCTCATATCAGAGATGCGAGTGGTGAAGGGGGTCTTCCAAGCCCCTTCCAGCAGCATGTCGATCTCGGGGGGCAGCGCTAGTAGCGTGATGAAGCTGGGATTTCACGGCTCTTACTTCTGCCGCAGTTTTGGTGATGTAGTCGCGAAGATCGCAGATATCCAACGTCTCGTCAGCAGAGTTCCGAGCCTGTCGGCGTTTACTACGAGTGAGCTCGGTTTGCTTTTCAGCCAGCTCTTCTTGCTCGCTCCAATAGAGGATTTCCTCCTCCTCCGTCATTGTTTTGTCGAACGGAGAGCTTTCCCAAGCGGATCGGCTTCTGGTCCTTCTTGGATATTTGTCGACGTCCTCCTCGGTATTGTTGGAGACGTCGGTGGGGTCCGAGTCGATGTGCTTGACTTCATTATTCTCCGAATCCTTTGCGGGAGGCGGAGGACTCTTAGGGTTCCCCTTTTCGACGAGAGATTTTTCGCTAGGGTTTTGACCCGAAAGTCGTTCACGCGCGGTTCCAGGCCTGTCGAGTGGGAATGCGAAGTCAAGTCTTTTCCCGCAGTTTTTAGTGGTTCCGGGGGGGGGGGGGCGGATTGCTCGAGTCCTTGCCGTTAAGGTTTCAACCTGTTTGGTGCAGGTGCTCACGAGCTTATCCTGTTCTTCCGAACTTATTTCTTAGGTGGCGAACATCTTTTTAAACTCCTCGAGCGCTACAGCGTTGGCCGCGGATACGTCCGCTGCTGGAGTGTGGAGATCAGTGCCGCTGCCTTCGTTAAGAGGAGTTTGCACGTTGTCCGTGATGTGGTGGCGAGTTATATTGATCTGTACCCCCCCCCCCTCCTTCTAGCGCCAAACTGTAGGAAAGTAGGAGAACCCTAATTTCCCAAACGTCCTGTATATCTTCTAATGCCACACGCCAAGCAATCAGAACACGAAATAAAGACGAAAAAAGATAATAAATCGAAAAGAGAGCAAAGTAGATCTTATTCCGAATTCGCGTTTGAGCGTTACAACAAGGTAAGAGCCTGGGCTACGAGAGCTGTCGGCGAGATTTCTAGTTCTAAAACCCTAAGACGACAACAACATAATTGAGTTGCAGCTCGAATAACACTAACGGAAAATTTCCTAAACTGATCTAAGTGCTAAGTTTGCTGTAAAAATGTCTCTCTCCATGCCTCTCGCCTAGGACTCCTTATATACTCGCTCCGAGGTCGGTTTACGGTTTTCCTCTTCTGCCATTAAGCCGTCATAGCCTAAAAATGGAAATATACCATTTTTCCTGATCTTCGTATTTATCTTCAAAATTTCGTATTTATCCGCGGAAACTTGACATTTATCTCTCCTTGCGGACCAAGTGTAAACCGTCATGCGGCTTACGGGCTGCTGGTTAAGAAATCGTAAAGTGGGCTTCGAGTTATGCCTTAGGCCCCCTTTGGGCCGTCTCTTGACTTGAAACGTTTATTACGAGTTCTTTTGATAAAGAACGAACTTTCTGCGGTTTTTACCGCAAAGTTTGATTGTTGACTTCGAATGGCGGAAAACATGAAGTGGGTTCGCTACGGTCTTCGGAAGATATCAACGAAGGGTAGACGAGAATGCATTGACTAGTGTCGTATCGACGTTTCGGAAGAGCTCGGTCGCTACGTAGCGACCGGAATTGGCTCGAGCTCGGTCGCTACGTAGCGAACGAGATTGGCTCGAGTTCGGTCGCTACATAGCGACCGGATAGTGTGCATGTGCGGTAGTTGCATAATGACCGAGCTTGGTTTGTTCGTGTTCCGATCGTCATACTCGAACCTATCCGTAGCTGGTTTGGGTATGTTTCCGACAGCTTATGTTTGATCCAAATAGAATTCGAACAAAGCTTTATTTCAAGAACATACGTTGTGACGTTCTCTTGACCGAGCACGATTTGTTGCGGAAAGACATACTTGTATTTTGCGGAGATTTGGACGTTAACTTCGTCGTAACCGTTTTCGACCCCAACAGCAATTATACCTCGTGTCACATTTTTGGAAATTTTTGTTTGGGACCCCGATATGCCTGAGGCTATACAGGGGTTTTAGGTAGTATTGACGGCATACTCGGGCTTGCGCAGACCCATTCCTACCTTATGTCTCATACCCGTTTTGTTTTTGCATGGTCGTACCACTTGTCATTAAGGGTTGCCTAGGATCGTAGGTCTGTTGGACCTGATCCAGCTCGTTTGCCCCTTTAAGTATTATGGCATTCCAACTATTATTTTATAGTCGGAACTATTTTATTATATAAGCTTTATCCGGAGACATTTCAGCGTACATAGGAGTAGGAAAACATAATGCCTAAATAATAGATATATAGAATATGATCTAGTGATCTTTATTAGAAATGATAAGCTTTAAGGTGTAGGGCATTCCAGCAATTGTGTTGTATTTTACCTTTGGCGTCTTGTAGCCTGTATTTCCATGCTCCCCGTACCTCGATTATCTTATAGGGTCCTTCCCAACCATGGGTGAGTTTCCCCGTTGTCTTCTCTGTTCGTCGCAGGACCCAGTTGCCTTGATGAAAGGTTCTGGTTCTGACCTTCTTGTTGTAGGTCTTGGCTACTTCTTGCTGGTAGGACCAGTTTCTCAGTCAGGCAGTTTCTCTCTTTTCGTCGAGTAGATCGAGACTTAGTGACATTAGCTCGTGATTCTCTTCCTGAGAGGTAGTCCCCGAGACTGTGGTCTTTACGTGCATTTCGGTTGGGATTATGGCCTCTGCTCCATATACCAGCGCGTAGGGGGTTTCCTGGGTTATTGTCTTGGGAGTGGTCCGATAGGCACAGAGGACTCCGTGCAGCTCCTCTGCCCAGTTTCCCTTGGAACCCTCCAAGCGTTTCTTCAACATGTTCACCAGGGTCTTATTTGTGGATTCCGCTTGGCCGTTAGATTGGGGGTGTCGTAGAAAGGGAGAACCTGATGCCCCAGTCTTTGCAGAACTCCTTGAAATTGTGGCTCGTAAACTGGGGGCCGTTGTCGGTGACAATTTCTTCTGGAACCCGAAACCGCGTGATTACATTCGTCCATATGAACTTTCTGATCTGGAGATTGGTTATACTGCTGAGTGCTTCTGCCTCGATCCATTTCGAAAAGTAGTTTGTTACTATCAGGAGGAAGACCTTCTGCCCTGGCGCCATGGGGGACTTTCCTACTATATCCATGCCTCATTTCCTGAATGGCCAGGGCGAGCTTATGGACTTGAGGTTCTCCGGAGGCAATCTGGAGACAGGGGCGTGCCTTTGGCATCTGTCACAATGTTTAGCTTTTTGGTTCGCGTCATCGGCCATCGTGGACCAGTAATAACCTGCTCTTTTAGCTCTCAGTACTAGACTAATGCCACTGGAGTGAGACCCGCAATCTCCCTCGTGTAATTCCACTAGGATCTTAGTCGCTTTACGGGGTGTAACACATCTCAGATACGGGCTAGAGAACGACCTTCGGTATAGCTTTCCCTGAGAGAGACAGTACCTAGCGGCCTTCTTTTTGATTTTTCTGCTCTCGTGGAGGTCTTCTGGAAGTATATCGTCCTCTAGATACCGTACCAGGGGAGTCATCCAGGTTTCTTCTTCTACGATGACGGAAATCTCTTCGTTTTGTGTCTCTACTAGGGTGGCTGGCCATTGGAGCACTAACAGGGGGATGCTCATCTGGATATGGGTCTCTAGGGCGGACCCTAAGTTGGCCAGAGCGTCAGCTTGTGAATTCTGCTCCCTGGAGATCTGAGTGAGCTTGCAGCTTTTGAACTTCTTGATGATTCGTTGAGCGACTGCCAGATACCGGATCATACTGTCATGTTTTGCCTGATATTCTCCATGTGCCTGGTTGATAATCAGTTGGGAGTCGCTGTAGACTTGGATGTTCTCTGCACCCAGCTGGTGAGCGAGCGATAGCCCAGCGATCAAGGCCTCATACTCTCTTTAGTTGTTCGTCGCTTTGAAATTACATCTTACGGCTCTCGAGGTTGTGTTCCCTGTTGGGGAAGTGAGTACGATCCCTACTCCTGCCCCTTGAACGTTACTGGAGCCATCCACATGCAGGATCCATTATCCTTCCTCCTTTGTCCCACTCTGAAGGCGTACCTCCTGTTCGAGAGCCGGGAGCAAAGCTGGAGAAAATTCGGCCACAAAATCCCCTAGGGCCTGGGACTTAATTGCCGTAGCGGGCCGGAAGATTATGTCGTATTCCCCAAGTTCAACTGCCCACTTCGCCAATCGTCCGGAGGCCTCGGGCTTATGCAGGACCAGCTTTATAGGGAAGGAAGTGACGACCACCACCGGATGAGCCTGAAAGTAAGGCTGTAGCTTGCGAGCGGCGACCACTATGGCCATGGACAACTTTTCTTGATGACTATAGCAATTTTCCGCGTCTAGAAGGGATTTGCTCACGTAATAGATTGGCAGTTGCTTGGTTCCCTCTTCTCGAACCAGGACGGTGCTGACTGCGTGCTCTGTGACTGCAAGATATAGCAGTAAGACTTCGCCGAGCAAGGGTTTAGATAAGAGAGGGGGAGTGGTAAGATAAGCCCTGAACTCCAGGAGAGCCAACTCGCACTTCTCGGTCCATTAGAAGTCCTTTGGCTTCTTGAGGGTTTCTAAGAAGGCGTGGGACTTGTCAGAGAGCCTGGAGATGAATCTGCTTAAGGCCGACATTCTGCCGGTCAGTTTCTGAACTTCTTTCATGCTCCTCGGGGAAGGGATTGAATGGATAGCTCTGCTCTGTTTTGGATTAGCTTCGATGCCTCGGTGGGTTACAATGTACCCTAGGAATTTTCCGGAGCTGACGCCGAATGAGCATTTAGCTGGGCTGAGCTTCATATTATATTTACGGAGGGTAGAAAAGGCATGTTGTAGGTGCGAGATATGGTCCTCCACCTCTTGGGATTTTGTGGGAACCAAAATTTGCACTGTCGATTTCCGTTTAAATAAGGAAACTAGGAAAACCCTAATTTCCCAGAGGACCCGGATATCTGCTAATACCACACGTCAAGCAATCATAACACGAGAATAACAACGATAAAAATAAGGAATCGAAAAAGAGAGCAAAGAAGATCTTATTCCGAATTTTTGTATGAGCGTTTACAACAAGTTATAAGCCTGGGCTCGAGAGCTGTCGGCGAGATTCCTAGTTCTAGCAACCCTAAGACGGCTAAACCTAATTGAGTCGCAGCTCGAAATAACAAAAACGGAAAAATGCCTAAATTGCTCTAAGTGCTAAGTTTCCTCTGGAAAAATCCCTCTCCATGCTCCTCGCCTAGGACTCCTTATATACTAGCTCCAAGGTCGGTTTACGCTTTTACTCTTCTGCCCTTAAGCCGTCATAGCATAAAAATGGAGATATTCCATTTTTCCCGATCTTCACAATTATCTTCAAAACTTCCGTATTTATCCGCGGAAACTTGACATTTATCCTTCCTTGTGGACCAAGCGTAAATCGTGCTGTGGTTTACGGGCTTTTGGTTAAGAAATCGTAGGATGGGCCTCGAGTCGTGTCTTAGGTCCCTATGGGCCGTCTTCCGACTCGACACGTTTATTACGATTTCTTTCGTTAAAGAACGAACTTTTTGCGGTTTTTAATCCGCAAAGTTTGATCGATGATTTAGAATAGCGAAAAACATAGACTGAGCTTGCAACGGTCTTCGGGAGATAGCATTTGAAGGTTTGACGAGAATGCATGGACTGATGTCGTATCGATGTTCGGAAGAGCCCGGTCGCTACGCAACGACCGAACTTTGGCTCGAGCCCGGTCGCTAAGTAGCGACCGAGCGGAATGAGCGCTCGGTCGCTACGTAGCAAGCGACCAAGCGTCCGTCTCGCTCGGTCGCTACGTAGCGACCGAGCGTTCGTCCCGCTCGGTCGCTACGTAACGACCGAGCCAAGCTCAGTCGCTACGTAGAGAACGAGCGGACAGGCTTGGTCGCTACGTAGCGACCGAGCGGGACGGATGCTCGGTCGTTACGTAGCGACCGAGCTTGGCTCGGGCTCGGTCGCTACGTAGCGAGCGAGCTTGGCTCGGGCTCGGTCGCTACGTAGCGACCGAGCGTGGCGCGCTTAGTCGCTGAGTAACGACCTGTTTTGAGCTTTCGTCGGACGTCTCGTTCTTTCTTCCGCAAAGCTTTCTCGTAAGAAAGAATCTATTTCGAAAAGTATTCATCGGAGAAATTCTTATTTTCTTCCTCAGACGTTTTGAATGTTAAATTTGTCGCAACCGTTTTTGACCCCAACAGATTTTACCAGCATATCGTCAATGTAGACCTCCATAGTTTCTCCTATTTGATCTGCAAACATCATGTTCACCAACCTCTAATACGTTGATCCAGCATTCTTTAAGCCGAAGGGCATGACCTTGTAGCAATGGATCCCTCGAGCGTCATGAAGGAGGTCTTCTCTTGGTCTTCGGGGTGCATGAGTATTTGGTTGTTGCCGGAGAAAGCATCCATGAATCTTATTAGCTGGTGCCCAGCCGTAGCATCGACAAGTTTATCGATGTGCGACAGAGGGAAAGGGTCTTTTGGACAGGACTTGTTGAGGTCTGTGAAGTCGATGCAGACCCGCCATTTTCCGTTCATTTTCTTGACCACGACCACGGTTGCTAGCCACTCTGGGTATTGCACTTCTCTGATGAATCCCGCCTCCAATAGGTTCTTGACCTCTTCGTTGATTATAATGTCTCTTTCCAGAGCGAACTTTCTTCGCTTCTGTCTTATAGGTTGGTGTGAGGGATCCACCTGCAGCTGATGCATAATGATCTCAAGATCTATGTGGGAACCGAAATTCGCACTGTCGATTTCCGTTTAAATAAGGAAACTAGGAAAACCCTAATTTCCCAGAGGTCCCGGATCTCTGCGAGAGCCAACGACAAGTGATCGAATATATGCGGAAATCATGAAAAAATAACAAACGAGTTTAGAGAAAACAGTAGATCTTATTTCGAGTCCGCGTAAGAGCGTTGCGATCATTACAAGAGAATACAAAGGCTTTGGCCGCAGGGGCCGTCAGCGAGTTACCTAGTTCTAGCAACATAAAACCCTAATCTTAGTTGAGTCGCAGCTTGATAACAAAGGACGAAAAAGATATCTAAAAGGCTTGGATTGATTTTGGACTGAACCTTGTTAAAGGCTGCCTACGTACCCCTTTCGAGGATCAAGCCGAACGTAGTTCAATTGATAGAGCTGGACAAGAGATCGAACTGCCTGGGCGAGTTCGTCTAGTAATTGAGTGCCAGTCATAGAAACCGAACTTGTCGAGAATAAGCCTGAAGTTTCTAAGTGCAGAGAATTCCGAATCTAAAAAGTTCTCCCTCTTGCTCCTCGCCTAGGACTCCTTATATACTAGCTCCAAGGTCGGTTTACGCTTTTACTCTTCTGCCCTTAAGCCGTCATAGCATAAAAATGGAGATATTCCATTTTTCCCGATCTTCACAATTATCTTCAAAACTTCCGTATTTATCCGCGGAAACTTGACATTTATCCTTCCTTGTGGACCAAGCGTAAACCAGGCTGTGGTTTACGGGCTTTTGATTAGGAAAATCGTAGGATGGGCCTCGAGTCGTGTTTTAGGTCCCTTTGGGCCGTCTTCCGACTCGACACGTTTACTACGAGTTTTCCGCGGTTTCTAATCCGCGAAGTTTGATCGATGAATTAGAATGGCGGGAAACATGGACTGAGCTTGCTACGGTCTTCGGGAGATAGCATTCGAAGGTTTTGACGAGAATGCAAGAACTGGTGTCGTATTGACGTTCGGAAAGGTTCAATCGCTACACAGCGACCGAACTTTGGCTCGAGCCCGGTCGCTTCGTAGCGACCGAGCGGGACGAGCGCTCGGTCTCTACGTAGCGACCGAGCTTGGCTGAGCTCGGTCGCTACGTAGCGACCGAGCGGGACGATCGCTCGGTCGCTACGTAGCGACCGAGCTTTGGCTTGAGCTCGGTCGCTACGTAGCGACCGAGCGGGACGATCGCTCTGTCGCTACGTAGCGACCGAGCTTTGGCTCGAGCTCGGTCGCTACGTAGAGACCGAGCTGTGTGCATGCTTGGTCGCCGCGTATCGATCGAGCTTGGCTTGTCCGCGGTCTGATTTCCATACTCGAGCTTGTCCGCGGCCGATTTGGATACATGTCCGTTGCCTTCGGACAATCGGTATTTAGTGGTTCGATTGAGATTTGGACGATATTTTACTGCAAGGCTGTTCGTAAAGATATCTTTTCGTAAAAACAGTTATGCTGATTTTTACGGACTTTCAGACATTGATTCCGTCGTGACCGATTTTGACCCCAACAGTTAGCCCCCCAGCTCGTTAGAATCATGAGCTTCTAGCGTGAGGTTCTAGCGAGTGGCTTGGCAAGTTAGGCAAGTTAGGTGAGTTAGGCGAAATTAATGGTTGAAAAGGTCTGTGGTAAGTGATCTTCTCGCTCTCCTAAAAGTAGAAAACGCGATAAGATTGGGGCTGCGCCTTATGACGGCTGCCTACGTACCCTTGTTGAAGGGATCAAGCCTTTCGTAGTTCATCTTGGAGTTAAGGTTCTTATGACTAGTTTTCCAGTAGGACCTTTATGGTCTAGTTTTTATGTAGCGGTTATAAGGCGTGTTGCTGCCGATGGCATTTTGTATGGGTGTAGAGGGAAGACTACGAGTTGTCGTCTCGTATTCTAACTCTGTGTGAATTGCCATATCCATAATCTGTTTCGAGAGTTTTCCGCAGTGTGTAAACTTGCGGGATTTTCTGAAGACGTTCGAATATTGGCAAAGAGACAAATTTTGGGATCTCGTATCAGGGTGTTTGATACTATGCCTAGAGATGTTAGAGACCAGTGCGCTGGGTTTAGGGCAAGACCTAGGTTTACTCCTGGTTTTAGAGGGTGCGATGACTAATTCGACTTACGTATCCCGTTTCAGTTTCATCCTGATTCCATACCGATTTAAAGTCCGCGATAGGTTCTCGGCTTATACGACTTGTGTGGTTGGAATCG
This sequence comes from Brassica napus, assembly GCF_020379485.1. Lineage (NCBI taxonomy): Eukaryota > Viridiplantae > Streptophyta > Magnoliopsida > Brassicales > Brassicaceae > Brassica > Brassica napus. The sequence goes on along the minus strand of NC_063442.1, from coordinate 23,474,451 downwards.
AGCATCTCTCCGGAGACCGGAAGTACTGGACCAAAATTTCGGATTTCTTTTATAGCGCTATTATCCTTGTGTCGGATGTAAGAGAGTCATCTTCTACGAGATGGCTAAGTCTGTTTAGGACGTTAAGAGTTTGTTGTGATCAGCAACAAACTTAATGGTAAAAATTACTATTTTGAGTCTTCGCGAGGAATATGTTTTGAGAAGATGTTAGTGCGTATGACTGTCTGGTCTTCCATGAAGGTGTTTTTATCGAGGAAGGAAATTTCGTCGAAGAACTAATCTTCAGGCGTCTGCGACGTCTCGCGATGCTGAAGATTTGTTATTCTTTCGTATGCCATGTTTCGTGCTTGAAATGTTCGCGGGCTTTGAAGATATTTCGCGATGTTGCAAGGGTTTAGTATTAGCCCTGTGTTTGAGAAACATTCTGGTTTGACTAAGAATGTTCGCAGCCAAAAATTGTTGTTCCTGCTCGAATGCTAATAGTTTTGTTTGCGATCGAGGAATTATGACTGAGGTGTCGTGTAAATTTGTCCATGGGAACAAGTGTTTTCCTTCATGGTGCTTTGTGAAGAGTTGGCCTTCCGAGATGTATTCCGTAACCCCCCCCTCCTTCTAGCGCCAAACTGTGGGAACCGAAATTCGCACTGTCGATTTCCGTTAAAATAAGGAAACTAGGAAAACCCTAATTTCCCAGAGGTCCCGGATCTCTGCGAGAGCCAACGACAAGTGATCGAATATATGCGGAAATCATGAAAAAATAACAAACGAGTTTAGAGAAAACAGTAGATCTTATTTCGAGTCCGCGTAAGAGCGTTGCGATCATTACATTGAGAATAAAAAGGCTTTGGCCGCAGGGGCCGTCAGCGAGTTACCTAGTTCTAGCAACATAAAACCCTAATCTTAGTTGAGTCGCAGCTTGATAACAAAGGACGAAAAAGATATCTAAAAGGCTTGGATTGATTTCGGACTGAACCTTGTTAAAGGCTGCCTACGTACCCCTTTCGAGGATCAAGCCGAACGTAGTTCAATTGATAGAGCTGGACAAGAGATCGAACTGCCTGGGCGAGTTCGTCTAGTAATTGAGTGCCAGTCATAGAAACCGAACTTGTCGAGAATAAGCCTGAAGTTTCTAAGTGCAGAGAATTCCGAATCTAAAAAGTTCTCCCTCTTGCTCCTCGCCTAGGACTCCTTATATACTAGCTCCAAGGTCGGTTTACGCTTTTACTCTTCTGCCCTTAAGCCGTCATAGCATAAAAATGGAGATATTCCATTTTCCCGATCTTCACAATTATCTTCAAAACTTCCGTATTTATCCGCGGAAACTTGACATTTATCCTTCCTTGTGGACCAAGCGTAAACCAGGCTGTGGTTTACGGGCTTTTGATTAGGAAAATCGTAGGATGGGCCTCGAGTCGTGTTTTAGGTCCCCTTGGGCCGTCTTCCGACTCGACACGTTTACTACGAGTTTTCCGCGGTTTCTAATCCGCGAAGTTTGATCGATGAATTAGAATGGCGGGAAACATGGACTGAGCTTGCTACGGTCTTCGGGAGATAGCATTCGAAGGTTTTGACGAGAATGCAAGAACTGGTGTCGTATTGACGTTCGGAAAGGTTCAATCGCTACACAGCGACCGAACTTTGGCTCGAGCCCGGTCGCTTCGTAGCGACCGAGCGGGACGAGCGCTCGGTCTCTACGTAGCGACCGAGCTTGGCTGAGCTCGGTCGCTATGTAGCGACCGAGCGGGACGATCACTCGGTCGCTACGTAGCGACCGAGCTTTGGCTTGAGCTCGGTCGCTACGTAGCGACCGAGCGGGACGATCGCTCGGTCGCTACGTAGCGACCGAGCTTTGGCTCGAGCTCGGTCGCTACGTAGCGACCGAGCGGGACGATCGCTCGGTCGCTACGTAGCGACCGAGCTTTGGCTCGAGCTCGGTCGCTAAGTAGCGACCGAGCGGGACGATGGCTCGGTCGCTACGTAGCGACCGAGCTTTGGCTCGAGCTCGGTCGCTACGTAGCGACCGAGCGGGACGATGGCTCGGTCGCTACGTAGCGACCGAGCTTTGGCTCGAGCTCGGTCGCTACGTAGCGACCGAGCGGGACGATCGCTCGGTCACTACGTAGCGACCGAGCTTGGCTGAGCTCGGTCGCTACGTAGCGACCGAGCGGGACGATCGCTCGGTCGCTACGTAGCGACCGAGCGAGACGGATGCTCGGTCGCTACGTAGCGACCGAGCTTGGATCGAGCTCGGTCGCTACGTAGCGACCGAGCTGTGTGCATGCTTGGTCGCCGCGTATCGATCGAGCTTGGCTTGTCCGCGGTCTGATTTCCATACTCGAGCTTGTCCGCGGCCGATTTGGATACATGTCCGTTGCCTTCGGACAATCGGTATTTAGTGGTTCGATTGATATTTGGACGATATTTTACTGCAAGGCTGTTCGTAAAGATATCTTTACGAAGATTACTTTTCGTAAAAACGGTTATGCTGATTTTTACGGACTTTCAGACATTGATTCCGTCGTGACCTGTCCAAGTGGGACCACGCGAAACAATCGGAGTTGGACCTGAGAAAATCTACTAGCCTTCTTCTTAATCCCTCTGAGAGCTTGGAGCCAATCCTGAGGTTACGAGTTGAGTGGCCTTCGACTAGTGGTACGTCATCCATATCTTCGACCTCTGGCTCCTCTATATGCGGAACTTGGGACTTGATTTGCGGGGGTGGTGCGGTCTTGATTTGTTTCTTCAGAGCGACCTGGTAGCAGTGGCGGGTGGTATCATGATCTCCTCTAAACGCCCAAACGCCCCAAGGAGTGGGGAATTTTATTGTCTGATGGAGAGTCGAGGGAATTGCCCCCATTCCATGAATTCACGCTCGGCCCAGGATCACGTTGTAAGAGGAATGACAGTTGACGACCAGGAGCCTAGTGGGTAGGCTGGCCCCTTTAGCATGGATACGGAGGATGACCTCTCCTGTTTTTTGTTTGACCTCCCCGCTGAATACGACAAGGGGGATTGTTTTACATTTCAGGACTTCCTCCTCCAGCCCAAGGCCTTTGGTAAGCGGTCTGGAAGATGATATTACTGGAGCTGCCGCTGTCCACCAGTATTCTTTTAACCAGACAATTTGATATAGTAAGCGAGATGATGAGGGAATCGTGGTGTGGCACCAAGACTCCCTCTCGTTCTTCGGCGGTGAAAGTTATTTTGTTGGTCTCGGGACATTCTGACTTGACCCTTTCGGAATTGCCCCATACGTCGTGGGTGTTATCCTGAATGGCGGTGTGGTTTACGCTACACGCCTCTGGTCCTTCAGATATGTCATGGATTGTCCTGCCTCGTAGGCATGGCAAGACGGGCTTGGCTTTGACGACTTGCTTGTCCAGCTTTGCAAGTTGTCGAATAAGCCATGGGACTCGGTCCCTCTTCGAGAGGCTTCGGATAGCTCGTCATGTGGGTCCATCGCCATCATCACGTAGTTAGATTACTCCCCTCCTTCTAGAGCCAAACTGTTAGGGGATTTTTGTATAGGCTCTTTGTGAGTACTACGGAACGATGGACAGGCTGGTAAACCAGGTGAGTTAGTATGTCTTTCGTGAGGATTTAGAGAGGATAATAAAGAAATAGGCTTGAAGAGACTTTTATTAGATAGAACAAGCAAGATTACAAGGTACTGAGTAAGAACCCTAATTCAAGCCGTCTAACTTTATTCTCTAAGCCTTGGAGAAGTCGATCCCTTGCTTTAGGGTTTTAGTAGCTCTTATATAGTCGTCTAGGAGTCGGTTCTATTAGGTTAAACTCTTCCATATTCGGAAATATGGAAGGTTCTCCTTATCGGAAGTTTTCCATTTTCTGGAAGAGAGCTCGGTTCCAGGGACCGAACTCGGGGTTCCTTCAAGTGGGGTCCTGGAGCGTTCCTTTATCGGGGACCCGAGGGTCTGGGTCCTGCCTGGAGGCTGGAGGAAATGATACCGGGATATTTTTCCCCAACAGCCCTTTGATCAAATCATCATTGAATGAAACTTTCTTCTTAGCTCGTTTGTCAGTTCCTTTGGTAACTTCTGTGCTTTGTTTTTCTTTACAAACAGTGTGCTTGTAAAGATCTTTTTCGTTGAAAACAATGTTTCTGCTCGTTCGGCATCTGCCTTCGTCCTCTATCCAAACTCGGTAACTTTTAGTACCCATAGGATATCCCACGAAAACTCCCTTGATGGCTCTAGGTCCCGTTTTCTCCTCATTTACATGAACATAAGCAGTTCATCCAAATGTTTTGAGATGTCCTAAGTCGGGTTTAGCGCATTTCCAAATTTCTTCAGGCATTTTGAATTCTAGTGTAGAGTTAGGTGACCTGTTAATCAGATGGATAGCAGTAGATGCAGCCTCTGCCCAGAATCTTTGGTCTAAGCCAGATTCGGCTAACATGCACCTCACTTTATCCATGATGGTTCTGTCCATACTTTCTGAAATCCTATTCTGCTGCGGGGTATAGCTGCAGGTTCTGTGACGTTTAATTCCAGCATGTTTGCAGTATTTGTCAAACTGTCTATTGCAGAATTCCAACCCATTATAAGTACTTAGGCATTTGATTTTCTTCTATGTCTTAGTTTTAACCTCAGCTTTCCATTCTCTGAACTTAGAAAATACCTCATCCTTAGTCTTCAGAAAATAAATCCAAACTTTCTATGAAAAATCATCAATAAAAGTCACAAAGTATTTGTTTCCAGCAAGACTGTCTGGTGTAGAAGGAGAACCCCAAAGGTCAGAGTGAACATACTCTAGAATCCCTTTAGTAACATGCTTAACTTTAGGAAAACTTTGCTTATGAGATTTCCCAATTATGCAGTGTTCACAGAAATCCAATGTCTTAACCTCCTTGTCAATGATAAATCCACGTTTGACAAGTTCAGACATATTGTTAAGACTCATATGACCGAGGCGTGAATGCCAAACATTAGTCATATTCTTCTCAACTTTAGATAGATTAGCCTCTTCTCGAGAGACTGTCCCCTGTAGATAATATAGTCCCTGATGATATTTCCCTGAGATAACCTTTTTATCATTCTTGTAGAAATTGACCATAAGATCTTTGCCTTCATATATCCACCCTGATGTTTCCAACATTCCATAGGAGATTAAGTTTCTGCTCATACCTGGCATATATCTTACGCCTGTTAGAATGACAATAGAGCCATCTGGATTTATAATTTTAATCTTCCCAATTCCTTGAATGTTGCTGTGTGTGTTATTTGCAATAACACTTTTCCACCTATGAATTCTTCCAAGTCACACATGAAGCTTTTGTCTAGGGTGATGTGGAACAAGCAGCCAGAGTCCATTACCCATTCATCAATGGAGTATTGGTGCTTACGGTGAGAATTAGAGGTTCCTTAGACTCTGCTACTACATTAGCTGAATCTAGTGTTTTGAATTGCTTCTTATCAAAGCACTCACGCTTCCAGTGGCCCTCCTTACCCCCTTGGTGTTTTTGTTGTTCCTGGGACGCGACTTAGATAGTCCATTTATGCTCTTGGACCTGCCCTTGTGGCTCTTCCCACTTCCTCTGCCAGTTCTGTTGTCTGATCGGCCTCTCTCAACCATCAGACCTTCTCCACCTGACCTGGTAAACTTACCACTCTCGATCAACTCTCTTTCTTTAGACTTAGCGGCCCCAGTAACCTCAGCTAGGCTCAGTGTGTCTCTCCCATACTTGAGAGTCTCCTTGAGTTGATCATACTTGTTAGGTAGGGAACTCAGCAGTAGGATAGCTTGAACTTCCTCTGATACTTCAACTTGCAAATTGTTTAAATCTGTGACTATCTTTAGGAAGTCATCAACATTCTCATTAATAGATTTTGAATCAACCATCTTGAGAGTGTAGAACCCGAGCTGTAGATAAATCCGGTTGGGTAAAGAAGTCTCTGTGTACAGACTATTTAATGTAGTCCACATTGCAGCAGCAGTCTCACAGTGTTGAATTTTCCTTAAGACTTTGTTCCCAACATTCAGCACAATCAGGTCCTTGGCTTTCTCTGATTTTTCAAATTTTACAGGATCAATAGCAGGTGTGGGTGCAACGATTCCAGCTAGCCCCTTTCCAGTGTCTTTCATGGCAGACTCTGGTTCATCCTTTGTGTCAGGATTATCTTTTAAAATCTTATCGTCGGTGAGAATGGCTTTCAAACCGAGCACTCCAAAGTGAGCAAGCATCCTCAGTTTCCATAGGGCGAAGTCACCATCACCCTCGAACCGGTCGATCTCGATGCGTTCCTTTGACTTCACCATCGAGCAGGTGCTGAATATACACCTCCTCTGTCTATCTCTATCCTAAGCAACCTTGATGTAAACCGGAAGCTCTGATACCACTTGTAGAGATTATTAGCTTAGGTTACTTAGGTGAGAAGTTATCTTGACCTAGGTCTAGTACTGAAAGTAAAGACACAAGCGATTTAACGAGTTCCCGGCCTCTAGCATGGTACATCTCGTGGGAGAACTTCTTCTCCCAAAATCCACTAGAACAAAGAGTCTCTAGCTACACCAAATCAGTATACTAGATAGTTTACAGAAGTATCAACCAATCACCACAAGAGAATACAACAAAGCCCCTTAGATCAATTTAACTTAGGCCTAAGCTTATTGATCTTGTATTGTTGCCTCCCACTCTTGCACTTCAATATGATTACTTGTTGTTGCCGCTGCTTGATTTCCTTAAGCGTTAATCAACATACTAACGTCACATATATATGTTATGTGATCAGGTGTTGCAGTATATGGTGGGCCTGCAACTTGTCTTGGCCCATGAAGAGTGCTGCTGCTGGCCCATCAGGATGTGGCGAAGTCCAAAAATGTGAAACATGTCCCAGATATGCGAAAAAATCTTATTTCCGGTTCACTATTAAGCAAAGCTGGATTTGTAGTAACTTTCGAGTCTGATAAACGTGTTAAAAAAATGATAATTTCTTGGGCTAGGGATACGTTCAGGATGGACTGGTCAAAATGTGTATTAAGTTCTTATCCACAAATGAACCAAGTGCTTATTTGGTTGAACCGTTCAAAGTTTGGCATGAAAGATTAGGGCATGTAAATTATAAATATGTTCAAAGATTGATTAATTTAAACCTAATTCCGAAATGCAAATTGAGCAAAGAGAAATGTGAAATATGTGTACAAGCAAAACTCACAGAAACTTCATTCCCTCATGTTAAGAGAACAACTGAACCTCTTTGTTTAATTCATACAGACTTGTGTGATTTAAAATTTGTTCAGACTAGAAATGGAAAAAAATATTTTGTGACTTTCATAGATGATTGTACAAAATATTGTTATATCTATTTGCTAAGAAGAAAAGATGAAGCCTTGGAAAAATTCGAGGTTGAAAACCAACTCGATAGAACTATAAAGATAGTTCGAAGTGATAGAGGAGGTGAGTATGATGGACCATTTGATGTGTTCTGTAAAGAGCATGGCATTATTCATCAAACCACCGCTCCCTATTCACCTGAATCTAATGGAGTTGCGGAGCGTAAAACCCGAACTCTTATAGAGATGATGAATGCGATGTTGCAGGAAAATGGGTTAGCCTAGAACATGTCGGGGGGGGGGGGGGAACTTTGCTTACCACAAATTATATCCTCAACAAAATACCAAACAAAGTCACTGGTAAAATACCATATGAACTTTGGAAAGGTGTTGTACCTTCGTACAAATGCTTGAAAGTGTGGGGGTGCCTTGCAAAAGTAGCAGTACCGCTTCCCAAGAAGGTTTCAATCGGACCTAAAAATGTGGATTGTATTTTCATTGGATAAGCACATAATAGTGGTGGTTATCGATTTTTGGTTCATAAGTCAGATGTACCAGATATTCATGTTAATACAATTATGGAATCAAGGAATGCATCTTTCTTTGAACACGTGTTTCCGTGTAAAAATAGAAGCAATCCTAAAAGAACTCTTGAAGTAAAAGATGCAAACATCTTTACAAATGAAGCAAGTACTTCTGGCACATCTTTTGATGATGCAGAAATATTTGAAGATGAACCTAGACGTAGCAAAAGAGCTCGTAAGGAAAAATCTTATGGTGAAGATTTCTTTATGGACTTTCTTGTTGAGAATGAACCAAGAAGTTTCGCTGAAGCTATGTCTTCACCAGATGCTGATTTATGGAAGGAAGCTTTCAATAGTGAAATCGACTCCATTATGAAAAATCATACATATTACTTACCCGATTTTCCACAAGGGTTTAAGCCCTTAGGGTGTAGATGGATTTTCAAAAGAAAGTTGAATATTGATGGCTCAACTGATACGTACAAGTGTAGACTTGTGGTGCAAGGTTTCCGGCAAAAAGAAGGCTTCGATTTCTTTGACACCTATTCTCCGGTAACGAGAATAACTTCAATCAGAATGCTGATAGCAATTGCAGCATTAAGAAACCTAGAACTCCATAAAATGGATGTCAAAACTGCCTTTCTAAATGTTTATTTAGAAAAGGAGATTTATATGCAACAACCTGAAGGGTTAGTTGTCCCAGGATAAGACCACAAAATCTGTCAACTAGTGAAGTTATTGTATGGACTTAAGCAAGCTCCAAAACAATGACATGAAATATTTGACAATGTTATGATGTCAAATGGTGTCAGCATTAGTGGATGTGACAAGTGCATATACGTCAATAGTACACCACATGGATACGTTTTGCTTGGCTTGTATGTAGATGACATGCTCATTATTGGCAGCAATAAAGACATGGTCAGTCAAACAAAGAACATGCTAAGTAGAAAGTTCGAAATGAAAGATATGGGACTAGCTGATGTTACCCTAGGGATAAAGATCTTTCGCAATTCCAAAGGAATCATCTTATCTCAAACTCATTATGCTGAAAAGATACTTGAGATGTTTAAATCCTACTCAAAAGGAAAGGCAAAATCTCCTGTAGACCCTAGCTTTCACTTGACAAAAAATTCGAGTGAAGCAGTGTTTTACAGTCAGTGTATGCTTGTGTCATCGGAAGCTTGATGTACTTGACAAATTGTACTAGACCTGATTTAGCACATGCAGTCAATGTACTGAGTCGCTACACGAGTAATCCAGGGCATAACCACTGGAAATCCATAACAAGAGTATTAGACTATGTACGTCATACTAAAACTTATGGGGCTGAACTATGGTAAAGAACCAGCAGTTTTTGAAGGATACAGTGATGCGAACTGGATTTCCGACTCCAAAAACTCTAAATCCACGAGTGGATATGTCTTTACACTTGGTGGTGCCGCAGTTTCCTGGAAGTCTTCCAAACAAACTCTCTTGGCCAGATCAACCATGGAATCTGAGTTCATAGCTTTAGATAAAGCTGCAGAAGAAGCAGAGTGGCTTCAAAAATTTTTGGAAGATATTCCTATGTGGGATAAACCAGTGTCGGCATTACATATACATTGTGATAGCCAAGCGGCAATAGGCCGGGCACTGAGCAGTTTGTATAATGGTAAATCGCGTCATATAAGACGATCTCATAAAACCATTAGACACTTGATCTCAACTAGTGTAATTACGATTGATTACATCAGAAGAAATGAAAACCTTGCGGATCCATTTACTAAAGGTTTGTCACGAGATCAAGTTGTAAAATCATCAAGAGGAATGGGTTTAAAGCTTATGAACTAAGATGAGGTTTGGCGGTAACTCTACCTAACTGACTAGAGATCCCAAGAAATAGGTTCAAGGAGACAACTAAGTCAAACTAAATCTTCCCAAATCACTGTGAGACTTCGGTCTATACCCAGTTCCCAGGATGATTAAACAGTGCTACATGTAAGGAATACATGATAAGCATTTGCTTTTAATGATTTGTGTCCATTGTTTTGAGATATGAATGGAGTAGTACATGATACTCCTCTAAACAAAACTATTGGCAAATCACCTTATGAGTGTGAAATAGGGCCGTTTCTAGGAGAATAAATGAAAAGCTATATTCTCCAAGTTCACTCATGATTGCCATGAATGTTTACGGCCAAACTGAACACAATAGAGAAATTAGTTTTGTGAGAGACTGAAGCTGTGTTATAGCTATTGTCTCGTTTTACACCAAAGTCCGGGGGGTTCAAGACATCATGGCCACCTCCTGTTCGAGTAAATCCGATAGCTATTAATAATGATTGGTTCAAGGCTGAAAAATTGCTACCAACTCATCAGTGGATTTTTCGCTCATACTCTCAAAAGTTTTTTTTTTCTTGAGTCATGTGTATAAAGTCATTTCTATTCATGTGGGAAAATTGTTGGAACTCGTTTTGACAAAATGGTGTGGACCATTTTCCGATGGGTTTTCCATGAAGACGTCTGTCGGAAAGACCGGAGTTTGGGCACGATGTAATCATCACCGTGAACAGTATGAGTTTGTGTATTTGTTGGTCAAAATTGGAGTTGGTTTGAATAAGAAATGAAGGTTTAATGTGGTTTGCTTACGAAGCTTAAAATATAACATTTATAAAATGTTCCACATTATGTTGACTTCAGATGACGTGTCTGCCAACGGTTTTTGCATGAGCAGATGCGGGTCACACGGGTCAGGTTCCTCGCTTTCGGGTAGGAAAAGTTTGAAATTCACATATATCTGGGTCGGGAATTCTGAGACCAAGTGTCCAAGGCAATGCGCGTGGCCTTTCCACGCGCCCGTGTATGGGCCTCAAAGCCCACCACTGGTTGCGCCAAACAACGACGTGGGTTTAGACGGGATGGTTATTAACTTGGCGAGCTTGTTGGCTGCGACCGCAACGAACCCTTTTGGAGATTGGTATTACCAAGGGCCTAAAACGGCGAGGCTGGTTCGGCTTGTAGTGGAGCTTTTGGGAAAGGTTTGTATCCTGGTTAATGTAACGACCGTGATCCAAGCCCATTTGTTTTTTTAATTAAAACCCAAAAGCCCCTTTTTATTTATTTTGTCCTACATTGGAAGTTTAGAAAACCTACCTCCTTTTCCTTCTTCTATATAAGAAACTCCACCATTTCTCTTTATTCTCATCAAGTCAAAGTATTTCTTTGTGTGTGACGAGCTGTTGTTGATTTATTCGACGACCAGTCACTAGTGAATTTTTCCGGTGGAATTCTTGGGCGAGCTTCCGACGGGATTTCTGAACGAGCTTCCGGCGAGTTTTTCTAGTAAGTTTGTCGCCTCCATATTTCTAGTTATTGGAATATTTTAGGAAAGTTTCTAATTTAGGAAATAAGTTAATTTAGGAATGTTTCTATTTTAGTAAAGTTACTATTTTAGGAAAGTTTCTATTTTAGGAAAGTTTCCATTTTTGGAAACTTTATTTTCTGAGACTCTGAGCCTAAGCCGTTGATACTTGTGTTTCAGTTGACCTCAGTTGACCATCTTCCGTTGATCATTCAGACAGTGACTAAGGTGAGGGCTACTTCGTTAAATCCCGAGCTAGTTTAGTACTACTATTATGGAAAGTCTAGTTTCGAAACATGATATGTCTCTGTGAATCGAGTCTGTTTGAGAGTCTTGTTTGTCTACTATTATTTTTGATTGTTAAACTGGAAATAGGATAATAGAGGATTCAACGGTTGTGTGAAATGATTGATGTTAAAAACTGTTATATATGTATATATAGTTATATAGTAGGGACTCTATGAGGAGTGCAGGGGTCCAGAGAGATCCGGGCTAGCGACGCATATGAGTACGGGGGGCTAGAGAAATCTGAGCTAGCGACATATAGAGTACGGGGGCCAGAGAAATCTGAGCTAGCGACGTATAGAGTGCGGGGGCACAGAGACATCTGAGCTAGCGACGCATATGTGATGAGTACGGGGGCCCAGAGACGTCTGAGCTAGCAACGTATATCTTGTGTGGTGCGGGATGCAGAGACATTTGCATATCGACGCATATTGGTGGAGTGCGGGGGTCCAGAGATGTCTGGACTAGCGACGCGTTATATATTATCGTATATCCATATGAGGAGAACGCAAAGTGTGTGGACTAGCTATGTACCATCAGCGTATTGTTTGTTCTGTGTGATGCGCTAGGCATCTTGTCTGTTCATGCTAGAGATATGCCTACATAGTCGTTGTGACACCCCCAATCGTAGTTGTTGGGGTCAAAAACGGTCACGACGGAATTAACACCCAAAAATCCTTGGAAATCGTATTTCCGAGAAGATAGTAAAACAAAAATACGATTTTAGTAAAAAATAACCAATACAAAGTTTTTACGAAGAAGTATCCTTGAAAGCTCAAAATGGACAACTCGAGCTCGATCATTGCGAAACTACCGCGCATGCACGCTATCCGGTCGCTACACAGCAACCAAGTCCAAGCCAAAGCTCGGTCGCTACGTAGCGACCGAGCGTCCGTCCCGCTCGGTCGCTACGTAGCCAAGCTTGATCACAATTCACATAATTTTTTTTTATTTCAAACATTCATAAAATTTTAAAAATGCACACAACACACAATGGGATAAAAAGCAAACCTGTGATTGGACCTTTCAGGGGTTTTGACGGTCCAGACAACCATAAAGTGCAGGCTCTACCCAAACAGCCTAACACTTGGATCAAGACTAATGGTAAGGACGCGTGAACAAGTCCAACTACTGGTACCATAGGTATAGGTAAAGGAACCGGGTAAGTTTATGGGCAAAGGTGAAATAATCATCCTTACTCTTCACAAGGGAATCACTGAAGCGCATTGATGCAAATAATCAAGAATTTCTCGCACCTGGACGATCCCGACTATGCTGTCCTGGCATGTCACCAGCATAACAACTCAGCCTCCTCGATCTTGATCTGATGAAACGTACACCCAAAATCATCCCAGCGACTTAATCCACTGATTTAAAATAATCTTTGATCTTCACTGGTTGGGAATTCAGCGGTCTGCAGAATTTGGTGAACTTCTTCAGCAATAACTTCTTTAGTATTTGCGTCATACTCTAACATCTCCTCGAAGCTCTGAGACTCCATGGTCTTTTATCTACTACAGAATTCTTGGCTAAGTTCCCAAAATTTTCCATCTGATCTTTGGCTTATTCTCCAAACCATAATCGATGAATGAAATTCACTCGACCACATATCTTGATACTGAAATTGTTGTATATGATTAACTCAACCTGAACCTCCTGGTGGAAACATCCCACTGTACCAACTCCGTAAACTGAATCTTCAATTGGTCTCATACCTTGCGTAGAAAATACTACTTCTTGAACTCTTGAAATCTGTCCAACTCGATCACACCCCTCTGAAGTAATTCTTGACTCTCGACCAACAACTCATAGCATTCATCTCCAAATAGCTTGCTGCCAAATCTTTCTTGTAATTCTTTGAACAACTGCCACGTCAATATTCTGCTCTGAGTGTTGCATCCCAACTCTGCCTCAAGCCAAAGTATACCTCGAACGGTTTAGTCTTTCTTTAGTATCTTGTGGTCCCAACTTCTTCTTCTTTGCATCATAAGCTTCATGATATCTCCTTGCAAACAAAATGCTTCATGTGCTTCTACCAGCTTGTAATAAAGTCGAGCTATCAATTCTAAGCTTAAAACAAATGATGAACAATTCAGGATTGTACGGCTCTGGTCCTGGTACGGCTCATCATAAATTGGATCAACATGAGCAGAAGGTAGAACAAGTACATCTGAGTGATCATGTGTAGTCGAATCGCTCTGAATCGGATCACAATCAACACCCACCATGACATCGATAACACACGAGTCTGGAGATGTATTCGATGTATCAATTCTGTCCCATATATCTCTCTTAAGAATTGGAATCCCCACTAGAACTCAAAAGAACGGCAGGAAGGCATGACGTTACTGACTCCTAACAGGACGGTAGTGAACCCAGCCATGAGGGTAGAAAACTCGAGCATGATGATAGTAACATCGGTAAGTACGGTCCACCCATTCAAGCTTGTCTCGGTGCTTCTGCTATGAAAAATCACTGTTAGGTAACTACCCACGACTATCTATCCTAAAATGAAGGAACCAACCAGCATATCCTAGTTATCCTTGCGACTCATTTTGACTCGAAAATCATTTGAAATAAGTCCCATTCTAGCATCGTATAACCATGCTCTGATACCACTTTTGTGACACCCCCGATCGTAGTTGACCGGAAATGACACAGTTGATGTTCCTCGATGGTTGATCCGAGGTTCTCAGAATACTTCTGATCGCCTTAGACCAACAACCAAAGAACACCAACGCTCCTATCAGATATCACTCTAGGCTTTTCAACCCGAAAAAGCAATACCCGATAGTTAGTTCGTCCGGACAAGGACTAATATCATATGGAACCTGTACTTTAAAAACACTCTTTATATATCATTCAAAAGCATCTTACAAAATTTGTTATAAATTAACCTCGAGGTTTTCGGTCAATAAATCTTATAAATAAGAAATATCAAAACGCCTTTGCAAGGATAATAAAACTACCGCTGGCTAATGATGTTCCTTCCCGTCCTAGAGTTAGGTCTCCCACCTATTGGTTACCTGCATCACAAATGAGTCATGAGTAACTAGTTTACTCAGTGAGCCTAGTCCCGTACCCTAACATATATTAATAATATCTCAAGCAATCAACTCCATTTGTATGCAGTGGAAATATATTCCATAACTAATAAAAATACATATATAAGGCCTATCAATCCATCGATGTGAATCTTATCTTAAACATCATCTCCACGACACCCGCCATTCACTCATACTTATTATATATATATATACTAAACTCGAAAAACCACCAAGGCTAACCGAGCCTAGCGGGAAAATAAATATAACCATCATCTCCATTAGATATTCCAAGATCGAACATCTAACGCTGCATGCAGTTACACGGCCTCCAGGGTGCGACCCCATCATCGTGTCTTCGTGATCTTGTTCCGTATCGCAGGAACAATTCACGGTAATGCGGGAACTTTCGGGAGAGTGGGTATACAATAAGACTTCACATGATTTATACTCATATATTTAATAATATAATATATCAGTACTTGAGAACAAGTACTAAGGTTCGGAATAAACCTCTACGAACATTCATAAATATTTATTAAGTGTTTACACTAAGTAAACACCTCACCAATTCAATACTTGATCAAGAGACAAAGCCTATCAATCATCTACATTTTCAATCATGAAACACTAATTCATAACTCTTTAATCACATATCTAGACTCACCTTCTAGTCCTTGAGATTGGCTAAGGTAGACTAGACACGAGCTCAAGCTAATCACACTCCACTTTCGATACACATGAGATTCAGAACGATCACAATTATCTGACTGATCCGACCACTCTCCTTGATATCTGAATTCAAACCAAGTGACTGAGCGGCTACAAGGAGTGACTGGACCGATCTAGCAAAACTCCACAACCAACTAGACAGAGAACGGTTCTACTTGATGAACCAGTCTTATCCTTCAACTTTACTCGACCAAACAACAACTGGTGGCCAGATGAACTCAGATGATTCTCTTCTTCAAGCTTAGCTCACAGCTGGGCTTTTTATCTTCCACACATCATCAGACTGAACTAAGGTGATGAAGAAAAATCATCCAAGGAGTTTTCTGAATTTTCTATCATTTTTCTCAGATTTTTCTTTCAATCTTTCTCACTGATTTTCTCTGAATATTTTCTCTGATTTCTTGTTGTTATGGACGACCAAGCAGGTGGGAAAAGGGTTAAAATAGGTTCCTGACCTTACTTCACCTGAGGGTTTCACTCAGGACAAAGCTAAGTTGTGCAAGGACAGGTGGTGACCAGCTTCATCACCCTAAGCAGCCAAGCAGCTCTCCTTTCCTTCACATTAAGAAAGCTGCAAGCAGCTGGTAATCATGTGACTGAATTAATTAGCAAGCACAACAAGCAGCTTGTGACTTGCATGTGCCCATTACTACATAAGCAAGCAAGCAGGAAGGTGCATGACATGTGACTTGATAAGTAAACAAGCATGCTGGCTTAGAAGGTTATGGCATTAGACGGGTCAAGATTATTAAGGAAGCTGGTTGATAATTCTGAATAATATTTTGATCAAATATTCCTTGTCCTTTGGCTCTTTGAAAATATCGTTCAGCTTAATAAAAATTCGACCAAAATATATATAAGACTCGATCAAACTATCAAGGGAAGGTTTTTTGACCACAAGACAGTCTCGTCGAGGCATTAATTTATCAGGTCGATTTTTATTTAAATTCTGATCGATCAATCCTCAAACTGATCTTAAAGAATTTTCTCGACCAAAATTCTATCTGCTCGTGAGGGACAGTCGTAGTGCTATGTACTGAGTCCGTGGTTTGTGGTTTAGCATCTCATACCTCACTGGGTGACTTCCCTGTTGCTCATCCCTCCTTCTTTCCCCTTTCAGGTGAGACTGACGAGCAGGAGTGATTGCTATCGGATTGGTGCTTTGGGAGTTTTATTTCTTTCGTTTTCAGACTTGCGGTTTTTATGCTTTTACCGATATTTTCGAGATTTATTATGTTATTTGGATTTATGGCTTTGGAGTTGGCTTTTGAGAAGTAATAAATGGAGATTTCAGACTTTTTATTTAATTAAGTTATTTCGGAAAATACGGGTGTTATAATTTGGTATCAGAGTGGGGTTCCGTCCCGGCTCTGACCCGGGATGGCGATTTGTGGGACTTGATTTTTAATCGGTTTTATACTATTTTAAATTATTTATGGGAATATGGGGATTTTAAAATAAAAGTAAATAGCATCTTTCTATTTGGCATTATGTCTTGAATCGTTGGTGTTCGGTTTCGGCAGAAGTTAATTGAGTTGCTATTTCTTTCAGATGCCGCCGCGTAAGAGAGTTGTTCGCACTCAGGCCGCTAGTGCTTCTCGAGAGGGTGGAGATGAGCATGTGCCGCCACCAGTTCCACCGATTGATCAGGATGCCCTTAGGCAGATGGTGCAGGATGCTGCCAGACAGGCCGCACAGGAAGCAGTCCAGCAAGCTGTCCAGGAGGCTGCTAGAGTAGCTGCACAAGAAGTTGTTAGGCAGATGGCTGCAGCTCAGCAGGGTCAGCAGATTCCGCCAGTTCAGGTTCAGGGGCATCAGCAGCCCCCAATTCAGCCGGTTCCACCAGTTCAGGTTCATGGACAGCAGCAGCCCCCTATCCAGCATGTTCCAGGAGTTTTTCAGGCTCCACCACCACCACCACCTGTCCTTCCAGGGCAAGTTCCTGAGGTTGATGAGACGCTTATGCGAGTGATGAGACAGATGAAAACTGTTGATTTGGAGACTTTTGGGGGAACAATAGACCCTGGAGCAGCCTATAATTGGAAGCATAGGCTGGCTTCGTGTCTGCAGACTATCAATTGTCCGTTGCGCCTTTGCCTTAACATCGCAGAGTTGTAGCTGCGTGGGGATGCATTAGTATGGTGGGATGGAGTGTGGTCGATGCGTGATGATGACATGACTTATGAGGATTTCCTCATTGCGTTCGACAAGAAGTACTTTCCCAGAGAAGCGTTGCACCAGAAGAGGAATGCTTTTGAGCATCTGAGGCAGGGTACTAGGAATGTCAGGGAGTACGAGCGGGAGTTTTGCCAACTTCGCTTATTTGCTGGCAATAATTTCGATTAGGAGGACTTGATCAGAAGGTTCTTAGATGGGATGCGAGTTGATCTCCGCGGCAGGTGCAGTATGGTTACTTACACCAGCTTGGAGGATCTGGTAGAGAAGGCTGCTGTGCAAGAGGCATGTATTACGGAGGAGCAGAAGTTCCTCAAGGCAGCTCAGCCTAAGTCTGAGAAGAATGCTGAGTCACAGAAGAGCACATGGGATCAGACTGGGGCACCCAGTTGTGGATGTTGTCGTCACCCCCATTTCGGAGAGTGTTTCTATTGCTATGGTTGTGGGCAATATGGTCATGTTCAAAGAAATTGTCGGAATAGGCCATTAGGTGCCCAGGGTGCAGCACCAGCTGCACAGGCAGCACCGGCAGCACAAACAGCACCAGTAACACAAGGAGAACATGCAACACCGACAGTTGCAGCACAAACAGCACCAGGTGCTTGCTTCACTTGTGGCCAATTTGGCCATTTCTCTAGGTTATGCCCGACTAAGGGGCCTGGGGCCAAGCGTCAAGTCATCACTCCGCGTGTTTATGCTCTAGGAGAGGCCGAGGGAGCTGAGCCGATAACCGGTACGTATCTCTGCCACACTCATTTCTTTTGAGTAGTTTTGTGTCTTGTGGTTATCATGTGTAGTTGGAAAAAAATGTGTGTGTATAAGACCAGTTACAGTCGAGTGCGAGATTTTTTTTTCTCCTTATATGATATGCGAGGAGCTGCTGCAGCTGGCTCCTATTAGAGTTTATTCAAGTTGAAGACATGTTATTCCTTATTTCGGCGCATGGAGGCTTGAAGCTATTGATATTCATCGAGATGTATCAAACATATTCGGGAGGAGCAACGAGTCATAGCACGAACAAGGGTTCAAGAGAAAATGTCCACGGGGTCATGACCATGTTGGTCAAAGTTGTTTTGTATGAGAGACGGATACAGCAGGAGGCATGAGAGATCGAGATTTTGATAATGATTATTTGGAGCTCTTTTGATGGTAGTCGACATTCGGTCCATGCTGTGAATTCGAGGACGAATTCCTCATTAGTGGGGAAGAATTGTAACGACCGTGTTCCAAGCCCATTTGCTTTTTTAATTAAAACCCAAAAGCCCCTTTTTATTTATTTTGTCCCACATTGGAAGTTTAGAAAACCTACCTCCTTTTCCTTCTTCTATATAAGAAACTCCACCATTTCTCTTTATTCGCATCAAGTCAAAGTATTTATTTGTGTGTGACGAGCTGTTGTTGATTTATCCGACGACCATTCACTAGTGAATTTTTCCGGTGGAATTCTTGGGCGAGCTTCCGACGGGATTTCTGAACGAGCTTCCGGCGAGTTTTTCTAGTAAGTTTGTCACCACCATATTTCTATTTATTGGAATATTTTAGGAAAGTTTCTAATTTAGGAAATAAGTTATTTTAGGAAAGTTTCTATTTTAGGAAAGTTGCTATTTTAGGAAAGTTTCTATTTTAGGAAAGTTTCCATTTTTGGAAACTTTATTTTCTGAGACTCTGAGCCTAAGCCGTTGATACTCGTGTTGCAATTGACCTCAGTTGACCATCTTCCGTTGATCATTCAGCCAGTGACTACGGTGAGGGCTACTTCGTTAAATCCCGAGCTAGTTTAGTACTACTATTATGGAATGTTTAGTTTCGAAACATGATCTGTCTATGTGAATCGAGTCTGTTTGAGAGTCTTGTTTGTCTACTATTATTTTTGATTGTTAAACTGGAAAGAGGATAATAGAGGATTCAACGGTTGTGTGAAATGATTGATGTTAAAAACTGTTATATATGTATATATAGTTATATAGTAGGGACTTATGAGGAGTGCGGGGGTCCAGAGAGATCTGGGCTAGCGACGCATATGAGTACGGAGGCCAGAGAAATCTGAGCTAGCAACGTATAGAGTACGGGGGGCAGAGAAATCTGAGCTAGCGACGTATATAGTGCGGGGGCACAGAGACATCTGAGCTAGCGACGCATATGTGATGAGTACGGGGGCCCAGCGACGTCTGAGCTAGCGACGTATATATTGTGTGGTGCGGGATGCAGAGACGTTTGCATATCGACGCATATTGGTGGAGTGCGGGGGTCCAGAGATGTCTGGACTAGCGACGCGTATTATATTATCGTATATCCGTATAAGGAGAACTCAGGGTGTGTGGACTAGCTATGTACCATCAGCGTATTGTTTGTTCTGTGTGATGCGCTAGGCATCTTGTTTGTTCATGCTAGAGCTATGCCTACATAGTCGTAGTGCTATGTACTGAGTCAGTGGTTTGCGGTTTAGCATCCCATACCTCACTGGGTGACTTCCCCTTTTAGGTGAGACTGACGAGCAGGAGTGATTGCTATCGGATTGGTGCCTTGGGAGTTTTGTTTCTTTCGTTTTCAGACTTGCGGTTTTTATGCTTTTACCGATATTTTCGAGATTTATTATGTTATTTGGATTTATGGCTTTGGAGTTGACTTTTGAGAAGTAATAAATGGAGATTTCAGACTTTTTATTTAATTAAGTTATTTCAGACTGTTACAGCGCTGCAGCGCACCGACCCCAACCTCTCCATTATGAGTTCTCTCTAACTCTATAATTAGATTGTTGGTGAGCCTCGAACCCAGAACCTCACCTTTTAACAGCATTCCCACAGGACAAGCTGTCACCAATTGAACTGCAGATCAGTTGGTGACAACTTGTCCTGTGGGAATGCTGTTAAAGAGTGAGGTCCTGTGTTCGAGGCCCACCAACAATCTAATTATGGAGTTAGAGAGAACTCATAATGGAGGGGTTGGGGTCGGTGCGCTGCAGCGCTGTGAGCCTGGGGTCCACGGAGCGGGTAGTTCCCACGAGACGGATTGTCACAGTTATGCTGGTGAGTTGCTCGTGGATGCAACTACCGGTGGGAGTTATACTACGATTGGAGTGAGTGATAGGAAGTATTTGCTTCCTGCTCTGTTTGATCTGGAAACATCTTCTTGCTCGACTTTGATTTGAACACTCAAGTTGGTGATATGTTTTCATGGTCCCATTTGCGGTCCCATTTGCCGATTTTAGTATACACTAGATTCATATCATATACTCACTTTTGCTTAGACTTTATTCACTTAATTCATATATATTCTTTTGTTATATTATTGTTCCTTTTGTAACACGAATTAGTAATGAAATCTTTTGCTATTGGTTAAGGGTTTTCAAGGTTTCCATGTTTTTTAAGTTTCACCTTACAAGCGTAAATCATAAATTTTTGTTCTGAGAAGTATATCTATTCGTAAAATATTCATATATTGAAGTTTGAGAGCGAATTCTGGATTACATTAAAGTGATTTACAATGAATTGTACTTGCTCACTTTTTATTACACTATGACTGTGAATGCTGATGGTGGATTTGGTAATAAAAGTGTTACTTGAAAAGCGGGATGGTGTAACTATGGTACGGAACAACTACGGATT
Organism: Brassica napus; assembly: GCF_020379485.1. Taxonomy (NCBI): domain Eukaryota; kingdom Viridiplantae; phylum Streptophyta; class Magnoliopsida; order Brassicales; family Brassicaceae; genus Brassica; species Brassica napus. The sequence goes on along the minus strand of NC_063442.1, from coordinate 23,453,450 downwards.
TAAATAAAAAGTAGTGTGAAATATTGTTTGATTGGTAATAATACATATTTTTGGTATTGAATAATTAAATAATAATGGTACAGAACATATAATATATAAAAATAATATAAATAGTATATTAACAGAATAAATATATTTCAAAATAAAATGTATTAAAGTGAATTTGTTCTAAAGTGAAATGTTGTTGATAAGTGCGATTTTGATAAAATAAACGATACAAAATAATGTTTTACTTCTGAAAATATTGTGGTTTTGCTAGATAAATATTAAAATAATGTGAAATATAAAATTTGTTTCTGATTAATGAGTTCTAGTGATATAAAATTTGTTCGGATAACTGGTACGATCCAAACCCGGACTGAACCGAGAAATGAGGTTTGGTATGGTTCAATTCTCCGGTTCTGGATAAAATGTGCACATACCTGTCAATTCTAATTTTTAATAAAATATCAAGAAGTAATTGTAAATATGGTTCACCGTAAACATTTTACATTTTAATTAATTATGTCAATTATAATATTTGAAATAAATAGTTCATATAATTGTTAATTAATAAAAGAGAAATTAAAACTTTTGGATAGCTATGGTTTGTATCAAAATCTTAATTTACATGCCTAAAATTACTTTTAATTTTCAAACTTTATGTCTACTAATAGTTATTTATTAAACACGTACTGGTAGTGAAGATGTAACATCCCAAAACTGGCCCAATTAAAATTTTAAAAGAGTAATGGATTCTCTACAGCCCAACTAGAAAATCATAGGTTTTGTCCTTCCTTCTCCTTATAAAAGCAAGCCTCCACCTCTTTTTCTCTCATCAGAAGTTTATAAGCGAAGCCCTGCAGAGAATTCCCGGAGATCGGAAGCCATAGCCGTCGACTTTATCTCTCTCTCCTTGCGCCGTCTCTCTCCTCTTTCTCTCTCTTTGCTGCGCCTCCTTCTCCTCTCTCTCTCCCGGCCGACTCTCTCTATCCACGCCGTGAGCAGCCGCGAGTGGCGGTGGTGGCCGTGGGGTGTCTTTGATCTCAGCTCTCACCTCTCTTGTCTCTTATCCCAAATCCAGATCCAGATCTAGGCTAAGGTGAGGTGTTCTACCTAGATCTTTTTCATGTTCTTCTATATTGTTAAATGGGGAGCTAGGATTGAGTAGATCCTGGTTGTTGTTAGATATTATAAATGAACTGGTTGTAATGATGAATTATTGATTGATTGATTGGTTGAAGACCTTTTTTGTGATTGAGAGCTAGGATGGATAGAAAGAATTAAACGTAGGATTTTAGAGTACAGTTAACCGGTCTGGTTAAATGAATGGTAGGATATCTCTGAATAATTGTTAATTGTATTGAGTGTGACACCGAGAACGAGTGGCGTCTAAAAAGGAAAGTATGAAAGAGTCTAAGGAATAAGGACAAGGAAATGATAAGGAAAAAGGAAATGAAAAGAAAAAAAGGAAAAAGGAAAGTTAATTGAATGAATGGTAATCCACCGAGGAACTGGTGGGGGTTATGGGAAACGCGGCGGCCGTAGCGTTCAAAAATGGCAGGGTAAGAATAGAGGCGCCGGTAAGATTGAGTCACGCCGAGTCTTGGCGGGAAGGGGTCGTAATACACTGCAAGGTGTAGACTACATCCAAGGGCACCAGATGTCGAGTGGACCAGGGAAGGCGGCTCCACAGGAACACAGCAAGAAAAGGGGAGGGTTGGTCTGCTTGAGCTGTGTAGGTCCTAAAGTTCTAGGATGATTGGAGTCTTAAAACCCGATTTATGTGAATTGAGTGATGACTGAGTTCATTACATTGCTTGATTTCGTGAAATGAAACTTTAGTAACAAATTAATTAAGTTGCATCGAATTGGGTATAGTGGCTCATGGGGGAGACTGGTCTAGAATCGCCTCACCGAGTATTCATACTCAACCCTCTTTTCCCTCCCTTTTTGCAGAACTATAAGTGGAAAGTAACGGCACACACGGAGATGTCGGGAAAGTAGACATGTGTGTCCTCAACCCCGTGCCCAGGAACCCCGGTTGTAAATGGGGAAGGGGCGGGTGTTACAATTGGTATCAGAGCCAGGTTAAGGTCCCTTAATATTAACTTAAGGGATCAGCGTTTCCGCCATTGATCATTCTCCCTTATGGTTCTGATAGACCCTTTGTAGTCAGTGTTGAAAGAGAATTCGAACAGCTCAGAGTCTTCGGCCGAGAACAGAACAACAAAAAGTCCTCGAACCGCGGTGAGGTGGAGTTTTAGAGGCCAGGAAGGGATTAACAAGGAGTTGTAAGACAAGTATACATAGGGATCAGTTGCCTAGCATGACAAGTTAAGGAGGAACAGAAAGTCGGACATACGAGCTGGAGGTGATACTTCTCGCTGGCAGAACCAACCCACGCCGACCCGGGAAGGCCGGGGGACGAGGGCCGGACGCAAGGCCGAGGCTTGTGTAGCTCCACGGAAGAGATATCTCTGCAGGAAATAGCGATGTGTCATTCTGATATTACATTCAAACTCGTTCCCATATATATAAAAAAAAAAAAAGAGACATGGGTGCGGGCCCCACCACATTGGCATGGGCCCGCCGGCGAGGAAAGGAGCGAAACCGGGGCTGGACAAAAGGAGAAAACCGATTTCAGATTGCGGTGACTAAGCTAAGGATCATCTTGGGGTAAAAATGATGATGGAGGATCACCATGTAGCAAAAAGGGTTGATACTAGTAAGGACGATGGAGGGTCGCTTTGGAGCAAAATGCGATGCGCTAGTAAAGATATGGGATCTTCATTGGGTAAAAAGGTTGATGGTAATAAGGATCATCGTGGGATAAAAAGGATCGTCTTGGGGCAAAAAGGGATGATAAAGACTACACCGGGATATTATTTCATGAAATGCTAAAGCAGCACTAGACTTGAGAAATGATTGAAAACTGTCATCTATTCATGACTGCTATTATGTTTCTGATCAGATCTTTTACACTGCAGGATGTCTTCACCAGTGCATCACGAGTTCGAAGAAAGAAATTTGCGCTATGGACCAAAGGGGACAAGGGCGTACGCCCGCAAGCCATATTGTGACGCTTGGGGTAACATGGTACCCGCCCTCTTCCCAAATGAGGAGGAAATGGGGTTCGAGGAGCAGCCGAACCCCACATCCGGGAGACGACCGTGAGGCGTCGGTTATTGATGCCTCAATTCCAGCGGGCAGCCGAATACAGACGGTTGTACCAGGGTCAGGGGACTTTTCAGTTTGCACCTGAAGTTGAAATAACACCGCCCATGAGGGGCCGAGGGCACCCAAGGAAGACGGGGTTGACCGGGGAAGGTGTTGGACCGATTAGGATGGAGGACAGTGTGCCAACGAGGAAACGTGGACGCCCAAGGAAGATTCCCAGCATTGATACAAAGAGCCTGAGGAGCATAATCGGAGTATGTCGGTGTGGAACACTGATGAAGGCTAGGCAAGGACCGCGCTCAGTCCAGGAGTATACTGAGGAATTCCTGGAGTCAGCAAAAAGATGCAAGCCCAAGTCAGCGGAGGATTGGTGCCGGTGGTATAAGGCAGGACTCTGCGAGGAGATTCAGGGTAAGCTGATTGGTGTGTTGGAACCATGGGAATTCGCCTTGGTGAACCGGATGGCCGGTCAGGCAATGGAGGCCGAATAGACACTTACTCGTCGGGTCGTCGCCATCTCGAGCGCTGAGGAAGAAGTGGAAGTGGAAGAGGATCCATCAGAAGTCTCAGAGTGGGAAGAGGAGCCGGCGTCGCCGATCGGAAGTGGCCGCGTGGCTGGTCCTAAGCCGGAGGTGGAGCAGAAGTCTCCAGTTCAAAGTGGCTAGTTGTGATTCCCGAGTCAGCTAGTAGGATTAGGACACGACTTTCTTTATTTCATATTTGTTTTAGCTATTCATTTCTTGTTATAAGGTTATTCGCGGATTTGGGAGATACCTTGAGATCTATTTAACTATTGTAGTCCTACTCCATTTCATTATTGAATTGATTGTTGGTTTTAAAATGATCTTGAGCAAGTAGGATGTCTTGTGGGTGATTCCCTTGATTGTGTTTGAAAACTCGCCTCCAGTTTTGGGATGTTAAGTTCGAAGTCTGACGATTGGAATTCGGGGTGAATTCCGTTTAACAGGGGGAGAATTGTAACACCCCAAAACTCACCCAATTAAAATTTTAAAAGGACAATGGGTTCTCTACAGCCTAACTAGAAAACCCTAGGTTTCCCCCTTCCTTCTCCTTATAAAAGCAAGCCTCCACCTCTTTTCCTCTCATCAGAAGTTTAGAAGTGAAGCCCTACAGAGAATTCCCGGAGGCCGGAAGCCCTAGCCGTCGACTTTCTCTCTCTCTCTCCTTGCACCATCTCTCTCCTCTTTCTCTCTTTTTGCCGCGCCTCCTTCTCCTCTCTCTCTCTCCCGGCCGACTCTCTCTCTCTCTCTCTCCACGCCGTGAGCAGCCGCGATTGGTGGTGGTGGTGGCCGTGTAGTGTCTTTGATCTCACCTCTCACCTCTTGCCTCTTATCCCAGATCCAGATCTAGGCTAAGGTGAGGTGTTCTACCCAGATCTTTTTCATGTTCTTCTATATTGTTAAATGGGGAGCTAGGATTGAGTAGATTCTGGTTGTTGTTAGGTTGATAGATCATATTGCATCGGAACACTCATACTGATTAGATATTGTAAATTAACTGGTTGTAATGATGAATGATTGATTGATTGATTGGTTGAAGACCTTTTTGTTTGTGATTGAGAGCTAGGATGGATAGAAAGAATTAAACGTAGGATTTTAGAGTACACTTAACCGGTCTGGTTAGATGAATGGTAGGATATCTGTGAATGATTATCAATTGGATTGAGTGTGACACCGAGAACGGGTGGCGTCTAAAAAGAAAAGTATGAAAGAGTCTAAGGGATAAGGACAAGGAAATGATAAGGAAAAAATAAATGATAAGGAAAAAGGAAAAAGGAAAGTTAATTGAATGAATGGTAATCCACCGGGGATCTGGTGGGGGTTATGGGAAACGCGGTGGCCGTAGCGTTCAAAAACGGCAGGATAAGAATAGAGGTGCCGGTAAGATTGAGTCACGCCGAGTCTTGGCGGGAAGGGGTCGTAATACACTGCAAGGGGTAGACTGCATCCAAGGGAACCGGATGTCGAGTGTACCAGGGCAGGCGGCTCCACAGGAACACAGCAAGAAAAGGGGAGGGTTGGTTTGCTTGAGCTGTGTAGGTCCTAAAGTTCTAGGATGATTGGAGTCTTTTTAAATTATGTGAATTGAGTGATGACTGAGTTCATTACATTGCTTGATTTAATGAAATGAAACTTTAGTAACTAATTAATTAAGTTGCATCGAATTGGGTATAGTGACTAGTTGGTTCTTGTTTTGCATTGAGCAGTATAGTGGCTCATGGGGGAGACTGGTCTAGAATCCCTTCACTGAGTATTCATACTCACCCTTCTTTTCTCTCCCTGTTTGCAGAACTATAAATAGAAGTGTCGATGGTAAAAAAAGAAACGCACCTGAAACTCATGGGACCAGTAACGGGACACACGGAAATGTCGGAAAAGTAGACATGTGTGTCCTCAACTCCGCGTCCAGAAACTCCGGTTGTAATTGGATAAGGGGCGGATGTTACAGAAGATTTTTTTTAATTCATTTTAAAAAGAAATAACAAATCAAGACTAACAGAAAATAAAAGAGAGATACATAAAATAACATATCAAGACAGACATTCCTGATGTTTAATTAAGAAATAGTAATTTAATTTTTTTTAGTTCAAGGAAAAACTACTCAAATAACAACATTTTACTTATACTCTGGTGAGTTTGTTCAAGAATTTTTCCCTGCAACAGTGTTTTTTTCCATGGAAGATGGAAAACGCATGTGTCAAGCAAATAATGTTGAATGGTAAAACCAAGACGTTATTTCAATTCCGCACTAAGGCTTCGAATGGTAACATGTTTTCCGTTTCGTCCCGCAGTTAACAGTAACAAAAATCACTATATATATCTTACATTCATACATTTTTATAACTGTTAGAACCGCACCACAATTAAACCGTTTTTCCGCACCGCTCAATCTGCAGTCATCATTCAGAGTCTAAATTACGCCATGCACTTTGTCTCCATACACTATAAGTCACATGTTATTTGAGTAGTTTTTCTAACCATAAACATATTGTCTCGTTACTTTTTGGAATGGTGAACCCAAAACAAGAATAAACTGATTTTAATAATTATCCACTTGCTTTTACTTTGACAATTTGTTTTATTTATTAAGTTTTACATTTACCAAGGTGAAACGAGAGAAAATAAATCTTTAAAAACCTACTTTGGCGACAATTTGAAATCGACGACGTGAAGCTCTCTTCTTTTCACCATGATCTCCTAAGTTGCAACAAAAACTCTTGTCTTTGGACCAACGGAAATATTGTCTCATTAGACTCTAATAAATCTTTCCAGGTATCTTGATCTCGCTTCTCGCCCGTCACGAGAAGCCCGAGGGCATCAATGGTTATTTTTGACTTTGTGCACGTTTGGTCATTTACATTTTGTATAGTTTCATTTTTAACCCCAAACTTTTTAATTGTGCAGATATCTTCTCAAATTAACTTCATAACTTCTTGATTGTTCACTCAAGCCATTCCCCATAATTGCACGAATGGTCGTTTATCTTTTGATTGTTTTCATTTTTTTCCCAAACTTTCAAAATAAAAAACTTTCTCATTGATTTTGCTTCAAATTTACGAATTATGCACTCCAACCCTTGTTAATGCAATTGAAACATATGCACTAAAAACGTCTAGATCCATCCTAAAATAACTTGAATAAGGAAAAAGCAAATACTAAATTCCTTAAAATCAATAGATATGAATAATAAGCAAAACCATGTTACACTTATTATCATATATGCCATCTTGAGTTTGACTTGATCTATTTTGTTATATATTTTGGAATTTTGAATAAACAACCATCAATCTACCTATATTTATATTGATACTATGTACACAAAATTTTCACTATCCACATATACAACACATTCACATATACAATAATTCATATATACACATATTAAATTTGTTATATACATTTGCACGATCAAATATCATCAATGTGCTCACTTATATTTGAATACTCAAATATCGTCAACGTATACACATATATTTCACTGTCCACATGTACAACGTTTCATGAAAAAGTCACATGTACATTGGAGCATTTGTACGTTAGTTGCTCAAAATGGTTTTGTGTATAGTTGCTCAAAATGATTTTGTGTATCTTGTTTTAGTTCATTTAGATCATTTAAAGTTTTATTAGGTATATATACTGTCATTATGCATATCACATGGGATAAAACTGCAAATTTTGAATTTTAAGGGTGAAGCTGAGGACCAATCTGCACATTTAAAAAGTACTGCGGTCAAAATTGTGTAATATAAAAACTTAGGGACCAGACATGCAAAAAACGAAAATTATCCATTGTTGGTCTTTGCGACCATGGATGTCGTCATGGCGGATTCATGTCTCAGAAAAAGGAAACTGAGAAGGTATGTTCGTGAGCTGTTGGTCGGAGATGAACCGGTAACGCGAGGTGAAGCTTGACAGAGACGCTGTGAGTGAACCGGTTACGACAAGGTGGGATTCAGATCTATAATGACAGCTTTAATTGTTTTTCTTCAAAGCATACACAACTTGTTCTCCTTCAAAACATGTATTCTTTTTTTTTGACATAGAAAGCTCCATATATTATTAAGAAACTTCAAAGAGGTTGGCCGCTTGGGCCATCCAACCTGGAAGTTGAGAGTTTACATGGGAGAAAGACAAACCTCGAGAAAGGGCTCCTTTTGCAAGGAGATCAGCTCGAAAGTTCCGTGAACGAGGGATAAAAACTATGGAGCAAAAAGTAAACATAGAACGAATGAGATGGTACTCGTCGAATTCAGCCAACAATGATGGCCATTTGTCTTCGTCGTCTTCTTCCAAGAGATTGACAAGCTGTAGGCAGTCAGCCTCGAAGGTCATATAGCTGTGGTCAAGCTGAAAAGAGGATTTCATGGCCCACAGCAGAGTTCGAATATCCGCGTGTAGGGGGTTAAGACTCGGTTACTAGCAAATTAACCATAAGTCGTCATCCAATCCTCGGTCATCAGGACCATTCCTCCTCCGTAAAAAGCATCGTCGTGATGCCAGGAGGCGTCAGTCGAACATACAGGGCCAGTTCTTGGGGGTGGAGCTTCACGTTGTGCACCTTTGTCGTCTTCCCCAGCAGGCTCTTCGATTACTTGCGCGAGGCACCAACTTTCCGCCTCTGAATTGGCGAGTTGAATCGTCTCCAGTGGGGTGGTATCCTTGCCGTTAAAAACTTTGTCGTTACGGGCTCTCCATAAGTACCATATCACCCACGGGACCATATATAGGAGAGAGTCCGGGATGCCTCTTTTTCTAGCGTGCCATAGAACATGATCGAGGTTACTGTATATCGAGCTACTCGGGAACAATCCCAGAAAGTGTGGCATGACCGCCAGTGCCCAAGCTTGAGCCGAGGGCGGGCATTCAAATAATAAGTGGTTGCTCGTTTCTTCGTCCACGCCACACCTCGCGCAGCTTCGATCATTGCCACAGTGGCGGTCTGAGAGTGCACTGCATACCGGGACGCAGTTGGTTAGGGCTTGCCAGATAAAGTGCTTGATTTTCATGGTGGTCTTGAGTTTCCAGACTCGCGCTTGCAGACATGTAGTGCTTGGTTCCAGTACTTGATTGGGGGTCGAAGTTACTACAGTTTCCATGGCTAGTTCATAACCAGATTTTACTGAGTAAACGCCCGACTTGGTGAGGTTCCAAACGTATTTTAAAGTCCGAGAAGTGCGTGTCGGACTGAGGCTCAGAATTAGGGGGATGTCGCTAGGGATCACTAGTGTACTATAAAGCTCAAGGTTCCATTCTTTTGAAACAGAGTCTAGTAGTTCGACGATATGGAGCGATGGGTTAAAAGATGGGCCACATGGTATGGGTGGGCGTGCCGGGTGTGATGGTAGCCATGGCTCGGCCCAAACCAGGGCATTGTGTCCCGTCTCGATCGATTTGCGAATGCCACTTTTAAGCAGGGGCAGAGCCGCCATGAGACTCCTCCAAACATAGGAGGGGTTGCTCGCTTTAGTAGCCTCGAGCGGGTCTGAGAGGCGGTAATATCTTCCTTTGAGAACACGTGCCAGTAGTGAGTTTGGGTATTGTATGAGTCGCCAGAGTTGCTTCGCAAGTAATGCGAGATTGAAATTTTTAAAATCTCGAAAAACCAAGCCTCCCTTCTCTTTTGGGGTACATATTTTATTCCATGCTATCCAATGTAGCCCGCAATTGTTATTCTTTGTACTCCACCAGAAGCGAGATATTGCACTTGTGAGTTTGCGGATAATCTCTTGCGGCAGTAGGAAGCATGACATGACATATGTTGGGAGGGCTTGTGCTATTGACTTGATCAGGACTTCTTTGCCTTCTTTGGATAGGAGCTTCGCAGACCATGAATTAATGTGATTATGTAGCCGGTTTTAAATGAAAGCGAAGACATGCTTTCTGCTGCCGCATATTCTTTCTGGTAAACCGAGATAGACGCCCATGCCTCCTTCTTTGGTTATTCCCAGAGATTGTTTGATCGCGGTTTTATATCCGGGGGCACCTTGTTGCCAAACAAAATAGAGGATTTTTCAACATTTAGTTGTTGTCCCGAGGAGCAGCCATATGTGTTGATGATCTTCATGAGCTCCGCACATTGCGAGACTTCTGCTTTACAGAAGAAAAGATTGTCATCTGCAAATAAGAGATGGGATATTGGGGGGCTTCCTCGAGCAATTTTTAGGCCTGTGATCCTGCCTTCTCTTTCCACACCCTGGATTTGAGAGATGAGGGCTTCTGTGAGGATAATGAAAAGGAAGGGTGATAGTGGATCTCCTTGTCTAATGCCTCTTGACGGAGAGATGCTTCCCTTCGGCTCTCCATTAATGAGGACATGGTATGACACAGAGGATATACACGTTTTGATCCATGATACCCATTTTTCCGCAAAACCCAGCTTGAGTAGGAGTGATTCTGAAAAGGACCATTCAACTCTGTCGAAAGCTTTGCTCATGTTTGTTTTGATGGCGAAGAATTTAGCCTTGCAGCTTGGGTTTGTTCGCAAGGCATGGAAGACTTCATGGGCTACCAGAATGTTGTACGTAATCAAGCGTCTAGCCACAAAGGCTGATAGCATCTCTGAGATCAGGCTGGGAAGGCAGCGCTTTAGCCGTTTACTCATAATCTTGGGGATGATTTTATAGCTTACGTTGCACAGGCTGATGGGGCGGAATTCGGTCATCGCGCTAGGGCGATCCATTTTCGGTATGAGGCATATATTTATCTGGTTCAAGCGGGGGTCTAGGACATTGTGTATGAAGAAATCTTTGACTGTTTGCTGCAAAGCCTCTGCTGTGATACCCCAGAATTTTTGGAAGAAGAGACTAGTCATTCCATCCGGACCTGGGGCTTTATATGGGTTTATGTCAAAAACTGCTTTGCGTATCTCATCATATTATGGAATTTTCGTCAAGGCCTCGTTCATAGCAGGGGTGACCTTTGTCGTGATGTACTTTAAAGATTCTTCAAACTCCGATGGATCCGATGACGTGAAGAGAGTCTGAAAGTATCTTGTTGCCTCGATATCGAGTTTGTCCTCTGTTTCAGCCCATACGCCATGTTCCTAGCGAAGCTTTACTACCCGGTTTCTAGCTCTCCTTTGCTTTGTGGTGGCATGGAAAAACTTCGTATTTTGATCACCTGCGCGGAGCCAGTTGGCGCAACTTTTTGCTTCCAATAAAGTTCTTCGTCCCTAAAGGCGGTACATAGGTTCCATTTGAGGCGAAGGATCGCTTCTTGGCTGAAGTTATCTACTACTTGAGCCTGCTCAAGCTTCGTCTTGACCTCTTCTATCGTTTTTGCTGTATTAGAAGGGTTGGCGCGTTTCCATCGAGAAATGAATTTTTGGCAGCTCGCGATTCTTTCATGAAGGTCTTCCTTGCAGAAGAGTGTGGGGTCGCTCCATCCACGGAGGATTTGGTCCCGAAAACCACCCTTTCCTAGCCATCTTTTGTCGAACTTGAAAGACCTCTTGCCCCTGTTTCTGACAGATAGGAACCGAGTGATTATAGGTCTATGGTCACTGCCCTAAAGCCTTAGAGCATCTCCAAGGGGACTCTATTTTTTTCCTCTATAATTTACATTAAAATAGAGTAACTCTATTATAGAGTTGAATTTTCTCCAGTGGTTCACTTTATAATAGAGTTACTCTATAATAGAGTGAAATGTAGAGTATTCTTGTTTTTTTACTCCAAATATAGAGTGAAAAAACAAGAATACTCTATATTTCACTCTATTATAGAGTAACCCTATTATAGAGTGAACCATTGGAGTAAATCCAACTCTATAATAAAGTTACTCTATTTTAGAGTGAAATATAGAGAAAATTATAGTGATGCAAGTCCTCGTTTCCCACTGCTTGATTGAGCCTACATTAAACTTTGCCAGATGGTCTATTGCCGACCCATGAGAGGGGGTTCCCTTTGTAAGGGAATTCTATCATTCCGCAGTTTGCTAGCATATTTCGAAAAGGGATAAAGGACGAGTCCGTACATTTTTGGCCACCTTTCTTTTCCAGGTGGCTAGTAATCTCATTAAAGTCTCCGACCATCAGCCATGGTTCAGACCTCGTGAGACTCATACGAGTGAAACGCTCCCAAACATTTTCTCGATACTCAACGACCGGATCACCATATACAAAAGTGATGAAGACCTTGTGACCTCCTATGGTTGTCTCAATATCGATCATTCGATTATTAGAATAAATAATAGTAACATCAAAATAATCCAAATAAAAAAGAGCTAGTCCACCGGTTCTACCCTCGTGTTCCACGGTGAACAATTTATTATAACCAAATTCAAACTGAAAATCTTGAAGAAAAGAATGACTGTTTTTTGTTTCTGATAAAAAGAGAAAAGAAGGAAGAAAACAACAATGCAGCTCCCGCAGATGTTACTTTGTCAGATAGGCTCCGGCACCCTGACAGTTCCAAGCTATTGCACTCATATCTTCTTACTGGGTGGTTTCTAGGACACCACCGAACCTGAAAGAGATACATATTTTTTTCTTAAAGCAGAGGGAAACACTTCAGTATGAGGGACCAAGGACTGAGAAGACGTAATACGTTTACTCGGAGCTGTCTTCTTCATTGGAGATGCTTTGGTCAGAGAATGTTGCATCTGGAGCTTCTTGGAAGCATTGGCTCCCTTTACTGGGGATCTTGGGGCCTTCTTCTTGAGAAGTCCTTTTGGGACGTAGGGGGCTGGTTGATTCTTTGATGCAGGGGCAGGAGATTTGTCAGGTATAGCCGCCATGTTAGCTCTGTGGTGGGTATTGGAGGGATCAGCTTCCAAGGGCACAGCAATTGCTGGAGAGAGTTGAGATATGGCCTCTATTTTCTCTACATCAAGTTCAGGAGTATCTCCAAGCAGATCATCATTATCAATGTCAATCATATTATTATTATCAATATCTGCCATATTCTCTTCCATTTCAAGATGCTCTGTTTCTAGGACCAAATTATCAACCTCCGCATTTTCTAACTCAGTTAAAGGGGCATCTACATCCTGCTCTAAGTCTTCGCCTAGTTCAAGGGATTTGTAATTTTGATCCAGAGACGAGAGTTGGTACCTTTGGTCCGGGCGCGAGCAATGCTGAGAAGGTTCAGAAGGTGTCTCCGTGATGGTAAGGGTAGCGTTTCGATGTGCCATGGAACTAGTACGCTTTGCAGAAGCTCCTAGTGTAGCTGGGGTGTCTGTGGCGATTGCCTTGCCCTTGATACAAAAAATTCTCTCTTCTTCTGTCTCGGCGTCGGTAGTTGCATCCCCACAGTTCTTGCTTACAGTGATTTCTCCGGATTCCAGGGAAGCTCGATTGTCAGAGATTGTCCTTTGGGAGTCATAGGTGGCTCTTGACCATTCTGAGGGGTCGATATGAGTATGGCGGAGTACTCTGTTATCATAGGTTATGTTTCTTGGGGCCTCGTTGGTACGTCTTGGTCGCCATTCTATCGAGGAAGAGTTTCTTGGTCTCGGCGCAGCATAGCGAGACAAATTTTGAGAGTGGTAGTGGTCGTTGGTGCGTCCACGAGATTCCTCTCTTCTGGTAGAGATCTCTAGTCTACTCCATACTTCACGGCCTTGGTGAGAATTGTGGTCTTGACGGCTGGAGCTTCTAAGGTCTCTGGTTTGGAAACCAAGGTTCCGAGCTTCCCGCGTGGAGTGGGCCGAAGGAGAGCTTTTCCTTCTTTTATCTTCTCGGAGTGATTCATTGTTCCTTGAGGAGGCCAAAGGGCTAGACTGACTCCCATTTATAGGGGATTGAGGTCATTTGAGAGTGTTCCTTGAGTTGAAAGCTTGGGAGTCCTGCAAGTGAGGACGGGTTTGGTCATTTGTAAGATGGTTCTCTGCTCTCTGTTTTCTCTTAAACTCCCTTTCCGCTGGTGATAACTGGGGGCAGGTGTTTTCATCGTGGGATATGAGTTTGCAGGTGAAGCAGAAGTGATGCAGGCCTTAATAAGTCAGGGAAACCTTCCCAATGTCACTGTTAGGGAAGCCAATTCTGCGCTCAAACTGTAGAGGTCGATCAGTGTCAATTGAGACTTGTATTTGGGCTTTCTTCTCGTCGATGAGAAGCTTTTTCTACGCAAGGCATTTGCAATTTCCGTAAAATTTTTGTCATTCCAGAAGTGTACTGGGATTCCTGTTACACTAGTCCAAAAGGGGATAGTGTTTGGGAAATTTTTGCTGGTAAAAGGCTCCCAACGTTCCAAAGTGAAGCTCCATTGATTGAAGTGGCATGGTCTCTTATTCAGCATCATCTGGAGATTTGCTTCGTTATCGAAGTCGAATTGAAAACAACCATTTCCAAGGTTAAGTCCACGGACCCTTCCTTCGACGTTCCAGATGCGAGGGCGGGGGAGAATGTGGATTAACGCGTCGATGCTGCATCCTCGGATGTGGAAAACGCGTCCGATGAGCGTGAGATGGAAGCGCTCTTTTGCATCGTTGATGTCACACTCGGGAATTCAGATGATGTCATCTTCAGTATTCATCGGGCGGCGAGCACCAGAGGAATATCCCCCATTACGGACAATCATAGAAGATTGGCTCATGGTGAAAAGCGGGTGTAGACTTAGCAATAGCTAGAAAGATCAGCGAGGGTTATGAAAGCCAGGGTGGTGGATCTGTGAGTGAGATGTAGGTGCTTTAAAAGGCGTCTTGCTTTAAACGGAGAGACGCTTAATGCAGAGGATATTAGAAGACTTGGCAAAGACGCCCGAGAATATTGAGCCGAGATTCAGAAAGGTGAGTTTGGTGGGGGCGCAATGAGTATTGGTAGTCTCCCCTGCGACCCTAGAGTCGATTCGGGAGTCTTAGATCGCCGGGGAGGATACGTCGGAGGTCGAGGATGATCGGATCTTAGAATCGCCTTTTGAGTCGCAAAACCCTAGCAGTGCCATCCTTTCAAACATGTATTCAATGAACCCACAGCCAACTTGTATAAAAGATTAATTTTTAGCTAAAAGACATCTGATTTATGAGAAAAAAAGAAACCTTTAAATTAAATCCAACACCATAAATCGGGAAACTAATAGAAATATAACATTTAGGCGCGAAACTAAAATTTAAACGGAAAATTAAATTTAAGCGGAAAACTTAAATTTTAAGAGAAATCACACGGCTTGATATTCTTGACGTTACTTAACACTTTTGAAAGTTAACATATCTTACACTAGTAAAAATCTACCGCATAGCCACTGAAGTGCCACTCTAAAATCGTGGCTAAAAAATAAAAGCCACGCTGACGCCACGTTTTAAGAACGAAACGAAACAAGCCACGGTAAATCTAAATAAAGCCACGGTCTAGTCACGAAAAAACGCGTGGCTATATATAGCCACGTAGAAGCAACGAATTATTCGTGGGAACAAATATAGCCACGAATTTACCACTAATAAAAGAGTGGCCACGTTTTGTTTTGTTGTGCCGACATCAAAAAGAGATACAGCCACGGTTTTTTCATGGCTATCGCGTGGCTATATGTACTTTATTCAGTCCGTGGCAGAGAAAGATTCGATTGGGCTGTGATATTTTAAAAAATCCACGGAATGTTCGTGGCTGAAGAGTGGCTACTTTGTAATATATATACACTACACAACCGTAACATTTATAGCCACGCTTTTAATTAATACCGTGGCTATATTAGCCACTATCTATAGCCACGCTTTTAATTAATACCGTGGCTAAAAGAGCAACGAAAACGCGCGTGGTAAAAGCGTGGCTATTAGCCACGAAAAGCCACGATTTTTTTTAGCCACGAGGCTATAGCCACTGTAATTTTCGGACAAATAAGCGTGGCTGTTTTCTTTTGTAGCCACGAATATTTTCTCTATAGCCACGTTTTTGTAGTGGCTATGCGGTGGATTTTTACTAGTGTTAAGTTACTTAACACTTTTCAAAATATAAGTTTTACAAAAAATAATGTAGAAGACTTGTCTAGAAGAGCCATCTCGGATTAGTTAGAAACATTAAATAAACATGAATGTTTGTAACCTCGTAATTATTACTAATTAAGTTACGAATTTCATTCAGGATCCCCAATATTGATTAATATACATGAATTAACAAAAAAAAAAATTATAAGTCATTTTAATTTTAGAGAAAATTAAAATTTATCAAACATTGATATGGAAGTCTTCTAGATCAAACTTTAAATGGAAGATTTCTAAGTCTACTCTACATCAAACTTTTTAAGAAGCCTTTCTTTGTAAATATTGGCTTACTTTTTATTGAAATTTTTCGAAATACCAAAGAAGTCTTCTTTGATAAACATTTAGTTTTGCAATTGACCAAAGTTCTTCAGATATTTGACTTTTTATTTGAAGACTTCCATAACAAAAAAAAAACTCTCTCTAAAACAGGCGATGGCGACGGCCCTTCTCTAGGGTTTCGACAATGTTTCAAGGATGGGATCCTGGTACTGGTGGGGAAACCTGGAAACACAAGGAGATCTATCATAATGGTCAGATCGGGAAGATATGGAATCAAGGAGATTTGGCAATAAAGATTTTCGGAGATACAAAATTATTGGTCGGGATCGATTTCGTTTCGGGATCTCAAAAAACAAAATTCTTTAATACGATCTTCGGAAGGGACACGGAATTGTGAGATTCGATTACAAAGGGCTCGAGGTATGTCTCTCGTTAACATCAAAACGGGATCATCCTTCATCCTATTGGAGATTTGTGATATTATGATTCAATCTTTTTTCTATGGCGATTGGAAAGTTTGGATATTATATTTGATTTCAGAAGGAAAGTTGGAAAATTTGATTTGTTTATACAATCTGCGAATCATGATTCTATGGATCATTGGAATTGATGTGGTGTTAATGGTTCTGATTCTAGGAGTGGTTTCTTGTTTAGTTGGGCTCAATATAAAAGGGGATGCGGCTTGAGCAATATCCCCATAGTTTCAAAGCTAATCTCAATCATCTTACAAAACTATGAATCAGGGTCAACTCGTGGGGAAGTGGGGAGATTCGAAAAATGGAGAAGGGATCCCTAAACAGTTGAAGATATCTGTCCCCCAATTTGATAATATGAGTTGCTATATGACTTTGATTGGGCGGTGTATGAATCCGGGAGAACAAGATGTCAAAGTGTTTCTGGTGATGCTCCCAAAGATATGGAAGGTGGAAGAAAGGGTGACTGGTGCAGATCTTGGAAAGGGGATGTTCTAGTTTCATTTTGAGAAGGAAGAGGACTTTGAAGCAGTCCTAGAGCTGCTGCCATTTCATTTTGACTACTGGATGATCTCACTAGCCTGATGGCAACCGAAGATGTCAAGGAGCTTTCCATCAAAGATCCCATTTTGGATCAAAGTTGAAGGTCTCCTGACAGAGTTTTGGTAAACCCCAACATTCCAGAGCATAGGGGATGCCATTGGGGAGACAACGGATGTGGATCTGGATTATGGAAAGATGTGTGTGGTGCTTGATGGCTTTAAAGAGCTAACCTTGGACACAACTGTTGAGTTCAAAGGTGGTGAATTTTATGAGGAGGAAGAGGTTCCGGTTTCTCTCAAAAATGAGAAACTGTTCGGGTTTTGTAAGCTCTGTTACAATCTCTGCCACGATGAAGATCATTGTCCTCTGAATCCAAAAAGCCCTGAGAAGAAAAAAGAGAGCAGGGATGAACCGGTGGGTAGGAGAGATGATCGTGCCAGGAGCTATAAAGGAGTGGTGATCAATGGTGAAAAGAGCCACCATGAGAATGGTAAAGACCAGAGGGGTTACTATGGAAAGGGGAAAGGAAAAATGCAAGAAGAGCAAGAGTCAAAGTGGGTTTGGGTTCCTGAAAGAGGGAATAAGAGATTTTCTTCCTACCGTAACAGCAACATGGTTGATGAGGGGAACATGAGGCATAGAAGCTCTCGTTGGGAGCAATCTAGAAACAAAACGCAGGAAGATAGAGACCGGATGCATCGGGCACAAGACGTGAGAGGAGCCCTCTTATCAATGTACGAGACGAACCAAAGGAAGAAGGGGAGATTTGGGAAACCGGTAGTGCCAACAGAGGTCTTCAGGTGGAGGGGAAGAAATCTGCATCCAACAACCAGCAAATGGTGCAGCAGGAATCAAATGGTGACCATGAGTACTTGGTAAAGGTATTTCCTAAACCTGTGGGCATGGAGAATTGTATAAAGACTGCACTAGCTTCTGAAACTGTTGGTACTGGTTTAGAGCGGGCCCTGAAATCGGTAGGAACTGGAAATGATAGAATGAGGTCATGGACCTCGATGAGACCGGGAATCACATTGAGGGAAATGAGGGGCTATGTGCGAGGATGAGGGTTTGCAAAACCTAACTGATGGGGAGATGGAGGATTTGGATGCTCTACAAGAGGCGGCGTCAGGGACTGCTGAGGACGATCCTCATACAAAGGACGTTGGAGATAAGGGATTGCTAGCGGGAGATGAAGAGAAGAAAGGAACACGTAAGCTACTGCTTAAACAGACTGTCATGGCTGCAGGAACTTCTAAGAAGAAGTTTGTTCAGGCGATTCTTTCCCAGAGTAAGAATGTTCAAGCTAGGCAAGGTAAGCATCATGGAGAACGTATAAGACTGCCATAGAAAAAGGGCCCTTCACACCCCAAATCAACGTCTTCCAAACACTCAAACGCGCCCCATGGATAATGTTGGGGTCAAAATCGGTCACGAAGGAATCAATGCCTGAAAGTCCGTAAAAATCAGCATGAACGTTTTTACGAAAAAGTAATCTTCGTAAAGATATCTTTACAAAGAGCCTTGCGGTAAAATCTTGTTCAAATCTCAATCGAACCACTAAATACCGATTGTTCAAAGGAAACAGACATGTATCCAATTCGGCCGCGGACAAGCTCGAGTACGGCAATCAGACCACGGACAAGCCAAGCTCGATCAATACACGGCGACCAAGCATGCACACAGCTCGGTCGCTACGTAGCGACCGAGCGTGCGTTCTGTTCGGTTGTTACGTAGCGACCGAACTCTTCCGAAACGTCGATACGACACCAGTTCATGCTTTCTCGTCTATCCTACGATGCTATCTCCCGAAGACCGTAGCGAACTCAGTTCATGTCTTCCGACCATTCTAAGACATCAATCAAACTTTGCGGTAAAAACCGCGGAAAGTTCGTTCTTTATCGAAAGAAGTCGTAATAAACGTTTCGAGTCGAAAGTCGGCCCAAAGGGACCTAAGACAAGACTTGAGGCCCAACTTACGATTTCTTAACCAAAAGCTCATAAACCGTATGACGGTTTACGCTTGGCGCGCAAGGAAGGATAAATGTCAAGTTTCCGCGGATAAATACGAAATTTTGAGGATAATTACGAACATCGGAAAAAATGGAATATCTCCATTTTATGCTATGACGGCTTAAGGGCAGAAGAGTAAAAGCGTAAACCGACCTTGGAGCTAGTATTTAAGGAGTCCTAGGCGAGAGGCATAAAAAGAACTTTTTAGACTCGGATTTCTTTGCACTTAGAAACTTTAGGCTTTATTCTCGACAAGTTCGGTTTCTATGTCTGGCACTCAATTACTAGACGAACTCGCCCAGTCAGTTCGATCTCTTGTCCAGCTCTATCAATTGAACTATGTTCGGCTTGATCCTCGAAAGGGGTACGTAGGCAGCCTTTAACAAGGTTCAGTCCGAAATCAATCAAAAACCTTTTATGTATCTTTTTCGTCTTTTGTTATCGAGCTGCGACTCAACTAGGTTTGAGCTTTTAGGCCGCTAGAACTAAGTAACTCGCTGACAGCCTTTGCGGCCAAAGCTTTTATGATCTCTTGTAATGATCGCAACGCTCTTACGCGGACTCGAAAGAAGATCTACTGTTTTCTCTAAACTCGTTTGTTATCTTTTCATGATTTCTGCATATATTCGGTCACTTGTCGTTGGCTCTCGCAGAGATCCGGGACCTCTGGGAAATTAGGGCTTTCCTAGTGTCCTTATTTAAACGGAAATCGACAGTGCAAATTTCGGTTCCCACAGTATGGCTCTAGAAGGAGGGGGGGTTACGGATTACTCTTACTCATGGCCACAAAACGCTTGATCGAAACGATGTCTGGATATATGAAAGACAAACTCGCAGCACTGACTGCTCCTATGGTTAACACTTACGCAAACGCCGTATTGTTCAGCAAAATCGAAAACTTAGTCGCGACCTTCCGCCACAGGAAGAGCACTAAAACAAGCTCGCAATTTCTCTTTCTAAACATAAAGGGAAACGATAAATCTTATCAAACACCGTAAGTTTGGCTCATTACCAAACAAAAGAAATCTCGATGCGTAAGGGTTTTACCAAAACACGTTTTCCGAAAACATTTCGGAAGGATAAAACTTGTTCTCCCAAAAACCGTTGAAAAACCCTTAGGTTAATCGCGGAAAAAGGAAACGCAACAAATCGATTACACAGCTCGGTCGCTACGTAGCGACCGAGCACGCACACAGCTCGGTCGCTACGTAGCGACCGAGCACGCACACCGCTCGGTCACTACGTAGCGACTGAGCACGCACACCGCTCGGTCGCTACGTAGCGACCAAGCACGCACACAGCTTGGTCGCCACGTAGCGACCGAGCACGCATACTGCACACCGCTCGGTCGCTACGTAGCGACTGCTCGGTCGCTATGTAGCGACCGAGCACGCACACCGCTCGGTCGTTACGTAGCGACCGAGCACGCACAATGCTCGGTCGCTACGTAGCGACCGAGCACGCACACCGCTCGGTCGCTACGTAGCGACCGAGCACGCACTGCTCGGTCACTACGTAGCGACCGAGCACACACACTGCTCGGTCGCTACGTAGCGACCGAGCACGCGCACTGCTCGGTCGCTACGTAGCGACCGAGCTCAAGCCAACTGTCCACTCGCTACGTAGCGACCGGTAAGGCCTCAGAAAGGTCCTCCTTTGGGTTCTGTTTTGAATCCTCGGTGAAACGCTTTTCGTTTCGTCTCAATCGGAGTTTCCGTTGAGATTTTACGACAAAAACAAGTAGGACTCTTCTTGGCTCGCTTCCACTCGCTACGTAGCGACCTGTCTGACCTTCACTCGCTACGTAGCGACCGGTAATGCCTCAGAAAGGTCCTCCTTTGGGTTCTGTTTTGAATCCTCGTCGAAACACTTTTCGTTTCGTCTCAATCGGAGTTTCCATTGAGATTTTACTACGAAAACAAGTAGGACTCTTCTTGGCTCGCTTCCACTCGCTACGTAGCGACCTGTCTGACCTTCACTCGCTATGTAGCGACCGGTAAGGCCTCAGAAAGGTCCTCCTTTGGGTTCTGTTTTGAATCCTCGTCGAAACGCTTTTCGTTTCGTCTCAATCGGAGTTTCCATTGAGATCTTACGACGAAAACAAGTAGGACTCTTCTTGGCTCGCTTCCACTCGCTACGTAGCGACCGAGCAGACCTTCACTCGCTACGTAGCGGCCGGTAAAACCTCAAAGGGGTCCTCCTTTACGTTCTCCTTTGAATCCTCATCGAAACGCTTTTCGTTTCGTCTCAATCGGAGTTTCCGTTGAGATTTTACGACGAAAACAAGTAGGATTCTTCTTGGCTCGCTTCCACTCGCTACGTTGCGACCGAGCAGACCTTCACTCGCTACGTAGCGACCGGAAAGGCCTCAAAAAAGCTCCTCCTTTGTGTTCTCTTTTGAATCCCGATCAAAGCGCTTTTCGTTTCGTCTCAATCAGAGTTTCCGTCGAGATTTTACGACAAAAACAAGTAAGACTCGTCTAAACTCCTTCGCTTGCTCCTACTCGCCCTTACCTCCAGCTTTGTATTCTCCTTCAAACCTCGATCGAAATGTCTCTTGTTTCTATCGGAGTTACCATTAAAACTTTACGATAAAAAAAAAACCGCAAAGACTTGTTTTCTCGCATGGATTCAGATTAATCGTATAAAACAGCAACGGTTAACTTAACATCTTAGCCGCCTTAACTATACGATTACGTTGAACCTTTTTACAAAAATCGACGTCTTATCTAAGGAGAAGATAACAGTCAAGTTCGGAAGATAAATGTCAAGTTTCAAAGGATAAACACCAATATCGGATATGACGAACATACACGAGAAGAGGAAACGGAAATGAGCAAGCAAAACTGAGAAGGGACAAAACTGCATCTTCGAGAGAACTAAGGTATTTTCGACTTGAAATTTTTGAAATCAGACTTGGAAATTTCGTAGGAAATTACTTTTAGGCTGCCTTAGAACTTTAGGGAATGTAAAACCTAGGCGGATAGTCTAGCGAACTAAGTTTTAAGCGATTTTTCCTGTCTCGATATATTGTTCCATAATTGTTCAACCAGATCTTCCAAACCGATCTAAACTCTCCGAAAGTCGAGAAACGATCGCCACGCATATCAAGCTCGCTTCCTAAAGAGAGAAAAAAGTTAGAGACATGAACGTCGTCTTAAAACCGATTCGTTTCTGGCAATTTTCTCGGAACCGACATATCCCAAGTCGTCAATGTGGAAACAACCAAATCACAGTCCAAGCGTCGTCTATAAATCGTCCCGAATGATCGATCATTCCAAACCTCAGAAGAAAAAACATACACAACCCTTCAAAATATCGGTTCAACCGTTTTCTTTCGTAAAAAAAAGGGAGTAGGTACGTATACTATACTCGTATACTCCCAAACTTCAAAAAACTTCTGCAAATCGTCAAGAATAGGCAAACGACAATCTAATATTCGTCTAAACGCTAGCAACATCTCCAGACGATCATGAACATAAATCTCAAAGACTATACATCATTTCTTGTCGCAATCATGCGTACAGAAAACTTGTACCAATATCAAACTGAAACTCGATGATTTGCCAAAGTATTGAAACCCTTTCCGGGTTTAGAAAGCCAGTTTCGTTTAAAACTTTCTACGAGAAAATCACCAAAGCATTTCTTTCAGTTTCCGTTGAACTAAGCAAGTCACGGAAAAGCATCGAAAACATTTGCGACGAAGAAAACTCGAGAATAGATGTACCATCGTGCACGATAAAGGGAGCACTTTCCTCCCGATGGTTAGCTGGATCCACCTCTGGTTGACCAATTCGTTTAAAAAAACGAATGTGTCAGGAGAATCCTCTCAAAAAACCTATGAAGAACGTTCTGCGATTAGATCGTATTGAAATAAACTTTGGTAACACTCCATGAGTAACTCCAAGCAACTTTCACCTAAGATCAAAATCACAGCAGGAACGTTTCTCGTAAAACCCGCAGAAACAACGCTACTTTGACATATGTATACATATCACTGATTTACGACCTTCGTAAAACCGGTTATATGATATGATAAATTATCGTATAGCCCACAGTCGGAAATCATATGATAAATTCTTCGTAAAGAAACTAAGCCCTAACAACCAAACGGTTAACAGAAAATCTAAACTTTTCTAAAATTGACCAAGTTCAATACGCTCCACAATTCACTTTAGGCCCGCAACGTTTTAATCATAATACACGGCATGTAAGCAAAAATTCATAACAAAGCTTCTAGAGATATACGAAACATCCTAAAAAAATGCACGAAATACATCTCGGAAGGCCAACACTTCACAAAGCACTATGAAGGAAAACACTTGTTCCCATGGACAAATTTACACGACACTTCAGTCATAATTACTCGATCGCAAATAAAACTATTAGCATCCAAACATGAACAACAATTTTGGCTGCGAACATTCGTAGTCAAACTAGAATATTTTTCAAACGCATGGCTAAGACTAAACCCTTGCAACATCGCGAAATATCTTCAAGCCTGCGAACATTTCAATCACGAAACATGGCATACGAAAGAATAACAAATCTTCAGCATCGTGAGACGTCGCAGACGCCTGAAGATTAGTTCTTCGACGAAATTTCCTTCCTCGATAAAAACACCTTCATGGAAGACCAGACAGTCATACGCACTAACATCTTTTAAAAAAAAACATATTCTTCGCGAAGACTCAAAATGGTAATTTTTACTATTATGTTTGTTGCTGATCACAACAAACTCTTAACGTCCTAAACAGACTTAGCCATCTCGTAGAGATGACTCTCTTACATCCGACACAAGGATAATAGCGCTATAAAAAAATCCGAAATTTTGGTCCAGCACTTCCGGTCTCCGGAGAGATGCTCGATTCGTATCAAACAAGTCGTATAAGCTGAGAACCTATCACAGACTTTAAATCGATATGAATCAGGAAGATATCGCAACAGGAAAAACGATAGCCGGCTAGTCACCGCACAATCCTTAAACCGAAAGTAAACCTAGGTCTTGCCCTAAACCCAGCGCACAGGTCTCTAACATCTCTAGGCATAGTATCAAACACCCTGATACGAGATCCCAAAATTTGTCTCTCTGCCAATATTCAAGAATCTTCAGAAATCCCGCAAGTTTACACACTGCGGAAAACTCTTGAAACAGATTACGGATATAGCAGTTCACACAGTGTTAGATTACGAGACGACAATTTGTAGTCTTCCTTCTACACCCATACAAAATGCCATCGGCAGCAACACTCCTGATAACCGCAACATAAAAACTAGACCGTAAAGGTCTCGCTGAAAAACTAGTCATAAGAACCTTAACTCCAAGACGAACTACGAAAGGCTTGATCCCTTCAACAAGGGTACGTAGGCAGCCATCATAAGGCGCAGCCCCAATCTTATCGCGTTCTACTTTTAGAAAAGCGAGAAGACCATTAACCACTGACCTTTTCAACCATTAATTCCGCCTAACTCACCTTACTTGCCTAACTTGCCAGGCCACTCGCTAGAACCTCACGCTGTAAGCTCATGGTTCTAACGAGCTGGGGGGTAACTGTTGGGGTCAAAATCGGTCACGACGGAATCAATGCCTGAAAGTCCGTAAAAATCAGCATGAACGTTTTTACGAAAAAGTAATCTTCGTAAAGATATCTTTACAAAGAGCCTTGCGGTAAAATCTTGTTCAAATCTCAATCGAACCACTAAATACCGATTGTCCAAAGGAAACAGACATGTATCCAATTCGGCCGCGGACAAGCTCGAGTAGGGCAATCGGACCACGGACAAGCTAAGCTCGATCGATACACGACGACCAAGCATGCACACAGCTCGGTCGCTACGTAGCGACCGAGCGTCCGTCCCGCTCGGTCGCTACGTAGCGACCGAGTGTGCGTTTTGTTCGGTCGTTACATGGCGACCGAACTCTTCCGAAACGTCGATACGACACCAGTTCATGCATTCTCGTCTATCCTACGATGCTATCTCCCGAAGACCGTAGCGAACTCAGTTCATGTCTTCCGACCATTCTAAGACATCAATCAAACTTTGCGGTAAAAACCGCGGAAAGTTCGTTCTTTATCGAAAGAAGTCGTAATAAACGTTTCGAGTCGGAAGCCGGCCCAAAGGGACCTAAGACACGACTCGAGGCCCAACTTACGATTTCTTAACCAAAAGCCCATAAACCGTATGACGGTTTACGCTTGGCGCGCAAGGAAGGATAAATATCAAGTTTCCGCGGATAAATACGAAATTTTGAGGATAATTACGAAGATCGGAAAAAATGGAATATCTCCATTTTATGCTATGACGGCTTAAGGGCAGAAGAGTAAAAGCGTAAACCGACCTTGGAGCTAGTATATAAGGAGTCCTAGGCGAGAGGCATAAAAAGAACTTTTTAGACTCGGATTTCTTTGCACTTAGAAACTTTAGGCTTTATTCTCGACAAGTTCGGTTTCTATGTCTGGCACTCAATTACTAGACGAACTCGCCCAGGCAGTTCGATCTCTTGTCCAGCTCTATCAATTGAACTACGTTCGGCTTGATCCTCGAAAGGGGTACGTAGTCAGCATTTAACAAGGTTCAGTCCGAAATCAATCAAAAACCTTTTATGTATCTTTTTCGTCTTTTGTTATCGAGCTGCGACTCAACTAGGTTTGAGCTTTTAGGCCGCTAGAACTAAGTAACTCGCTGACAGCCTTTGCGGCCAAAGCTTTTATGATCTCTTGTAATGATCGCAACGCTCTTACGCGGACTCGAAAGAAGATCTACTGTTTTCTCTAAACTCGTTTGTTATCTTTTCATGATTTCCGCATATATTCGGTCACTTGTTGTTGGCTCTCGCAAAGATCCGGGACCTCTGGGAAATTAGAGTTTTCCTAGTTTCTTTATTTAAACGGAAATTGACAGTGCGAATTTCGGTTCCCACAGATAACACAATTTATGAAGAACTGTGGAGTGCTTCTTTGGGGGATATTGGTGTTTTTCATTGTTTTTCTTCAATAAGCTCTGTGAGGATTTATTGAGTTTTTATTTGAGTATTTTCTTTCTGGTTTTATGGCAATGTGGTAACTATCTAGTTCTTGCTTTGTCTGGTCATGAGATTGAGTTAAGGAATAATATTGGTCTTGTTGGTTTTTATATTATTTATATGGTCATTTATTGGCACGATCTTTGGATCAAGGAAAGATACTGGTATATTGTGTTCTGTCTGGTCCTGTGGATTACAAGGTTGTGGTTAGGCTCTCTTCTGAAGTGGACTCTGGACTTGGTCTCATTAAACCAACCACAGTTTAAGTCTGGACATTGGGATTATTGATTTGAACACGGGTACACATCAATAGCAGAATTGGAAATTAAATGTCTGATCAGTATCATAAGCTGGTCTTGTGGTTGCCTTGTGAAGATAAGAACACTTGTTGATCAAGCAAATGAAGATCAAAAGTAATCCAAGGCTTAACTCAAGTTAGTATGGTGAGTTGAAGATGGGTTAAGTTACTTTTGGGACCACAAGGATGAGCCTCTCCATTTTGTCCTCTTGTGCATTAGGTTTGAAGGTGTCTCCACTATAAATGGAGGCTGAGAACGTGAGAGAGAGATTGAGCCACACAAAAAGAGCTTAGAAGGGTGAGAGAAACATGTGAGCTTAAGCCTAGCTTTGGGTTTTCGCATTAGAACATAGTAAAATACATTAGAGTGAGTTCATGAGTGATATGATGAGTGAATCACTTGTATCGTTGTAACTATGTTATACCTTCTAGTGGATTCCGAGCTGTAGTCTCGGGGAGATGTAGTGACCCTCGTTAACGGGCGCGAACTCCTTAAATCGTGTGTGTGCTCCCATCTTATCCTTCTCTCTATTCTCTTCTTCATACTCTCTACAACTCTGTTTTTTACAGTATTCTATTTTTGGACTTCAAGCAACTTCTATCTTGGTTTGTTGTGGGTTTATGCTAAGACAAAGTGATATCTTTAAGCCTCTGAATCCTAACAAAGTGGTATCAGAGCTAGGTTCTGTGTTTTATGGTTCTCTCAAGCCAAGAATCATGTTTTGTCAAGAAGAGAAGTGGAAGCTTTGAAGGTTATGGAAGCTGTGTTGTGTTTTATGGAAGGAGAAACTCATGGTTTATAAGGAGATTCTATGTAATACCCCAACTAAAAAAAAAAAAAGCTCGGAATATTATCGGCGGAAAGTGGAGTCACTAAAATTTTACTACAGTTTAATGATATGGCACAATGTCATTAAATGTAAGTCAATAGCTTAATTGGATAATTAAGCCACTTTTTAAAGAATAGTGACCAATGAGTGTGGAGTTTTGGTCACCAAATTTGGATTATCTAATCATGCTTAAAAGAAAAAAAGAGACAAAGAAATATTTCTTATGGTTTAACAATCACGTGTCCAAGAGAGAAGAGGAGAAGAGTGAATCAAATTTTGCCTTGCATTGTCATCATCACGTGTCCATCTTGGAGGGGAGGCACTACGTGGAAAAGGAAGAGAATGACAAGGTCAAGGTGACGTGGTCATCAAAGAGAGAAGGTGGGGCAGCTGTCACAAACCTATTCATCTGGTTTCACTATAAAAGGAAGGTCAACCTCTTCCGCTTCCCCACTTACGTGATCAAGAGAGAAGAAAGGAGAGCAAGAAGAGAAAAGAAATAAAAAGAAGAAAGAAAAGAAGAAAAGAAATAGAGAAAAGAAAATAAATAATTTAAAGAGCTGTTTAGAGAGGCAAGACGTGTTACGAGATTGCGGGATTAGCGGTACGAAATCAAGACGAGGATTTGGAAGGATAAAAAGGGGTTTGGTCAGCTTCCGGAATCAGAAAGTCAAGCCACATCGGTTAATCACTGTGAGTCACGGTTAATTGTTTGTTAACGAGTTTTTAATGCAGGTTCTTGACATCGGAGACGGTTTCCGAGCTAGGATAACGAGACCGGTCTAGGTGTCAATTTGTGGATCCGAGGCTTGAGACGATGTCTAGGCTAAGTGGATAGCAAGACTAGTCTAAGCACCCGGATTATTGTGATTGTGTGATTATTATATATTGTTATAGTGTGTACCTCGTGTTGGTACTGTTGTGTGAGAACCTCGTGGTGGTTCTAGTAGTAGTTTGCAGGTCATTGCTTCCTCAAATGGTACCACTAAGCCGATCGTGGTCCGGAAAGTGGTGGGCTCGGTTTAACTTGGCTTGATCACCAAGGCTGAGTGTCACACGTGGATGTGGCAGCCCCTGGCGAGTCCGATAGAGGACCGGGGCATGGTGATTCCAATTGAGGACCGTGACCGGGCGATTCCCGAGCTCCTACGCTTGTGTGGTGTAATAGTGAAGGGATTGTCGGTGTCCCTTATGTGGAGGAAGAATGATTCTATTGGGCCCTAGGAGTATATATATATTTGATTGATGCGACACTCATAAAGAGTGTTTTGATTTAATATGGTTTAATGGTTTATTGCTTAAATCGGTCTTGCTTTATGATCTTGAATGTTGCTTGTTGAACTACCCGTCTTGCTTGTGTTTGGGGTTAGGTTTAGAATGACGGGTAGTTGCATATGCTAGATAGGGAACCCTGGCTCACTGAGTGAAACTAGTTCACTCACTCCTCACATCCTTTTGCAGGTGACCAGTAGAAAGGACCATAGCGCTCGCGGAACTGTAGGAGCTGGTGTAGATTGGACATCTTTTGCTAAAGACTCGTTTTCAAGATATATAAATGTATGTTTTACTTTCGACAGCGTCCATGGACCATATGTATAATATTTTGGGCTTGTGAACTTCATGTTTTATATATATGGAATAAAGTATGTTTTATATTCGTGACGTGTTGAATGTGATATTAGGTTAGTCCAACCTAACACAACTCTATGATTTAGTACGGGTTGCAAAGCCTTAGACCGAAGATTAAAGAAAACGAGTTTTGAATGGATATTCTGGGTTACAGAATTATATTTGTGACTTGGAAAGTCTATTCTCAACCCGTCGTAACACTTTCGGACTTGGCAGAGGAAGGTCGTTCGGGCATGTTTTTGTTTGATTGTTGCCCGGCTGACTGACCAATCTCTAAAACGGTTCGGGGGTGTTACATTCTAAGCATGAGTGAAGCTTTGGAGATCACTAAGATTTCAAGAGAGAAAGTCTCAGATCCAGAAGAAAGAGAGAAAGAAGATTCAGATCTAAAGGAGAGAAGATCTAGAGAAAGGAGGAGAGTGAAGAAAAGTGAGAAAGGTTGGATCTTTGGAAAGTTGGAGCAGCAAGGCTCCTTTTCCTGTTAGAAAGCCACGCCCTTTTCTTGGAGAGCTAGTTTTGTTGAGACAAGTGATGTCTCAGGAGGAACAACAAAGCAGTAGCTCTTGGTAAATGATGCTAAAGAGAGGAAGAAGCCATAAGACTCTTTCTTGGTGAAGCATTATGGTATTTCTCAGGTTTTGAGGAAGCTATGGAGACTTGAATGTCTCAGGCTGAAAGACAAGCTGTCTATTGGGGAACAGCACGTGAGAGGAAGGAGTTATAAGGCTCACTCTGGTTTATATGGAAGCATCTCATTCACACATAATGAAGAACAAGAAGAACCAAAGAAGTTGCAGATTTTTTCTGTTGAAAATGCAGGTTTTCTGTTTCAGAAACAGAGACAGCTTTGGTAAGAGGTTATCTCTACTCAATCAAGGATCCAGTTAGATCTTAGGTGGAGTAATATAAGGTTCTTGAGAAGCTTAAGTGGTTATAAAACCAGTATAGCTCAGGTTATGGTGTGAAGATGAGATGTGAACAAGTTGTATCTTAAGGAGTGATTCATGGTGAAAGTGTGAATCAGTTGAGGTGATTTCAGGGGCTCTGAAATCAAGAGGCCTCTAAGATACATGAAGCTGCAACATTGTGAGAAGGATAACAGAATTCTCACAAGATGAAGTGTAGCAAGCAGAAGAAAATTATCAGAGATAGAAGCAAGAAGCACATGATACAAGAAGAGAGTTCTTGGTCAATGCTGAAGAAACTAATGGAAGATTGGTATAAGCTGAAGGTATTTCAGAGATATCAGCTGGTTTTGGGGTTATGAAAGGATGAGTACACGTTCTGTTACTCAATGGTTTATATCAAAACCGAACATCAACTTCAAGACTCAAGTTTTCTGAGACTTATAAAGTCTGGTTCCGCTGCAGTCACAAGGCATTTGTGATGCTCTGTGTTGAAGTTTCAAGTTTGCTCAAGTTCTGCATAGCTATTGGGATTCAAAGCTTGTTTAAACAAAGTGATTTTGTACTGGTTTTTCATGGGATTGGCCAAGATTCAGTGATGGTTTTCAGGTTATTCTTTGGTTGAATCAGTTTGTAGAAGTCAGCTGCGAGTGGTGCTTTAGCTATCTGCTTCCAGCCCGGAAACTCTGAAAATTCAGGGACGTCTAGTACCTTGGATTTGATGAGTGTTTTATGGCTGTGTGAGTATCTGTAAGGATATTCTTGGGTCAGTTTAAAGGAGGATGCATAATGGTTATGGAGCAGGGCATGTTTTCTGTTTGTCAAAGGCAGAAACAGTTACGGAAATTTCAGTGGCTTTTGAGTTTGGGATGGGGTTTGTTGCTGCAGGTTTTATCTCAGGGTGTTAGCTATCAGTTCTTGGTAATATGACAGTCTACAGTTGGTGTGTCATCAGAGAACATGAAGCTACATGATTGCTATTTTCAGAGGGAATGCAATGATGATTAAGCTCTAGTTGCGGTCTGGAAATGTTCTGTTGGACAGAAGGTGTATCACTCAGTTTTCATTGCTATTTTCAGAGGGACGGCAATGAATGTTGAGCTCTGTGAGCTTGAGTGTAGACATAGAAGTTTCCAAGTTCTTGTTTCAAGAAGTATAAACTTTTGACAAGATGGAATTTTGGAAGTAGTGAAGATTCATGTTTCTTTAGAAGATTTGTGTTTGGTGTAACACATGGAGTTCTCTGCTGGATTGAATCTTGGTGAAATAAGGAGTACTTGTCTCTGGTGGAGCATTGTTTTCTCAGAAGGTTATCTTGTATTTGAATCAGTTCAGTTCTTCAGAGATTGAAGAAGATTCCAATGGTCTAGAAGCTGAAGGCATTGGAGACATCATGATTCATGAGGATTGTCTTTGAATGCATTTTTTATGCAATATTGTATACTAAAATCTGGTATCGAAAGTCTTCCTAGCTAGAGGAGTTAGGCGGCGTGTCCTGTTTATCAACAGCGGTACAAGACAAGCAAGTATGGTTGTATTTTTTGGCGACAAGAGAGTACAAGATTTCTGATTTGTGAGATAGGAACATGGTCTGTTGATGTATCAGCCTAAGTTGTAACATCATCACAACATGAAGAATGCTTTAAGAGACAGTGCTGCTGGTAAAGAGAAGTTCTTGATGGTTTTCTGGTTGCAAATGGATCAGTTGGGATGGCTGCAACAAGAAAGAAAATGTGTCACAGGTTTTGGCACACTTTCTCAAGCAAGAAGTCATGGTGACTCAATCTGATACATAAGAACGTGGAGGTGGATCAAAGATACATGGAAGAGTGGTTCTAACTCTGATTGTGAAGCTGAGCTTATAAAGACAGAGTATTGTTGGGTTCCTTCTAGATGGAGGAAGCCCATTGGGTTTGGTTGGTGATAACCAAACTTGGAAGTTGGACCATTGGTATTAGTCCATGAGATTAGTATTGGGCCTTGGAGATTACTAGGGTTAGTGAGACACATATATATAGTCTTTTGACCTAATTTTTTATCAAAAAGAGACTTACAAGAATCAAAAAGACAAAAGAGAGAAAAGAGGGAAGGAGGCATAATTTCGTCTGGGTTTGTCAAGGCAGATTTGGAGGGTCAAACGGATTCTGATCGGGCTGATATTTTGTGGCCAGCTTCTTCAGTCAGTGGGTTAAAGTTTCACCGAAGAGATTTGGATTTCAACGGTTGGAGCTACTGTTGTCTGGGTTTTAGTGAAGCTAGTCGTCACAGTTCTTCAGCAGTGCTGTCTTGAGTGTTTGGTAAATCCGACGGTGAGATCTTCTCAGATTGAGTTGAAATTTTGTAGAGGTGTTGTTGACTGGTTTATCTTGGATTTGTATGGTGGGATTAGTGTCTGGTTGCCGGAATCCTTGTGATCGGAGGTCGTTTGGTTTCTGCTGGTTTTGAAGCTTTGTGTTGCTCTCTTGTTGTTGTTGTTGTTCTTGTGTTGGAGATATATCTTTGTAGCTTGAGTCTCTGTTCTCTTTAGGTTGTTGAACAGGGAGGACGTGGTTGTACTCACATACATTTATATAGTGGATTGTTGAGTGGACTACGGTTCCGTGGTTTTTCCTTCTCACATCGAGGAGGTTTTCCACGTAAAAAGTGTTTGTCTCATTTAGTTATTGCTTATACTATATCCTGCTATCGTCGAAGTATTTTCCTCACAGGTTCTCACAAGGTCAGGGGGAACACAATCGCTACATTCCGCTGCGCCTCGTGCCCGCTTTCCCCAACAAAGTGGTATCAGAGCTTCTGGGTTTAGAGCTTTGGGTTTGATAACTTCGGGTTATTGTTGCTTGTGAGAATGATGGAAAATACGAGCAGGATGATAAGCTTGAATGGTGCTAACTATCATCTATGGAAGGGCAAGATGGAGGATCTGCTATTTGTTAAAAAATTCCATGTTCCAGTCTTCGAGGAGAAGAAACCTGAGAAGAAGACGGATGAAGAGTGGAAGCTACTGCATCGCAAAGTGTGTGGGTTGATAAGGCAGTGGATAGATGATAATGTGTTGCATCATATTGGGACTGAGACGGATGCTCGTTCTTTGTGGAAGAAGCTGGAGCAGTTGTATGCTAGGAAGACCGGAAACAACAAGATGTACATGATCAAGAAGTTGATTGAGCTGAGATATTAGGAGGGAACTCCGATGACGGATCACTTGAATGCGTTTCAGGGATTGCTCAACAAGCTGTCTGATATGGGCATCAGGTGTGATGATGAGATTCACGGTCTGTGGCTTCTCGGTACTTTACCGGATTCTTGGGAGGTTTTCAGGATGTCTCTTTGTAACTCTGCGTCAGAAGGTGTCATTTCGATGGATTCAGTGAAGAACAGTGTTCTTACTGAGGAAGCAAGAAGGCAGTCGAATGCTAGTAGTTCGCGTTCAGATGTCTTTGTTACTGAGTCAAGGGGGAGGAGTTCGAGTAGAGATCCCAAGAGGGAAAAGAACAGGAGCAGGAGCAAATCTAATAAATTTGCTAATATGGAGTGATATTTCTGTCACAAGAAAGGGCACATGAAGAAGGATTGCTGGAAGTTGAAAAACAAACAGCAAGGTAATCAAGAAGAAAAGGTGGATCGAGTGACTGTCACCGAAGATCAGTTTCTCATTCTTCTTGGGGTGATGCCATTAATGTCGCATGCCAAGACACCAGTTGGGTGATTGATAGTGGAGCTACTACTCATTCAACATCACAGCGGGATTTGTTTTCTACCTATACTATGGGTAATTATGGTTCCGTGAAGATGGGAAATGATGCGATGGCTCAGGTTGCGGGCATTAGCGATATATGCTTGGAGACTAGTCTTGGGACTAGGTTGGTGCTTAAGGATGTTAAGCATGTTCCTGACATTAGGATGAATCTGATATCGACGGAAAGACTTGATGATGAGGGTTATTTCAGATTGCATGGTGGTGGTAAATGGAAGCTCTCTCGCGGTTCTTTGATTGTGGCTCGAGGTGAGAAGTCATCATCCTTCTATTGGATGCAGGCTAACGTCTCCAAAGATGTTGTTAATGCAGTGGAGAATGATGATGCCATGGAGTTATGGCATAAGAGACTCGGTCACATGAGTGAGAAGGGAATGTCTGTGTTGTCTAAGAATGAGGTGGTTCCAGAAATCTCCGGTTTGCACCTGTAGAAGTGTTCGCATTGCTTTGCGGGAAAACAACACAGGGTGTCTTTCAAGTCTTCTGCGTCTTCTAGGAAACCCGAGGTACTGGATTTGGTACATTCTGATGTGTGTAGTCCAATAAGGACAAGATCTCTTGGCGGCGCTTCATATTTTGTGACTTTCATTGATGATCATCAAGGAAGTTGTGGGTGTTTCCTATGAGGATGAAGGATCAGGTGTTGGGATATTTCACGCATTTTGTGGCGTTGGTTGAGAGACAAACGGGGAAGAAGCTGAAGTGTATCCGCAGTGATAATGGTGGAGAGTATTCTGGACCATTTGATGCTTATTGCAAAGAGCATGGGATAAGGCATCAGTTCACGCCACCTAAGACTCCACAGTTGAATGGGTTGGCTGAAAGGATGAACATGACGATTGTCGAGAGGATGAGATGTTTGATCTCACAGTCAGGCTTGTCGATGACTTTCTGGGGAGAAGCTTTGAACACGGTGGTTCATGTGCTGAATTTTTCACCGAGTGCTCCATTGGATGGTGATATTCCAGAGAGGGTTTGGACTGGTAAGGATTTCTCTTACAGTCACTTGAGGGTCTTTGGGTGTAAGGCATTTGTTCATATTCCCAAAGATGAGAGAATGAAGCTTGAGATGAAGTCACGGCAGTGTGTGTTCATCGGTTATGGTCAGGATGAGTTCGGATACAGATTTTATGATCCCGTTGAAAGGAAGCTCGTAAGGAGCAGAGATGTTGTGTTCATGGAAGATCAAACGATTGAGGACATTGACAAGTCCAAAATTCCAGCTCAGGTTTATGAGAGTTTGATTGATTTAGAGGCTACTCCTTCTACATCGGTCCACGGTGAGGTTGAGGTTCAGGATAATACACCCAGTGCAGATGCTCCCGCACATGAAGATGGTAGTGGTGATCATGGTGACGATCATGGTGAGACACCAGCTGCTGAGAACCAACCTATTGTTGTAAGAAGATCCGAGAGAGGTCTTAAACCGTCGACAAGATATGATCCTAGTGAGTATGTATTACTTACTGATGGGGGAGAGCCTGAAAGCTATGATGAAGCTTTGGAGGATGAACACAAGGATATGTGGTTTGGAGCCATGGATGAGGAGATGGATTCTTTTGAGGAGAACCATACTTTTGAGTTGGTGGAATTGCCTAAGGGCAAGAAGGCTCTGCTTAATAAGTGGGTGTACAGAATTAAGCATGAGGATGACAATTTGCCACCTCGACACAAGGCTAGATTGGTTGTGAAAGGCTACAGCCAAAAGAAGGGAAATGATTATGATGAAATCTTCTCTCTTGTTGTGAAGATGTCATCCATTCGGGTTGTGCTTGGATTGGCAGCGAGCCTTGATCTAGAGGTTGAGCAAATGGATGTGAAGATTGCTTTTCTCCATGGTGATTTGGAGGAAGAGATATATATGGAACAACCGGAAGGCTATGTGAAAAAGGGCAAAGAAAATTTGGTTTGCCGCTTGAAGAAAAGCCTTTATGGATTGAAGCAAGCACCAAGGCAGTGGTACATGAAGTTCAAGTCTGTTATGGGGGAGCATGGTTATGCAGAGACTGATTCAGACTATTGTGTATTTGTTAAGGTGTTTGGTGAGGATGTTTTATCATCTTGTTGTTGTATGTCGATGATATGTTAATTGTGGGCAGGAACATGGACAAAATTAAGGAGCTGAAAGAGCAGCTCAGTGAGTCCTTTGCCATGAAAGATATGGGTACAGCGAAACAGATTCTTGGTATGAGAATTGTTCGAGATAGAGGTGAGAAGCTGATTCACTTATCTCAGGAGAAGTACATTGAAAAAGTACTTAAGCGGTTTCACATGGACAAGTCTAAAGTGTTGAGTACTCCTCTTGCTCCACACTTAAGACTGAGCAGTGAACAAAGTCTTAAGACATATGCAGAGAAGGAAGATATGGAGAAGGTTTCATATGCTTCTGCAGTGGGTAGTTTGATGTATGCCATGGTCTGTACAAGACCGGATTTAGCTTACGCCGTTGGAGTTGTCAGCAGGTTTATCTCCAATCCAGGAAGAGAACATTGGACTGCTGTGAAGTGGATTTTGAGATATCTCAGAGGGACTTCTGATCTGAAGATTACATTTGGGGGTAAGAAGCCTTTACTGGTCAGTTTCACTGATTCTGACATGTCTGGAGATGTTGATTATAGCAATTAGCAAGTCTACTTCGGGTTACTTGGTAACATTTGCGGGTGGAGCTGTGGCATGGCAGTCAAGGCTGCAAAAGTGTGTTGCACTATCTACCACTGAGGCAGAGTTCATTGCTGCAACTGAAGCTTGTAAAGAGTTGTTGTGCTTCTGTGAAGAGATCGGTTTCAAACAAGAAAAGTATGTGTTGCTTTGTGATAGTGAAAGCGCCGTCTGTCTCGGTAAGAACTCTACATTTAATTCAAAGTCAAAACACATTCAGAGGAGGTATCATTGGATACGAGATGTGGGTGCTTCTAAGGAAGTGGAACTTGAGAAAGCTCATACGGATGATAATGGAGCTGATATGACGACAAAGTCTTTGCCGAGGGGGAAGCTTGAAGTATGCCGAGGGATAGCCGGAATGGCTGTTTCCTCCACCTAGTCGGAAGGGAGTTTGTTGGGTTCCTTCTAGATGGAGGAAGCCCATTGGGTTTGGTTGGTGATAACCAAACTTGGAAGTTGGGCTTGAGCAAATGAAGAACAGATGGTGTACCAACAAGAATTCAACTCAAGAAATGTTATAATCTGATGGTAACATGTTGTTTTCAGATTTGATTTGAAGCTGGGTGTTGATCAGTGTAACGGCCCGATCCCCCGGCGTCCCACCGGAGTTATCGAAAGGGTGTTATGGACACGTGTCTACTCATTTAGACAACCCTATGTTGGGGTCAAAAACGGTCACGATGGAATTACCACCCGAAAATCCTCGGAGATCGTATTTCCGAAAGAGATAGTAAAAAGAAAGATATAACTTTCGTAAAAAAATAACCAATACGAAGTTTTTACGAAGAAGTATCCTTGAAGATTCAAATCAAACAAACCAAGCTCGGACGTTGCGTAATTACCGCGCATACACGCCGTCCGGTCGCTACGTAGCAACCAAGTCTGGGCCGATATCGGCCGCTACATAGCGACCGAACGTCCTACCCACTCGGTCCCTACGTAGCGACCAAGCTCAGCCAAGCTCGGTCGCTACAAAGCGACCGAGCGTTCGTCTCGCTCGGTCGCTACGTAGCAACCGAGCCCGAGCCAAGCTCGGTCACTACGTAGCGACCGAGCGTCCATCTCGCTCGGTCGCTACGTAGCGACCGAGAGCTCGTCCCGCTCGGTCACTACGTAGCGACCGAGCTCGAGCCAAAGCTCGGTCGCTACGTAGCGACCGAGCTCAAGCTAAAGCTCGGTCGCTACGTAGCGACCGAGCGCTCGTCCCGCTCAATCGCTACGTAGCGACCGGGCTCGAGCCGAAGCTCGGTCGCTACGTAGCGGACCGGGCTCGACCCGAAGTTCGGTCGCTGTGTAGCGATTGAACTCTTCCGAACATCGATACGACACCAATCCATGCATTCTCGTCAAACCTTCGAATGCTATCTCCCGAAGACCGTAGCAAGCTCAGTCTATGTTTTCCGCTATTCTAACTCATCGATCAAACTTCACGGATTAGAAACCGCGGAAAGTTCGTTCTTTATCAAAAGAAATTGTAACAAATGTGTCGAGTCGGAAGACGGCCTAAAGGGACCTAAAACACGACTCGAGGCCCATCCTACGATTTCTTAACCACAAGCCCGTAAACCGCAGCACGGTTTACGCTTGGTCCACAAGGAAGGATAAATGTCAAGTTTCCGCGGATAAATACGGAAGTTTTGAAGATAATTGTGAAGATCGGGAAAAATGGAATATCTCCATTTTTGTGCTATGACGGCTTAAGGACAGAAGAGTAAAAGCGTAAACCGACCTTGGAGCTAGTTTATAAGAAGTCCTAGACGAGGAGCATGGGAGAGAACTTTTTCAGAGCAAACTTAGCACTTAGAGCAATTTAGGTAATTTTCCGTTTTTGTTATTTCGAGCTGCGACTCAATTAGGTTTAGCCGTCTTAGGGTTGCTAGAACTAGGAATCTCGCCGACAGCTCTCGAGCCCAGGCTTATACCTTGTTGTAAACGCTCATACGCAAATTCGGAATAAGATCTTCTTTGCTCTCTTTTTCGTTTTCTTATTATTTATCGTTGTTATACTCGTGTTCTGATTGCTTGACGTGTGGTAATTAGCAGATATTCGGGTCCTCTGGGAAATTAGGGTTTTCCTAGTTTCCTTATTTAAACGGAAATCGACAGTGCGAATTTCGGTTCCCACACCCTACGTGTCCCGTTACTGGTCCCAAGAGTCGACGGACGCATAACCTTCTTTGAAATACTGTCCCACCCACATCCATATACTTCTACTTACAGTCATGCGCACAGGGAAATGGAAATGGAGGAATGAGCAACAAGTTACTCAGTGAAGTGACTCTAGTCCAGCCTGCCCGCGTGACACTTTATACTACTCTATGCGGAAACTAGGACTGACTAGCCACTACAATCAGTTAATTCATTTTATCATTTCATATTGTCATCATTAATTTCCACATTCAATTCCATACATTTCTAGCAACCTAGTGATCAATCAATACAATGATCTCACTCATTGCCACACACGTCAAACCCTGGACGTAACCGACTCATCTTACCAGACCGACTCAATCCTATGACACCTTTAACACCCCGTTACCTGACCATGAACTAAGAACTCTACAATGCACGTTTTTATATCCCGCCTCTCGCGGTTGGCACATCGTTTCTTTTCACTGTGGGTAGCTCCCGCTAGGCTTCTACCCCATATTCTTGTGGATTCGCCACATCTCCTATGGGTGCTTCCATATTCTTGTGGATTCGCCACATCTCCTATGGATACCTAGCGTGGAACTACTGCCACACATACTTTCCTTAGACTCTATATGATTTCCCAACCCATGCTTAACCTTAACTTTATTCTCATATACCTTCACTTATCCTTTCACATCCTTATCACTTTCACTTATCCCTTCTCATTCTCATTCATTTCC
This sequence comes from Brassica napus, assembly GCF_020379485.1. Classification (NCBI taxonomy): domain Eukaryota; kingdom Viridiplantae; phylum Streptophyta; class Magnoliopsida; order Brassicales; family Brassicaceae; genus Brassica; species Brassica napus. Next base: position 23,414,581 of record NC_063442.1, on the reverse strand, counting down.
TTTTTCATTTAGACTTGTACTTGAACTCATTCACTAGACGCCACCCGTTATCGGTGTCACACACAATACACATCGCACTCAAATTCTACTTACTATAACATTAACAATCATTACTCATCTATCAGCTTAGCATTCATTTCTCTCTAGCATCCTAGCTTTAATCACAAAAACACATGGGACTACACAACCAAACATAAAAGCTTCAATCACCAATCAACCATCACTACCACATCTCCCTTTCAGTTCATTTAGTCCCATTTAACTGTATGAGGGTTCTTATGCATCATGATCCGTTCACCTATCAACCTAGTAATAACCATGTTCTATCATCTTAGCTCTCAAACAGGGTCTAATCAAACCTAACTCCAACATAAAGGAGTATACAGAACATGAGAACAAGATGGGTTCAAGACACTCCACCTTAGCCTAGATCTGGATCTGGATCTGGAAACAAGGATGAGAGAAGGTTGAGATCTGATCACCACCACCACCACACGGCGCCGGCGAGGAGAGAGAGAGAGAGAGTGCGGCAGCGAGGAGAGAGAGAGTGACGGCGAGGAGAGAGAGAGAGCGACGCACGGGAGAGAGAGAGAGAGACGGCGCAAGAGAGAAAGGGAGAGAGCTCGATGGCTAGGGTTTCTGGTCTCCGGGAATTCTCTGCAGAGCTTCGCTTCAGTTTCTGAATGAGGCAAAAAGGGGAGGCTGCATCTCTTTTTATAGGAGAAGGGGAAAGGAAAACCCTAGGTCTTTGCCAAATGGGCCGTAGAGAAGCCCATATTCCTAAAGAATTTTATAGGCCAGGAACCGGACCGTTACAATCAGGATAATCAGAATCGAGTTGCAGGCTTGGAGAAACACAGTTGCAGGTTTCTACAAGTGGGATGCAGGTTTCTGAAAGTTTTTTAGAGAGAAGACACAAAGCTGTGGGTTTTGAGATGAAGCAATTGAAGTGGTTTTTTCAGTGAATTCTATAAAGAAGAAACTGAAGTAAACAAGTGCAGGAGATGCATAATTATGTGTCAAGGATGCTCACTTCAAGAATGTGAAGGTGATGTGTATCAAGTCTGATGGACAACTCATCTCAAATGGAGTGTCAGAACCTGAAAAAAAAAGTCCTAAAAATATGAAGAATGCAGAGATCAAGCTGCATTAGAAAGACAACAACTCAGGAGCGTGAAGTTGTCTTAGTTGCATCATGAGGAGTCTACATAAGTGTCTACTCATGGGAAGTCAGTTGCAGGCCAGTAAAGTGAAGGATATTCAGGAAGAAGAATGTTGGTTCAACGCTGTGAACTGGATGATGCAAGGGTCAAATTTGTTTTTTGGTGGAAGCTGCATATAAGAAGTATTGCAGGTTGTTCTTACAGCTTGAAAGAGACATCAAGGTTCTAGAATTGATGTGTAAGCTGTGGTATGGAAGTGTGTCAGGGATGTCACAAGAAGTTGTTGATAAGAGACATATTCAAGGTTGCTAGTAGTGGGTTATCAAACTGCTAGTGTGGTCTGTTTTAACAAGATGGTGGAGCAGGGGTTCTGTTCTGGAATTGCTTGGTTAAACAGGTTAAAGATGTGAGTCTCAGATAGTATAAGCTATCAGTGAGATTGACTACAAGTTGAATCAAGAAGCTTCAAGCTAGAAGCTAAGATGATTCTGGTTTTCTGCATTTGATTCAAGTGAATTCAAAGGGTTTTGATCTCAATGCGCATGAGGAAATCCTAGAAGCTAGCAAGTGAATCAAGATTTGCAGAGGTGGTATTGGTATTTTCTCAGTCACTGAAACATACTTATGGTTATGACAGAAGCCATGGAGGAATTGTGTGATTGGAGAAGTCATAAGTGATAAAGCTTATGGAGTTTTCTGTTGGGTAACAAGCTGGACGTTTTCTAAGCTTGCTACTGGAGTTTATTGAGCTGCTATATCAGATATTCAGGTGCTTCAGGTGCCAGGAGAAGTCACTGATGAGTTGAGCCTAATATAGATTTGTGTTAGAGCTGGTTTTTTTCACAAGTCAAGTGACATGAAGATGTTCTGGTGGCTCAGGTTCGGCAATGTGAATTTTTACAGCTGATGTGCATTGAACAAGATGTTGAATGCTGCAAGGATCAAGCAGGTTCATGGTGTTTGAAGCTGCTAAGGATCAAGGATTAGTAGTAATACTCAGAAGCCGAGACAGGAATCCAAGAAGCTAGAAGAAGAAACTCTCTCTCTCAAGTATGTGCAAGTTGTTTGGGTTGATCAACATTGTGACACCCCCGATCTGGTCTAAGTATAAGTTGACTCGACCAGCCGTGCAACAATCAAACAAGAACATGCACAGCCGATCACTCGTAACTGAAACCAAACCGAGAAGCCACAATGTGTACATAAACGACTAACCCGAAGTTCCCGAAATAAATCCAGGTACCTTAGGCCAACCGCCTAAGTACACATATCCTATTAGGTACAACCCGAGGCTTTACAACCTTAAGAGTAATACCCAACAGTTGGTTCGTCCGGACAAGGACTAATATCATTTGGAACCCGTACTTTAAAAACATTCTTTATACATTATATACTTATTCATTTAAAAGAATCTTACAAAATCTTATAGATTAACCTCGAGGGTTTTGGTCAACAAACCTTATACATAAAGTATATCAAAACGACTGCAAGGATAATAAAACTACCGCTGGCTAATGTCGTTCCTTCCCGTCCTAGAGTAAAGGTCTCCCACCTACTAGTTACCTGCATATCAAATGAGTCATGAGTAACTAGTTTACTCAGTGAGTCTAATCCCACACCCAAACACATATCAATAGTATCCCGAGCAAGCGACACCATTTGAATGCAGTGGAATTATATTCCATAATCAATATAATTATAAGGCCTCTCAATCCATCCATGTGAATCTATCTTAAACATCACCTCCACGATACCCGCCAATAACTCATACTCTTAATATATATATATGCTAAACCCGGAAAAACACCAAGGCTAACCGAGCCTAACGGGGAATAAATATAACCATCATCTCCATCAGATATTCCAAGATAGAACATCCAACGCTGCATGCAGTTACACTGCCTCCAGGGTGCGACCCCATCATCGTGTCTTCATGAGCTTGATCCATATCGCAGGACCAATTCACGGCAATGCGGGACTTTCGAGAGAGTGAGTATACAATAAGACTTCACATGATTCACACTTATTAATAGAATACTTATAGATTAGTACTTGAGAACAAGTACTAAGGCTCGGGATAACCTCAAAGAATTATTCTTATTAATTCTTAAGTATTTAAACTAGATAAATACTTCATATATAAATATAGATCAAGGGATAATACTTAATCAATCAACCATAATTACTCCTTAATTAATCCATGATTAATCCTTAATTAATCAATGATTATCCCTTAATTAATTCATGATTAATTCTTAATTAATCAACTATATTCAATATGCAATCACGCATACTCATTCATAATTCATTCATCATCTATCTAGACTCACCTTTAAATCCATGAGATTGGCTAAGGAAGACTAGACTCGAGCTCAAGCTAATCACACTTCACTTCTGGATCACTCTCGGTTCAGAACCATCACAAGGATCCGGCTGATCCGAATACTCTCCTTGGCCATCTGAATTCAAAACATAACAGTTGGAACATAAGGTTCACTAGTCTGGTTCAAGAAGAAACTCAACTCAGTTCATAACATTTCAGTTCAGTTCTCTCATATCAGTTCGGTTCAAGACAGATTGATACCATGTTCAGCTCGGTTCAAGCTTTAACAATTTAACTCGGTTCATATCAGCTTAGTTCATGCTCAGATAACTCCGGTTCTAATCAGTTCCCAACAGCTTAACTCGGTTATACTCAGACGACATCAGTTCAAGACAATTTCAGACCATAGACAGCTCGGCTAATATCAGATCAGAACATACTCAGCTCAATTCAGTTCTAAACAAGATCAAATCAGTTCGGTTTAATTCCCATAATTCTTATCAGTTCGTCTACTGGTTCTATGAGACTGATTAAATCATAAACCAACCAAGACTGAAGAGAACAAGACCTTAGACAACTGATCCTGACAGGTTAACCAACATACAGCAATTGGTTCTCATCAAAACATGGCTGAATCAAGAAGCTGAAGCTTACCGGTTTTACTCAACTAATTAAACTTGACTGGTTGTCTCTCTTCAAGCTAACCACGAATTAACCTGATCAACACAACAAGAATCCATGGTTGGATTTATTCAGAATTTATCTCCAGTGTAGGCAAACCAACAAAACTTCTCACAGAAACTGATCCACAACCATCTTACCGATCAAAATCAAAGGCTGAAGAACATGGGTGATTCTAAACTCTTGGACACCAAACCTTCAGCTCTTAACCACACCAGAACACACTGGATAAAGTCACAGGATGGTGAGAAAGGTTTGTCCATGCTCAATTCTCTTCTCTGAATTTTTCAACTAGTTTTTCTCACAAATTTTTCTCTCTTCTTTCTCTCTTTCTCTCTGAATTTTTCTCTGGTTTTTCTTGCAGGTTATGAACGTCCAGAGGAGAGAAGATGGTGTTTTATAACATAAGAATTTGCTTCAGGTGAGGGTTTCACTCAGCACAACGCAAGGCTGAGAAAGGACATGTGGAGAGCAGCTTCAGCACTTCCAACAGCAAGCTGCTGTCCTTTCCCTCCCAAGAAGAAAGCTGCAAGCAGCTGGTGACAATCATGTGACTGAATTAATGAGCAAGCAGGCAAGCAAGTAGGTGCAGGTCATGTGACCTAATTACTGAGGAAGCAAGTAGGCTAGAAGGTGCAAAGCATGTGACTGTTCAGAAATAATTTTCAGAGTTTTATCGATATTTTTTGGACTGTTTGCGACTAAATATTTTTCATCATTCGAATCTCATCCTGCTCTGAATAAACTCGCCCAGCATGAATAAAAATCGACAATAATAATTAACACTCGACCAGAACCATCAAGAGATGATTTTTCGACCAAAAGCCCCGTCGAGATTAATTCACCGTGTCGATTTTTATTTAAATTCTGATAGATCAATCTTCAAACTGATCTTAAAGAATTTTCTCTACCAAAATTATATCTGCTCGTGAGGGTTATTACAAACATGTTCTTAGGTGGAGATTTGTGAAGATAAGAACACTTGTTGATCAAGCAAATGAAGATCAAAAGTAATCCAAGGCTTAACTCAAGTTAGTATGGTGAGTTGAAGATGGGTTAAGTTACTTTTGGGACCACAAGGAGGAGCCTCTCCATTTTGTTCTCTTGTGCATTAGGTTTGAAGGTATCTCCACTATAAAGGGAGGCTGAGAACGTGAGAGAGAGATTGAGCCACACAAAAAGAGCTTAGAAGGGTGAGAGAAACATGTAAGCTTAAGCCTCTGAATCCTAACATGCCTAATCATGACATTGGGAATGAAATTTACTTATTTAGTATCGCATAAAGAATTGTTTCGCATATAAAGGAAAGCGATGGACTTGTTTCTTCGATATGTATATCTGGAGTATACTAAAGTCAAGAGAAAAAATAGGATCCGGTGGACATTTTACATGGTGCTAAGTAGTAATTAATGGTCACAGAATCGGTGGTTTCCTACGTCCTTTTACTTGTTTCTTACGTGTATGCTTGGGAAAGTCGTCACTTTGTAGCAGGAAAAAGTAGCAAGTACGAGGCCTAATGGATCCAAGGTGGATATGGGTTTATGGTTCAAGATGGGCGGGACTCCAGGATTTCATCAAATCCGATTATGCTAGCTCTAGGGAGCATTTACAATTATTTTTTTGAATGAGAGTTCTAAGCTGGAATTGTCGAGGAATTGGAAGTAAGTGGACCATAAGTAATCTTCGGGAGATACAACATAAACACAAACCTGATTTTTTATTTTTATCGGAAACAAAACAACATTCAGAGTTTGTTCAATATTTTCAATCTAACTTGGGATTTGATAATCTGGTCAGAGTGGACCCAATTGGAAGGAGTGGTGGCTTAGCTCTTTTTCACAACAATGAGTATCAGAACAAGATTTTATACTTAAGTAATCATATGATAGATGTGGAAGTGGTGGCTCTTGGAAAAAGGGTTTTTCTCAGCTTTGTTTATGGAGAACCAGTTCAAAAATTGAGGGAACAAGATTGGAAATGACTAACAAGATATGGGCTCTCGAGATCCGAACCATGGTTTATTATTGGAGATCTAAATGAGATTACTAGAAATCATGAGAAAGAAGGAGGCTCTTTGAGGATTGCAGACTCCTTTATCTTTATCTCTTTATGATACGAAATAGTGGTTTATTAGAGTTCTTGGCTCGAGGAAACAAAATGTCTTGGCAAGGAAGGAGGGGAAAAGGAAAGGGGTAGTGATGATTAGGTGCCGGCGAGATCGTGCTCTTGCAAATGAGTGGCATACACTCTTCCCATGCTCTTACACAGAATACCTAGGGATGGTAGCATCAGATCACTGTCCGGTGGTGGCGTACCTAGAGGATAAAGTACCTAAAAGGAGAGGACAATTTTGGTTTGATAAACGTTGGATCGGACAAGAAGGACTTATGGAATCAATTGCTTCAGGATGGTCAGGCTATAACGAGGGACGCACGGAGAATGTTGTCACAAAAATAAGCAATTGAAGGAATGAAATTGCTAAATGGCGGAAAAATAATCCACCATATGGGAAAAAATAAAATCAATGATCTTCAAAAATCTCTGGAAGAGGTGCACACAGATGATAACAGATCACAAGAGGATATTTTAGAGGTATCTAGGATATTACAGGACGCCTACAAGGATGAAGAGGATTATTGGCTTCAGAAAAGTCGGAACATGTGGTACTCATCTAGGGATCTCAATACAAAATTTTATCATGCTTTAACAAGGCAACGACATGTTCGTAATAAAATAGTGGTATTATATGATGCCGCTGGAATTTGGATTACAGAGGACAACGGCGTCGAAAAGGTAGCTGTGGAATACTTTGAAGATTTGTTTAGTGCTACTCTCTGTCCGAATTCGACAGTTTTCTGGCTGTGGTAATGCCGTCGATTACTTCACAGATGAATCGAAGCCTGCTAAGGTTAGCAACGAAGGATGAGGTCCGACAATCGTTGTTCGTGATGCATCCAGATAAGGCACCAGCACCGGATGGAATGACGGCTCTTTTCTTCCAGAATTCATGGCATATTATTAAGACGGATTTGGTTGAGATGGTTAATAATTTCCTGATCTCAGGAGAATTGGATTCAAGATTAAACATTACATATATTTGTATGATTCCAAAGACGGAGAGGCCTACAAGGATGACGAAATTAAGGCCAATAAGCCTTTGTAACGTATGGCATAAGATCATCTCAAAGGTGTTGTGTCTGAGGTTGAAAACCTGTCTCCCTTCCATAATATCGGAAACTCAATCGGCTTTCATGGAAGGAAGGTTAATATCGGATAATATTCTTATAGCTCAGGAAATATTTCATGGATTAAGGACAAATAAAGTTTGCCAAGGAAAGTTTATGGAAATCAAAACATATGAGTAAAACGTATGATAGGGTGGAATAGGATTTTATTAAGGTTTTTCTTCAGAAAATGAGTTTTGATCCCCATTGGGTTTAAACTAATGATAGAATGCATATCGCCAGTTCAATATCGGGTTTTACAAAATGGTCAACCAAGAGGTCTATTAATTTCACACAGGGGTTTACGTCAAGGAGATCCTTTATCTCCCTACTTATTAATTATGTGTACAGAGGCTTTAATTGCAAATGTCAAAAAAGCTGAGCGAAAAAAAAAACTAACTGGAATGAAGGTAACCAGGGCGTGTCCATCTATATCTCATGTGCAGATGACAGTCTTTTCTTTTGCAAAGCACAAAAGGAAGAGTGCCAAACTAGTCTTAGGATTCTACAGGAATACGAGGCTGTTTTAGGTCAACTAATAAATTTTCAAAAATCCTCGATCCAATTTGGACATAGGATTAAAGAATCATGCCGATAGGAGTTGCGAGACATTTTGGACATGCAGAATTTAGGAGGAATGAGATCTTATCTGGGACTGCCAGAAAATCTTGGAGGCTCTAAGGTCCACGTTTTCAGTTTTATGCAGGATCGATTAAACAATAGGGTTAATGGGTGGACTTTACCGTTCCTCACTAAAGGAGGAAAGGAAGTGATTATTAAATCAGTGGTTACAACATTACCACACCATGTGATGTCCTGCTATCGCTTACCAAAGACTACTGTAAAGATACTTACGAGTGCAGTAGCACAATTTTGGTGGACTCCAGGAGGAAGGACCAGGGGTATGCTCTAGAAATCATGGGACAAGGTATGTGTAAATAAGGATGAAGGAGGACTGGGGTTTAAGGACATCATCGACTTTAATACGGCAATGCTTGGTAAGCAGTTATAGCGGCTGATAGAAAAGCCCCATACCTTATTTTCTTCAGTTTTAAAAGGTCAGTACTTCAGGAATACCTCCCCCTGGAACCGATTAGATCATATTCCCCATCATATGGATGGCGGAGTATTGTTTATGCTAGATCTCTGGTAAGCAAAGGACTAATCAAAAGGGTGAGATCAGGATCATCCATATCAGTATGGAATGATCCATGGCTCCCAAACACTCGCCCGAGACCAACAAATATAAACCAACTAAACTTTTACCCAAATCTTACAGTGGACTCTATTATTGATCCATTTTCGCGAATATGGAACTCGCAGGAAATCCGTGCTTTTGTGGATCCTCAGGATGTGAAATTTTTTGAAAGCATACTACTGAGCATCACTCAGATGGTGGATAGAGATGGATGGTATTTTACAACAAATGGGAAATACACAGTCAAATCAGGATATCAGGTATAACGAGTTTATCCAGATCAGTGTGCGCGACCAGCAATGTATGGACCATAGTGGATATACTGAAAGCTTTATGCTGGAAAGTACGGTGTCCACCAAAAATAAAGCATGTTTTGTGGCAATTGATATCAAGATGTATAGTAGTCAAGAAAAACCTGCAAGCAAGGGGATACAAGGATATACATGTTGCCAGATGTGGAGCTTTGGAGGAATCCATAAATCATGTGTTTTTTGAATTCTCTCCAGCATTTTAGGTTTGGGCGCTCTCAAGGATCCCATCCAATCCACAATTTTTCCGACTGGGTCTTTATTTACAAACATGGACCATCTTTTTGGAGAGTTTTTTCACAGATGGAAGAACATCAGTTTGCATGGATAATTTCCTATATCTGGAAAGGAAGGAATAATAAAGTTTTTAGTAACCTGGACATAGATCCAAGGGAAACTTTGAAATTAGCAAAAACAAAATTAACTCTTTGGACTGAGCCACAACTACTGAACATTCAGAGGGCAGCACAAGAAGTAGTGCATGCGACACTTACGTCAATCCCAGGATGTTGGTGTGTCACATATGGTTCTTGGAAAGAAAATGATATCTTCTCAGGACAAGGTTGGTTTAGTACTTTACCAGGTTTTGATGGTTTGATGGGGGCAAAAAATGTCAGAGCTAGTCTCTCTCCTCTTCATGCGGAGATAGAAGCGCTACTTTGGGCAGTGGAATGTATGAAGAATCTATGTCAGTCTCAGGTCACATTTGCAACAAATTGTTATCAATTGGTGAAGATGGTTATGAAACAAAAAGAATGACCAGGTTTTGCAAGCTATTTGGAAGATATTAAGACCATGGAAGACAGTTTGCTCAGCTCGGTGATCATTCATGTATCACGAACGCTACAAAGGCGGACAACCTAGCACGCTGTGCCAAGAATCAACCGTCTTATGTCGTTCATATGGATGCAGAACTTCCCGGTTGAGTTACAGAGTCAGTTTGAGTCTGTTAAGTTGATGAAAATATATATATATATATATATTAGAAGACTTCCTTAGAAGTATTTATGGAGTCTTCTTACACTCACATGAAGTTTTCTCACTGTCATAAGAAGTTTGCCTAGGTTCCTTTTCGATTGACCATATTTGGCTTTTCAGAGAAGACTTTTGTGGAAGTTTTATGACAAAAACTTCTACAGAAGCCTTGATGCGCATCAGTCCATGGATCAGTACATGGAAGCAGACGAGACTGATGGTCAGACCGTTCAGAACGACTCAGCCTAGGTTCGTCTATCCGACCAAGACGATCAGGACGTCCGAGCCGTGTACCGTCTCGACCCGCTTACATCCGGAATGGAACTTCGGCCAGATCCACGACCAGATGTCCGAACTAACCGTACCAGAGCTCGTCCTTCCCAACCATCTCGAGAAATTAAAGCCAACAGCCGAGCCAGACTTGACTTGGGTCGGGAGGTTTCCCAAAACGGTCACGACTTCTCTCTCTTGGGCTGTTTCGTGCGTACCAAGTGTCTTGAAGACCGAACCGACTGACTGTCTCTCATGTTCGACGCACTGATGGATTTCTATCACTCAGATTTCTCTAAGGCACGAATGATCAAGCTATCTGAAGACTTATGCCGCATCAGTGCATTGCTCGATCACCCGGCGGACTGTCCAGACCGTCCCGCGTTCGTCCAGCTCCTTGCCACGACAGAACCAACTTGGCCGGATGAATCTAGATATCAGCCGAAGGGTCACCTTGACCAGATCTGATCTGAAGAGTTTATTTGACTGACTTTCAACATTCTCAGTCAACTTTGTTATTTCCTAAGTTCTCATAATCGATCAATCGATTTTCTTTCAAAGTTTATGAGTTTATTTCTTTGTTCTTTGCTTAGAAAAGTCTTGTTTCTTGTCGAGTGATTCTCGAAGTAAACAAATCTTCCCTTGTTGGTCTTGACGTAACATTCCTAACCACAATCGAAGCCGGTAGTATCAGAAGGTCTTTCCGCAACCTTTTGTGTCGCCTTTCAAACCACCCAGTTTTCCCATCTTTGGCGAGTTCATATCCAAAGTCCCGTTGAGTGATCCTGTTCGAATCTAGGACGTATCAAAGTGGAACAGAGCCACTCAACCAGTACCATCTATCCATCCATCTTCTTATATTTCATTTACTTCTAAATATTTCCATCTTCTTCTTTCTATCTCAAATCCGGGCCATCTCTTTACCAGTCACTAGATTATTAAAAAAAAATGAAAGAGATTTATTTATAAAAAAAAAATCTAATTTAAAAAAAAAAGAGATTCAAAAGTTCGATTAGTGGCTAGGTGGTGGAAGAGAAATCCTGCTGGCTAAGGAGAAATCCAGCCTTAGAGTGGTTAAAACGGATTTTCAAAACCGAAATTCTTATCTTTCTGTCTAGTACTACCCCCTTTTTCTTGGAGATCACAACTGGTTACTAGTCGTGTTCTCTTAGAACTTTGAGAGACAACTTGTTGAGTGACCATTCAAATTTCGAGAGAAACACTAGAGAGGGCGAGATCAAACACTTGACTGTGTGAGGATTTTTTGTCTACTAAACTTTTGTGTTTAAATTTTTTTTCAGGAACTATGGACAGTGAAGAAGAAAGAAACCAAATCGGAAATTCCTATGCTGGCTTATCTAACTTGCAGAAGAGAGCTCTCAATGATTCTATGGCTAACCTTATGAATGTAGGTTTGGAGCAGATCCATCAGAGACTTGATGAGATCCAAGGTAGCCAACCGACCCCGATCGAGAACCAAGAGAGATCGCCCACAGAGGAACGGCCGGCCGGGTGAAGAAGTCGGAGAGGAGGATTTCCATGACGATCGTTCCATCAACCGCCCTAGGAAAAGCACACAAAACTTTGATCAAGGTGTTGTGAATCCTTTTTCTATAACTAAACGAACTGATAAAGGTTTTGGTGGGGTGAAACTCAAAATCCCAACCTTTGATTGTAAAAACGATCCAGATACTTTTCTTGAGTGGGAAAGAAAAATTGAACTTGTTTTTGATTGTCAAAATTTCTCTGAGTTGAAAAAGGTTAGATTGGCCGCAGCTGAATTTGTTGGCTATGCTATTAATTGGTATTATCAAGTTGTGACTCAGAGGAGAACGAATGGCGGACCGCCAATCTCGACTTGGGATGAGCTCTCGGCTTTGATGAGGAGACGGTTTGTTCCAGAACCTTACCACCGGGAACTCCACCAACGACTCAGACGTTTGCTTCAAAGAACCAAATTCGTGGAGGACTATCACCACGAGATGGAGGTCTTGATGATCAGGGCGGATGTGGATGAGCCCTTGGATGCCACTATGGCCTAGATTCCTTTCAGGCCTCAACCGAGACATTCAAGACCGAATGGAGCTTCAAGAGTATGTTAGTATGGAGAAAATGCTACACAAGGCCATTCTGATCGAGCAACAACTTAAATGAAAGAGCTACTCCAAACCGGCCTTTGCTCCCAAATCTAGTTACCAAGACAAGGGTAAGTCTCCAATCACAACAAATACTGCTTTGAAAACTAATGGTACTGCTCGTGTTGATAAAGGCAAAACAGTTGAGACTAACAACCAGGCAAGAGACATTCGTTGCTATAGATGTCAGGGTCTTGGACACTATGCCAGCAAATGTCCAAACCAGAAAGTGATGATCCTCTTGGAGAATGGAGTGGTTGAGTATGAGGATGATAAGGACGATATGGAGGACAAGGAAGATCACGGTCCTATCTGTGATGAGGAGGAAGAGTCCTCCGATTACCCACACCAAGGGCCACTTCTAGTCGCCAGAAAGTCCATGAATGAAGGCCTTGGTCCGATCTTTGACGAACACTCGGACACAGACCTAGACCCGGCTTTTGATGAGACACTTGAGCCGATCTTTGATGATGAGAGCGGACATCTCGACTATCCATCTCTCGGGCCACTCCTTGTTACCAGACGAATGTTGAACGTCCAACCCAAAACCAATGAACGAGAACAAAGGGAGAATCTTTTTCACGATGTTTAGTTTCAGAAAAAGTTTGTTCTTTGATTATTGATGGTGGAAGTTTCACTAATGTTGCTAGTGATTCTTTTGTCGGGAAGGTTGGACTCGTAACCAAACCACTTCCTCGACCGTTCAAGTTGGAATGGTTGAACAAAACTGGCGAACAGTGTGTGCGGGAACAGGTCACAGTCCCTCTCACTATTGGTCGATATGAGGACGAAGTTCTTTGCAACGTCCTTCCCATGGACGCATGCCATATCCTGCTAGGACGACCATGTAAGTTTGACAAGAAGACAATGCATGATGGATACACAAACCGACACTCTTTTGATCATAAGGGAAAGAAGATCACTTTGGTTCCCCTCTCACCGGCCGAAGTTCACCAAGATCAGCTCCAACTAAAGAAGAGCCGAGACAAAGAGTCCAAACAATCTGTACTAAAGGTATCTCCTAGAAACTCAAACTTCTTTATCAAAGGAAGCCAGGTAAAGAAATCCTTATGCTCTCAAGAGCCGTTTCTTTTGCTTGTCTACAAAGAAACTCTAATGGCTTCCTCTTCTAACATTGCACCTGAAATTCTGAGTGATCTGAAAGTTGTTTTGCAGGAATTCTCTGATCTGTTTCCAGATGAGAGCCCTAAGGGCTTTCCACCAGTAAGAGGCATTGAACACCAGATTGACTTCGTCCTAGGTGCGTCTCTTCCGAACCGGCCAGCTTACCGAACCAATCCAGTTGAGACAAAGGAACTTAAGAGGCAGATTGGAGAACTTCTTGAGAAGGGTTACATCAGGGAAAGCCTTAGCCCTTGTGTCGTTCATGTCCTCTTTGCGCCCAAAAAAAGACGGTTCTTGCTGCATGTGCATAGACTGTCGAGCCATCAACAATATTACGGTAAAGTATAGGCATCCAATCCTAGGCTTGATGACATGCTTGGTGAGTTGCATGGTTCTTCTGTTTTCTTTAAAATTGATTTGAAAAGTGGCTATCACCAAATTCACATGAAAGAAGGAGATGAATGAAAAACTGCATTCAAAACAAAACTAGGATTGTATGAATGGCTTGGCATGCCATTTGGTCTTACTAGTATGTTCATGCGTTTGATGAATCATATCTTGCAGTCTTTTATTGGCTATTTTGTTGTTGTCTACTTTTATGATATTCTCATTTACAGCAAGAATCTTGATGATCACAAACTGCACTTGAAATCTATTCTTGAAGTCCTTAGAAAAGAACGTTTGTTTGCTAATCTTGGTAAGTGCTTGATATCACTCAAATTACCCTAACGAGTGAATTACTCTCTCAAATAAGAGGTTCAATCGTAGTACTTAGGGATCGAATCCACAAGGAGCTAGGGAACCAAATAGACTATAGAAATCAAGGTTAAGCTAGGCAAACAAGTTTAATAGGTAATAAATATGAAAACAGTAAATAAATAAAAGCAAGGTGAACAAAGTATTTGTTCGATTGGTTGATTGAGGTTGTAAAGAGTTAGGAGAAATAGCTAGACATAGGAATTTATCATCAAGAGATTCAAAACTACAATTCAAGGATGCTAATGGTTTATAGATTAATTCTAGAACTCGATTTTAATAATTAAGCAATCGAGCTTTCGCATGCAATTGCTAATCAGATGTCTAAGTCCAGTCTCAGTTGTAGCTTGTTGACTTGGAGCGAGTGTCGATCGATGCTATGGCCTGAGCGTCGATCGATACTTCCTTAGATAAGCATTAACAACTTAATCGATTTAGTTCAACTATATTCCTAGACCAACTCTCGTATGCGCCTAGATATCTAATCCAACAAAGTTCGGGTTCCATTAGTTGATTGCACTTTCGTGCCTCTCAACTATCCTATGATTCTAGGTTCAAACAATTAGTCACACTGTCGTGCTATTCTAACTATTCCAGATCCTAGTTTTACAATTCACCCTGGTGTAGAGATCTATAGATAATCTAGCAATCCTAATTGATTATCAGTTTGACATTAAGCTCATAAAATCACTAAAACTAACAAGATGAATTACTCAGACATGCAAGCAATAACACAAATCATAGTCTGAATAATATAGTAAATAAGAAATCAGTGATAAAACCAATGGAGTTCCAATCAATCTATGAAGGAGAATGGATCTTCTCTCCAAACCTAAGAGAAATCAATAGAATTAGGATAATAGAAAGCGCGTAGCCGTCAACAATGGCTTAGAAATACATAAATAGGGTTTCTGGTCGTCCATGGGTATTTTGGTAACTTGGTGTGGCTTATGGGCTTCAAACGGTCTTGAAATATGCTTGGCTCACGTTCTGGCATCCATATCGATCGATGTCAAGAGTTCTGCATCGATCGACATACGTTCCTCTCCTCGACAGCTTCCTCTCGCGAGGCAGACTGACCACTCCTCAGTAAAACGGGTATAATTTCTGCTACAGGATTCTGATTGACCTCAAACCGGTGGCATTGGAAAGCTAACTCAAAGCTCTATATTGCATCACACGATAGGCTCAATCTAACGGTGGGAAGGTCTTCAATTCCGACGCATCTGTGCAGTTCTACACCTCAAAAGACTCCAAACTCACCATATTTCTCCAGAACGTACCTGAACCTGTAAATACTCTAAATAGACTCTACATAGTATTAAATATATATTAAAACACTTAAAAACCATGACTGAAAGTGGGTAAAATCCATGGTCTATCAGTGCTCTTTTGGGACAGATCATGTGGTCTTCTTAGGCTTTGTTGTAGGTGCAGATGGACTCAGGGTGGACGAGGAAAAAAGCAAGGCCATCCGAGACTGGCCCAGTCCAACGACCATTGGCGAGGTGAGGAGTTTTCACGGCCTGGCCGGGTTCTACCGAAGGTTTTTCCAAAAGTTCAGTTCTATAGCCGCTCCCCTCGCAGAGGTGATCAAGATGAACGTTGGGTTTAAGTGGGAACAAGCCCAGGAAGAGGCGTTCCAGATCCTCAAAGGGAAGTTGACTCAAGCCCCATTACTTGCTCTTTCTGATTTTTCTAAAACTTTCGAAATCGAATGTGATGCCTCGAGTGTAGGTATTGGTGCTGTCTTGATGCAGGATAGAAAACTCATTGCTTACTTCTGTGAAAAGCTTGGAGGAGCCACGCTCAACTATCCCACCTATGACCAAGAATTGTATGCTTTTGTCCGGGCTCTTCAGACGTGGCAGCACTACCTTTGGCCGAAGGAGTTCGTCATCCATACAGATCACCAGTCTTTGAAACATCTTAAGGGCCAGCAGAAGTTGAACAAAAGACACGCACGTTGGGTCGAGTTCATTGAGACTTTTCCTTATGTGATCAAATACAAACAAGGTAAGGAAAACGTGGTGACCACTGCCTTGTCCCGAAGGTATGTTCTTCTGTCCTCTCTTGACACTAAATTGCTTGGGATCGAATTTATCAAAGATTTGTATGCGACTGATCTAGACTTCATGGAAATTTTCAGAAAATGTTCCAAGGCTGCCTATGGGAAGTATTATCAAGTTTCTGATTTTTTATTCTTTGATAACCGTCTTTGTGTTCCCCAATATTCTTTGAGGGAGTAGTTTGTCAGGGAATCTCACGGAGGAGGCTTGATGGGACATTTCAGAATCAAGAAAACTTATAAGGTGGTTTATGAGCACTTCTATTGGCTGAGTCTGATGAAAGATGTAGAAAGGATATGCAGACGGTGTGTGATGTGCAAGAAGGCCAAGTCCAATGTGAAAAACCAAGGTTTGTATTCAGCTTTACCCATTCCATCTCATCCTTGGATATCTCTATGGATTTTGTGCTAGGATTGCCTAAGACTAAGGCTGGACGAGATTCCATCTTTGTGGTAGTTGATAGGTTTTCAAAAAGGGCTCATTTCATTCCATGTCATAAAACTGATGATGTTGTGCATGTTGTTGAACTGTTCTTTGGAGATGTTGTCCGATTGCATGGCATGCCTAGAACGAATGTGTCTGATCAAGATGCTAAGTTCCTTAGCTATTTTTGGAAACCATTGTGGTCTAAACTAGGAAATAGAGTTTTATTCTCGACCACTTGTCACCCTCAGACCGACGGTCAAACTAAGGTTCTGAACTGGACCTTGTCCGCATTGCTTAGGTCTTTGGTTAATAAAAATCTTATACTTTGGGAAGAATGTTTGCCACATGTTGAGTTTGCATACAATCATTCTGTGCATTCTGCTACTAAATTCTCTCCGTTTGAAATTGTTTAAGGTTTCAACCCAATGTCTCCACTTGATCTTTTGTCTTTGCCTTTGAGTGAAAGAGTTAGCACTGGGAAAAAGAAGGCAGAGTCCATTCGGAAGTTGCATGAGCAGGTATGTGCCAACATCACGACCAAGACAAAGATCTATGAAGGAAAGGCCAATAAGAAAAGAAACAAGGTCGTTTTTCAGGAAGGTGATCTTGTTTGGATTCACTTGAGAACGGAACGATTCCCTGAAGAAAAGAAGTCCAAACTTATGCCAAGAGTCGATGGACCATTCCAGATCCTTAAGAAAATCAGTGACAATGCGTATCAATTGGATCTGAAAGGTAAGTATGATATTTCTCCAAGTTTTAACGTTTCTGATCTATCTCCTTTCTTTGCAGATGATCTACATTTGTGGACAAATCCTTTTGAAGAGAGGGGGAATGATGTGCCTCAGTCCATGGATTAATACATGGAACGGACCAGACTGATGGTCAGACCGTTCAGAACGACACGACCGAGGTTTGCCTATCCGACCGTGCCGATCAGGACGTCCGAGCCGTGTACCGTCTCGACCCGCTTACATCCGGAATGGAGCTTCGGCCAGATCCACGACCAGATGTCCGAACTAACCGTACCAGAGCTCGTCTTTCCCAACCATCTCGACAAGTTAAAGCCGACAGTCGAGCAAGACTTGACTTGGGTCGTGAGGTTTCCCAAAACGGTCACGACTTCTCTCTCTTGGGTCATTTGGTGCGTACCAAGTGTCCTGAAGACCGAACCGACGGACTGTCTCTCATGTCTGATGCACTGATGTATTTTTATCACTCAGATTTCTCTAAGGCACAAATCATCAAGCTATCTGAAGACTTAGGCCGCATCAGTGCACTGCTCGATCATCCGGCAGACTGTCCAGACCGTCCCGCGTTCGTCTAGCTCCTTACTTGGATGGAACCAACTTGGCCGGATGAATCTAGACATCAGCCGAAGGGTCACCTTGACCAGATCTGATCTGAAGAGTTTATTTGACTGACTTTCAACATTCTCAGTCAATTTTGTTATTTCCTAAGTGTTTTTAATTATGTCTTGCCTTGACCACAAGTAGTATAAATATGTAAACTCTTTCTCATAATCGATCAATCGATTTTCTTTCAAAGTGTATGAGTTTATCTCTTTGTTCTTCACTTAGAACAATCTTGTTTCTTGTCGAGTGATTATCCAAGTAAACAAATCTTCCCTTGTTGGTCTTGACGTAACATTCCAAACCACAATCGAAGCCGGTAGTATCAGAAGGTCTCTCCGCAACCTTTTGTGTCGCCTTTCTAACCACCCAGTTCTCCCATCTTTGGTGAGTTCATATCCAAAGTCCCATTGAGTGATCCTGTCTGAATCTAGGATGTATCAAGTCTTCTTCGTAACCAGAGATTTGACCAAAAGAATACTTCCAAAGAAGTCTTCTAATTAATATTAAATGTTTTACTATTAATTGTCAATTGTAAAACATAACCAACAAAAACTTCTGGTAACAGTGAGAATACTTCAAGTAACAGTAAAAAATACTTTACGAGAAGTCTTTCGGCATATGACTTCTCGGGAAGTCTCCTATACAAAGTCAAAATTTTGATAAACTTTGGTCAATTGCAAAACTAACTTGTTTATCTGAAAAGTCTTTTCATTTTTTGTTAACAAAGAAAAGTTAGAAAACTTCTATAGAAGTATTCGGTAAAAAATACACAAAAAAAGGTTAATTGCAAAACTAACCTATTCATTGACCAGGAGACTTCTTTAGAAGTCTTTTTCATTGAGAAGAGTTCCAGCGAAGTCTTCTAAGCTAAACAAATCTTAAAAAAAATCAAACATTATTCCTAGATCTGGTCAGGTTCATGTTTAGTTTCTCTAAGCACACATAACTTCTTAATGAATATTACCCCCTCCTTCTGATCAAGAATCATGAACTTGAGTAACTCTAATTAGCTTATAAATTTTGAAGTAAAAAAGTTGGGATTTTAGGATGAAGTTGGAGAGAAAGTGAAAGGAAAATGGTTGTGTATGTAAGAAATAAGATTATGAAGGTGATGTTGATTTTAGGTGCAATTACAGCTTCAAATTGGTTGTTCATGGTGGTTGGTGTATTGATGACAATGACAATTTGTAAATAAAAGAGTAAGATGATGATGATTGAGTAAAAAAAAAAACATTTTTGAAAAGAGTAATGGCATTTTCGTGAATAACATGAATTTCTAACATAAATAAGACAAATTAAAATTCCAAAAAAATCGTGGCATTGCATTTGACTTTTTGTTTTGATTTTTGCATAAAGCCCATATATAAATCTGAAATTTAATTTTTCATATAAATAAGTTTAAAATGAATATGAATTATCATTTTATCGTCAATCATTTAGATATATTATCATAAAAGTACATGAAAATAAAATGTCATTTTTAATGTTCTAATCTGCAAACTAAAATTTGTTTTAATATATTTCAGTAAAATCATAATTTGATTATCCTAATATATTATAAATAAATATATATAATTTCACTTTTGATGATGGTTCCTCATTTTTATGAATATTGCATCATTTAATATATTTTTTAAATTTAAGTATAAATATAAATAAGTTTAAAACAAATATAAAATGTCATTTATCATTATTTAATAACTTATGCATGAATTAATAGAAATATAATAGGTTTTTATATCCTAAAATAAAATTATATTTAAACATATTTTCGTAAAATAATTTTTAAACGTAATTAAAATAATAAATTTTATATTTTTAAAATTAAAAAAAATTATTTAAAAGAAAAATTCAATGAATGAATTTTACATCCAAAACTGTTATCCAAAATATAATTTTATAATAAAATATATATTACTAAAATAAAACAGAATTTCTTAACTAAAATTTTGTTTAATAAAGACAGTAATGGTGACATTTTATGTAAGTAAAAAATTAATTATATATAATAAATTAATGTACAAAGAGAATTCAAAATGTAATCAAATAAAAATAAAACACTCACAAATTATACTCTAAAAACTAACAATAATTTTTGTTTAAAAATATTTTAAAAAATTTGGATGATATGGTTTATTTGATAAATGTGTTAATATGTATGTATATTTTCAAATAGTAACTATCAGTATTAGTTTGTTACGGTCTCTAGCTAAGTTTAGAAAATTAAATTTACATTAATTCATGCTTTGTATTATCCAAATCATTAAATTTAAAAGAAAATAAATAAAATTGGAAAAGAATCAATGTATTGAAAAACAAATTTATAAGAGCAAAAAATAATCAACGTTTTTATCTATTGAACAACAAAAACCCTAAAACTAAGTAGATCTTAAGAATATCCGATCTCTTTATCTGTTTTTGTCACCTTCTTCGTCGCCACATCAGGCTGAGCCACCGTGGATCTGTTTCTTTTTCTGGTTTTCAGATCTAATATCAAGTTCAACCACAAGCACTTTATAACCCCTGTAGCTTCTCTGCCATCTTTGATTATGTGGTTTTAGATATAAAACGAAGAAAGAAAGAAGAAATCTTCACTATCGGATTTTATATCAAAGAAGAAAGGAGAAGAAACAAAAAAAAAAGAGAAGTTGCAGAGAGGAAGAGAAAAGACGCCGTAGAAGAAGAGAGAAAGAAAAGGAAAAATGGGAGAATTAGTAAATAGAAACTGATTCATAGATATTTAGGGTTAATAATCAGGGACAAAAATGTAATCAACCAGCTTTTCGAATTAAAAATAATTCAAAAAGAAAATAATTTTTACCAAAGTCCTTCAGAGATTGTCTTATAATATAAAGGGGCAATAGAGGTGTTGTCTCAAACAGTGGTTTAGTCATGATATCGGCAACTTGATCAGCAGTACGTACATGAAGCGTCTTAAGAATGCCACAGTCGAGTCTCTCTCGAACAAAATGGCAGTCATTCTCAATGTGTTTCGTCCGTTCGTGGAACACATGATTCATCGCAATATAAATGGCTGTTGTACTGTCAGAGAACAATATCGGAGGTTGCAACAATGGAACATTCAAGTCTTTGATCAGCTTGATCAGCCAAACCATCTCCAGAGCTCTATACTCTGCTTCCGCATAAGAACATGAAACAGTATCCTGCTTCTTCGACCTCAATGAGATCAAGGAATCTACAAGAAACATGGACAAGCCTGTTGTTGATCTTCAAATATCACGGCAGGTTGACAAATCAGCATCAGCAAAACCTTTGAGTGTTAAGTCTGCAGTAGCCAAATAAAACAGTCCCTGACCAACCGTCCCTTTAACATACTGTAACACACGATAGACAGGTTGAAGATGTGGAACCTTCGGAGCTCAAAAGTAGTGACAAAGGTTGTTAACGGCATAAGTTATGTCAGGTCTTGTGATAGTGAGATACATCAGTCTACCAACAAGACTCCTGTACATTTCAGGATTAGCAACTGGAGCTCCTTCATCAATCGACAAATGCAAGTTTGGAACCAATGGAGTTGAAATAGGTTTGCAACCAAGCATGCCAGAAGAGGTGAGAATTTCCAATGCATACTTACGCTGACAAATTGATATTCCTTCACTGCTCCAAGCTATCTCCAACCCCAAAAAATATTTGAGAACACCAGGATCTCTGAGTTGAACTGCTGAGACAAATCCTGAATCAAACCTTTAGAATTGGACTCATTCGTACTAGCCACCACGATATCATCTACATACAATAATACCGCAAGAAAGTGACCATCATTACACGTTTTCACAAAGAGTGTATGATCTCCAGTAGCTCGTGAGAAACCCAAGCGCAGTAATGCAGCAGAGAACTTCAAAAACCATTGTCTTGATGCTTGTTTTAGACCATAAATAGATTTGTTCAATCTAAAAACAGCATTCTTAGGCAATGTAAGTCCGTTTCTCTCTGCATAACCATCTGGAGTTTTCATATATATCTCCTAGTTAAGCTCCCCATTCAAGAATTCATTAGATATATCGAGTTTATGAAGAAATCATTTCCGAGAAACCGCTACCTTCAAAAGAAATCGAATTGTTGTCATCTTGGCCACTGGAGAGATAGTTTCAGTGTAGTACAAACCCTCCATTTGAGTGAAACCCTTAGCAACCACACGAACCTTACGTCTCTCAAGTGTGTCGTCTGCATTGAACTTCAAAGAGTAAAGAACCTTAAAACCAACGGCTTTCTTCCCATGTAGTAACTGAGTAAGATCTCAAGTCCTCATAGCTTCCATTGCCCCCAAAATCTTTATCAACTGCTTTACACCATTCTTTAGAGTTCTTTGCCTCAGAATATAATTGAGGGATTGGAATCTTTGTGATGGTATTAATGTAGGATAAATGAGAGGGTGATATTTTGCAGTAGGATAATGAGGAAGAAATGGGATAAGTGGTATTTGAATCCACATTGAAACAATGGTAATCATGCAAGTGAGCAGGGGGTTTACGTATGCGTGAAGAAATTTCTGGGGGAAGATGAGAAGATGGATACGAAAGAGATAAATTTTCTGTTGATGGTATTTCTGGTGATGGTGATAAAAGAGTGGTACCTGAAGACAAAGAATGTGATGGTGTGAAGAGTTGTAACCCATCTTCAGACATAGTCGAAGAAGCCAGAGGGAAGATGTCTTCATGAAAAATCACATTTCTTGAGATAGAAATCTGATGTGTCTCCAGATCCAGCAACTTATACCTCTTGTAACCAGAAGGATATCCCAAGGACAAACAAGCACGAGACCTTGGTTGAAATTTATGTCTCTGTTTCGGAGATGTAGAACCATAACAAAGGCACTCAATGTGGGAACCGAAATTCGCACTGTCGATTTCTGTTTAAATAAGGAAACTAGGAAAACCCTAATTTCCCAGAGGTCCCAGATATCTGCTAATAGCACAGGCCAAGCAATCAGAACACGAGAATAACAACGATAAAGTATAAGAAATCGAAAAGAGAGCAAAGTAGATCTTATTCTGAATTTGCGTCTGAGCGTTACAACAAGGTAAGAGCCTGGGCTTCGAGAGCTGTCGGCGAGATTCCTAGTTCTAAAACCTTAAGACTACAAAACCTAGTTGAGTCGCAGCTCGAATATCAAAAACGGAAAGTTGCCTAAAATTGCTCTAAGTGCTAAGTTTGCTCTGAAAAGTTCTCCCCCCCCCCTCATGCCTCTCGCCTAGGACTCCTTATATACTCACTCCAAGGTCGGTTTACGCTTTTACTCTTCTGCCCTTAAGCCGTCATAGCATAAAATGGAGATATTCCATTTTTTCCGATCTTCGTAATTATCTTCAAAATTTCATATTTATCCGCGGAAACTTGACATTTATCCTTCCTTGCGCGCCAAGCGTAAACCGTCCAATGGTTTACGGGTTTTTGGTTAAGAAATCGTAAGATGGGCCTCGAGTCGTGTCTTAGGTCCCTTTGGGCCATCTTCCGACTCAAAACGTTTATTACGATTTCTTTCGATAAAGAACGAACTTTCCGCGGTTTTTACCGCAAAGTTTGATTGATGACTTAGAATGGCGGAAAACATGAACTGAGTTCGCTACGGTCTTCGGGAGATAGAATCGAAGGATAGACGAGAATGCATGGACTGGTGTCGTATCGACGTTTCGGAAGAGCTTGGTCGCTACATAGCGACCGAGCGGGATGGACGCTCGGTCGCTACGTAGCGACCGAGCTTGGCTTCGAGCTCGGTCGCTACGTAGCGACAGAGCGGGACGGACGCTCGGTCGCTACGTAGCGACCGAGCTTGGCTCGAGCTCAGTCGCTACGTACCGACCATATAGCATGCATGTGCGGTAGTTGCGCAATGACCGAGCTTGGTTTGTATGTGTTCCGATTTTCATACTCGAACCTATCCGTAATTGGTTTGGGTATGTTTCTGATGGCTTATGTTTGGTCTAAATGGAATTCGAATGAAACTTCATCTCGAAAAAATATGTTGCGGAGGGACATACTTGTGTATTGCGGAGATTTGGACGTTAACTTTGTCGTAACCGTTTTCGACTATGTTGCGGAGGGACATACTTGTGTATCGCTTAAAAGCGGAGAAAGCGGAAAGAGATCTCGCACGCGTGCAAGGCGAGATGTTGGAGCGAGATGCGCAACTTGCTCGTGATCATGCGAGGGCTATTCGCAAGGCAGAACAGAAGGGCAAGAGGGAGATCATCGAGGTGATGAAGACTCGTGTCTCTCAATTCCAGGTCGAGTATGGGAACCTCAAGGACGCCTTTACCTCGGTGGGCAATTTCCGTGAGTGCCGTGGTTCAGTCGGAAGTCTTTGGAAAACGCGAGCCGACGACTACATTTTCGAGAAGGAAATGCGTTTGATGAAGGGCGGCATGAACGAACATGCTCACGCTGAGGCGCTCATTCCCTCGATCGACGGGAGGATCAGGGATTCTGGGATCCATCCTGGTTTCCCCTGATACTAAAGAGGTCGCGACCGAGTTTCCCGATGATGGCGAGGAAGTAGATCGTCCTGCGGATTCGTTTGGAGCTTCGTTGTCCGGGGACTTTTACTTTGGACCTTGAGAGGTGGAGTGATCATTGAGAGAGAGGTGTTTGTTTATCTGTTCTACGTTTGTGGCCGAATGTGGCCTTTATTTCGAGAGATTGTATGGGCCTGTTTTGGTCGTTTTATCGTTTACCGGGACTGGCCGTTGGTGGCTTTGAATCTCTACCGCTTTACGCGGTTCTTATATATATATGATGGATATTTTATTTCGAATTGTTTTGAGTAAGTTCGAATTAAATATGACTTGTCGTCTCATATTTAATTTCGTTGAGACGTTCAATCTGTCAGTTCGTTCATGACTTTTGTGGTCGCGGTCGGACAATTTGTTCGTATCATCTCGAATTTTTAACTTGGTGACATGTCGCAGTTGTTTCGAAGATTATACGTATATCTTAAGTGCTGAAGAATGATTTTTTCGATTTTGGGCCGGATGAGGCCGCTGACAAGAGTCTTAATGTTTGTAGAGTTTCTACGGGTGTCCTGAGACTTTTGCGTTAACTGAAGCGTAAATGTTTTAATAAAAAGGAGCAATGTATATTGTAAAAATTTCTAAAAAACTCGATTACAATAATGCATATTTTCCTATGTGGGAGTATACGAGTATACGCACTCACTCCCCCCCCCCTTTTTAGAGAGGGGGATAGCTGAACTCGTCTTTAGACGAGCTGCCTACGTACCCCTTTCGAGGATCAAGCCATCTTGTAGTTCTATTTTATGCCGCGAGCGGTTTTTACTCGGCGGTTGTCGCCGTGTTGACCTCCTTTATCGTGACGACCGTGGCGGGGTCAGTGCTCTTTTCCGGATGTTCCAGTTGAATTGTAGTGTCGGCTTCGGACTCGTGTTGAGTTTCGACGTCCGAGGCGTTTGCGTCAGCAGACGATGTTAAATCGTCTTTCCTTGGGGCGTTTTTGGCCGAAGATTGATCTATCTTCGTGCGTTTGCGATTTGTCGTGTCAGAAGTCGCGATTTGCCTTAACTTGTGCTCTGCGAGGAAGCATAGCCGCGACTGTTTTTGACATCCTCAGATAGCCGCGACTCCGCTTGGGGTTGGGAATTTGACACCCAGGTGGTACGTTGACGGAACTGCTTGCATGACGTTGAGCCATGGGGTTCCCATGATCACGTTGTAGATAGCGGGATGATCGACTACGGCGAACTCGACGATTTTCGTGATCTCCTTGGCCATGACTGGCAACTGGATTGATCTGAGAGTCATCGACACTTCGCCCAAAAAACCCGTGAGTGGTTTCGGCGTCAGAGTTACTTCCCCGAGTTCGATGCTCATTCGATTGAGAGGGTCGCGGAAGATTACATTGACCGTACTCTCCCAACTTCCAGATTTCGTATGACGAGATCTATGACGAGCGGATCGCAGTGAGGTTGATCGATGCCGCCAGCTTCCTCCTTTGTGAAGGTGATCGAGCAACTTTGACCATCTCGGGGAGGAGACCATGTAGGCCAGTTTGCACTCGACTCTGCCTTCCGCTGGTAAGCCTTGATGACTAAAACAGTATCGTTGCAGTATTGCGATCCTCTGATGATCATGTTGACTCTGTGACGATTGTTATCATTTCCCTTGTGGTCCGGTCTTCTGCCGCGGTTATCCCCGGATTGGTTTTGTTGAGGGGATTTTTCGGCGGGCAGATTTTGTTCGTCTTCGGAGGGCGATCGGAATCGAGGATGAGATCTTTCACTCTGGTCACTTCCGAGAGCTCTCCAGCGAGTAGCTTCACGGCCAGCCTTGCTCCCAAGACTTTGCAGTTAGTCGTGGAGAGTCCTCGGGACTGGTGGAACTCGCAGAAGGTGTTTTCGTCATATCCTTGATTGCGGGTCCACGTATTACCCGTGGTTCGGCCTTGGTCCGAACTGATCGCGTCATTGTGCGGTCCTTGGAGATCCCCCCCCCTCGTGATGGACATACTTATCATTACGAGAGTTCTTCTTTTTCGCTTTCGGATCTACGTCTTTCGAGGATGGTCTTGTCGACCTATGTTTTTACGATAACACTTTCGTTTCTTCCTCGATTATGATGTAGTTCGTTGCCTTGTGGAGGGCATCCTGGATCGTCCGCGGTTTGTCGAGGGTTATCCATTTTCTGAATTTCGACTTGTACCAGAGCGTTTTTCAAAGCGCGTCGATGGCCACTTTATCGCTTATCCCGCTGACCCTAGACATTACCAGCTTGAACCAGCTGATGAACTCGCGGAGGGGTTCGTCTTCCCTCTAGGACACACTCCAGAGATCGACATCAGAAGTTTCTTTATTTATGAACATAGAGTATTGTTCGAGAAATTCCGACGCGAGCTGTCGGAAACTCCCGATAGAGTTTCGCTTAAGGCGTGCGAACCATTCGAGGGCCGCTCCTTCCAGATTTTCGACGAACAGGCGGCAGTAGCCGGCGTCTTTTCCGCCGTCCTTCAGTCTCGCTCTTCCCATCGTGATGTGGAAAGCCTGAAGGTGCGCTTTCGGATCGGTCGTACCATCATACTTCAGTACTTCGATTTTTCCCGGATCGGATCCCTCATATCCGAAATGCGAGTGGTGAAGGGGGTCTTCCGAGCCACTTCCAGCAGCCTGTCGATTTCGGGGGCAGCGCTGGTAGCATGATGGATTTGGGATTTCATGGCTCTTACTTCAGCCGTAGTTTTGGTGATGTAGTCGCGAAGATCACGGATATTCGATGTCTCGCCAGCAGATTTCCAAGCCTGTTGACGTTTGCTGCGAGTGAGCTCGGTTTGCTTTTCAGCCAGCTCTTCTTGTTTGTTCCAATAGAGGATTTCCTCCTCTTTTGTCATCGGTTTGTCGAACGGAGAGCTTTCTCGAGCAAATCGGCTTCTGGTCCTTCTCGGATGTCTGTCAACGTCCTCATCGGTATCGTTGGAGACATCGCTAGGATCCATGTCAACGTGCTCGACTTCGTTATCCTCCGAATACTTCGCGGGAGGCGGAGGACTTTCAGGGTTCCCCATTTCGACGGGAGATTTTTCGCTAGGGTTTTGACCTGAAGGTCGTTCCAGTGCGACTCCAGACCTGTCGAGTGGGGTGGCGAAGTCGAGTCTTTTCCCACGGACTTTAGTGGTTTCGCGGGGAGGGATTGCTCTGGTCCTTGTCGTTAAGGTTTCAACCTGTTTGGTCAAGGTGATCACGAGCCTGCCCTATTCTTCCAACCTTTTTTCGTAGGTCGCAAACATCTTTTTAAACTCCTCGAGCGCCGCAGCGTTGGCTGGTGCGTTGGCCGTAGATACGTCCGCTGCTGGAGTGTGGAAATCGGTGCCACTGCCTCCGTTGAGAGGACTCTACACGTTATCCGCGTCATCAGTTGACATGTCTGATTGAGCGTGATGTGGTTGAGAGTTAGATTGATCCGTACCCCCCCCCCTCCTTCTAGCGCCAAACTGTGGGAACCGAAATTCGCACTGTCGATTTTCTTTTAAATAAGGAACTAGGAAAACCCTAATTTCCCAGAGGTCCTAGATATCTGCTTACACGCCAAGCAATCAGAACACGAGAATAACAACGATAAAATATAAGAAATCGAAAAGAGAGCAAAATAGATCTTATTCCTAATTTGCGTCTGAGCGTTATAACAAGGTAAGAGCCTGGGCTTCGAGAGCTGTCGGCGAGATTCCTAGTTCTAAAACCTTATGACTACAAAACCTAGTTGAGTCGCAGCTCGAATATCAAAAACGAAAAGTTGCCTAAAATTGCTCTAAGTGCTAAGTTTGCTCTGAAAAGTTCTCCCCCCCATGCCTCTCGCCTAGGAATCCTTATATACTCGCTCCAAGGTCGGTTTACGCTTTTACTCTTCTGCCCTTAAGCCGTCATAGCATAAAATGGAGATATTCCATTTTTCCGATCTTTGTAATTATCTTCAAAATTTCATATTTATCCGCGGAAACTTGACATTTATCCTTCCTTGCGCGCCAAGCGTAAACCGTCCTACGGTTTTCGGGCTTTTGGTTAAGAAATCGTAAGATGGGCCTCGAGTCGTGTCTTAGGTCCCTTTGGGTCGTCTTCCGACTCGAAACGTTTATTACAACTTCTTTCGATAAAGAACGAACTTTCCACGGTTTTTAACGCAAAGTTTGATTGATGACTTAGAATGGCGGAAAACATGAACTGAGTTTGCTACGGTCTTCAGGAGATAGCATCGAAAGATAGACGAGAATGCATGGACTGGTGTCGTATCGACGTTTCGGAAG
Organism: Brassica napus; assembly: GCF_020379485.1. Classification (NCBI taxonomy): domain Eukaryota; kingdom Viridiplantae; phylum Streptophyta; class Magnoliopsida; order Brassicales; family Brassicaceae; genus Brassica; species Brassica napus. The sequence goes on along the minus strand of NC_063442.1, from coordinate 23,385,812 downwards.
AGCTCGGTCGCTACGTAGCGACCGAGCTTGGCCGAGCTCGGTTGCTACGTAGCGACCGAGCGGGACGGACGCTCAGTCGCTACGTAGCGACCGAGCTTGGCTCGAGTTCGGTCACTACGTCGCGACCGAGCAGGACGGACGCTCGGTCGCTACGTAGCGACTAGCGTGCATGTGCGGTAGTTGCGTAATGACCGAGCTTGGTTTGTCCGTGTTCCGATTGTCATACTCGAACCTATCCGTAATTGGTTTGGGTACGTTTTTGATGGCTTATGTTTGATCTAAATGAAATTCGAATGAAACTTCATCTCGAAAAAATATGTTACGGAGGGACATACTTGTGTATTGCGGAGATTTGGACGTTAACTTTGTCGTAACCGTTTTCGACCCCAACACCCAAATGTCCTTATCTGATCATAAGAAGGCTTCTTACTAGTAAGGATTTCATGTGGAGTCTTGTTACCAAGTAGAGGAGAGTGAGTACGATTGATAACAAACACCGCGGTCAAGACACATTCACCCCAATAAGCCAGCGGAAGTTGAGATTGGAACATGAATGTACGTGCAACATTGAGAATATGCTGGTGCTTAAGCTCGACGACTGAGTTCTGCTCCAGTGTCTCAGGACATAAGTGATACGGAACAATTCCTTTCTCTTTGAAGAAAGATGTGAACTTAAGCTCTTGCGCATTGTCTGATTAAACCGATTTGACCTTCACATTGTATTGATTCTCGACTTGGTTAGTGAATGTAGGAAACAGAGTTAAAACTTCATTCTTGGTACGCATCAAATAAATCCAAGTTGTTCGGGAATGATCATCCACAATCGTCAGAAAATATCTATAACCATCAACTGTCTCAACTGAAAATGGTCCCCAAACATCAATGTGTAAAAGCTCAAAGATTGTATTACACATATTGTTGGGTGAAGGAAAAAATAATTTCTTCTGCTTCGCCAAGTGACAAATGTGGCAATATGAGCTTCCTTTATTCTTATGTCAAGTTGTTCCCAAAGCCTCTGATATCAAATCCAGTCGAGAGTAAGAAGCATGTCCTAAACTGTTGTGCCAAGTTCCAATATCTACTGCTGCATTCACCATTGTAGATATGTCTTCAACATTGAGCACATACAGATGGCCAATCCTCCCACCCTGACCAATCATCACACCCTTGATACGATCCTGTATTTCACAAGAAGCAGGATCAAATATCACTCTTGAACCAAGATCAGTAGTCAAAGAGCTTATACTGATGAGATTAAGCTGAAATTCAGGTATAAACAGAACATTTCGAAGAAGAATATGTTTGTTTTACCGAATATTTCCAACTCCACTAATCTTGATCAAAGAACCGTTGGGCAAGTTGACAGAACTTTGTACAGAAGTATCCAACGAAGCAAATAGAGCTTTATCATGAGAAACATGAAGAGTAGCTCCTGAGTCAAGAACCATGTTTCATTTCCCAATATATTTTGAGAAACAGTGAGAATACCAATGAAGCAAAATGTAGACTGAGAGAAATTGATACCCGTCATATCATTCTGATGCTGAGAGGTTGAAGCTTCAGATGGATATGAGACTGGACTGTTCTGAAGCTGACTGAACAACGCGATGAACTTCTGGATCTGATCTTTAGAAAGATTTCCAATCAATCCATCAAGAGAAGCTGGTTTCGTATCAGGTTGAGTAGATAAAGTCGTCTGATTTGTGACAGCGGAAGACTTTTGAAACTTATCAGCTGCTTTACCTTTAGGGAGATAGCCCGGTGGAAAACCATGTTTCTTGTAACACTTTTCTGCAATGTGCCCAACCTGATTGCAAAATGAGCAGATTGGTTTGCCCTTATGAGCACCTGATTGGATATAGCAGATACTGGAAGACTCATGAGGTGAAGTCACAGTCTTATAGACTTGGAAGGAAGCCAGAGAGATGTCAGTGGTAAAGCTCTTCTGACTGTTATCCTGATCCAAGATATTGTAGACTTCAGTGAGTGAGGGCAGTGTCTTCTTCATGATTATCTGGCGACGTATCACAGCGTAAGATTCATTTAGCCTGCAAGAAACTTCACAATGTTGGCACGTTCAGCTTTCTACTGAAGTCTTTGTGCCTTCCCACAGATACACGGATCATCAGCTTCCTCATAATTCTCCAAATTACTCCACAATGTTTTGAGTTTAGTGAAATAATCTGAAAGAGAGAGAGAACCTTGACGCAGATCCTCAATTTCCTGTGTCAGATTATATGTTCTTGGCAAGTTCGTCATATGAAATCTGCTGTGTAAGTCACTCCATATATCAGTAGCATCACTCAATCGGAGAATACTACGATATATCTGAGTAGAAACTGAGTTAAGAATCCAAGACTTAACAAGGCTATTGCATCTAGACCAAATTCGAAAATGTAAATCGGATTCCGGAGGACGAGGTAACGATCCATCGATAAAACTGATTTTGTTCTTCGCGTCTAGAGCTATTTTCATCACAGCTTCCCAATCATCAAAGTTCGTACCATAAAGTTTGAGAGAGACGAGTTGTAAACTTGAATGATCGGACGTGTGCATGAAAAACGGGGAATGAATCGAATTCGTAAGATCAACACCCAACGATACTCGCGTAGACTGAAGATCCGGACCAGTTATCGCCGGAGAAGCCGTCGGAGCATTCCGAGTCGAAGTTGTTGCCGTACGAGTCGATCGACGAGGAATCTTCTTCCCTGACACCATCAAAGATTTAAGACAAAAGGAATACGAGCTCAGATGAGGTAGATCACGAAAGGAAAGCTCAATTTTAGCTCTGATATCTAAGATGAGTCTTCAAAACATTTTCGAATGCTCATCTTGAAGGGACCTATTGGTGTATATAACCCGGTTTACCGGTTAGATGTTAAATTATAATAGTGGTTTAGTACGGTTAAGTGTACATCTTACTATATATACATGTAAATGATACCATATTACGATCAAGCTTGGAAAAGAAGAAGAAGTTTGTTATATCAAAATATCTGCTGTTAATATTGATAATGAACATTTACATGTATATATAGTAAGCTGTACATTTAACCGTACTAAATAACCAAGTTGCTTTGGTCTAATGGTATAGGAACTTCAGCTAGAGTACATGCCCCTGGGTTCGAGCCTTGGCCACTGCGGAATTTACATATGGGCTGCAGCATCCGAGACCGAAGACCGTTACACGGTGAGCCACCTGGTGACCTTCGGGTCCATGCTCACTTCGGTCTCTAGTCTGGACCACCACGGTGGAGCCAGGATACTCGGTTATCAAAAAAAAAAGAACTGTACTAAACCACTATTCTAATTTAACGTCTAACCGGTAAACCTGATTATATACACCAATAAAGGCAGAAGCTGTATTTGTTATGGTGAAAATTCCCGTGTGTCTTTACAGCTTTCTCCTTCTCACACGTTCAATCCAACGGTTCTCCTTGAATCTTCTTCGCAATCGTCGCTCCCCACTAACAATAAAAAAAAAAATAACAAATCTTTTAATAACTAAAGTTCTAAAACAAAACACTCTCTCGCTCTCAGATCTGATTCCTTCCCCTTGAAGCTTTATCTCCGATCTACCAATAAAGAAACAAAAATGGCCTCTGCCAGAGAAGAGTTCGTTTACCTTGCGAAGCTTGCGGAGCAAGCAGAGCGATATGAAGAAATGGTTGAATTCATGGAGAAAGTCACAGAAGCCGTCGACAAAGACGAACTCACCGTGGAGGAACGCAACCTCCTCTCCGTTGCTTACAAAAACGTAATCGGCGCTCGTCGTGCCTCGTGGCGCATCATCTCCTCCATCGAGCAGAAGGAAGAGAGCCGCGGCAACGATGACCACGTCAACACGATCCGTGACTACAGAAGCAAGATCGAAACGGAGCTCTCCAAAATCTGCGACGGTATCCTTAAGCTTCTGGATACGAGACTTATCCCGGCTTCTGCAAACGGAGATTCCAAGGTTTTCTACCTTAAGATGAAGGGAGATTACCATAGGTACTTGGCTGAGTTTAAGACCGCTCAGGAGAGGAAAGACGCCGCCGAGCACACCCTCACCGCTTACAAAGCCGCTCAGGTATTCTCTTTCGATCTCTCATCTCAAAATTGAAATCCAGATTTTCACTTGTTCACCTTTTTGTATTTGTAGGACATCGCTAACTCCGAATTGGCTCCAACCCACCCGATCCGTCTTGGTCTGGCCTTGAACTTCTCTGTCTTTTACTATGAGATTCTCAACTCTCCAGACCGTGCTTGCAGTCTCGCTAAGCAGGTAATGAAAACTTTCTGATCTCGTTTACGTATACAAAGTTCATGTCATGTACCTATATGTATGTGTAATTGACGAGGTGAGAATTTGGGATTTTTAACAGGCGTTTGATGAAGCAATTGCTGAGTTGGATACTCTAGGCGAGGAGTCATACAAGGACAGTACCTTGATCATGCAGCTTCTCCGTGACAACCTTACTCTCTGGACTTCCGACATGCAGGTAACAGCTAATATTTTAACCCTTGAAACTTGATAAACTTTCTTTCTTTCTTCCTAGAATTGACCACCAACATTGTTCATAAATGGTCAACTTTTTGCATTATGATATTGATTCGCTCATCCTTCCTTGTTCAAATATGGTTATGATGTGTTTGTTTGAATGATATTAACCAGGACGAAAGTACTGAGGAGATCAAAGAAGATGCAGCACCCAAGCCTGCTGAAGAACAGAAGGAGACCTAAGTCCGTGTCCTGCTTTGTTATCCAGTATTCTAAAATTATCCAACAATTGTGTTTTCCCGCTTTGTGTTTGTTTTCTAATCTCTTTCGTTATGTTATCCTCGAAGCTTCTAAGGCCGTCTATTCTTGTCCTTTGTTTGCTCTTCCTAATCCTGGATGCTGCTGGATTTTTATCTGGTTTTATTTTCTTATTCATTGCATTTCGGCTTGTGCCTTGTTCTGAATTCATATCATCTTCGTATTAATGATTTGTCAGTTCTTTTGTGATGTTTTTCTTACACATATTTGTAGGTTTTTTTTAATGAACTTTCAAATTTATTGATAATGAACAAAGAATAGGAATTTACATGATCAATTGTAGTTAACTAGCTAGCTTCTAAGCGGTAATTTAAATGAAAAAAAGCCTATGAATGATTTAAACAAAACTGAAATTCAGCTTGTGACTTCAAACCAACGCCTCAGTAGACCCTCTAATTTGCTCCCATACAAATATTTCAGAGATGATATTTTGTTTCTCATAGTCTTATCAATCTGATGTGCTAGTTTTTCCATCGGTATCCAAGCTTTGCCATGCCTTTGTGCATTCCTCTCTCGCCATATATGGTATATAATCATTTAAAAAGCTATTTTCTCCAAAACTTTATCTAGATTAGAGCCACGACAACGATGCATCCTTGTAACAGTGTCTTGACAATTGGGAGTTATTTGGCTTCCAAGAAGTCTCCATATTACTAGAATCCAAACCATGTAGCTGTAAGGACAAGCGAAAAAGAGATGATCTCTAGTTTCGTTCTTCTCCCCCCACACAGCAAGCACTCCTGATGGGCACCCCAAATCCTCATACGATCACCAGTTGACAAACGGTTTTTGATCACAAGCCAAGTAATGAAAGAATACCTTGGAACAGCTTGCGGAAACCAAATTCACAGTGTTTTGCCCCCAGTTTGCTTAGGTTTACTTACCAATTTTAAGCGGAGCATTTGACGATTATAGATATGTAGACGTTTATAGTGCGGTCATTACTAGCGACCGACCCCAAAAAAGATTCAAAATGTGTGCATCAGGAAGAAAAGAGTTTGAATTGGGATGTAATTATATTTTATTTATTTTAGCTACTTCAAGATAAACATGATTTATTTATATTTTACTTATTATAATCATTAGTGAACAAAAAACTTATTATAATTGTTATGTAATTACCTTAGTTATTTATGTAAGTTTAAATAATTATGTTTTTAACACTAGTTAATTATGATACTCTGAATTATGAAAAACATTAAGTAAACGATATTATAGCCGATATTTATAGTGCGGTCGTTACTAGCGACCGACCCCAAAAAGATTCAAAATGTGTGCAATGGCAAGTTTGATGTAGTATACATCAGGAAGAAAAGAGTTTGAATTGGGATGTAATTATATTTTATTTATTTTAGCTACTTCAAGATAAACATGATTTATTTATATTTTACTTATTATAATTATTAGTGAACAAAAAAGTTATTATAATTGTTATGTAATTACCTTATGTAAGTTTAAATAATTATGTTTTTAACACTAGTTAATTATGATACTCTGAATTTTGAAAAATATTAAGTAAACGATATTATAGCCGATAATTCCATGCATATGTTTTAAATTCACGGTGATTATGTTTTACATAGGTTTTCAAATTTATTTTTTATTATTTAATGTTTAACTAGTTGAAGAAGTTTTGTGATTTTTGTATTATTCACTAGTGTACAGTTTTGTATGATTTAGAAAAATAATTTCTAAATAGTTTTGTTAAAGTCCCGAGAAGAGTATCTTCAAACGTAGGAGCTCCTTCTCTATCATTTTAGCCGGAGAAAGCATCCATGAAACTCATTAGCTGGTGCCCCGCCGTGGCGTCGACCAGCTTGTCGATATGTGGCAAAGGGAAATGATCCTTTGGGCAAGACTTGTTAAGATCTGTAAAGTCGATGCATACTCGCCACTTTCCGTTCTGCTTCTTCACCCCGACGATGTTAGCCAGCCACTCGGGATACTGGACCTCTCGGATGAACCCCGCGTTTAGTATATTCTTGACTTCTTCGTTGATTGTGACGTCCCTTTCTGGAGCAAACTTTCTCCGTTTCTGTCTCACAGGCTGGTGCAAGGGGTCCACTTGCAGCTGGTGTATGATAACCTCGGGATCGATCCCCAGCATGTCTAGGTGTGACCATGCGAAATAGTCGGAATTGGACTGGAGGAAGTCTACCTGTCTTCTTCTTAATCCTTCGATTAGAGCTTGGACCCGATCTTGAGGTTGCGAGTTAAGTCACCTTCTACTAGGGGTACGTCATCCATATTCTCGACTTCTGGTTCTTCTGTATGCGGAGCTTGGGATTTGACTTGCGGGGGCAACATTGTTTCGGTTCGCTCTTTTAGAGCGATCTGATAGCAATGGCGGGCGGTTTCCTGATCTCCTCTGATTGTTCTATGCCTTGAGAGGTGGGAAACTTTATCATCTGATGGAGAGTCGAGGGAACTGCTCTCATTCCATGAATTCATGCTCGGCCTAAGATCATATTATAAGAGGAGTGGCAGTCGACGACGAGGAGCCTAGTAAGGAGGCTGACTCCTTCAGCGTAGATGGGGAGGAAGATTTCTCCGGTTGCTTGTTTGACGTCCCCGCTGAATCCTATCAGGGGGGGGGGGTCGCTTTGCGTATTAGGGTTCCTTTTTCTAACCCCAGACTTTGGTACGCCGCTTGGAAGATGATGTTACTGGAGCTACCGCTATCCACCAGTATCCTTTTGACCAGGCAGTTTGCTACCAGAAGTGTGACGACGAGGACATCGTGATGAGGTAACAAGACTCTCTCTCATTCTTCGGCTGTGAAGCTTATCTCATTGGTCTGGGAGGATTCCTGCTTGATTTTCGTCGAACTGCTCCCAGTACTCCTGGTGTTTTCCGGGGTGGTTGAGTGACTTGCACTGCACGTCTCTAATCCTCCGGATATGACGTAAGTCGTTTCCTTTTGCGAGTGTGGTAGGGAGGACTCGGCTTCGATAGGATTATCTGCTCGACTTTGATGGTTAGTAGATAATCCAAGGGGCTTGGCTCCTTCTTGAACAGCTTCGGGTGGTTTGGAGCACTCATCCATCACCATCATCACGTAGTTTAGATTACTCCCCTCCTTCTAGTGCCAAACTGTTAGGGGATTTTTGTGTAGGATCTTTGTGAGTACTACGAAACGATGGACAAGTTAACTTGTTGGGTAGGTTTAAGAGTATTTCGTGAGGACTTAGAGAGATAGAAGAGAATATAGACTTGAAGAGATCTTTATTACATAGAACAAGCAAGGATTACAAGTATATTCGTATGAACCCTAACCCTAGCCGCCTAAGTATAATCTCCCAGTCAAAAGGTCTCGATCCCTTGCTTGAGGGCTGTTGTCGCTCTTATATAGACGTCTAGAAGTCGGTTTCATTAGGTTAAACTCTTCCATATTCGGAAGTATGGAAGGTTCTCCTTGTCGGAAGTTTTCCATTTCTTGGAAGGGAGCAGGGTCTAGGAACCGAACCCAGGGTTCCTTCTGGTGGGAACCCGGGGTATCCATTTATCAGGGATCCGGGGATCTGAGTCCTGCCTGGAGGCTGGGGGAAATAATACCAGGATATTTTTCCCAAACAATGTGAGAGTCGGTATTTTAGGTCGGTTAACTTGTTCGAGTTGGCCTTGGCTTTGGGTAGTTGATCGAAGTTGAACCATAGCAAGATGTAAAGACTTCATCATTAGATAGAAAACCGGGTAGTGGAGATCTTGTCTTTTGAGTCTTATAACCCGAGAGAAATCCAGGAGAGTAGGATCCTTGATACATTGGCATCTATGATGAAATACTTCAAAGAGGGTTGAAGTATGCATCTGGTTGTCGCTGATTATGAATCATGCTTTCTAGGTTTCTTTGGAGATCTTTCAACTGATTTTTAAGACTAGTCATCTCTACTTCCTTATTGCAAAACTGAATCGAGTCTACCATCATGTGTCGTGCCAGGGTCATCATTTCTTGATGGAGATAGTTAAGTGGACCATGTATCTCTGTTATTGAACTTTGAAGGCTGTGTAATCTTTTATTGTATCTTTCCACCAATTGATCAACCTTGTGATTTATCGTTGATAATAATTGATTCTGAGTGAGGATATTCTCCGTTTGCTAGTTGAGGACCTTTTCCGCTTGACTAAGCTGGTCGGCGCCAGAAGAGTTGACAGCGTTAGAGAGAATATTTGGGGTATGAACGATATCGCCCTTAATGAAGTCTTTTCGTGGAGTAAAATAATCTGGATTTATCAATATAATTTGATGTCTCGGCTCTTCCTTCTTGTCGGAGTATTGGACTATAAAGTAATACTTTCCATCACCGAGCGGACCGACTGAAATATCTCCTTTGAGAGATCTTCTATAGAGCGGGTCCTTTTTTTCTCCGACGTATGCAAATATCTTCATCAGATTCGTAGTTTGCTTCTACACAAACAGTACAAGAGCAAACATCAAAGTATTGATGTCCATCTTCGTCCATAAAAGGATAGATTATAGTTCCATCCTTTTCAAAATAACTTAATTTAGGAATTTGTTCTTTTACTGGACCATAGAAGTCTCGTTCATCAATCTGTATCGCAAACTGAGTGGACAGTTGCTTTCGAAATGATGATGATCGAGGTTTCTAGAATTTGATCTTGGTTGTTCCATCGTTTCGAGAATGAAACCTGACTTCAGATGATTGGATAGGCGACTGGGTAGCTTGATGAAGCTTTTCATAACTTGTTACCCATGACTACGGTAGTCAGCGGAATAATTCTTCGCGAGATATTTCTCGAGGAATTTGTATTGAGTTGGGTGCTTGGTACGTAGATGAGACTTCGAAATATAGTGCTTCGTCAGATGAGGGTAATACAAGATCAAGAGCGTGATCTTGAATTCGGTAGACGATATGATGATGTAGGGTAGCTGCTACACTCTTTTCTTGCATAGGTGCTCCGATCAGTTGAAGTTGAACCTTGAGCGTCTTTAAGAGATTTAGGTCTTGTAATGAAACATTGAAATTTGGAAACAGTGTTATGAATATTGTTCATGCATTTAATGTTGTTTGAACTGTTCTGATGCAAGCTTGTTGGTATGACTTTAATCGAGAGTATATTAAAGCTATCCGGGCTATGACTAGTAGACATTTCCTCGCATGTAGGGTCAAACCAATTCTTACTACCCCAAAGTGGAGATGAGTATAACTCTATTGTTGCCACAATCTACACATTCTCCGGAATGTTCAGAGATATGAACTGTTCTTCTTCCGTGGTTAGAACTTTACAGGATGAGAACTTGCTGGACTTGACATATTCCATTACCTTTCGGTTGGAGGACAATTTTATGAGTTTACGAATGCCCATAACTGGGAAGGCGCTAGGCTTTTTTTTTGCGAAGTATTCGTATGGATTCACCAAAGGAATCATAGTTTCAAGAAGTTGATCGCCCGAAACATACTCGATTTCATATAAGGAACTGATTTTAGACGAGGAAGAACGGCTTTTGCTTCTAGGAAAAGTTGAAATTGGAAACTGAAAGTCGATGTATGAAGGATTTGAAGTATGCATTTTGAGAGAGTTGTTTTCCAGATTTCCAGTATCAGTCATATTGCAAGACTGTAGACTGTATTGACAAAGTTGTATTGACAAACGAGGCTTGGTACTTCCCAAGTAAAGGTAGTGATATAGGCACTATCCATCGGCTGTCGGGTGTGACTTTAAGCTCTTATAAAGTGTTTTAAATATTAAATGTATAAAATTACATTGAAAAAAGAAGTGTGAAGGTAATAAACTCAATTTAAATTTAATGCTCATCAATCTGGCACATTTACAATTAGAGAAATATTATAAAGTCTAACGAATATCTAAAGACTGGATGGCGATTTTGGCTGCAATTGAAGAAATGTTCTCCTTGATGAGTCCCATTGAAAGTTTTAACCTCTCCATTGTATCTTTTATATCCATTGCCTTTAATTTCTCTTGTTGTAACCTTGATAGTTCTGACTGCGTCGATCCTGCAAAACAAGAAAACCCGAAAAGCTATACTAAAGGAAACTCCCAGAGCCGTAATTTAATAGTTTTAAACAGAACACCTTCTTGACTCTTGAAATCACAAGAGAGAAAAAATGTAAGAGTTACCGGAAACCGGTTGAAGCGCAGCGAATGATAAACGTTCTTGAAGGGAAGGAAAGAAGGATTCTTCACATTCTTCCGGTGGCTCATCTTCAGCCCACTTCAAAGAGTTAAGGAGACGAGTTTGTAGTAGCGAGTCTTCTGGAGCCTGTTGTAAAAGGAGGTAAGCCAACACTACAACTAATAAGAACATTACAGGCCTCTAAGGGGACCGGATGATACATTAAGTAGGTTTGTTGTACCTTAAGTTTGATCTCCAAGCTATTGAGATTCTTGATAGATTCCTTTAGGTTGGAGATTTCTGAGGTTATTTCATTGCTGCTCTCATAATTAAAACGATCTTGTATTGGTCTGACCTCTCCGGACAAATAAGGATCTGCCTGAGACAAAAAAAAAATCATATAGTCATTTGTTTTTTGTGCAAAGAGAAAGAACATCATAACTCACATTGCAATGTTTAACAAAATGATTAATTTTTATTTTGCATTCTTACCCCTAAAAATCTGGAAATCTTCACACGACCAGCACCTCTTATGGAGACAAGTGCTCCAATGTCTAATCTCTCGACCTGTAATATATGGTTTTTAGCTTACATTTTATGGACTCATCAAAGATCAAAGTCTCATGAGAAGAAGCTTACATTTTCAATAAGTACCAAGCAGCCATATCGAGCAGCAAAGGATGCTTCTGTTGCTTTCTCACTAATCGAAATAGGATCGAGAATGAAATGAACAAACATATTCTTTTTTCTTTTCATCGACTGCACGGACCAAGTAATTAGATTAATTTCAAAAGTGAATCCATAAAATAATTTTGGAATTATAGATTTATTACCTCTTCAAGTAGTGCCAAGTATCTTGCTTCGTACAAATGCAATGTTTTACTCTCCGTTGGTACAAGAACCTGTAACCATATGTTAAAAGCAAGAACTTAAATTTATATTTGCTGTAATATTAGGGTTTATGATTCTAACCTCGCTCATACTGAACGGAAGAAGAGGAAGGTCAAGTGATTTGGCGATAATTTTCAAACGACGTTGTTTCACTACGCGGACATTGCTACCTCCGGGAATTGAAGTCGCCGGAATTCGAACCCAGCTGCGATATTCGGTAGGGAAGATAGAGGAAGAGAGAACAGAGGAGATTAAGGTGGTGGTAGTCATCCGGAAAACATAAATTGCAGTATCGAGACTTCCGTGTCTCCGCCAAACTCAGCCGTAAGATACCATGTGTTTAGAAGATTAGATGGTGGGGGGCCACTAACAATTTCCGGTCTTGTTGTAACTGGAAATTTACTATTCAATTTTTTTTCCCAAATTGATTAATACTAGGAATTAATCCGCGCTAGGCGAATAACTATGTTGGAGTCAAAAACGGTTACGAAGAAGTTAATATCCAAACTTCCGCAAAAACAAGCGTGAATCTCTTTCCGCGACAGATTATATCACGGCGCAATGATCTCGAGATAAAATCTCGTTAAAGTCCCGGTTGGATCAAACACAAGCTGTCCAAAGATAACGGAAACGTATCTAAACCAGCCACGGATAGGTTCGAGTGCGATGATCGAAACACGGACAAGCCAAGCTCATTCACTACGCAACGACCGAACATGCACACTGCTCGGTCGCTACGTAGCGACCGAGCTCTTCCGAAACGTCGATACGACACGAATCCATGCATTCTCGTCTACCCTTTGATGCTATCTCCCGAAGACCGTAGCGAACCCATTTCATGTTTTCCGTCGTTTGAAGTCATCAATCAAACTTTATGATAAAACCACGGAAAGTTTGTTTTTATCGAAAGAAGCCGTAATAAACGCTTCAAGTCAAAAGACGGCCCAAAGAGACCTGAGACATGACTCGAAGCCCACTTTACGATTTCTTAACCAGCAGCCCGTAAACCGTGGAACGGTTTACGCTTGGTTCGCAAGGAAGGATAAATGTCAAGTTTCCGCGGATAAATACGAAATTTTGAAGATAATTACGAAGATCGGGAAAAATGGAATATCTCCATTTTTAGGATATGACGGCTTAAAGGCAGAAGGGGAAAAGCGTAAACCGACCTAGGAGCAAGTATATAAGGAGTACTAGGCGAGAGGCATAGGGGGAACTTTTTACACAGCAAATTTAGCATTTTGAGGAGTTTAAGCAATTTTCCGTTTTTTGTTATTCGAGCTGCGACTCAATTAGGTTATTGCCATCTTAGGGTTTTAGAACTAGGAATCTCGCCAGCAGCTCTCGAAGCCCAGGCTCTTACCTTGTTGTAACGCTCAAACGCAGATTCGGAATAAGATCTACTTTGCTCTCCTTTTACGATTTTTATACTTTATCGTTGTTATCTCGTGTTCTGATTGCTTAGCGTGTGGTATTAGCAGATATCCAGGACCTCTGGGAAATTAGGGTTCTCCTACTTTCCTTATTTAAACGGAAATCGACAGTGCAAATTTCGGTTCCCACAGTTTGGCGCTTGAAGGAGGGGGGTACGGATCAATCTAACTCGCGACCACATCACGCTCAACCAGACATGTCAACTGACGACACGGACAACGTGCAAACTCCTCTCAACGGAGGCAGCGGCACTGATCTCCACACTCCAGGAGCGGACGTATCCGCGGCCAACGCACCAGCCAACGCCGCGGCGCTCGAGGAGTTTAAAAAGATGTTCGCCACCTATGAAAAAAGGTCGGAAGAACAGGATAAGCTCGTGAGTACCTTGACCAAACAAGTTGAAACCTTAAGGGCAGGACTCGAACAATCCGTCCCCGCAGAACCACGAAAGTTTACGGGAAAAGACTCGATTTCGCAACCCCTCTCGACAGGCCTGGAACATCGTGGGAACGACCTTCGGTCCAAAACCCTAGTGAAAAATCCCCTGTTGAAAAAGGGAACCCCGAAAGTCCTCCACCTCCCGTAAAGGATTCAGAGGATAATGAAGTCGAGCACGTCGACTTGGATCCCAGCGACGTCTCCAACGATACCGAGGAGGAGGTCGACAGATATCCAAGAAGAACCATAAGCCGATCCACTCGGGAAAGCTTTCTGTTCGATAAACCAATGACGGAAGAGGAGGAAATCCTCTATTGGAACGAACAAGAAGAGCTGGCTGAAAAGCAAACCGAGATCACTCGCAGTAAACGCCGACAAGCTCGGAAATCTGCTGACGAGACATCGGATATCCGCAATCTTCGCGATTACATCACCAATACTGCGGCAAAAGTAAGAGCCATGAAATCCCAGATCATTCACGCTACCAGTGCTGCCCAAGAAATTGACAGACTGCTAGAGGGGGTTCGGAAGATGCCCTTCACCGCTCGCATCTCCGATATGAGGGTATCTGATCTGGGGAAAATCAAAGTACCAAAGTATGATGGTACTACTGATCCTAAAGCACACCTTCAGGCTTTCCACATCACGATGGGAAGGGCCAGACTGAAGGACGGCGAAAAAGACGCCGGCTATTGCCATCTATTCGTCAAGATCTGGAAGGAGCGGCGCTCGAATGGTTCGCACGCCTTAAGTAAAACTCTATCAGGAGTTTCCGACAGCTTGCATCGGAATTTCTCAAGCAATACTCTATATTCATAGATAGAGAAACTTCTGATGTCGATCTATGGAGTCTGTCTCAGAGGGAAGACGAACCCCTCCGCGAATTCATCAGCCGGTTTAAGCTGGTAATGTCCAGGCTCAGCGGGATAAGCGACAAAGTGGCCATTGACGCGCTCAGAAAGACGCTCTGGTACAAGTCAAAATTCAGAATGTGGATAACCCTCGGCAAACCGCGGACGATCCAGGACGCCCTCCACAAGGCGACGGACTACATCATAATCGAAGAGGAAAGTCTTGTCGCAAAAACATAAGTCGGCGAGACCATCCTCGAAAGACGTAAACCCAAAAACGAAGAAGAAGAAGAACTTTCGTAACGACAAGCATGTCCATCACTAAGGGGAAGAGCTCCAAGGGGCGTACAATTACGCGATCAGTTCGGATCAAGGCCGAACCACGGGTAATACATGGACTCGCAATCAAGGATATGACGAAAACACCTTATGTGAGTTCCACCAGTCCCGAGGACACTCCACGACTAACTGCAAAGTCTTGGGAGCGAGGCTGGTCGTGAAACTACTAGCTGGAGATCTCTCGGAAGTAACCAGCGTGAATGATCTCATCCTTGAGACTGATCGTCCCCCGAAGACGAATAGAAATCCGCCCGCGGAAGAGTCCCCTCAAAAAGACCAATCCGGGGATAAACGCGGAAGAAGGCCTGAGAACAAAGGAAACGACAACAATCGTCGCAGAGTCAACATGATCATCGGAGGATCGCAATACTGCAGCGATACGGTTTCAGCCATCAAGGCTTACCAGCGGAAGGCAGAGTCAATTCCAAACTGGCCTACATAGTCTCCTCCCCGAGATGGTCAAAACAGCTCAATCACATTTACAAAGAAGGAAGCCGGCAGGATCGATCAACCTCACTGCGATCCACGCGTCATAGATCTCGTCATATGAGATCTGGAAGTCGGGAGAGTACTCATTGATACGGGAAGCACGTTCAATGTTATCTTCCGCGACACTCTCAATCGGATGAGCATCAAACTCGGAGAAGTAACTCCAACGCCGAAACCACTCACGGGTTTTTCGGACGAAGTGTCGAGGACTCTTGGATCGATCCAGCTGCCAGTCATGGCCAAGGAAATCACAAAAATCGTCGGGTTTGCGGTGGTCGATCATCCTGCTATCTACAACGTGATCATGAGAACCCCATGGCTCAACGCCATGCAAGCCGTTCCGTCAACGTACCACCTCGGCGTCAAATTCCCAACCCAGAACGGACTCACAGCCATCTGGGAATGCCCGAAACAGTCACGACTATGCTTCCTTGCGGAGCATAAGTTAAGGCAAATCGTGACTTCCGCAACGGTAACTCGCAAGCGCACGAAGATAGCTCAACCTTCGGCCGAAAACACTTCAAAGAACTACGATTCAACATCCTCTGCCAACGCGAACGCTTCGAACGTCGAAACTCAACATGACTCCGAAATCGACACTACAGAACACCCGGATAAAAGCACTGACCCGGCCACGGTCACCACGATCACGGCGGTCCGCAAGGCAACAACCGCCGAGTGAGAGTACTCGCGGCATAAAACAGAACTACGAGATGGCTTGATCCTCGAAAGAGGTACGTAGGCAGCTCGTCGAAAGACGAGTTCAGCTATCCCCCTCTCTAAAAAGGGGGGGGGGGGTGGGTACATATACTCGTATACTCCCACATTGGAAAAGACGCATCATTGTAATCGTGTTTTTTAAAAAAAAAAAATGTTTAACGACAATATGCGTTTTCCCTTTTATTAAACACTTGCGCTCCAATTAACGCAAAAGTCTCTGGACCCGCTTAGAAAATCTACAAACCCTAAGATTCTTGTCAACGGCCTTATCCGGTCCCAACCACAAATCAATCATTCATCAGCTCCTAAAATATATGTACAGTCTTCGAAACAACAGCGAGACGTCGCCAAGTTAAAAATCGAAACCTCTGTGAACAACTGTCCAAACGCGACCATAAAACCCACCAAATACTTACACTCCGTTCGTCGATTGGCCCCGACGAACACACCAGCCGTCTTCAACAAACGCAACCCGATCACTCCTTTGATCCTCGAACATCCAACACAAGGATAAAATCGCGCTACAAAAAAAAATCCAAAATTTTGGTCTAGCACTTCCAGTTGACTTAAAAATTATCTCTGGAGAGATGCTCGATTCGTGCCTCACAAGTCGTATAAGCCGAGAATCCATCGCGGACTTTTAAATCGGCACGAATCAGGTAAAAATCGCTACAGAAAAATCGATAGGCGGCTAGTCACCGCACAAACCTTAAAACCGAGAGTAAACCTAGGTCTTGCCCTAAACCCATCGCATTAGTCTCTAACATCTCAAGACATGATATCTAAAAAATGATAGGAGATCCTAAAACATGTCTCTCTATTCATATCCTAGAGTTCCCAAAAATTTGTAAAAAAAAAACAAGAGTAAATAATTTTTACGAAAACTCACGAACGAACCGACAGATTGAACGTCTCAACGGAATTAAATATGAGACGGCAACTCATGTTTACTTCAAACCTACTCAAAACAGAACAATTAAAAATAAACGCCCATTATATATATAACCGCATAAGCGGTAAGGATTCGAAGCCACCAACGGCCAGTCCCGGTAAATGATAAAACAGCCAAAACAGGCTCACGCAATGTCTCGAAATAGAAGCCACAATCGGCAGATACAGAAAAATGAAGGCCATACTCTGCCACAAACACAGGATAAATAAACAACCTCCTCCCGCTGGATGATCACTTTATGTAACACCCCCGAACCGTTTTAGACATCGGGCAGTCAGTCGGGCAACAATCAAACAAGAACATGCCCGAACAACCTTCCTCTGCCAAGTCCGAATGTGTCACAACGGGTTTAGAATAGACTTTCCAAGTCACAAAACATAATTCTGTAACCTAGAATATCCATTCAAAACTTGTTTCCTCTAATCTTCGGCCTGAGGCTTTGCAACCCGTACCGAATCATAGAGTTGTGTTAGGTTGGACTAACCTAATATCAGATTCAACCCGTCACGAATATAAAACATATTTAATTTCATATATATAAAACATGAAGTTCACAAGCCCGAAATATTACATAGGGTCCATGGACACTGTTGAAAGTAAAACATACATTCATATATCTTCAAAACGAGTCTTTAGCAAAAGATGTCCAATCTACACCAGCTCCTACAGTTCCACGAGGGCTACGGTTTTTTCAACTGGTCACCTGCAAAAGGATGTGAGGAGTGAGTGAAGTAGTTTCACTCAGTGAGTCAGGGTTCCCTATCTAACATATACAACTACCCGTCATTCTAAACCCAACCCCAAACACAAGCAAGATGGGTAGTTCAACAATCAATAATCAAGATAATAAAGGATGACCGATTTAAGCAATAAACCATTAAACCATAATAAATCAAAACACTCTTTATGAGTGTCGCATCAATCAACCATATATATATACTCCTAGGGCCCAACAGAATCATTCTTCCTCCACATAAGGGTCACCAGCAATCCCTTCACTATTACACCACACAGGCGTAGGCGCTCGAGAATCGCCCGGTCACGGTCCTCAATCGGAATCGCCGTGCCCCGGTCCTCTATCGGACTCGCCGGGGGCTGTCACATCCACGTGTGACACTCGGCCTTGGTGATCAAGCCAAGTTAAACTGAGCCCACCACTTTCCGGACCACGACCGGCTTAGTGGTACCATTTGAGGAAGCAATGACCTGCAAACTACTACTCGATCAACCACGAGGTTCTCACCCAATAGTACCAACACGATGTACACACTATAACAACATATAATAATCACACAATCACAATAATCCGGATGCTTAGACTAGTCTTGCTATCCACTTAGCCCAGACATCGTCTCAAGCCTCGGATCCACAAACTGACACCTATACCGGTCCGACTATCCTAGCTTGGAAGCCATCTCCGATGTCAGGAACCTGCATTAAAATTTTGTTAACAAACAATTAACCGTGACTCACAGTGATTAAGCGATGTGGCTTGACTCTCTGATTCTGGATGTTGACCAAACCCTTTTTCACCCCTCCAAATCTTCGTCTTGGTACCGTGATGTTAAATCCCAAAACCTAACGTCGATGTCTTGAATGGACTGGTCTGGACTGATCAGAACACGGAAAGAACCTTCCTTCACTTCTGGACAGTCTTTCGGAACTTCCCGGCAGTTTATCGGTTTTCGGAAATGTCTATACTTGTAAAGCACCTCGCTTCTTTTTTTTCTCTCCCTCTCTCTCTCTCAAGCCACGTTTTTCTTTGTAATTGGTGTGTCTGAATGAGTAAAAGTGAACCAGGGTAGCTGGATATATATAGAAGTTGCCGGCCAATAAGAATGAGCTACCCGATTTCCTGTGAGTCGCCCTGCATGCATCCGGTCGCATGCGTGGCGACACATGGGCGTCCACATGCCCTGCTGCATGCTTTCTAGCCATTCCAGAAGACACCTCCACGTCCACTTGCCCTTCAGCATGTATGGTGTTAATGAATCGCGACACACGAGCCTCTGCATGTCGTTTCGCATGCGCAGATCGCAGGCAGTGGGACACCTCGTGCTTCTGGGTGTCGAGCTGCATGGAAATGCTTCATGCACGTCTACACCTCCTTCTTGTGTTGACACTAGGACTTTTTAAATGTGGTTGCAAAATTGTTGAGGAAAGATTTCTATGTTTTTAAAATCTTAAGTTCCCAAATATTTTCAAACCTCTTTCAGAGAGACTGCATGTATGTTTTGCTTGAGGACAAGCAAAAAGGTAAGTCTGGGAGAGTTGATATACCTTGGATTTGACCCATTTTTATTCATGGTATATTTGTATTTTACTATATATATATATCTATGTTTTCTACTCTTCTAGGTATGTTTTCAGGTTCAGGTGCATTTTGGAGTAAAGTTATGACTTTGGAGCATTTTGGAGCTTAAAGGACATTTCACCCGAGCTGACCACTTAGAGGTCGACGAGAGGAAGAATAATCGATCGATGCGCATCATTGCTGACGATCGATATCAGGAAATGCCTCGACAGATGAAGATTAATATCGATCGATGTACACCAGTACCATCGATCGATGTCGAGACACCAGACGCGACATTTTGGATTCAGCAGACTTAAAAACCAAGGCCAAGCCAAATTACCAAAATGCCCTGACGAGTTTTTAACGTAGTAGAATATATATTGCCTAAGTGTTTGACGGCAGAGAGAGCTTTCTTTCTAGACCTAGTTTTGTTACAAGTTTCATTTGGAGAGAAGATCACTTGTGATTGGAACTCCTTGTTTTCTATTTCTTTTCATCTATTCTATGAGTTCTTATTTCTCTATTGATATGAATTGCTTTGCTATGTCTGAGTAGTTCAACTGTTAGATCCAGGGTTCAGATTAGGTTTGTGGGATTAGTCCCAAACTATAGATCTGCCTTGTTGTGATATTCATGATAGATTTGTATTCATTGCTTGTTTTAGCTTTGCTAACTAGAACTTGATCATAGGATTGCATATTCAAGCACCCTTGTTATCCCATCCTGACATCTATCTATCATATTAGGATTGCTAGAGAGGGCTAACCGCCAATTTAGAATCTTAGTAGGGCATTTCATACTCGCGCATAGGCCTGGCTAGAACCCGTCGATCGATGTCCTCAACTGACAATCGATCGATGTTGGAAAAGGTGTATCGGTCGACGTCTTAATAGACTATCGATCGACACTCTCTTGTGTCTGCATCTAACCGGTGAGACACAAGATCTAGTCTGTTAACCAGTGGTACATGCGACAGCTGATCACTGAGTTCAGCAAATGAGCTCTAATATATCATGCATGCAACAGTTAGGCATCTATAGGAATTATAATCTCCAACACCTGAATAGTGGCCCTGCATCCAATATCATTTCCAACCTAAGTTACATTTATTATTTACTCGCTTGTTACTATTGCTATTTCATTAAAACATTTACAACCTTTAGAATTAATAAACACTAGATTTAATTGTTCCCTAGCTCCTTGTGGATTCGATCCCTAAGTACTACATCTGAATCTCTTTTGATGAGAGTAACACTCCTTAGGGTAATTTGAGTGGTATCAAATGGTCCGAGGGCGAGAAAAAGTCCGAAATATCCGCAGTCAAGTGAGAAACTATCGGAAGCTCGCAACAGATCCAGGAAGTATAAGAAGAAAGGAGTTCAAGAAAAAAAGGGAGATTCATTCCCGCATATACACCCACATACCATTCGACCTCGGCCTCTCAGTCCTAAACACTTCAACCTATTTTTATTCCTTCGTCTTTAGCTAGTTTCACTCTTGTTCATATTCATTGATCCTGTAAACTGATTATCATCAATACAATTCATTTTGGTCACCTTGATTTGATTACAACGTTCTTTGTTCCCTAAATTTACAAATATAAACATCACTCAATTCCTAGTGTAGGTTTTGGGATCCACAGATCTTAATCTACCTAGGTGGAACCATCAAGACTTAGACCCTATAGGTAAAATTTTGGATAGAGCTCTTTTGAACTCAAAGTGTTCAAAGATATTCCTGGATTCATTTGAAATAGTCGAGAGGAATGGAATATATGACCATGCGAGATATGTTATACAAATTAAAACGGTGGAGATTCAGAAGCGGAAACATTTCTAGTTTTTCAACTATCTAATTAAGCATCCTCAGCTTCTTGAAAGCATCACATCTTACTATGCTGAAATTGAGTTTTTGTTTCTCTCTCGGCCAGAAATACACTGATTTCACAAGAAACTCAAAGGCCTCAAAACCCTACTTAGAGCAATGAATAGAGAGAGATATGGTGATATAACTCATAGAACTCAAGTTTCCCTTGATGTTCTTTGTGAGAGGCAAAGGCAGGTGCTTTTAAATCCATATGCTGCAACGTTTGAAATGAGGCAGCAGCTGCACGAGAGTGGAATCATTATGCCGAAATAGAGGAGCAATTCTTTAAGTAGAAATCTTGAATCCTATGGCTTTCTATGAGACAAGAACACATCTTTCTTTCATCGGGCGGTTCTTGAGATTGGGTCGATGGTGCTTCACTGATGCTTCATGGAAGGAGAAGGAAAACAAAATGGGAGAAGGATGGTATATCACATTGGAGGGATTTGTGGGGCTCATGGAGGAAAGAAATACAAGGACCAGCCTTTCACTCCTACATGCAGAGAACGAAGCATTCATTTGGGTATTGGAATGTATGAAGAATTTAAGACAGTTTTATGAAACATTTGCGACAAAAAAATTTCAATTGGTGAAGATGATTTCAGAACCAGAAAAATGACATGTTTTTTCTACGTACTTGGAAGACATACACATCTTGAAGGAAAGTTTAAGTCACTAGGAGATTATACATGTTCCTCGAACGCTGAATACAATGGCAGCTATAATAATTCTTCACTCTGTCAACCAAGTCGGGATTCACATTCCTAAAAATCCGGTTTTTCATAAATGCACAAAACATGTTAGAAAATAATTGTCACTTTGTACGAGATGTGGTTCTCAGCGGTCTTATAGCTACTCGTTATGTCCTGACTCACACACAACTAGCTGACATCATGGGACATTTGGAAGCGTGGAATTAGAAAGTTTCAAGTCCAAGATGGGCATTTGAAATCTTCTCTATCTTGAAAAGGGATGTTGGACTAAATATGTAAATATCGAGATGTTGTATTAAGGATAGTTTAGACAAGTTCACTGAATCACTTATATCATATGTATGTATATACATTCAGTTTTCGGACACTTTTAACTAAAAACATGGGAGATCATATGGATTTTGAATCTTTCCAATAACTTCAAAGAATACATAACCTTCTCAATTTTCTCCATGACCACGAAAGGCCATAATACCTTCACACAACCAAAGGCCGAATATATTTTATATACACAATAAATCTTTTGGTTTTCCACTACAAGAAAACACGCCGAATTCCGACGGAGATTCCGACGGACGCCAAAGGCGTCGGACAATTTGGACGGAATTCCGACCGATTTCCGACGGAAACAAAAAATCTGAAGTCGTCGGAATTCCGTCGGCTAATTCCGACGAATTTCCGAGAAAACA
This sequence comes from Brassica napus, assembly GCF_020379485.1. NCBI lineage: Eukaryota > Viridiplantae > Streptophyta > Magnoliopsida > Brassicales > Brassicaceae > Brassica > Brassica napus. The sequence continues at coordinate 23,363,239 of NC_063442.1, read as the reverse complement.
AGGGTCGTCGGAGTATTCCGACGACTTTTCGACGACATTCCGATAAACAATATAACCGTTGTAGTCGTCGAAAAGTTGTCGGAATATTCCGACGAATTTCCGACGATATTCCGATTAACAATATAACCGTTGTAGTCCTCGAAAAGTCGTCGGAATATTCCGACGAATTTCCGACGACATTCCGATTAAAAGATATAACCGTTACGGTCGTCGGTATTCCGTCGGAATTTTCCGACGAATTTCCGACGAACCAAGTGACCGTTGCCGACAAATATATATGACCGTTTTATAGCCGTTTGTGATTGGAAAATACCGACGGAATTCCGACGGAATGCTTTATATCTGTCGGTATTCCGTCGGAAAGTCGTCGGATGTCCGTAAGCAATTTCCTATAAATGCAACCCCTCCTCATTCAACTCATTCACACCTCATTCTCTCTTCTTTCTCTTTAGTCATAACAATTCCGTGAAAATCATGTCTTCAGGAGCTTATTATCGTTCGTGAATGGATAAACCTCATTTGGATCCCAACACCAATTTGCTTACAAAAGAATACGTTCAAGGGATTGGAGAATTCATGAGGCTTGTTCAACAGCAACCGGATGCAAAAAGTGGTATGTTAAGATGTCTCTGCTCTACTTGCAATAATAATAAGGTTATAAAAGAATTTGATGTTTGGACTCATTTGTATATGAAAGGGTTTTCACGTAATTATAAAGTTTGGTACCTTCATGGGGAAACTGGTTATGAATATGGTAGTACTAGCGAACATCAGCCTGTTAGTGAACTTCAGCCTGATATTAGGTTAGAAGAACCTAGAACGGATATAGATTATGGTGTAGGTACTGAGCAGATGGTACATGATCATTATAGAGGGGAAGAACCAAATCCCGAATCTAGGAGATTTTTTGATATGTTAGATGCAGGAAAACAACCTTTGTATCAAAATTGTAGAGATGGTCATTCAGTCTTATCATCTGCAACTAGATTAATGGGTATTAAGACAGACTATAATTTGGCTGAAGAATGTATGGATGCGATTACTGATTTTGTCAAAGGTATTCTACTTGAGGATAACCTTGCACCGGGTTCATACTACGAGGTTCAGAAACTTGTAGCCGGTCTTCAACTACCGTACGAAGTGATAGATGTATGTATTGACAACTGCATGATCTACTGGAGAGCGGATGAGACACGAAATGTATGCAAATTTTGTGGAAAACCTCGTTATCAGGAGACGAGGGGAAGAGTTCCAATCCCGTTCAAAAGAATGTGGTATTTGCCTTTGACGGAAAGATTGAAGAGGTTGTAACAGTGTGAGCGCACAGCAAAAGCAATGAGATGGCATGCAGAGCATTCCACAAATGGTGAGATTAGACATCCTTCAGATGCGAAGGCTTGGAAACATTTCCAGTCAACATATCCAGAATTTGCGGAAGAGAGAAGAAATGTTTATCTTGGATTATCTACTGATGGTTTCAGCCCGTTTGGAAAGCATGGAAGACAGTATTCTCTATGGCCAGTTATCGTGACCCCGTACAACTTACCGCCGAGCTTGTGCATGCGACGAGAGTTTTTGTTTCTCTCAATTCTCGTCCCCGGTCCAGATCATCCTAAAAGATCACTAAATGTGTTTCTTCAACCACTGATATATGAGTTGCAACAACTATGGGCGCATGGTTTTGAGACATACGATGTTTCGTGCAAAGAAAACTTTCAGATGCGGGCAGTACTTATGTGGACAATAAGTGACTTTCCAGCATATGGTATGTTATCTGGATGGACATAACATGGGAGGCTATCATGTCCATATTGTCAAGATGACACAGATGCTTTCCAACTAAAGAACGGAAGGAAAACGTGTTGGTTTGACTGTCACAGACGATTTCTACCACCTGATCATCCATACCGCAGGAGTAAGACTTCGTTTACGAAGAACAAGCAGGTGTTTGATGGTCCACCTGAGGAAGTTAGTGGAGAAGATTTGTTGAAGTAGTTTAGGGATTTTGATGCAGAAAGGACGCCAGATGTAGGTGGACATGAAAACATTCGAGTCAGTGCGGTTGGAGAGCTACATAACTGGCACAAAAAGAGTATTTTCTTTGATCTGCCATATTGGAAGACTCATCTATTGCGGCATAATTTAGATGTCATGCATATTGAGAAGAACTTCTTCAACAATCTGATGAACAAAGTCCTTAACATCCAAGGTAAAACGAAGGATAATTTGAAGTCAAGGTTGGATTTAGTCGATATCTGTGATCGTTCTGAACTTCACGTTGATGAGAACGGTACGGCCCCTTTTCCCATTTATCGGCTGGATGGTGCTAGAAAAGAAGAGTTCTTTGATTGGATTACAGATAAAGTGAAATTTCCTGACGGATATGCATCAAATTTGGGGAACTGCGTTGATAGAAGCGAAAGAAAGTTTAGTGGCTTGAAGAGTCATGATTGTCATGTAATTATGCAGCGCCTCCTCCCGTTTGCTTTTTCAGCATTATTGCCACGTAATGTTCATGAAGCAATTGCAGGGATAAGTGTTTTCTTCCGCGACTTATGCAGCAGAGTAGTGACTGAAGAGGGTATTAATAATTTGAAGACAAACGCACCAGTCAGCATGTGCAACCTTGAGAAGATATTTCCTCCATCATTCTTTGATGTAATGGAACATCTTGCTATTCATCTCGCAAGAGAATTGGAACTTGGTGGTCCTGTGCAGTACAGATGGATGTATATTTTTGAGCGTTATATGCATCATCTGAAGAAGATGGTCAAAAATCAAATCAGGGTGGAAGGATCTATAGTGGCACAGATGATCAATGAAGAAACTGCAATCTTTGCTGAAAATTATTTTCCACCAGAAGTGCATACAAAACACCGAAGACCAGCTCGGCATGATGACAGAGGGGAGAGAGCAACATATCATGTTACTGTCCCAAGCATGTTCAAGGAAATAGGACGACTTAGTGGAAAATTCACAAAGCGCAGACTTACGGACACTGAGCACGCTCATTTGCAAACATATTTGCTCACCAACTATGAAGATGTTCTACAATATGAGAGGTAAAAATATTTTTTCATTTACATTGTTAGATTAATATTCAATAAATTTATTTCATATTGATAATATTTTTGTATATAGTGTATATATGGCGGAGTTGCGTATGACTCACAGGCATGCAACAGAAGATGAGCTTCAACAACTTAGAGATAACGGATTTGCTGTGTGGCTTCGTAGTTATGTGAGTCATATATCATATTACCCTATGCAAATGAGTAGTTTAAATTTGATATAAACTAATTAACTTTTCACTCATATATGTTTTTAATTTGTAGGTGAATGATGGTTTGGCCAGAGGTTTTGTGTTCGATGATTGGATACGCGAATTTGTGCAGGGACCAAACTATGTGGTCAAATCATATCCAAAATTTTGTACGCGAGGATATGCATTCACAAGGAAAGGTCATTCTAAGACAACATATGATGCTGGTGTTTCATCTTCTTCCGGTGACGATGTCTACTACGGCAACATAAAAGAAATATTGGAAATCCAATTTCCTGGAATGGTTGGATTGCGTTGTGTAGTATTCTATTGTGATTGGTATGACACCACCCCAGATAGAGGAGTGAAGATTGATGCGTTTGGTGTTACATCAGTTCATTCGCGGCGGAAACTTCAATACTATGATCCCTTCATTCTTGGTTCGCAAGCTGATCAGGTATGTCAATCTATTCATAATTTTTTACCAATATAATTAATTAATGTTATATATTTTACTAATATTTGTATAATTGATATGTATAGGTGTGTTACATCAGTTATCCTCGGGTGACGTACAGAGATGATCCATGGGTCACTGTAACGCAAATCAACCCAAGAGGACGAGTGGATGGAACTTCTGATGATGATGAACCATTGCAACCAGAGTCTACCAGCAACGCCCAAGCAGTTGAAGATTTGGCAAATGTTGAACTCGTTGAGGATTTGACTGAGTTTGGACTTGATGATGTTGTACATTCGGAGCCAGAAGCTGAGGTTGGAGAGTTTGATGAAGATTCAGAAGATTCGGATTAGTTTTTTTTTTTTTTTTTTCTATTGGTCCGTCGGAAATCCCTCGCAAAATACCGACGAGATAGCGACGACAAAGAGTTTCATTAAAGTTTGGAAATGTCCTCGGTAATTCGTCGCAATATACCGACGACATTCCGACGAACTCATCCAGTTTGTCGGAATGTCGTCGGTATATTGCGACGAAATACCGAGGACATGTGTTTTTAAAAAATTTCCAACATAAAAATCTATAAATTTATATGCCAAAACTATGAAAATAATACATAATAAGTGTTTAGTATAGTATTAGATCGCAACCCTTTAAATATAAAAATTCATTAAAATATTTATGTATGCATATCACATGTTTTCATAACATCTCATCTTAACACTCATATACTTATACAATCATATTCATCTAATCTTACACTACAAAAAATGTTGTTGTATAAATTCGTGTTATAAAAACCGAGGCCCCTGTTCGTCGGTATTTACCGAGGCCCCTGTTCGTCGGTATCTTCGGAGGATCCGTCTCCGTAGGTATATAGTTTTTCCGATGAACTCTGGTCTCGTGTGTCCGCATCGGAATATTGTCGGAAGTTCGTCAGAATGACATTTCTCAGTATTCGTCAGAAAGTCGTCGGAAAGTCTGACGAAATTCCGACGAATTCTTTTTTTCCGACGAAATGATACCGACGAACGCTTTCGTCAGAAATTCGTCGGAATAGGCCTTTTCCGACGAATTTTCGACGATTTCGGCCATCAAAATCTCCCTGTTTTCTTGTAGTGTTCTTCATAAATGTAAGATAAAAGCTAAAGTTACGTAATAATAAAACTAAAAATGTTATTTAAACACATTTTCTCGCCTAAATTTAAATTAGTTATATAAAAACAATAAATTATGTGCATAGTGCCTATAAAGGTCTAGTTCGTAATTTTTATTATTTTCGTATGCAAATGACAATTATACTAGAACCTGGATCCATATACAAACTGCACAGTAAAATTCAGGGTATCGAGTAAGCACTCTTCTGTTCTAGTTTCTCTCCACAGACTTAATCCGTACATAGACCTACATGTATTGCTTCATAGTTACCACACATCAAATTATCTATAACACAACCTTGTCTGTATAAAAATTTGAATAGTCAACAATTTAAGATAGGGGCATCTCTGGCCTAAGGCGTTCAAATGACCCTTCTCCAAACTCTTTGTCCTTGCCTTTTTCTAACTGGAGAGAGGCAGACTGAAACGAGAAAGAGAAAGAAAGAGAAATGGTGCGATGATTATATCCGCGTCCATGAGGAATACCTCTCCTCTGGCTCCCAACGCTGCCACTCCTATATCCTTGCCTTGAACTCCTGGCTTGTGGTAACGTCCTCTGGCTCAACTGTCTCCTTAGTTCTTCTGGTAACTGCAGTGTAAATCTGTCTAGATTTTCTCGTAAGGGAATCAGAGAGTGCCCCGTCGAGTGAGATCTTGGGAATAATATCTCAGTTATTTGCCAGTTTGATGACCCTGTAGACCTCGGTCGAGGTAGTCTGTTTGCCCGGTTGTTGTTGCTCCTTGTCAATACATCTAACAAACGTACATCTGGAGATTCTAATACACTTCTTCGTGCGTTTGCCATTTCAAGATCCATATCTTGATTGGTGCGTGGTCGTATAAATGGGTAAATATTATTGCCCGGTTTGGGAGCGAGATTGTCGCGGCAGACGGGACATGTGGAGCGAGAAGAGAGCCAGACATCGATGCAAGGAGCATGAAATGCATGGCTGCAAGCAGGCATCAAACGCAGCTCTTCCCCATCATCAAACTCGTTAAGGCAGATAGCACATTCCACACCACCTTTGCCTAACTTTAACCCTTTAACTTGTGAGTAAAGAAAGGAAGGGAACGACATTATGACATCCTTTTCAACCCCACGGCGTGTCCTCCTTGTCCACGGTACTCCTCCACGACCTTCTTCATCGGTATCAGAGTTTGTTCCAGGCGGAGACATGCTTCTGTATTTATAGCAAACGCAGCAAGCGATCATGATGAATAAGAGCGAAAATATAAGCATCCCAATGATTACCGCTGGTACTTGGTTTGGTCTTATTTGGCGACCATATGGACCAATGGCTCCAGGCTGCGGCTGGCCGGTGACTTGGAAAACAAGCAAAACTAAGTAGATAACATAATAACGTGGCAGGATTATACTCTTTCGGTTTGTCATGATGCGAAGAGAAGGGCCTTTTTCTTTTTGATATGTTATTTCTGTTTATCATCTCTTGAAGTCCATGTGCGAATGTAGGAATGGCCACTATGCCATAAAAATATTATTTGGGTGAAGTGCTTATCACGTTTGATCATGACGGAATTATCATTTACTGGGTCGTAATGATCGGTTCGGCGTCGTTCACCTGACATTTTGACTTTGAAGTAGTCGCAAGTTTCCCCTCTCTTTTATTAACTTTTTGGTAAGCAACTTGACTTTTTTTTACACAAAAGCTTTATTAGACCTAGTCCGATTTATCAAATAGCTTCAAACATCAGAAAGTAATGAAGAAATATTTTTTTTTTATTGTTCTTTAGAGTCTAAGGTTGTTTAAGCTAAGGTAATTGGGATTTGGTATAGGTTAATAAAGCTTTACCAACCTTGAGTAGTATCGCTGTTATTTGAAGCTAAACTCCATTGTTATCTCAGAAATGAATGTAGTTTAATATTTATAATAATGTTTTTTCTTTGTGCAAATAATGAAATCTTCAACTTGGTGTCATCACTAAACAGACCAGGTCTCGGCGTTCGGATATTTGTTCGGGTCCGGATTGAGTATTTTATGTTTTTGGGTATTTCATTATAGGGGTTTAGACCCCGTTCCAGTATTTTTAGATATCGGGTTGGATTCAGATATTTTTAGTTCGAGTTAGGTTATTCCTGGTTGGTTTCGGATATTTTAGATTTTGAAAAAATCAAAATTTTATTGCTTAAGTTTTTTGTACCTAAAATTTCAAAATTAACAACTTTTTTAAAAAAAAAATTAATAGGTTGGATGACTAATAGGTTTGGAAACAACACTTTGAAAATAGAAAGATGATAATCTAGTTGTTTTTTTTTTAGAATTTAGATGCAACTTTGTTGATTTATGAAACAAAAACCTTGACATGCATTTTAAATAAATAACAAATCATTTGTCTGCAACTGTATGAATATTATCTGATCTTGGGCCTTATACTACATCAATATACATATTTTGAATAAAATTGGATAAGTAAACTAGGAATATAGTGTTAAGTATACATATGTTCAGTTATTTTTGGATATCCTTCGAGCTTCGGATATTATCTATTTGGGTTCGGATATCCAATATCTCCTAACTTGATATTCGTTCAGGTATTTTTCTACTTCGGTTCGAATTTCCGTTCAAATTTTTTGGGTCAGGTTCAGGTTCAGATTCGGGTATTGGGTAAAATGCCCAAGCCTAAAACAAACAATACTTCTCCATTGCTCCTGCAAGTGATCTAATAAAGTGACTCAGAGAAGATAATTTTTTAACAATGCATTCTAAATAATTTTACTAAATATAGAGAAAACTAAAATTAGACAATTTTTAAGATCATAATTTGCAAAGTGGATAAGTTTGAGATTAAATTGGCAAATAGACAAATTTCCAAAGTGGATAAACTATCAGATGTCTAAGTCTAATCTAATATCAACTCTCGTTGTGTATATGATGAATCAAACAAGAAATAAACAAGATACTATATTGTTCAACTAGAATCCTAGACCAACTCTCGCTGCGAATGGAAATCTAGTTCAACATGATAAGGTTCAGGTATCTATTACACTCTCGAGCCTCACGATGATCCTATAATTATATGATCTATTTAAGTAATCTAGAAACCAGTGTGATAAACAATCCTGAAGTGAAGCAATCCTATGATTAACAATTTGACATGAAGCTCATGAAATTTCTAAGTCTAATAGGATAATTACTCAAGTGGTAACAGAAAGTTGAAACAATGCTTTGTTTATCAGAATTTGAGTTTCATTGGACACCGATGCTTGTCATCATTGTTTTTTCAATATTTTTGGAAAAGAAAAAGGAAAACCGATTAGCCGGTGCCGATTTTGTCGTACGCTTCAATCTCTTTCATGGTTAAGGGGTGCCAAAATTGATGGATTGAGGCGACAGTATGAGAGACGTAGAGGCCGCAGGCTTCGGCGTATCGATCAAAAGATTGTCTCAATGAGTAATGATTTCGTTGAGCTCATGATATTTTTTTTCAGTATGGTTGAGTACTTTGGAAGTTCTTCGGTCTTTATTGGGGCTGACACTCGGGAATGCGAAATGTTGTAACTCGTGCATTTAATGGCCGAGTTTTTCCAAGTTGGTTAGGACCAGGAATTAAATTTTTGTTGGAAATGTGTGCTTCAAATTTCAGCTTTTGTGAAATTTATGATGGGAAAAGGCAGGTGTGCTCGCACTCGAGCTGGCTATGTACCCTCGTCGAGGGATCAATTGTTAACATAATTCAATATTTTTCCCTTTGTTTGTGGGATCGTGAGTTTGTTTAGTCGTCTACGTAGAAGTGTATATTTGTTTTGAGTATGTGGATATTTTGGGATCTGAGGCATTTTGACCTTTGGTCAAGAGAGTGATTAGGTCGATGACGGTTGATGTCTTTGAAGTTCGCTAGGTAACATGTCCTCGAGCCCTTCTGGCTACCTCGTATACCCTTGACTCCTTTTCGGGTCGGGAATGATAAGCATTGGTGATAAGTCAATGGTACCACCTTCATACTGTAGAGCCAAGCACTATAAGAAAAATCGGTATTAGTAACACCGAGAATGTGCTATCATATCGTTTTCATAGCGTTTCGAAGAACGCCGTGACAGCCGCAGCTATAATAGACCCCCACCTATCATAGTGTTTTTTCGTGTGCTATACTAAATAGACATATGGTAGCGTTAATCTTGAACTATAAGTAGACATATTGTAGCGTTAATTTTGAACAATAAGTTTGTGTTTTCTAGTATTTGAGTCGTGCTATGATATTATTTTTCCTGACATTTTTGTAATGCTGTAAAATATTTTATAATAATGTAAATATAATGTTATAAATAAAAATTATAAAAATATTGATTAAAATTAATTAAATTAATTGATTACAATTAATTAATTAAATAATTGCTTAAAAATTAAATCAAAATTTAAGTTATAAAGAAATAATTATTTTATTTATTAATTATAAGCTATTTACAAATAAAACCAATTTACACATTAAACCACAAAGCTAACTGAAACACATTAAACGGAAACTAACCAAAACCTAATTAAATCTAAAACCCAATTAACCAAAAATCTAATTAAATCTAAAACCTAAATCTATGCCGCCATCTCCATCACAGAGCTCCGAAGTTCCCGTACCTCCTCTTCCATCAAGCTCATATGCATTGTCCACCTTCATGCACCCAAAACAAACAAGATTCAATTTCAAAATACAGAGAGAGTGCGACAGAGAGTTCGAGAGAGAGAGGTGACCATTGGTGGTGACGACGAGTGTGACGGTGGTTGTGGCGACCTCAGTGAAAACGGAGACCGACGAATATGGATCTGAGATGCGATGGTGGTGGTTGTGGTGACCAGCGGATGGGAGAGATGGCAGAGAAGGCGGAGTTTGGCTTCGAGGGGAGAGACATCCTCTACGTCGTGAGGGTGATGACGACCGATGGTGGTGGTGGTGACGAGTGATAGTTTCAAAATGAATGTGGTGGTGACGAGTGATAGTTTCAAAATGAGTGTGGTGGTGAAGCTTCATCAACGGTGGTTGGAGAGGCAGAGGAGTTTCTTAGAGGAAGAGGTGAGGAGCTCACCAGAGAGATGAAGATTGCAGAGGAACGGATATGAGAGGTGAAGAGATGAGACTGGAGAAGATTGTGAGAAGATTGATAATTTTGTTTGAGATCTGTACCAAAAAAATTGCAAAGGTCGTGAGAGAAACAAGGAGCGAGAGAAAATGGAAAAAAGAAAATAATTATATCTGTTGGATCAAAGATCTATCAATGGTGGAGATTGACATTTTAGTTATCCTCACCATTCTTCCCCATTGGTCAAAATTGTTTTCTCTTTATTATTTTTTTAAGCACACTTTCTTTCCTCTTTATTTTTTCTTTATTATACTCTGTTTTTTTGTTAATAAAATTAATACAAATTTAGTTCATAATTTCATTGTTGTTTATAAATTTAGTATACTTTGAAAATTTAAAGTTAAAAGTAAAATTGAAAAAATTAGAGTTTACATTTAAAGTGTAGAGTTTACATTAAAAGTTTGTGTTTATAGTTTAAGATTAAATCTCATCCAAGGGTGTTAAAATTGTCTAAGTGAATGTAGATTAGCTAATAAGATTTTGAAAAATTAGGAGCTCTACCAACACACTTATGTGTAATTTGCGATATACCCATCTCATAGAAATGATCATTGTTTGGAAGTGTCTTTTTACCCTGTTACCCCTACTACATAAACATTTCATTAACCGTTACAGATAGACAAAATCTACTATTAAGATACGCAAAGATCTAACCCTCTGTCACACTATTTTCTTTTGTATCTCTCCGTCAGAGCTTGCGTATCAGTTCACTGTATTAGAAACAATTTGAAGTTCCAAAATTTCACTTACGGATTTCTCTCCCATATTCTTAAAAAAAATTTAAAATTTTTTCGAACTCAGGCACAATATGTAGGAGAACGATGGAATGCAGAGAACGCCATTTCTTCTGCCGGAAAGAATTTTCACTGTTGCAGAAGAGCCCAGGTCAAAGATTCTATAGATGTCGGGTAGTTTTTGGCGAAAATCATTTGTTCAAGTGGGCTGATGATGCACATCTTGAGGAGATAGAAGCGATGGCCGAGAAGCAGTCCGTAATGGAGCAAGATCTGATTCAAATCAAGGAACAACTTTTGGAAATCAAGAAAGACATTACAGAGTTAAAACTGGCTACACAAAACCATAGCAAGATATTTTTTTTCTTAACCGGAAGCGCAACTATTATCCGTCTAACAAAGTTGTCTGAATCCATTATCTTTTCTTACCGATTATTTGGAATTGTCAATTTATTAGCTGAGTTCTCTTTTGTTATAACTTGATACGCAATATGTTAGCAAGACATGTTCATTAATAACCGTATGCACAAATGTTACCCCTCTAACAAAGTTGTATGTGTTGTTTAGATTGTAGGGATATATAAGGGTTGGGTGATTATAGGTATATAAGGGTTCAGGGATTTAGGTTTACTGTTCAGCCTCATATAAGGGATAAGAGTATAGAGATATATGGTTTAGGGTTAAGGTTTTAGGGTCTACAGTTATATAAGGGTTTAGGGTTTACGATTTAGAGTTATATAATGGTTTAGGGTTTACAATTACATAAGGGTTTAGGGTTTAGAATTATATTAGGGTTTATGGTTTAAAGTTATATTAGGGTTTAGGGTTTAGAGTTATATAAGGGTTAAGAGTTATATAAGAGTTAGGGTTTAGTGTTTAGGGTTTAGGGATTAGAATTATATAAGGGTTTAGGGTTTAGAGTTATATAAAGGTTTGGGGTTTAGAATTATAAAAGGTTTTACGGTTTACGGTATAACGTTTTATGTTTAGGGTTAAGGGTTTCTTAGCTGAGGTAACTTTTGTTAAAACTGGCTACGCAAAACCATAGCAAGATATTTTTATTCTTAACCGGAAGCGCAACTATTATCCGTCTAACAAAGTTGTCTGAATCCATTATCTTTTCTTACCGATTATTTGGAATTGTCAATTTATTAGCTGAGTTCTCTTTTGTTATAACTTGATACCGATTAGGGTTTAGAGTTTTATTAGGGTTGAGGGTTTAAGGATAAGGGTTTAGGTTTTTATTAGGGTTGAGGGTTTACCAGAAAAGCTTCAATCTCGATCGTCGACTATGCGTCATAAGTTTCCAACCATTAATATTAACCGGCCAACTTTTAGACTTCATTTAAAAATGTTAACCATTCAACCAATATTCACAAACATATTTTTTTTGTATACATTTCCATACTTGTCCCGGAAAAACTTCAATATCAATTGTCGACTATGTTTCATAACTTTTTCTAGTCTAAATGTTTTTGTTTACGGCTTCGAAACTTCTTTACCATCCAACCATTAATATTAACCAGCCAACTTTTAGAGTAGACTTCATTTAAAAATGTTAACCATTCAACCGATATTCACAAACATATTTGTTTTGTATACATTTACATACTTGTCCCGAAAAAGCTTCAATATCAATTGTCGACTATGTTTCATAACCTTTTCCAGTCTAAATGTTTTTGTTTACGGCTTCAAAACTTCTTTACCATCCAACCATTAATATTAATCGGCCAACTTTTAGAGTAGACTTCATTTAAAAATGTTAACCATTCAACCGATATTCACAAACATATTTTTTTTGTATACATTTCCATACTTGTCCCGGAAAAGCTTCAATCTCATTTCTCGACTATGTTTCATAAGCTTTTCCAGTCTAAATGTTTTTTGTTTACGGCTTCTAAACTTCTTTTCAATTCAACCATTAGCATAACCGTCTAACTTTTAGAGTAGAATTCATTTAAAAATGTTAACCATCCAACCAATATTCACAAACATATTTGTTTTGTATACATTTCCATACTTGTCCTGGAAAAGCTTCAATATCAATTGTCAACTATGTTTCATAACTTTTTCCAGTTTAAATGTTCTTGTTTACGACTTCGAAACTTCTTTTCCATTCAAATAGGTATAAAAGAAGTCAAATAGAACAAATTAAATAGCAAACAATATTAATGATACAGACAAACTAGCAGTATCGATCCCTCACCTTAGACAAAAGCTTCTGCAAACCTCAGACCTTCCTTTAATTAACCTCAACTTTTCTCGATTGCGTCTTCTGCAAACGAAGAAACCGACAACTGTGTTATATAGACGCGCACAGATTTTAGAAAGATATAAGAGATATAATATTTCTGTAATACAATCTTTTGTATGTATAGGAGGCAAATCTTTTCTTGGATTTGTTTGAGGATGCGCCGCATGCGTCAGAGATTTTGTGGAGAGATTTTGTGGAGAGATTTTGTTGAGAGAGATGAAGCCTGCAGAAAATAATAGCTAATCAGATACCAATGTAAAATCCCAAAATCGTAACCAAATCTTTAAACTACAGCACTAAATCAAACTAAATCTCTCCTGTCAGACACCTACCTAGTAAACCTAAACTCCGGAAGTCAAGTGGCCAAACTAAAGGGTTAGTTTCGTCTTTTTACTGACTTAAGCTTGACAGACTGGCACAAGTTTCATCTCTTTCCTATTCTCTTAATTTCGCTATCTTCCTTTGTTTTACACCTAAATTGTTCTAAGATTTTTTAAATTTTGATTCATATGTTATTTATTTTGGACTTTGGGGTTTGAAATTTAAAGTTGGAGATTAAGATTTGAGATTAAACTTTAAAGTTTTAGATTAAATTCTGAAAGTATAGATTTGGAATTTAATATTTTCAAGTTTACATTTAGGATTTAGAGTTTTAAATGTTTAATGTTATTTTTTTATCTGTTATGAAATGTTTTTTTAATAGATTTTAGTTGATATGTTTAATAAAGTTGACTATCATATTTCTGTTTTTATTATTTTTAGTGACTACAGTTAGTTTTAAGTTTAAAAGTCATGTTTAATAGCTAGGAATTATACTTAATTTAGAAATTAGGATACATATTTGAAAAATAAATTTATAATTTATAATTTCTATAAAAAATAAGTTCTAGTCTAGTAATTAGAATATTTGAAAATATTAGACTTATGACTTTGTATGTAGGGTTTAAGTTTGGGGTTTAGGGTATTATATTTAGGGTGTAGATTTAAGATTTAGTGTTTATTGTTTAAATTTAAAATTTGAGATTAGATTTTAAATATGATTAAACTATAGATTTTGTATTTAAGTTTTAGATTTACATTATGTTTAGGGTTTAGGGTTTGACTTGTTTAAAAAAAATTCAAAATAAAAATAAACAAAATTTGTATACAAAATTATAAAACACAAATAAACAAAACTTTCTTCATATAATCAAGAGCTTTTTGCAAAATTGACCTACAACTCAAAGTCAAACACAAAACTAACCTGCCTTATTTTTGGAAATTAGTTTTGCCATATTCACCCCACAAGTTCATATAATTCACGAAAATGGCATCAATTTTTTTTTTCCGAAATGACATTTTTACTCTCTACTCTCTCACCCTCATCACTTTCAAGTAATTACAAGATTGCCATTGTCATCAATACCCTAACCACCATGAACAACCAATTTGAAGCTCTTAATACTCCCAAAATCGATTTATCCTTCTTCTTTCTCTATTCTTATGAATTAAACACAACATCTCTCTCGCTTTCTCTCCACACTATGCTAAAAAAAACTCAAGATTTTGATTCTACATTTTTTATGGTTTATAGAGTCAAAGACGCTAACGATTCTGGGTGGGTCACTTTCGTTTGAGATTTTGTGTTCTTGGAGAAGCCTTATGTGTGCTAAGGAAGTTTTCTCACCAATTTAAGATATGAAATCGAGTTTTTTTCCAGATCTGTTCGTCCAGACGACATACAGGTAAGTCGTCTGGCTGTAGACGACTTACCTGGAAGTCGTATGGTCAACGCAGAGGTTATTTTTGCAATTGACTGTGAAATCTGTTTTCTGAGACGACTGAATGTTAAGTCGTCTGCTTTTGTTTGGTTACAAAAAAATCTCCAAATAACCTAGACGACTTACATTTCAGTCGTCATAGGTTAGTTTTGTATTTGACTGGATTATTTCAGAAGTTTGACTTTCCTGGACGACTTAAATTTCAGTCGTCTAGTGAAAATTGAAATATCAATATTTTATTAAAACTAGACGTTAACTCGTCATAGGTTAGTTTTGCAATTGAAAAAAAAAACTTCAATATTTAATTATACCCAGACAACTTACAATTCAGTCGTCCGGCCGACGATTTACATGTAATTTTATTCTGAGATTCTTGTCAAACCTCATAAATCCTGGACGACTTACATGTAAATATTGAAGTTTTATTTCTGGTCAGTCGTCTATATATATATTTAAATATTGAAGTTTTATTTTTCAATTGCAAAACTAACCTATGACGACTTAATTGTAAGTCGTTTTGTTTTAATAAAATATTGATATTTCAATTTTCACCAGACGATTGGAATGTAAGTCGTCTAGGAAAGTCAAACTTCTGAAATAATCCAGTTAAATGCAAAACTAACCTATGATGACTGAAATATAAGTCGTCTAGGTTTTTTGGAGTTTTTTTAACCAAACAAAAGTAGACGACTTATTTTTCAGTCGTCCCAGATAACAGATTTCAAAGTCAATTACAAAAATAACCTATGCGTTGACCAGACGACTTATATTTTAGTCGTCTGGAATACTTAGATTGAAGTCGTCCTTGTTGACCTAAATGGACGACTTCTCTGGAAGTCTACTAGACGACCTCCGTGGATGTCGTCTGCGTCAATGTTTAATAAACTTGCATTTTCTCTTAAACTATAAAGATTTTCTAAAATTTTCTTGTTAATTCATGTTTATTAATGAATATTTAGGCTACTGAATGAAATTTATAACTTAATTAGTGATATTTATGAGGTTACCAACATTCACGCTAATTAAAGTTTCTAAATGATCCGAGAAGACTTCCGTGGAAGTCTTCTACACTAGTGTTTAAGTAGAGATGGCAATTGTGGATCTGGACCGCGGGCCTAGCCCGTAAAAGACTGTCGCGGGACGGTATTGGGATGAGGTTTTCTAGGCCCGCAAATTTGCGGGCCTCGCGGGATGGGTCTTTGCGGGAATGGGTCTTTTGCGGGATGGGTCTTTTGCGGGACTAGGCCTTTTATATGGACCCGTATTTTTTTTCTTCATTTCTTATTTTATCTTGAAAAACGAGAAAGAGAGTGAGAAGAAAGCGATTCTTGTGACATTTCCCCTATAAAACATAAGGAGTTCCGGCGATGATGATTCGAGCTCTAGTAATGATGATTCGAGCTCCGGCGATGACGACTCCAGCTCCAGCGATGACGATTCGAGTTCTGGTAGTGTTTTAATTTAGTTTTCTCTTTTTATTACACACAACTATGAATTGCTGAAGTGGTGTTTTTCTTAAATTAAATTTGGTTACAATGGTGTTGTTTAGGAGAAAATTTAGTTGTATGTCACGTCACTTATATAATTTGGCAAAGTGATTCACGAATTTTTTTGCAATCCAAATAATTAAAAAGAGAGATGGTTTGATGAAGACATACATCACTTGAGCCAAATTATTACAAAGACAACAATTCAATCATATTCAAACTTAACAAAAGCTTATGCTTATAACAAAAGAAGACTTTTAACTCAAAAATGTAAGCACAAACGGAGTTTTGTGGCATTGATTTTGATAAGGCTTTAGTGAAACTTAATGAACTCTCTTCAATTATGTTACACAACTCTTCTATTTGAACATTCATGAAAGAAACTGTAGTAGGCGGTTTGATAAGGAGGCGTCACGCGGGACGGCCCGCAAAGGCCTATATATTTTGCGGTACGGGTTTGGGCCGGCATTTTGAAAACCGCAGCCCGCGCGGGACAGGCCCGCTGTGGCCTGCTGAACGATTAACCCGCCGCGGTACAGGACAGAACGGGATGGGTAAACCTGTTTGACATCTCTATGTTTAAGTCTTCTACCCTAGTTTTTGAATAACTTGTATTTTTAAAAGTGATAAGTAACTTCAAAGTATGTAAACTCATATTTTCAAAATATGTTTTCTCCCTTAGTTTTGCTAAATTTGACTAAGTTTTTCAACACAAACTTATAAAAAATTTGATATGCTTTGACTAGTTACTATTTTTTGTTTCTATCTCTTAAGTATTATTGTTATAGACACTAATGATGATTATTGTTATGAGTGGGAATAAGGGTTAAAATGCTTCTTAAAATGTTGTATCAATATGAAGCTACCAACACCAACATTCTTGTTTATTAAGATGAGAAAAAGGCCATTGGAGTTTATTATTGCATATGAGAGATCCAAAGATAAGAAAAAGGCTATTGAAGTCTATTATTTCATTGATTTGTAAATGGGTAAACACATTGTTAGCATATGTATTACATCTTGGGAAACATTATTACTGATTTTACAAGAAAATCACAACTAAAAGAGTAGACATGCAAATCACAAAACAGACCACAAACAAAACTATCATAGATCATTCCTCTACAAAGACAAGCTTGGATTCCACTTGATATGGAAGAAGACTTCGTTAGAAGACTTCCAAGAAGTCCAGACGACTTCCAGACGACTTCCAGGAAGTCCAGACGACTTCCAGGAAGTCCAGACGACTGAAATGGAAGTCGTCTGGAAGACTTCCTGGAATTCTTCTAGTGCATTATATTTTAGACGACTAGCAGGTAAGTCGTCCCAGAAGTCTTCCAGACCTAAAAAACCTGCATATCCAAAAACGTTCAAATGGCTTAAAAACAGAAAAATAAGTGAAAGATTAGATAAATCTACCTTTATAGAACACACAAAAATACATATTTAAAATTAATAGATCTACTTTTAAATGAGTGGAATATGAGTACCATCTGATTAAAAACCTGTAAAAAAGATAGATTAGTAAGAAAGACATGAGACAAAACTGAAAATTCATATAAAGTTTGGTGTTTTCAAGTCAAAGTGATTAGAGTGGGTTTGGAGAGTTTTAGTTTGGGAAAAAAGTGAGAACTTTATACAACAAGAAGTTACCAAATGAAGAAAAATCATACATAAAAACTTACCAAAACGCTCAGATCTATTATGAAAGAGACACTCGTCAGAAGACTTCCAGAAAGTCCACACGACTTCCAGGAAGTCCAGACAACTTCTAGGAAGTCCAGACGACTGAAATGGAAGTCGTCTGGAAGACTTCGTAGAAGTCGTCTAGTGCATTATATTTTAGATGACTAACAGGTAAGTCGTTCCAGATCTGAAAAACCTGCATATCAAATCCAGATCTGAAAAACCTGTATATCCAAAAACGTTCATATGGCTTAAAAAAAAAGAAAATGAGTGGAATATTAGATAAATCCACCTTTATAGAACACACAAAAATATATATCTAAAATTAACAGATCTACCTTTAAATGAGTGGAAGATGAATACCATCTGATTAAAAACCTACAAAAAAGATAGATTAGTAAGAAAGACATGAGACAAAACTGAAAAATTCATATAAAGTTTGGTGTTTTCAAGTCAAAGAGATTAGAGAGAGATTGAAGAATTTTAGAATGATGAACATTACATTTTTGTTGCAACCATTTGAGAGGAGGAGAGAGAATGTGTAATTTGTTTTATATAGGGAAACAAAAATTCTAATTAGGTTAAATATTTTTGATTCAGACGACTTCCTAGACGACTTACTAAGTCGTCCAGAAGACTTTAATATTTTTAGCGGAAAATTAAAATATTTTAGCAGGAAACTAAAATAGAAGACTTCCTAGACGTTTGGTTTAAATTATTTAAGCGGAAAAATAATTTTTTGAAAATTTTTAGGGGGGAATATTTGTACGACTTACATGTAAGTCGTCTGTTTTAATTTCTTCACCAGGCGACTGAAATGTAAGTCGTCTAGACCCTAAACATAACCCCTAAACTTAATTAACTAATTAAACACTTCATAAAATCAAATTAAACTTCAAAAGTGTTTACTATACACAAAAATAAACACGTATAGGTAAAAATTTAAGTTTTCAAAAAAACATTCAAGCTTTCCAAAATCTAACCCTAAGAATACATACAATACTACAACATATGTTGCCAAACCCTAGACCAAAGAATACTATGATTCACTACCTACACTCATCTATGTTGAAAACAATTCAATTTTGTTATAGTTTAATTTATATCACTTAAAACTATTTATAGTTACATGATTTTAATTTTTCGCTTGTCAAAATATTTTTTAAAAAATTTATAAATTATTTTTAAGATCACTTACACCAGAAGACTTACTTTGAAGTCGTCGAGACGACTTCCAACATCTCAAACGACTTACCGGGGTTATATTCGTAAAAATAGTTTCTGTTTTTCTGTTTGGTCAAAAGGGGTTGGGCTGTAATTTCACAAGGCTTTTAGGTTAGTTTTGCATTTGATTAAAGTTTAGGTTTAGGTTTGGGGTTAAAATCAAGTTGTGGGTTAGTTATGGCAAATTTCCCTATAACCAATTGCAATTCCCTTTATATAAAAACCAAACTAATATAACAGAAAACTTTAGACTCATAATTATATCCCCTATATATTAAAAGAGAAGTCACTTTAGTGAGGTCTGATTACATGTCGTTCATAGGTGAAGTTTCAAAAAAATTGTTGTAATTTGATTGGTCGATTGTTTTTAATTTTTATTTATTTAAATTAGATCTAAAATTTTAAGGTAAGTCTAAAACATTTAACATCACTTGCCATATAATCTAAAGAATATTACAAATAACAATTTCTGGCAACTAATTCTCGAAATTATAGAAATATTGATAATGTTTTATTTATTACTTTTAATATTTATAAACTATAAAATATAATGAACGAATTTTTATATAAGATAATTATAATTGTTTTATACTTTACTTGAAGAATTGTATTCGAATATAATTATATAATAACTATTTTAAATATTACAAAATCCAAACATGTTTATTAATATGATTTTTAAATTATTTATCGTTGTTTACAGAATAAATTTATCAGAATTTTAAAATTATTTATATAATGTTATAAATTATTTATAAAAATATAAATTCTACTATATATTGATTGAGAAGTCACATAAGTTATTTTTTATTATGTGTTGATCATAAATGAACTCTTCAAATTATTATAACTAGGTGACCGGCCCGCATCCTGTGCGGGCATAAGAAAATTTAAAATATGGAATAAATATTATATAGTTTTTAGAAGTAACGGATTTTAAAACATAATACCACCGTCTTTGGGAGAATTCATCAGCCATGGAAAAAAACTGGTAGTCAATATTTGAGATGGACGAGAGGAAACAAAGTAACGTCAGTATGAAGATATTGTGTGTATGTATAATTGCAACGTCACAAAATATTTTGTGTGTTTAAGAAAATACTTTCATTCAAAAAACAGAATAAATAGTGTATAGTTTTAGAAGTAACAGATTTGATATTATCATTAATTAGAATTGTATTTGTATATGCGTCGTAATTCTTTATTTTAGGTGAATAATATTATTTTTCCATAAATGATAAACAAACATTTATGTAAACATATTAAAAGAAAATATAATAAAATTGAAAATATTATATAGTTTTTAGAAGTAACGGATTTTAAAACATAATACCACCGTCTTTGGGAGAATTCATCAGTCATGGAAAAAGGTGGTAGTCAATATTTGAGATGGACGAGAGGGAACAAAGTAACGTCAGTACGAAGAGGCATATATTGTCTGTATGTATAATGATATATGGTGTTTTATACATCTTGTATATATGCTTTTAAATTGGTTTTCAAGTCTTTATCGAGTCTTCCTAGTCCTTTTGGAGTCATTACAGGTCTGGAGTTGTATTTTATGGGAGATGGATCAACTGGAACAAAAGAGGCATAAAACAATGCAATTTGGTGGTTTTCACGCAGAACAGTCTTGATGACTGTTCCGAGTGAGTGTTCCAGCGGCAGAGATTTTTTAGGAAACTACAATCATTACGGAATTTGCCCTAATTATCCATATTTTCTCTCCCAGCCGCCTGTGGCTTTGAGATATTTTTATTTTTTGTTTCTCTTTATCATTCTACGCTGTTTTTGGGAGAAGAAACCAGACCTTAGAGTTGGAGACTTGTGATTTGATACTTTGTAAAGGGAGAAGGCTCCATCTCTCTCACCATAGAGAAGAACCCCCTGAACCCTTATTCTATTTTATCTACACATGTTTTATTCAGTCTCTGTCTCTGTGTTTTCTTGCTCCATGGCTGAGTAGTCAGCTTGCTTAGTCTAGGGTGTTAGGGTGTTAGATCTGTGAGCTTGACATAAATAAGTTATAAATCGATTGTCTTCATTCACTGTTGTTCTTAAGGCTTGCATCAAGTTAACCACTTAGTGCCTGATTTTAGGTTTAATCTATTCATCAAAAGTGTTATAGGTTGCTAGACATAACTTGAATGAGCATTGCATCCCTAATCAGCGAAAGTAGATATTAGGGTGTTTTGTGAACATATCGGACTTGATCTCTATTGCTTGCTGTCGCATCTTGATCCAAACGAGAGTTTAGGTATCAAGATCGATCAGCATATGGGGCAGTTCCACGACAGTGGGCTGTTCTACTTGAGTGATCCGAGTTCTAGACTGGTCTTTAATCAAACTTGAATAATTGTTTGGCTCACACTTGTTTAACACCCGATCAAACCACCCTAGGCTAGCATTTTAGTTATCTGAATACTTTAATTAATCTTGTTACTTGTTTCTCACGAAACCCTCAAATCTTAAAACCCCCATATTGTTTTAGCTAAGTATTGATCCCATAAAGATAAAGTGTAACCGTTGGTCTCTGTGGATTCGATCCTAAAGTGCTACATCGACATACCATTCGATTGTGGTAGTGTGCACATTAGGTTATTTGGTGTGTGTATACACGTAATATCAAATTGGCGCCGTTGCCGGGGACCATCTTTTTACCTTTATTTTTCGGTTATTTATTTAGTCTAAGACCTCTAACTTGCCTTATCCTTTTTGTTGCAGCTAATCTTCCAGGTGCATGACCAGTAGACATACTCGGAGAAACGCACAAGGAGAGTTAGTTACATTTACCAACCAGGAGCTAGCAAGGTTAGAAAGAACAAATCGCCAACAGCCAAGGCAAACTGACACCACTATGGGTGATCACGCCAATCAGGATGATCTCACTGCGGCTATGGCACTCATGCAGCAGCAGATGCAACAAATGCAGCAGACCATCCAAGCTCAGCAGGATGTTGCTGAACAGGCTGCTCTCGCGCAGCAGGAACAACAGGCGCAGACTGTTCCAATCGGGCAGAGAAACCTTCCGCGTAACATTCCTACTACGCGCTCTGCCATTGTTCCTCCACCTTGTACCAGGCAGGACTTTGAGATCAAGCCTGCTTTGATCGGTCTAGTACAGAGAAAGGTGTTCTCTGGTCTCTCTACAGAAATTCCAATGGAGCATATTGAGAGCTTCGAAAAAGTCTGCAGTTTTACTCGCGTGAATGGTGTTCCACCAGACTACATCACGTGCATGTTATTCCCATTCTCTCTTGATGGAAAAGCTGCACGGTGGTTGAACTCTCTCCCTACCGGCTCTCTCACTTCATGGGAACAGGTCCGATCAGCGTTCCTCAGCCATTTCTACTCTAAGGCGAGAACAGCTGCATTGAGGAACAAGATCACCTCCTTCAGACAGCTCACTGATGAGCCTTTCTGCGACACATGGGAGCGCTTCAATGACTATCGCAGAGAATGTCCTCACCATGGATTTGATGATGATTACCTCCTGGACATTTTCTATGATGGAGTGGACTGGAAATACCAAGGTGCTCTAAACTCTGCGAGCAATGGAGACTTCATGACTCAAACCACTGATGGAGCGTTTAAGCTGATTGAGAACATGGCTGCTAGCTCAGCTAATAAGAAAGAGGAGAGTGATTGCTCCAAGAAAGGGAACAGTTCTGACACCCAGAAAATAGATGAGCTGACTGCCAAGGTTGATCAGCTACTGAAAAACAACCAAGGGCACATTTTCAACATGGAGCAAGCTACAGCTGGGCATATTCAAAACCAGAACAAGCGACAACCGCAGAGCAATCAGCAAGCTGTTCCAGCTAACGAGAACAGTCAACCAGATGAGCTGAAGGGTCTGGGTATGATGATGCAACAATTGTTGCAGGGTCAGCAGGTTCAGGCCAAGGCGTTGAATCAAGTAACCACAGAAATGGACACCAGGATGGGCAACATGTTCACTGAGCTGAATAACAAGTATGACAATCTTGCGATCCACATAAGAAAGATCGATGTTCAGCTTGCTCAAACAGCTGAGAGTGTCAAGAGGCAACAAGAGACGCTCCCTGGAAGAACTGATAAAAATCCTAGGACTGAGCACTGTAATGCAATAGAGCAGCCGTTCGCTGAGACTGCTCCAGGCGCAGAAGAGAGAGCAGAGCAGTCTGCTAGCTCTGGAGTGACTGCTCCTAGCGAACTTGCTGAGACTCCACCATCTCGAGTCTATGTTCCTAAGGTTCCCTATCCAATTCCACCTAGACATCTGATGGATCCCATTAGTGAAGAGCAGCTGATAGGTTTTAACAAGATGGTGAGAAGGCTTCCTAAAGAACTTGCATTCGAAGATGCTCTGCAGATTCGTCCATTGCTCCAGTTCTTTAAACACTGTAGAGAGACTCAAGAGGAGATCAAGGTCCTCTATACCAAAGCACTGTCTACACCAGCACTGAAGGTATTGCCTAAGGTTGATGATCCTGGAAAGTTTGTTTTCCCATGTTCCATCGCAGGAACAACCTTCAAGGATGCTCTGTGTGACTCTGGTTCTTGTGTGAATCTCGTCTCAAAGGCTATTGTAGACGATTTGGGTATTGCTGATGTTGAGCGTTCTCAGCTGACCCTGACCTTTGCAAACTCTTCCAGAGCAGTCCCATATGGAACCATCCGCAGCCTTCATGTTCAAGTAGGGGAATGCATTGTTCCTGCTGAGTTTCAAGTTGTTGAGATGAACAAGGATCATGAGATGCCTTTAATATTTGGAAGGACATTCATGGCTACTGTTGGAGCAACCATCGATATGCCCAACAAGAGAGTCTGCTTCTCCAACATCAACAAGAAAGTTTTCTACAAGGCTGTACCCACCAGATCTTCCTCATCACACGCCTCTCGCATCTCAGTGTTTGATGTAGAAAAGCTGAAGGTTGTTCCAGAGAAGGAGCATGGTGATAAGGGTGAGAGCAGGCTGTTTTCTGATGAAGATCCTAGCACTGATCCTACTAAATTCAGAGGGAATTCAAGGGTGAAACAAAAAGTCCAGAAGAAAAGGGTCAAGGGAGATCCTACAATGACTTTGATACCTCTCAAGTGTGATGAGAACTCCATTGAGTATGAGGTAAAGTGCAAGGGTACCTCCAAACCGTTCTCTAAAGTCAGAGCCATTCTCACACATGAGCTGAAGGAGAAAGGAGACGCTGCTGTGAAAGGGTTGCTGAGCAGAGTTCTGAAGCTGAACATGTCTGATTGTGGAGCTTGTTTTGGAACAGGCCCTCCTGCTCAATCCGACTGATCCCAGTCACCAAGTCAAGCTAGAGACTTAAACCAAGCGCTTGGTGGGAGGCAACCCACTGGTGAGTGTCATTAACATTAGGATTTTCTTTTTCACTTATTTTTGTTTTTAGTTTGTTGAGTCTCAGGTCATAAATCAGAAAATCCGAGACCCTTGACTGGAGCAAGCAGCTGGCTGCTCTCATTCCAGAGCATCCTTTGCTGGAGCAACCGCGTCTTGCTCTGTCAGGCTGCTCCGCGCCAGGTAAGTATCTCGAACAAAAAAAAATGTTTATTCTTGATTTCACCTTCTCTCTGATTTATTTTCACACCAGGGACGTTGTGAAGTAAGTCTGGGGGAGGGTTTTCGTCGTTTACTAACTCGTTTCTTTCTTTTGTTTTTCTTTTGGGTCAATTTGAGTCAGTTTTTATTGAGTCAGTCAAAACTTTGTGGGAATTAGGACCTTATTCTGTGTTGATCACTGACCACCTCGTGCTTTAGTTATCTTATTCAGTGACCTTAGCAGTGGCGAAAGACACACATGTGGACCTGGAACACCCTGACATATCTCACTTGATTCTCCAGAAGTTCTCAGCCGATCAGGTTACACTGGGTAGACTTAACTCCACCTTACTTGAACCTAATCTTGACTGAAATTCTTCTTGTTATGGGCATTAGATCAGGGAAACGAGAACACACTCAGGACTTCTTATCCTTTTTATCCATCTTGCTGATCCTGAGTGGCTAGCTCATCTTTAGCTAGTTCCCACCCTGCACCTTAGCCTTTATTCCACCTTCATGCATTTGTTTTTCAGTGTCATATGTGCAGATATGTGCAAAAAGGTCGGAGAGGAAAGGATCAACGCAGCCTGCTACTCGTTACTGCTGCAGAAATTCAGTCAGAAAGGAGAACAAGCAGATTAAGGGAGCAACTGCTCCATAACCAATGAACTGCGCAAGAGCAGGGGTGGAGAACCAGAATGGTTGCAAAATCAGAACCACCAGTGGCACTCAGAACGATCATGTATTACCTCCTTCTTCGTCACATCACCATATCAGTCTTCAAAAAAAAAAAAAAAAAACGAGATTAATGTGATGGAGAAGGGGAAGAAAGAAAAGAAACATGGAGCCACTGGAAAGGTCGAGCAAGAAGTTGGTACCAAGTATTGAAGAGTGTGTAGAGGAAAGTAGAAAGCAGAACAATCAGTTGCCTGTTCCGTCATCAGAACAGTCGCACCAGATAGAGCAAAAACGAGTAGAGGCTGTGGACATCAATGGATCTATCCTCTCTTGCCATTTTGTGTGATATCCTGCATCCTCTTCAATGAAATGGTAGCCCCTAAACACTCTTAACTCCACCATTAAATAGCCTGTTCCACACCTAGACCGTCTACCCTGAATGATGCCTGTGATGAGAAGCTCACGCTACTCTTAAATGAATGTAGGGAGTTCTGTCTCGATAGTGTTGCTTTTTCAGGTTTGAGATGAAGAGTATGGAGCCGATTTTTGAACAGCAGTCAGTGGGGTTCCGGTAAGGGTGTGTTGTCCTAGTTTTACTGCTTGTATGGTTCAGAGATTCGTGGTTAAAGTATGGTTGCTGAGAATAGGAGAGTTCCCACACTTTCAAACCTTTCTCCCTTTTCTTGATACTTGACATTGTTTGAGGACAAACAAGGATCTAAGTCTGGGGGAATTGATATATGGTGTTTTATACATCTTGTATATATGCTTTTAAATTGGTTTTCAAGTCTTTATCGAGTCTTCCTAGTCCTTTTGGAGTCATTACAGGTCTGGAGTTGCATTTTATGGGAGATGGATCAGCTGGAACAAAAGAGGCAGAAAACAATGCAATTTGGTAGTTTTCACGGAGAACAGTTTTGATGACTGTTCCGAGTGAGTGTTCCAGCGGCAGAGATTTTTTAGGAAACTACAATCATTACGGGATTTGCCCTAATTATCCATATTTTCTCTCCCAGCCGCCTGTGGCTTTGAGATATTTTTATTTTTTGTTTCTCTTTATCATTCTACGCTGTTTTTGGGAGAAGAAACCAGACCTTAGAGTTGGAGACTTGTGATTTGATACTTTGTAAAGGGAGAAGGCTCCATCTCTCTCACCATAGAGAAGAACCCCCTGAACCCTTATTCTATTTTATCTACACATGTTTTATTCAGTCTCTGTCTCTGTGTTTTCTTGCTCCATGGCTGAGTAGTCAGCTTGCTTAGTCTAGGGTGTTAGGGTGTTAGATCTGTGAGCTTGACATAAATAAGTTATAAATCGATTGTCTTCATTCACTGTTGTTCTTAAGGCTTGCATCAAGTTAACCACTTAGTGCCTGATTTTAGGTTTAATCTATTCATCAAAAGTGTTATAGGTTGCTAGACATAACTTGAATGAGCATTGCATCCCTAATCAGCGAAAGTAGATATTAGGGTGTTTTGTGAACATATCGGACTTGATCTCTATTGCTTGCTGTCGCATCTTGATCCAAACGAGAGTTTAGGTATCAAGATCGATCAGCATAGGGGGCAGTTCCACGACAGTGGGCTGTTCTACTTGAGTGATCCGAGTTCTAGACTGGTCTTTAATCAAACTTGAATAATTGTTTGGCTCACACTTGTTTAACACCCGATCAAACCACCCTAGGCTAGCATTTTAGTTATCTGAATACTTTAATTAATCTTGTTACTTGTTTCTCACGAAACCCTCAAATCTTAAAACCCCCCATATTGTTTTAGCTAAGTATTGATCCCATAAAGATAAAGTGTAACCGTTGGTCTCTGTGGATTCGATCCTAAAGTGCTACATCGACATACCATTCGATTGTGGTAGTGTGCACATTAGGTTATTTGGTGTGCGTATACACGTAATATCAAATAATTGCAACATCACAAAATATTTTATGTGTTTAAGAAGATACTTTCATTCAAAAAATAGAATAAATAGTGTATAGTTTTAGAAGTAACAGATTTTATATCATCATTAATTAGAATTGTATTGTATATGTGTCGTAATTCTTTATTTTAGGTGAATAATATTATTTTTCCATAAATAATAAACAAACATTTATGTAGACATATTAAAAGAAAATATAATAAAAATGAAAATATTATCCATAAATAATATAAATTATGAAGTACATTTTTTGATAAAGAAAGCAAATTCAATTAGAAACATGCAAAAAATTAAATAAATTTTGTAAGCAATTTGACAGGTTAACATTATTTGATAGATTTATAAATTTCTAAATTTTATTGAACATGAAATAATATTAAATTGACATACCGTCATCGGTCTCTTAACTCATCACAACCCATCTGGCAAATACAAAAAATAAATAATTGTAACAGTTTATATATTTTAAAATTTGTATTTGAAAAAAATAGATTAAAATTACGTACCGTGACTACGGAATATTTTGAAAAACTTGTTTGTACAACATTCAATGTTTTTGTCTGGTGCTTCCCTTCTTTACCAGTTATTAGGATTTTTTTTATCCAGATCTCGACTTAACTCTTGATAGTGCAACTTTGCCTTGCATTTTGTAAGCATTTTATAAATTATTTAAAAATTATGATAAATTTATTCTTTAAACAACAATAAATAATTTAAAAATAATATTAATAAACATTTTTGGATTTTGTAATATTTAAAATAGTTATTATATAATTATATTTGAATACAATTTATCAAGTAGAGTATAAAACTATTATAATTATCTTATATAAAATTTCGTTCATTATATTTTATAGTTTATAAATATTAAAAGTAATAAATAAAACATATTAATCTTTCTATAATTTCGAGAATTAGTTTCCATAAATTATTATTTGTAATATTCGTTAGATTATATGGCAAGTGATGTTAAATAATTTTAGACTTATCTTAAATTTTTAGATCTAAATTAAATAAATAAAAATTAAAAACAGTCGACCAATCAAATTATAATAATTTCTTGAAACTTCACCTATAAACCCCAATCTGCGATAGATCAATCCACGAGATTCACAAAAAAAAATCTAAATCCCTTACAGGTTGGGTTACTTAAACGTAGATTTGTCCATTTGACATATATGCACCATGTTGGTAAGTTGACCACGATTATTGGTGGAACTAATATCCGGTCTAATAAAAAAAGTTAGTTGGTTCGATTATTAATTTTCTAGGTTGTTTGGCTGCTTTGAAATATTTTGGCTTATTTGCAATTTAATATGGTAACTTATTTTATGTTATGCCTCTTTCTTTTTGTTTTACCTTTTGCGTATTTAATTTGATAATTACTACTATGATTTGATAATAATAAATAGTAGTTATTCATTCATCATTTTTTTACCAGACGTTACAATCTCATTCAATCTAGCCTGCATATATAGTCCAATTATAAATCAATCTTGTTGATTGACTGATACACACACTTCAAAAAATGACTCAAGTCATGGGACAAACCTTGGCAACTTCCATTTCAATGCTGACAGTATCAAGACCATCCAACATGGAAGAGTCCTTGCTAACCAAAGAAACCTTGAGAAGCAAGAAAGATAAAAAAGACATTATTAGTAAACACATGATATTGCAAATTAAGCACCAGCAATATAATATTAAGAAGGAAAAACCAGGATTGGCGTCAGCTGTCCTTCTAGGTCAAGCAGGCTTTTAGCAAAAGCAACTGCAGACATCTGGTCAAGATATGCAAACCAGTTCAAACATTATTTTTTTTCCAACACATATGCTTAATTAACTTCAGTAGTATCAATGTAAAAGGTGTACGTACCTGAACACGTCCCTCGTCAGAGCTATAAATTTTAAGGTTATGACGGTATGTACTATGGAGACGAAGCAAACCAATCCCTTCACCTGAAAAAACATATAATTTAAGGCCATTTCATCGGTGAAATACTCCAAAATAAAAGTAATAGATCAGGGGGCCTTACCTAGATACATATTGTATCGGAAGAATCTACCAAGCTCTTCTGCCTGTATGCAGATGAAGCAAACATCAATAAGTTAAACAGTTTTTGCATATTTGGAAAACATATATATATATATATATATATATATATATATATAATAATGACAAATTAAATGGTAGAGTATGTAAACAGCTGTTTTCTACCAGCGTGTGTTAGAACACCGCCGTATTTAAGAATCATAAGGGCCTCTACAGGTCTTTCTTCTTCGCCTTCACCATCCCACTTCAGCGGCTTCAGTTGAACCTTCCTGTATATCCCTGAGAAATTTCCTCCCTGCGTCATTCCAAAAGGTTCTCTGCTGTGAGAAAATGACCTCATGAATTAAATAAAAAATGCATAATGCTAGCTTACTTATAAGATAGTATATTCAACAAAAAAATGATATAAGATATTATTACTAAATGATACTATGTAATACTTTCCCCAGACTATATTCAACAAAAAAAGAGAAAGTACTA
Organism: Brassica napus; assembly: GCF_020379485.1. NCBI lineage: Eukaryota > Viridiplantae > Streptophyta > Magnoliopsida > Brassicales > Brassicaceae > Brassica > Brassica napus. The sequence goes on along the minus strand of NC_063442.1, from coordinate 23,333,443 downwards.
AAGAACCTCTTCAAGAACTAGACAAGACACAAAGAGTTAAGTTCAGGATTCTACCTTGTACGGGAAACTAACATTCTTGTTGCATCTAATAGGTCTTGCAACTGGACTGCACTTTTTAGTTTTGTCTACAAAAAGAAGAAAAATATATAAAATGAATCAAGGCTCTGATAAAAGATGGATGACAGAAAAGTTGGAGACTGCCAAATCAAATAATCACGACATTAATATTAAATTGATAATATCTCAGGGAGACTGCCAAATCAAATAATCACACATAATTTAAAAATGTTTCAGTGAAATGACGATCAAAAATAAAAATAAACATCTATATGTATTGAACTCCTCAATAGGTCTGGAACGTAAGACGCAGGAGACGTACCTTGCTTTGAACTCCTAAATAAATTCAAGTGTTGGGTTGAGCAGAATATGGGTTTAATTATACCCGCTAGATATGGAGTAAGCACCTACAAAGTATTTTGATCTTATTAATATGTTATGCGAGCAATAATTTTACACAAATTGAAAACAATATTATATACCTTTCCACTCTTTAACAGAACAGAATCTGATAACACAAATAATCATGGTGGACATGTTACTCCTACTGTAAACGTATACTTGTTTAGCATAACAACCACACAGAGTATACATCATCTTCACATTACTGTATAATATAAACTTAAGTTAAATACAGGTTATAGAGGTTTAGCTAGCAAAGTATAACTAAGATTAAGAACTTAGTCTTACTTTGGGTCACGCAACTCAACCAAGAGCCTCATGTTGTCTTTTCCTTTTATTATTTTGTTTTCTAGAGACCCGAAGTTAACTATTTGGCCAACCACATCTACATCACAAAAACAAGCGTCAAATCAGGAACAAGTAACGCAAAAGTGAAAGACTCTTTAACTGAGTAAGAAACTAACTCACCAACCAAACATCTATGATCCAGATTTCCACCAAGAATATCAGAGAAGTCTGCGAAATACTTTTCGAAAACTGCACTTGGAAAATCATCAGCTTTTTCAACAAATGTTGTTTGAAAGAAGCCAATTTTGTAAGGATGTGGCGTTGTACGGTATTCACCAATAGCATCGTACACTTTGAACAACTGGAGGACAATCGCATCTCCCTCGCGTAGTGTCATCGAACTTTTTGATGAGTTGTTCACCAACCGAAGTATGAATTCTTGTCCCCTAGTCACAAAAATTATAAGAGTTTTATAAACGCAGAATAAGTATATAAACGATGCTTCCAAAAAAATGCATTTTGTGTGATGGATACTTACTTCTTTATCAACAACCACCATTTCAATGGTGTTTCCTGATTCTTTGTTATAGTTTCTCCAAAAGCGAACAATCCTAACTTCAATACGCGACGTATCTTTACGGGGTTTTAATTCTCTCACATAAGAAAAAATATTTTTTTTAGCTCTCACCATTGCCATTGTTCTTGTAAGAGCTGAATGTTTGTATTTTAAGCATTCAGGTGTCTCCTATATATATGAAGCCGATTTATTTATCATATTAATGACCCCTAATAAAGATTGAAATTGTTTAAAGAAAGATATTAATTGTGTATTGTCAAAAAATGATTTGCATATGATATGATTTTAACTTGCGCAAATAATGTAATAAATATGATAACAACCGGCACAAGCAATTGATTCGAATAATAAGGAAAGTTATTAATATGCAAATTAATTAACAATCTTGCGCAAGTTATCTAATTATTATCCCCCAAGCAAATAAATATATGGGCTTAACTAAATCGACAATATATTTGGGCTTTTCTAAATAGGCTAAAGACATTTTTTTCTCATAATTAAGAAGACCAAACTTGAAAATCCGAAAACCGAAGATCGGAAACCGCAAGGAATGAAACCGACTGACTAAATTAGTAATGTGAAGCTCTAAATCGTGCTGCAATTAGCGATGCAACATACTGACTAAATTAGTAATGTGAAGCTCTAAATCGTGCTAATGAAACAGAAAACCAAAGTTGAAAATCTCAAGAGAGGACTGTCTAAATGCTTGTTGAGTTATTAAGGAGAAGATAATATTACAGTCCTTCTTTAGAGACTGAAGTCGAATCCAAGTTTGTTGTAAATGTCAGTTGTCTCTTCTTGTTCCATCAGTAGACAGTCTGCGAAATACTTCTCTGGTCGTGGCAATTAGTTTGATGGTGAAGCTGAATGTTATTGTTTAAGAGAATCAAGACCTCAACAGCAAGAAGGTTAATCAATCAATTAGATACAAAGATTCAAAATGTTAATAAGCAGGTCGTAGTTTATAGCTTAACATATGTCGAATCCAATCAGAGAAACCAAAAAATCTGTAAATTCCGAGAGTTTCGTCAAACTTCACCTCGTCGATGTAATCAATGGTGGAGAGAAGGAAACTCATCTGGTTGTCGCTTCTTGACGCGATGGATATGATTGAGTCTTCAGAGAATGGAGAAGCAAACTCATTTGGTTGGACTGTCTTCATTGGTTTGAAACCATATCCTCTTTTAATTGATACGCGATTGAAAAAAAAAGAAGAAGAAAAAACTTCATGACATACGACGGCGTTTTCCAATCCGCGGAGGCGAGTGAATAAAATAAATGAAAAAGAAAAATTTTAAAAAATCAGCCAATATAATTATAAAAATTTTCCTGAGAAGCTCTATGTGATTGCCACGTCAGCAGAAATCACTAAAGTGACTTCTCTTTTAATGTATAGGGGGATTTGATTGACCGATGATTTTTAATTTTATTTATTATAATTATATCTAAAAGGAAAAGATAATTCAATTACCACTTTCCAAATAATCTACAAAATATTAGAAATAATTATTTATGGTAAATGATTGTTGAAACTATGAAAGAGTAATAATGCGATCAATTTTCTTATATATTTATAAATTACATGAAATAATAAACAAAAATGTTTATTTGAATTGATATAATGATTTTATATTTGTAAAGAAATAATTATATTTGTATATAAAGTATCATAATAACTATTAATGTCTAATAATTCAATGCATGCTTTATAAATCATTTATAAAATTATAAATACATTTATAAAATAATAAATACATTTATAGAATTATAAATACATTTATAAAATTATTTATATTGGCTTATCAGATGTTTTAAATTATTATAAGATGTTCTAAGTCATTTATAGAAGCTTATACATTAATTTATAAAATGTATTTTGAAAATTTATCCTCCTATTACAATATTTTGAATTTTTTCATTTTTAATGGTAAAAAAACCCCTAAACTAAAGATTTACTAGTAGTAATGGTAATTATGACCTGTTAGAGTTTAATTCATTAAATAAATTTAGTTTATGGGGGTTTTCGGTAAATACTTAGTTTGGGGGTTTTTACCCAAAACAAACTTAGTTGAGGGGTTTTAACGTTAAAATTTATTTTTCTTTCCTTATTATCTATTATTTAAATTCTCATAGTGGGATTTGTTTTATCAAAAATTAGTTGTAATCAACTGACGAGATATCTTCTTTCCTAATATCATGCATTTAATATTTAAATATATATATATCAAGATTTGAGTTACCAAATTATGTATATATTATAACCAGAATATCTTAAAAAAATTATTAGAAGTTATTCTATCTCATAGTTGAATTAAAATTTATTATAGGATATTCTATCTTACAGCTTCTCTTAAAAACTAGGTCATTTAGAAACTTAAACTAATTTGCTATATAAATATCACGTCATCCCTATTAGTTTCACGCATCTATCTTTTAAGTTTTCATATGTTTTTGATCGTTCTAATTTAAATTCTACTTTTATGCTCTTGCGCAGGTGTATGATAATCAATAAGTAACTCATAGACGGGAACACCATTACTGGTAATTTATGGGGGATTTTTCTTCTCCGTTTATTTTTGTTCTCTTCCTCTCCATCTCCATGTTGTATCTCTGTCTATATTTTTCCATCAGTAGTTGTTCAACTAACAAAAAGAGACGACGCTGTTTATCCTGGAACTGATCATCCTTTTCGAAAAAGGTAATTCTTGTTTTTATAAAGTTAAATCACTTATCAAGAATATAATATAAGATGTGTATGCTAATCAAGTACAATTTATTTATCGTGCGTGATCCTCTTTGGTACGTCTCAGAGCCAAAGGTAATCTCAAAGGTTCTTAAAAACTTTGAAACTCATTGACGTTGTCCTATCAATTATATAATTTGTTATCTTTTAAGGATTGTTTACATCTTTAAATATTTTTGTTAGAACTACCTCTTTTCTGGCTCAAGGCTTAGAGAAAGAAACCGTAAATCATCTCTGCTGTTACAATGAAATCAATGATAATAAATCTTAGGTAATTCAAATCTCTCTTTTATATTTCATGGCTGATTTTTTTATTGGGTTTATGCGTGAAATATTTGTTTTTTCTCAATTATATTTTTCTGATATTTTAAGATTAGTGTTAAATGTGATCGTTTGAAGCATAATGCATTTTCAGAACACACCTCCATGATAAATACTTCTATGTAAATTGTGTCAATTATGTTAGTGATTTTGCATCTGAGTATTGTGACTGATGTTCCAAGAGAGAAAGCGTATCATCTCAAACCGAGATTGTTGGGAAAGGTAATTGGTTTATAGATGTAATTGGATAATTGACATCTAAAGGATAGATTTTATTAGATAGTACCAAGCAGTCATTTTAAACCTTTTGAATTCTAACTTTTTGAACTAACAGAATAATCATGCTTAACCTATAAGCAGTTCAAAGAGTTATGTATCTAAAGGATACGCTTTATCAGATATAAATGATACGTTTTATTAGATAGTACCAAACAGTCCTTTTAAACTCAAACAATGCCATGTTCTGAGTTATACACATTGTATTGACTTTTTTTTTTCCTTGCGGTGTGTATTCAGATAGCAGTAGTGAAGTGCATATATGAAGTAATATCAACCAAAATTAAGAGAAGAATCTTTTAAAAGCAGAGATAATCACATAGGCATCTCTTGAACATGGCAAACAACCAGCAGTTTTGCCAGACCCAAATTTCTTAAACAGGTTTTCTACTTTCTTTTTTTCTTTTTATTTAGTTTTACGTGATGAGAAGTTTGAATCACAGACTCTTGACATTTTAAAATTTACATTATTTGTTTGTGTAACGGTGCAGAGGTTTCAATGAGACCGGTTTATCGTTCTTCCAAGAAAGTATTGGTGAATGACAAGCTTGAAGCTGAAGTGAAGAAGAATAAAAGGATGATAAGCTTGAAGGAGAAGCTGCTTTGAACAAGTTCTTCCGTGAGATATATTTGAATTTTGATGATGATATGAGGAGTGATAGAGCAAATTATTTGTGAGTATCTATATATATTCCTATTTAATCTTTCTTCTCTCATGGATATTACAATGTTTTGGCATTTTGATTGACTCTTTTGCAGTTTTTCACAATCAACAGGTAGAATCTAATGGGACAGTACTTTCAATAGACTGGAAAGATGTTGGTGCTAAGAAAATCGAGAGCACTCTTCATGATGATCTGGAGCTCAAGACATGGGAAATATGATCTTATATGATGTGTGGATTTTACCTTAATCTAGACATAACTCGAAGCCTTGGTCTTAAGGTCTGGTTTCTCTACTTTATAGACTTAAGGTACTTTGTATTTTCCATAACTCATATTGTTTTTACGAAACACTAAATTTTTTAATCTAAACGTTTTAATGTATTCTTTGTTCATATGAACATAGTATAAATATCAATATGTAACATCGAATCTTTCATATTAACCATATACATGTAACATAAGTATTACATAGTTGTAAATATATAATTATCAATTTAATATTAATGTTAATGTCCGTACATGCGTGCGGGCGGTCCACCTAGTTCTTATTAAATTTATAAAATATACAAAATCAGTACACGACACACATGAACTCCATTAGAGAACATGTAACCATCAAATCTAGTCATAAACAAAATCAAAGAACAAGTTAAACTAACTTAATACTAGTAAAAACAAGACACAAAGACAAAGTACGAACACAAGCTCAAATCTCAGAGACAAACATATACACCCAATAGCTTCTCCATTAAAATATACACCCAAGAGCTCCTCTGCATCGAGTTCTGCTTCTCACTCCGTCCTGGACCTGTCTCAATGCCGATGCATCTCCGACTCCACAACTGCATCTCCAACTCGTCGCTGCAACCAGAAGACACATGTAACACATTTGTTCAAGCTATAACCAGAAACACACAGTGACGAAGATTGTCATGACTCCTAAGGTTATTAGTAACTGGAGATGTAAAGTAAGGATTTCTCACAAACAACAGATTGTTATATGAAATTATGATATAGGATGTACAATTTGACATAATGGAATAGAAAGGGAGACAAACCTAAAGGCAACCTTAATTAGCATCATTCTGAACCCATGACTGAAACTAAAAACTCCATAGAAGAGAATGATTCACAAGAGAATGGGAGTGAAGCGTATACTTGCCAACACTTTAACGAGCTCATCCTCTGCTAGAGTTCATCTTGAAATACTGAAAATGTAATTCAGAAAGATGTCACAGAGAAGTGATTCCATGCGCAAGATGAATTTTGATGCTTAATGATATATCTTGGATTTGACCCGTTTTCATCCATGGTATATAGGTGTTTTAGTATATATATATCTATGTTTTCTACTCTTCTAGGTATGTTTTCAGGTTCAGGTGCATTTCGGAGTAAAGCTATGACTTTGGAGCATTTTGGAGCTTAAAGGACATTTCACCCGAGCTGACCATGTAGAGGTCGACGAGAGGAAGAACAATCGATCGATGCGCATCAGTGCTGTCGATCGACACCAAGAGATGCCTCGATAGATGAAGATTAATATCGGTCGATGTACACAAGTACCATCGATCGATGTCGAGACAGAGGACACACGACATTTTGGATCCAGCGGACTTAAAGCCCAAGTCCAAGCCAAATTACAAAAATGCCCTGACGAGTTTTTAACCTAGTAGATTATATACTGCCTAAGTGTTTTGACGGCAGAGAGAGCTTTTTGTTACAGTTTGACTTTGAGAGAGAAGAGAGAGTTTTAGAGAGAAGATCACTTGTGATTGGAACTCCTTGTTTTCATTTCTTTTCATCTATACTATGAATTCCCATTTCTTCATTGTTATGAATTGCTTTTCTATGTCTGAGTAGTTCATTTATTAGATCCAGGGTTCAGATAGGTTTGTGTGATTAGCCCCAAACTATAGATCTGCGTTGTTGTGATATTCATGATAGATTTGTATTCATTGTTTGTTTTAGCTTTGGTAACTAGAACTTGATCATATGATTGCATACTCAAGCACCCTTGTTATCCCATCCTGACATCTATCTATCATATTAGGACTGCTAGAGAGGGCTAACCGCCAATTTAGTATCTTAATAGGGCATATCATACTCGCGCATAGGCCTGGCTAGAACCTGTCGATCGATGTCCTCAACTGATTATCGGTCGACTTAGGCAAAGGTGTATCGGTTGACGTCCCTATAGGACCATCGATCGACACTCTTTCGTTGTCAACATACTAACCGTTGAGATACGAGATCTAGCCTGTTAACCAGTGAAACATGCGACAACTGATCACTGAGTTAAGCGGTTGAGCTCTAACATATCATGCATGCAACAAATATGCATCTATACATATTATAATCTCCAACACCTGAATAGTGGCCCTGCATCTAATATCATTTCCAATCAAGTTACATTTACTATTTACTTCGCTTGTTACTATTGCTATTTCATTTAAACATTTACAACTCTTAGAATTAATAAACACTAGATTTAATTGTTTCCTAGCTCCTTGTGGATTCGATCCATAAGTACTACATCTGAACCTCTTTTGATGAGAGTAACACTCCTTAGGGTAATTTGAGTGGTATCAAATTTGGCGCTGTTGCCGGGGAGCTTTGATCGCCATTAGATTTAGTTTTATTGATTCTTATTCTTTTCTCTACCCCCTTTCTAACATAATCTTTTTCTTGTCTTTTCAGGTGCATGCCCAGCGGTACCAGAAGCAACAAGGAGAAAGACTTGCTGTTCGCAGACGATCCTGCTCACTTGGAACGCACCATCCGTAGAGGTCAACGTTCCACATCGCTCGACGCAACAACTTCGTCGTCGATCGATACTCACAACCAACCATCGACCGACACCAGACCTTCATCGTCGATCGATCCTAATCGTTCGACAACGATCGATACTACACCGCGTACGTCGATCGATACCGTGTCGTCAAAAATAGTAAACATTATTATTCTAACACACAACGAGAACGAAAACCTGTATGACCAGGACGGTCATCTGCGTAATGCAACATGTCAAAAAATAGACGCTCAGGGGACTGTAATCCCTGATGCTGATACTACAGGAGCTGCTCAACCTGTAGACGAGGACGCTCGATCGAAACCACTGTCCGACTACAATCGCCCCGATGAGTATTATTCCAACAGATCAGGTATTCGACTTCCGGAGATCCAGAAGCAGAATTTCGAGCTGAAGCCTCAATACTACACTCTCGTGTCGCAGATACCCTACTCTGGGTTACCGCACGAGCATCCTATGGACCATCTAGAACGGTTCGAGGATTTAATCGCTGCTATTCGGATGGAAGGAGTCCCCGAAGATTACCTGCTGTGCAAGCTCTTCAGATACACGCTGAATGGAGAAGCGATGCACTGGCTTAGGCAGCAACCCACAAGATCTTTAACATCCTGGGCCGACATCAAGAATGCTTTCTTACGAAACTTCTTCGATGAGGCGCGCGCTGAAGAACTTCGGAACAAAATTTCCACATTCTCGCAGGAGGCTGGAGAGTCCTTCAAAGATGCGTGGATTAGATTTAGGTTCTTCCAGCGAGACTATCCACACCACGGATTTAATGAAGTGCAGCTGCTAAGCACTTTCTTCCGAGGTCTCGCCTTACAGTATCAAAGTGCTCTTGATACGGCGAGTGAAGGAAACTTCACTACTCGGAATCCGTTGGAAGCTGTGAGACTTATCGAAAACCTTGCTAACAGCAGCAGTACCAAAAACACTGACTCTGAACGGAAGAAGTCTGTAGCCTCTATCGGGAAGGAACAGATGGACGAAGTAAGAGCTAAGTTAGATGTGGTGCACGAGCTTCTTAGGAAGCAAGTCTGTTTAGCTGAAGGAGAAGTAGCAGATACAGAAGGAGAAGAAAATGTGAACTACATCGGAGGTACCGGATTCCAGAAATTTGGAAACCAGGGCGGAAACATAAACTTCTTTGGAAATGGCCAAAGAAGTAACCAGAGTTCACAATTTCAAAAACCCTTCAACAACAGCAAAAGCTACTCGAACTCCTACTACCAGAATCCACTACCCCAGACTCAGGAAAGCAAGATCGAAGAAAGGCTTGATCGAGTACTGTTGGGACAACAACAAATCACCATGGATTTTAACGGTAAAATAGACTCTGCCTACAACAATCTGAACACCAAAATCGAGACCTTAGGGACTCAGGTGAGAAAACTTGAAACGCAAGTAATTCAGACTGGCAAGACTATAAAGAGGCAAGAAGCTTTCGCTAGAGAGGTAGGAGCTGATAAAGGAAAACACCACGTAAATGCCATCATAGATGATGATTTCTGGCAAGTGGGGAGACATGAAAAGAATGAGGAAGGAGACTTCAAAATTGAAAGCTCCATGAGTCTCGGCGGATCCCAATGGTGTCGACCGATGTCGATGAACTCGCATCGATCGACAGACCATGACGAAGATCGATGGACGGATAACTCCAGAGGCAGTTGGGCAGACAGTGGTTTCCATGAAAGTTTTGCAGTTGACACTGTAATTACTTCACCTAACGAGGAACATACAGAGGAATACGATGAGGATTATTAGAAAGAACGTGCAATAGAAATGTCTTTGCAGGATGAAAGACTTGAAACACATAAGTTCACCACCACGGTTCCAACATCGATCGACGAAGTGCAGTCCACATCGGTCAATACCCATCCTCGTCCAACAAAACAACCGCTCACATCGATCGACACCCATACAGGAACATCGATCGATATTCGCGCCGCATCAAAAATTCAGGAGCAGGAGAATATGCCCTCTCCAACTAGGTTTATAGATACATATTTAAAACGTTTTGCACCCCTGAAACCACCTCCACACACCAGAGCAGACACACAAGCAGAAAAGATGAACACTCTTCCATCTACATCAACAGGAAAATCCATGAAGAGCAATCATCTCAAGAACTTAAGTTCTGCAGAAACTATTCTGCCCTCGATCGATGCATCTGTATTACATCGATTGATACTACTCTTAAACCTAATCTTTCTATTTCTAAATTGAATGATATTGCAAACATTGATTATGGTTTTCTAACACCTGATGAATATGGTATTTTCAGGGACCCAGATGGCAACGCACGTGCAATAGATGGAAGGATCTTACAAGTGTCTAGAGAGGACATAGCAGATATCCTTCAAGTGGCCAATGGACCTGACAACCTATTCTCACAGCAACGTGGCACTCCAGACGTCATTCAAACCGATCCAAACAAACACGTAGGAGTCGCCACAACAAAAATCAATCCAGATCTATTATGCCAACCAAAAGGTCAAGCATCGATCGACGGGATAACTGAGACATCGATCGACAGACGTTATGAATTTGGAAACCGCGCTTATGACATGTACATAGCCAGAAAGTTCACCTGGGAACGAAGGGACGAGTATGGAGTCTACAGAGATGAGTGTGGACACGCACGAGGCGCAGCTGCTGAGATGATACCTGTCACAAAGGACGACATCAGGAAAATGCTGGAAAGAGCATCTCTTCTTGAAGAGAGCCACATCTGTCTTCCAGAACATGCCACTTCCTTCACACTCACAAGACTGGCACCAGAACTCTACACCAAAGATGAAATCAACGAGATGGTGACTGGTATTTGTGGAGCTCAGGAAAGACTGGGAGAGGAGCTCAAATCATTGGTAGAAGATACACATCAACCTTTGGATAGAGGCTACAATGAGCTTTTCAGAAGTATGGTAGAAATGAGGACATAAATTGAGAGTTTACGCCAACAACTTGAGAAGGAAGCCACGACCTCAGCATCAATCGACGCACCACATGCACCATCGATCGACGTCAGTCTTCATACAGCCCAGATCCCTGCAGAACCGCAATGTTCAGCAGAACACAAGGATGAATGGGAAGTCTCATACATCAACACGAGGATAAACGACGTGTACTACCCTCTCAACAACAACGTGGACTGGCTGAGCACTAAAATCGAGCTACTACAGCAAGATTTGGACACCATTCGCAAGAAGGACCAACAACCAGCCCCATCGATCGACGTGTGTACCATCACATCCCTCGACGCTAAGATCTCAGCCATGGATAATAGGCTGCAGAGTTACAAAATCATGCATGACCGCTTCGTATCACCAGTCATGCTAGATTTAAACAAATTTTCTAGTCAGATACTTCATGCCCAAAGGGATATTGATAAAATTACTAATCAAAATTTTTTGCAGGCAAACTCATCTTCGATTGACAGGATACAAGGACCATGGATCGATGGCAAGAATCCTGTGGAGTTACTTCCCTACACAGCAGCAGAGGTTGACAAGATCACATCCAAGATCTACACTGCTTTAGACACCATGGAGGAATGACTTAACAAACGCTGCGATGACATCTACTTCCATTCGACAACAGAATTAGTGGACTAGACAGCCACGCAGAATGGCTGCAGAAAGAAGTCAAAGCCATTCAGAGGCAACTCGCAGCCCAACACCAGATATCAGCATCGATCGACAGGAAGCGAGCGAAATCGCTCGATGGTAAGTCGCCGAGATTGACCGACGAACACTTAATCGCATCGTTCAACGCCGTGTCTACACGAGCCGGCGAGCAGCTGATACACAAAACGATAGAGTCAATGCACAAGGAACTGGCAGAACTTTCAGCATACGCCTATGACAACATAGGCTGGCACCAGGTCAGCATTAACAACATTCAAGATAGGCTACAGAACATCTCTAATGTACTTGAAAAGATGGATGACAAATGGAGAAGAAATGATGAGGCCACAAGAAGTTTCATTGCATCTTGGTCCAGAATGTGCAGAGATGATGTGGATGCTTGTTTTCCAACAAGCAGCTGTTTCTCCACCAAATAGCCAATCACTACCACAGTCAAGCTAAATGACTATAACCAAGCGCTGAGTGGGAGGTAACCCACTATTAGGTATTTTATTTTGGTTTTATTAGCTAGCATTTATTTACTTTCGTTTAATTTCTTTCAGATTTAGGAGACCCAAGTAGGAGGACATTAATATCGATCGACGACAAGACGTCGACATCGCTCGACGTAGACAAACACACGACGATCGATGTAACATTTTCCCATCGATCGATATCTAATCCGGTCAGATGTATCTTCCTTACTTGTTACATTTCGTACATCATGAATTATTCTATAATAACTCCGGTTGAGTTACACTGGGACAGTGTAATTTAAGTCTGGGGGGAGATTTACTGATATAATTTATTTTATTCTTATATAAAAGGAATTTTAATAAATTATGCTTAGCTATTGAAAATAGGGACTATAATCTTTTATTGATTTAAACTTGAATATCTAACCAATCTTTAGCACCATTTTAGATTTACTGATTGCAGATAGCACTATAGATGCTAAAGCAGATCAACCTATCAACTACACACTTGCCTTGACCGTATGAAGTAACCAAAGCTGATTTCCAACACTGAATCTGACATAACCGCTTGTCTTGGGGCTTGGTATATGATATCACTCAAATTACCCTAAAGAGTGTTACTCTCATCAAAAGAGGTCGAGTTATAGTACTTAGGAATCAAATCCACAAGGAGTTAGGGAACCAATTAGATCTAAACAATTTATAATAAACTAGGCTAATACATTATAAAGCAGTAAAATAGCAATTAAATAAACAAAGCAGTAAACAAGTTTGAACAAGTCAATTGTTCAGCTTGGCAAGGGTTGTTCGATGGAAGGATGGTTGCTAGATCTAGGGTTTCTATTCAGGTGTTGGAGATTATAATTCCTATAGGTACCTATTTGTTGCATGCATGATATGTTAGAGCTCAACCGCTTAACTCAGTGATCAGCTGTCGCATGTTTCACTGGTTAACTCGTTAGATCTTGTGTCTCAACGGTTAGTATCTTGATCACGAAAGAGTGTCGACCGATGGTCCTATTGGGACATCGACCAATACACCTTTACCTACGTCGACCGATAGTCAGTTGAGGACATCGATCGACGGGTTCTAGCCAGGCCTATGCGCGAGATGATCTGCCCTATTAGGATGCTAAATTGGCGGTTAGCCCTCTCTAGCAATCCTAATATGATAGATAGATGTCAGGATGGGATAACAAGGATGCTTGTGTATGCAATCCTATGATCAATATTCTAGTTAATTACTCTAGAACAAGCAATAAGTATAGATCTATCATGAATATCACAACAAGGTAGATCTATAGTTTGGGGCTAATCCCACAAACCTATCTGAACCCTGGATCTAACAGGTGGATCTACTCAGACATGAAAACATAAATCATAGATGAATAGATAGAAAAACTGAAATGAAATAGATAAATAAAACCAAAGAAGTTCCAGGAGGACTCTGATAGGAGTTCCTCCCTTCTCTCCTCTAAGAGAAACAATGAAACAGAAAGCGTGTAAAAAACGTAGCCGTCAACAATGGCTTAGAAATAACATAAACTGGGTTTCTGGTCGTCCAAGGGCATTCTGGTAATTTGTGGTTACTTCTGGGCTTCACGCAGTCATAAAATATACAAGGCCCACGATCTGAGATCTCCATCGATCGACGTGCAGAGTGCTGCATCGATCGACGTGGCTTTCTCTTCTCGGCAGTTTCCTCTCGCGAGGTAGACTGACCACTCTTTCAGTAAAACAGGCATAACTTCTGCTACAGGATTCTAATTGACCTGAGACCGGTGGAATTGGAAAGCTAACTCAAAGCTATATTTTGTGTCAAAATATGGGCTCAATCTAACGGTCGGAAGGTCTTCATCCGTAGCTAAACATCTGACGCGTCTGTGCAACTCTGCACCTCCAAAGGTTCCAAAAGACTCCAAAATCACCATATTTCTCCTAAACGTCCCTGAACCTGTAAATACTCTAAATAGACTCCAAAACATAATAATTGTATCTTAAAACACTTTAAAACACTTATAGACCATGATTAAAAATGAGTAAAATATATGGTATATCAACTCCCCCAAACTTACCTTTTTGCTTGTCCTCAAGCAAAACAGACGGGCAGTCTCTTTGAAAGAGGTTTTGAAAACAGCAGGGATTCACATGATTTAAAACTTAGAATCATCACCTATACAATATTGCAATCCACATCTAAGAAGTCCTAATCACAGAAGCACATTATACAATATCCTAGCTTAGCAACCAAATTCACCTAGCCAACATCTTAGCAAATCATGTCTGACATTCCCCTCTACCAACCTCATTTCTTAACATAAATAAATGTGTATGCTTTACCTTGGGAGTATCGATCACAAGACACATGGATTCTTACCCCAACAGGTATCTGAGTCAACAGGTAGTCTTGTTCTGGTTTCTTTTACTCTATATCTCCCTTCTCTGAATCCTTTTTATCTCAGTTCCAATCAACAAAGATGCTGATGCAGTCCATCTTATTCACCTTCTTTTCGATTTTTTTATTATTATTTTTTTCTTTTTCTTTTCTTGACAAAGTGTAGGAGAATAGTGGGGTCATCGGTAATGTACCTACCCCTCTCTTCCAACAATGTGTGATCATTCTATTGGAATAAAATAATGGGGTCGCAGGAGACACTCCTACCCCTCTAAACCGCAAGAAATCATCTCAATCTTTTATTTTATTTTATTAGGATGCCAAAGGGAGGAGAGAAGGAAACCAAAATCACTCAAACTTTTACCTTTCAGACCTGAAGGAGGAATCCGTTCCAGTGTATACCAAGCCCCAAGACAAGCAGTTAAGTCAAATTAGGTTGGAGGTCAGCTTCGGTTCCTTCAAACAATTTCAGCAAGTGTGAACATAGTTGACATGTTGATCCACTTTAGTATCTTTAGTACTATCTACAATCAGTAAGTCTAGAATGGTGCTAAAGAGTGGTTAGATAAGAAGCATGAATCTAATAAGTTCATTATCCCCTTCTTGACTCAATAAAAACAGTTTTGAAAACATTTTATAAAACTCAATAGATAAGCAAATATCAGTAAACATCCCCCCAGATTTAAATTACACTGTCCCCAGTGTATATCTAGTCGGAGTTATGGTTAGAACATAAATAATAAGTAGACAATTTAACAAGTAAAAACGATAACCTGCTCAACATCAGTGTCGATCGACAAAATGAATAGACAATCGATCGATGTCGATGAAGTGCTGTCGATTGATAGTGACATGGTCTCATCGGTCGATGGCTAGAGAAATCATTCGACACAATGAAGAGACAATCGATTGTTGGATATGAAGCGCTGTCGATCGATATCGAGCTGGTGTCATCGGTCGATGTGCTGAGCAATCGTCTACTCGGATCTGTTTTTTTTTTTTTTTTTTTTTAGAAAAACTAAAACACAATATTAGTAGAACCTCCCCCAGACTTAAACAACACTATCACTAGCGCTATCCAGTCTAAGATTGGTGGGAAAATAAATCATAAGGACAATATTTAACAAGGAAAAACGGTTATACCTGCTTGGATGTGAGTGTCGAGCAACACAGTTAAGTGGCAATCGATACTCGTGATGCTCTGTCGATCGAGGCTACGTAGTCATCATCGATTCTCCTGCAATCTCGTCTTCCTCGGATCTTGTCCTTTTACAGTGTCGCTCGATGTTGCTGCTACAATGTCTCTGCTACAGTACCGTCGTTACTGTTCATTTTTTTTTTACCTGAAATCTTTAGAAAACAAAGAATCAGTAATAAATGAAAGATAAACCATATTTAAAATTACCTAACAGTGGGTTGCCTCCCACTCAGAGCTTATTTTTAGTCATTAGCTTGACTTCTGGAGATATGATTAAGTCCGCATAAGAATGAGAACTTGCTCCAAACCAAGTCTCAATGTCTACTCTTTGAAGCTTTATCATTCTTGTGTGAAAGCCTCCTCCATATATCCTTCTCCTTTGTCTATCATTTCAGCAATAAGCTTTGAGCTTTGCAAAAGGCTGTGAGAAGCATCTGCTGTGCACTCTGGATTTTCTGACACCTTCTGAGAAGTGGGGAATCAATGATAACTGAGGATCTCCCTTGATCCTTTTCCTCTTCTTCCAATTTCGCCTCTTCTTTCCCCCAGACTTGTCTGATCGCATGGTGGTGCCTCCATCAAAAAGATTCTGACACACTTCAAACTCTTTCTGCGCTGATTCGCGAAGGGTGTCGATCGATGATATATGACCGGTGTCGATCGATGATGAAATGATAGTGTCAATCGATTTTATTCTGTTGATGTCGCTCGATGGTACTTCTGCTGGGCAGTTATCTACTTCATCTCTAAATCGCAGCCCTCTTTGAGAAGCTTCTACGTACTTATTATCATCAAAACTCCACCATAGGAACTTAACTCCATACTTTTATCTTGTGGGATAGGAGATTCAGCTTCAAACACTTCATATGGAACAACAAACTTCACAGGATCATGTATCCTCTTCACTCTTTTGCAAATCCCAACAGCTTCTTCTTCGCATAGAGGTGGTCTTAGATTTTCGGGGACAGCAAGGTGTGAGGCTCCAGACGTGTGTTCTTTTCTTCCAACCAGTTCTGGTTCAATCATGTATCATGATAGTTCATCCAAACATGGGTGTCGATCGATGCAATCGGGTGGGTATCGAGCGATACAGTCGGGTGTATGTTGATCGATGTTAGACGGCGACTGTAGATCGATGTCGTAGGGTGGGTGTCGATCGATCTCATCAGGTTTATGTCGGTCGATGTCGTCAGCCTTTAAGGAATTTTCCAGACCTTTTCCCGAAGCGGGCTGAACATCAAGCTTCTGCCGAAGCCATTCTTCCAACTCCAGAAAGTCTTTCAGAGTGACTTTGTCGACATCTGAGGTAAGATCACAGCTTGATTCATCGATGCTCTCTTGTGTCGAGTTTGCAATGTCCTGAGGACAACTCGATATTTCAGGGATTTCAAGTGGAATCGATCGATGACAAAAGTCTGTGTCGATCATTTCTGACGTACTGGGGTCGATCGACGATGAGGTGGGGGTGACGATCGATGTTATGGTAAGGGTGTCGATCGATGATGAGCTCGTGTCACTAATATCAGCTACTTCTACTGTGCTCAGCTTTCCAGACTCATGTTGCTCATCATCCTCCACCATATATTCCAGCATAGACCTTATCTCAATCTCTAGATTTGTTGCAACATCATAGAGAAATTTGTTGAGGAAGGCGTATCTGATGTCATTCCAGGTAGTGAGAGATCCTAGTGGCAACTTCCTGAACCAATATACTGCTTCTCCAGCAAGAGAGTATGAGAATAATTTGTATAAATAGTAGTCTTCAGAGACTTCATTGCATTTGATGGTCGATGCCAGATCTACAAATGTCTCCAGGTGGCTAGTGGGATCTTCATGAGGAAAACCATGGAAAGAATGCTGACCCACAAGAGAAATATATGCAGGGTGCAACTCAAGGACAGTGTTCTGAAGTGCTGAACGACGTAATGCAGACCTTTTAGCATAGGCGTCCTCAGGACTGTTATAGTCTCTAATTGCCTTCGGTCGTCCAGTCCTAACGTACACAGTGGTAGCATCAGGGATTGTAGAAGGTATCAATCGATGACAGATATCTGTATCGATCGTTTCTGAAGTGCGGATATCGATCGATTATGAGTTACTACTGTCGATCGATGCTGAAGTCGGATCTTTTGTATCAGCTGCTTCTACTTTTCTCTGCTCTCCTGATACATGATATTCATCATCTTTAACTGTATCATGGTTGACCAGCTTTTCTCTGTTCAGTTCGTCCTTCTGCTTACTCTCATCTGCATGGTGAACCTGAATGTCTGGCTGCTTGACATGAGTGGTCGTGATTTCAAAATCTTCATCCTGCTCGCTATAGGCAAAATCCATAATA
Organism: Brassica napus; assembly: GCF_020379485.1. Lineage (NCBI taxonomy): Eukaryota > Viridiplantae > Streptophyta > Magnoliopsida > Brassicales > Brassicaceae > Brassica > Brassica napus. Next base: position 23,315,275 of record NC_063442.1, on the reverse strand, counting down.
TGACTAATAATAATAATCTGACTAAGACTAGTGATTATTCCTTTCTCGTGATCTTCAATCATCTTGTCCACCATGTAATCAAACCTTCTACTTCGAGTTGCTACAGCTTCGCTAAAAAATTTACCTAGAAAGGCGCCTTTGATGTCTTCCCAGCAGGTTAGAGATCTTGGTTGCAGCTTACTGAACCAGCTAAAAGCATCTCTAGATAAACAATAGGGGAAGATCTTGCAGATAATTTGGTCTGCAGATATTTCATCGTGCTTGTTTCCTGAGGCTAACTCCTCAAGTCTCTTGATAAGATCTTTGGGATCCTCATAAGGAAGACCGTAAAATGGATCCTCACTTCCCCAATCATACCATTGACTTGTCAGATTAAAGGTATTCGTCTTAGCCACAGCAATTACATCAGCGATTACACTACCCTCTGCATTAATCAATTGTCATGTGGGGCTGCAAGGGCGACCTTCTTCGTCTCGCCAAATATGTTTCTTGTCGATCTTAAGTATGAGCGCTTCGACCTTCTCTGTCTCTCTGTAAGTGGTGTTCGTCATTGGAGGAACAGTGCCGCGATGAATAGTGTTTCGATGAACAGTGTCACCATGAACAGTATTCGGATGAACAGTATCACGATGAACAGTGTTCGGGTGAACAGTGTCGAGCGACAGAATATGAACAGTGTCGATCGACGGAAGATAAATAGTGTCAACCGACACGGGATGAACACTGTCGATCGACGGGATATGAATAGTGTCGGCCGACACGGGATGAACAGTGTCAATCGACGGGATATGAATAGTGTCGACTGTCACGGGATGAACAGTGTCGATCGACGGGATATGAATAGTGTCAACTAACACGGGATGAACAGTGTCGATCGACGGGACATGAATAGTGTTGATCAACGGAATTTGAATAGTGTCGATCGATGAAAGGTAAATAGTGTCGCGATAAATAGTATCGCGATGAACAGTACTAGGATGAATAGTATTATGATGAACAGTACCTCGATGAATAGTGCCTCGGTGAACGGTGTTGTTTGACGATTTGTTGGCTCTGTCGATCACCGCTGCTTATCGTTGGTCGATCGACGTCGGATGAATGGTGTCGATCGATTGATGGTGTATGCTGTCGATCGATGCTTCTTGGAGGATGTCGATCGATACTTCCCTCTTAGACTAACAGATCGTGCATAGACCAGTAGACTCCTTCCTTGAAGGACCTATAAATCCTCTCTTCATTGCTCTGGGCTCCATGCAGTCATAAAATATACAAGGCCCACGATCTGGGATCTCCATCAATCGACGTGCAGAGTGCTGCATCGATCGACGTGGCTTTCTCTTCTCGGCAGCTTCCTCTCACGAGGCAGACTGACTACTCTTCAGTAAAATGGGCATAACGTCTGCTACAGGATGCTGATTGACCTGAAACCGGTGGCATTGGAAAGCTAACTCAAAGCTCTATCGTGTGTCAAAATATTGGCTCAATCTAACGGTCGGAAGGTCTCTATCCATAGCTAAATATCGGACGCGTCTGTGAAACTCTGCACTTCCAAAGGCTCCAAAAGACTCCAAAATCACCATATTTCTCCTAAACGTCCCTGAACCTTTAAATACTCTAAATAGACTCCAAAACATAATAATTGTATCTTAAAACACTTTAAAACACTTATAGACCATGATTAAAAATGGGTAAAATATATGGTCTATCAGTATACATGAGATCGGATTCTTCAGACAGGTCTGGAAGGTAACGCCTTGTGTAGATTATTTATCACATTTTCTCTCTCTAAATTTCGACCCTAGAATAGTTAGTGATTTATATTATATTTAAAAAAAAAAGATCTATTGTTTACTTAGGATGAGTCTGAACAGGACTTGGTGGCTAAAACAATTAAGGCTTTATTCATAAAGACTCCAATAAAGAGTTCGAAACGGGACTTGGAGGCGGCAATCTTCAAGGCTCGCTTTCGCAAAGAACTCTTAGATATAGGTCAAAAAGAAATGAACAGAGCTTGGTGGCAACCACCATTAAATTTTGATTCATGGAAGCATGTCCAATCTTGGTCACTGATCCTGCAATGGAAGCAGACTTTGACTCAAGAGAGAAAATTAGAGAGAGAGAAATTAGGAACTAACTTTTACCTGCAGCTCCAGATACTTGTCTGAAATCCTTGCATCCTATGATCGATACTCCCAAGGTAAAGCATTCACTTTATATTTATGCTAAGAAATGAAGTCAGTAGAGGGGATGTTAGACGTGAATTGCTGAGTTGTGTTATGTTAGAAATGGTTGCTAAGTTAGGATATTGCATAGTGTGCTTCTGTGATTAGGACCTTTTAGATGTGGTTGCAAAATTGTTGAGGAAAAGATTTCTATGCTTTAAAATCTGTAGTCCCTAATATTTTCAAACCTCTTTCAGAGAGACTGCCTGTATGTTTTGCTTGAGGACAAGCAAAAGGGTAAGTCTGGGGGAGTTGATATACCTTGGATTTGACCCGTTTTCATCCATGGTATATAGGTGTTTTACTATATATATATATCTATGTTTTCTACTCTTCTAGGTATGTTTTCAGGTTCAGGTGCATTTCAGAGTAAAGCTATGACTTTGGAGCATTTTGGAGCTTAAAGGACATTTCACCCGAGCTGACCATGTAGAGGTCGACGAGAGGAAGAACAATCGATCGATGCGCATCAGTGCTTTCGATCGACACCAAGAGATGCCTCGACAGATGAATATTAATATCGATCGATGTACACATGTACCATCGATTGATGTCGAGACAGTGGACGCGACATTTTGGATCCAGCGGACTTAAAGCCCAAGTCCAAGCCAAATTACGAAAATGTCCTGACAAGTTTTTAACCTAGTAGATTATATACTGCCTAAGTGTTTTGACGGCAGAGAGAGCTTTTTGTTACAGTTTGACTTTGAGAGAGAGAAGAGAGAGTTTTGGAGAGAATCACTTGTGATTAGAACTCTTTGTTTTCATTTCTTTTCATCTATACTATGAATTCCCATTTCTTCATTGTTATGAATTGCTTTGCTATGTCTGAGTAGTTCATTTATTAGATCCAGGGTTCAGATAGGTTTGTGGGATTAGCCCCAAACTATAGATCTGCCTTGTTGTGATATTCATGATAGATTTGTATTGATTGCTTGTTTTAACGTTGCTAACTAGAACTTGATCATAGGATTGCATACTCAAGCACCCTTGTTATCCCATCCTGACATCTATCTATCATATTAGGACTGCTAGAGAGGGCTAACCGCCAATTTAGTATCTTAATAGGGCATATCATACTCGCGCATAGGCCTGGCTAGAACCCGTCGATCGATGTCCTCAACTGATTATCGGTCGACTTAGGCAAAGGTGTATTGGTCGACGTCCCTATAGGACCATCGATCGACACTCTTTCGTTGTCAATATACTAACCGTTGAGACACGAGATCTAGCCTGTTAACCAGTGAAACATGCGACAGCTGATCACTAAGTTAAGCGGTTGAGTTCTAACATATCATGCATGCAACAAATAGGCATATATACATATTATAATCTCAAACACCTGAATAGTGGCCCTGAATCTAATATCATTTCCAATCAAGTTACATTTACTATTTACTTCGCTTGTTACTATTACTATTTCATTTAAACATTTACAACACTTAGAATTAATAAACACTAGATTTAATTGTTCGGTAGCTCCTTGTGGATTTGATCCCTAAGTACTACATCTGATCCTCTTTTGATGAGAGTAACACTCCTTAGAATAATTTGAGTGGTATCACCTAACAAGTTGAGAAAACATTATGTATCTAACAACAGTAACAGAGGAAATATCAGAGAAAATATTTGTCAACAGCAACTTCATCGACTCGGACTATCAGTCACGTTTGTATGTATAAGAGGAAGTTACAGTTTTCTTAAGAGAATTCACATCAATCAAATCACATACCTTGTCACTATGAAATACAGCAATTTATTAAGCTCCTCATTGTTGGTGATCTCAGAAACAGAAAGTTGCTCGTGGAAGGCTTTCTCTGCGGAGATTTCATCCACGTTCAATGCACCATCGAACCTTTGAGAAGCAGTCAAGGAAGAGATAACCTGAAACAAAATCACATTAGTAATGATATGATATGACGAGGGAAGAGATAACCTGAAACAAAATCACATCACTATAATCAAAATCAAATGTGGGTTAATGATAATGAACGAGAGAAGATATGACGAGAGAAGTAATGATAATCAAAATTACAGTTGAGCCTTGAGATGAATCTTTTTGTTAGAGGAAGATGGGGTTTTACTCCTTTTTCTCCCAGAAGCCTTCCTTCAAACCGCGCAAGCAGCTAAGGAACATGACGATGCCACCAACCCAACTACTTCTTCCACAATTGCATTTTACGTGACAAAAAAATAAGAATCTAAAGATGCTTCCTTTCAATTCCTTAAAATCAACTCATGTATCAAGAATCCAAATACACAAAAACATAGACTTGAGAGCAAATTCAATTCAACTCAAAGTAGATATGGCAATTCTCAAAAATAGACAATTTTCAAGTTTTGGCAAGAGGAAAGTAGCCAAAATGTTTCATTTAATAGATAAAAAGATCATAATACCCTAGATATATAAAAAATAATAAAAATAATAAAAAAATTAAAAAAATAAAAAATAAAAAACAAAAAAATTAATTTTTTTTATAGTTTTAGATTATATGTTTTCAAATTCGAACTTCTTTATAATTTTTTTTTTAATTTTTTTTTTCGAAATTTTTGTTTAATTTTTTTTTCAATTTTTTGTTTTGTAATTCGAAAATACTTTTTGAAACTATTTTTAAAATATTTATTTTCAAATTTTCAAAATTTTAATATTATCTTTAATTTTATAAAATTTTAAACCTCAATCCCAAATCCCCACCCCTTAACTCTAAACCCTAAGGTTTGGATTAGTTAACCCTAGGGGTATAAATGTATATTTGCCTCTTTAATAAAACATTTTATTCATTTTGATTCTTAGAGTCTATATTTGTGACCAAAATTTTTTTAGTGCTATCCTTGGGTATTTCCCAAGTAGATATCCTAGAACTAAATTCAAGCAAACCCATATTAAGTGAAATCAATTACTCTCACCAGAGCGAGGCCGAGGCGGCGTGGAGGCAAGAAAACCTAGATCGGCGGACATACGGTGAGTTACGGGTCTAACACTCGTGGAATAAAACAAAACGGGAAGCATCTGGTTTATTGACATCATCGGGTTGCGACGAAGTAGAAGGCGTAGGGGCCACCAGAGAAGCAAGACCGGCGAACGTACGGCGAGTTATGAGAGTACGAGACTAACGGACATGGAAATGCTTCCGATTTCGGCAACAAGCTTTAGCGAGGTTTGAACTACTAGTCTCCTGAGAGAAGAAGTGAGACCCAGATTCTCAAATTTGATGGAGGAAGAAGAAGAAGATGGATGTCGGGGAATTCTGGAGATGGTGTCAATGGATTGAGAATGGGGAAAGGCAGAAGGAAAAAAGCGTAAACCGACCTAGGAGCGAGTATATAAGGAGTCCTAGGCGAGTGGCATGAGAGGAACTTTTTCACAGCAAACTTAGTACTTAGAGCAATTAGGCAACTTTCCGTTTTTGTTATTTCGAGCTGCGACTCAATTAGGTTTAGCTGTCTTAAGGTTGCTAGAACTAGGAATCTCGCCGACAGCTCTCGAGCCCAGAATAAGACTTCTTTTTGCTCTCTTTTTACGATTTCTTATATTTTGTCGTTGTTGTCTCGTGTTTTGATTGCTTGGCGTGTGGTATTAGAAGATATCCGAGACCTCTGGGAAACTAGGGTTCTCCTACTTTCCTAATTTAAACAGAAATCGACAGTGCGAATTTCGGTTCTCACAGTTTGGCGCTAGAAGGAGGGGGGGGGGTACGCATCAATCTAACTCTCAGCCACAAAACGCTTGATCAAAACAACGTCTAGAAATACGAAAGACAAAATCGCAGTTCGCAACAACGCTGGTTAGACAACCCCAGCCGCCACTGCGCATATGGCCCACGCCTACGCAAACGCCACAGTTCTTGAGAAAATCAAAAATCTTGCTTCGACTTTTTGCCGCAAGAAGTACAATGAAACAAGCTCGCGATTTCTCTTTCTAAACATAAAGGGAAACAATAAATCTTATCAAACCCCGTAAGTTTGGCTCATTGCCGAACAAAAGAAATCTCAATGCGTAAGGATTTTACCAAAACACATTTTCCGAAAACATTTCGGAAGGGTAAAACTGGTTCTCCCAAAAACCGCAGAAAACCCCTAGGTTAATCACGGAAAAAGGGAGCGCAACAAATCGATTACATGGCTCGGTCGCTACGTAGCGACCGAGCAAGTACACGGCTCGGTCGTTACGTAGCGACCGAGCACGCACACAGCTCGACCGAGCTCAAGCCAACTCTCCACTCACGACGTAGCGACCAGTCAGGCCTCAGAAAGGTCCTCCTTCGCATTTTTGTTTAATCCTCATCGAAACGCTTTTTGTTTCGTCTCAATCGGCGTTTCCGTTGAGATTTTACGACGAAAGCAAGTAGGACTCTTCTTGGCTTGCTTCTACTCGCTACGTAGCGACCTGTCAGACCTCCACTCTCTACATAGCGACCTGTAAGGCCTCAGAATGGTCCTCCTTTGCGTTCTCTTTTGAATCCTTATCGAAACGCTTTTCGTTTCGTCTCAATCGCAGTTTCCGTTTAGATTTTACGACGAAAACAAATAGGACTCTTCTTGGCTTGCTTCTACTCGCTACGTAGCGACCTGTCAGACCTCCACTCACTACGTAGCAACCTGTCAGACCTCAGAAAGGTCCTACTTTGCGTTCTCTATTGAATCCTCATTGAAACTCTTTTCGTTTCGTCTCAATCGGAGTTTCCGTTGAGATTTTACGACGAAAACAAGTAGGACTCTTCTTGGCTTACTTCTACTCGCTACATAGCGACCTGTCAGACCTCTAGCTCGCTACATAGCGACCTGTCAGGCTTCAAAAATCTCCTCCTTTGTGTTCTCTTTTGAATCCCGATCAAAACGCTTTTCGTTTTGTCTTAATCAGAGTTTCCGTTGAGATTTTACGACGGAAATAAGTTAGACTCGTCTAAAATCCTTGGCTTTCTCGCCCTTACCTCCATCTTTGCGTTCTCCTTCAAATCTTGATCGAAACATCTCTTGTGTCGTCTTGATAGGAGTTACCATTGAAACTTTATGATAAAAAAAACCGCAAAGACTTGTTTTCTCACATGGATTCAAATTAATCGTATAAAACGGCAACGGTCAACTTAACACCATAGCTGCCTCAACTATACAATTTCGTTGAACCTTTTTATAAAAATCGACGTCGTATCTAAGGAGAAGATAACAGTCAATTCGGAAGATAAATATCAAGTTTCGAAGGATGAACACCAATATCGAAAATGGCGAACATACATGAGAAGAGGAAGGGAAAATAAGCAAGCAAAACTAAGAAGAGACAAAACTGCATCTTCGAGAGGACTAAGGTATTTCCGACTTGATATTTTCGAAATCAGACTTGAAATTTTCGTAGGAAATTACTAAGAAATAAAAACGCCTTTGAGACTGCCAAAGAACTTTTGGGAACGTAAAACCTAGGTGGATAGTCTAGCAAACTAAGTCTTAGGCAATTTTTCCTGTCTCGATATATCATTCCATAACTGTTCAGCCAGATCTTGCAAACCGATCTAAACTCTCCGAAAATTTAGAAATGATCGCCACGCATATTAAGCTCACTTCCTTAAGAGAGAAAAAACTAGAGACATGAACGTCGTCTTAAAACCGATTTGTTACTAGCAATTTTCTCGGAACCGACATATTCCAAGTCGTCAACGTGGAAACAACCAAATTACAGTCCAAGCATCTTCTTTAAATCATCCCGGATTATCGATCATCCCAAACCTCAGAAGAAGAAACGTACACCACCTTTCAAAGTATCGGCTCAACCGTTTTCTTTCGTAAAACAAAGGGGGGGGGGGGAGTAGGTATGTATACTATACTCATATACTCCCAAACTTCAAAAACCTTTGCAAATCATCAAGAAAACGATATCGTCAAAGCAAATCGTCCCAAATAGGCAAACGACAATCTAAAATTCGTCTAAACGCTAGCAACATATCCAGATGATCATGAACATAATCTCAAAGACTATACATCATTTCTTGTCATAATCATGCGTACAGAAAACCTGTACAAATATCAAACTAAAACTCGACGATTAGCCAAAGTATTGAAGCCCTTTCCGGCTTCAGAAAGCCAGTTTCGTTTAAAATTTTCTACGAGAAAATCACCAAAGCATTTCTTTTAGTTTCCGTTGTACCAAGCAAGTCACAAAAAAACATCGAAAACATTTGCGACGAAGAAAACTCGAGAATAGATGTAGCATCGTGCACATTAAAAGGAGCACTTTCCTCCCGATGGTTAGCTAGATCCACCTCTGGTTGACCAATTCGTTCAAGAAACAAATGTGTCATGAGAATCCTCTCAAAAAACCTATGAAAAACGTTCTGCGACTAGATCGTATTGAAATAAACTTTGGTAACACTCCATGAGTAACTCCAAGCAACTTTCACCTAAGATCAAAATCACAGCAGAAACTTTTCTCGTAAAACCCGCAGAAAAATGCTATTTTGACATATGTATACATATCACCGATTTACAACCTTCGTAAAGCCGGTCCCCGTTACTTACGCGAAAAATCCTTCGTACAATCAGACCAAATCTTACGTAGAAACTTTCTAAAGCTAACATAACATGCTTTATGAAGAACCCTGCGGGTCGCTGGCTTCTGCTTTCCTTTTCCATCGGTCCCATCCGAGAAGGCAGCCATCCCACCGCTGACTCCACACTGGTTATGTAGCAAACCACTTGGGCTTCGTCTTCCTCAGACAAAAAAGACTCGATTTTCATAAGTCTATAGGTCACATTATAGGAGATATTCGTCGTATAACTGAAACCAAGAGCGGATAATCCTTTTCTACGACTATCGGCCATATTAGCACGGATAACCCCGGCAAACGTGGCCTATCAATCTCGACAAGTGCTCTTTGGCTCTCGGTCAATTACGCCTTCCACTAAAGGTCCAAACCAATATTTGCCATCCCCTTTAAGGACGATCATAAACTAACATGACCTTAAATGTTAAAGTACCATGGTCTAATCCTTGACCTACAACATCCTTGGCTATCTGAGTGAACACATTCTTCACGCCAAGCCAAACTATTTGAGAAACCATCGCTCCATCGCTTAACGGCTAAACGACATTCTACGATTTGTCTAAAAACATCGTGTGACTATTAAGAGAATAATTATCGTATAGCCCACAGTCAGAAATCATATGATAAGTTCTTCGTAACGAAACTCAGGCCTAACAACCAAACGGTTAATGGAAAATCTAAACTTTTCGAAAATTGACCAAGTTCAATACGCTCCGCAATTCACTTTAAGCCCGCAACGTTTTACCCATATACGCGGCATGTAAGGAAAAAATTGTAACAAAGCTTGTAGAGCTATAGGAAACATCCTAAAAATGCACGAAATAGATCTCGGAAGGCCAAAACTTCACAAAGCACTATGAAGGAAAACGCTTCTTCCCATGGACAAATTTACGCGACACCTCAGTCCTAATTCCTCGATCGCAAATCAAATTATTAGCATCCAAACATGAACAACAATTTTGGCTGCGAACTTTCGGAATCAAACCAGAATGTTTCTCAAACCCAGGGCTAAGACTAAACCCTTGCAACAACGCGAAACATCTTCAAGCCCGCGAACATTTCACGCACGAATACAAAAAAATAACAAATCTTCAGCATCGCGAGACATCGCAAACGCCTGAAAATTTATTCTTCCGTGAAATTTCCTTCCTCGATAGAAATACCTTCTTAGAAGGACAGACAGTCATACGCACTAACATCTTCTCAAAACATATCCTTCACGAAGACTCAGAATGGCAATTTTTACCATTAAGTTTGTTGCTGATCACAACAAACTCTTAACCTCCTAAACAGACTTAGCAATCTCGTAGAGATGACTCTCATACATCCGACACAAGGATAATAGCGCTATAAAAGAAACCCAAAATTTTTGGCCAGCACTTCCAGGAGGCTTAAAAATTGTCCTTGGAGAGATGCTCGGTTCCAACCATACAAGTCGTATAAGCCGAGAACCTATTGCGGACTTTAAATTGGTATGGAATCAGGATGAAATGGGATACGTAAGTCGAATTAGTCATCGCACCCTCTAAAACCAGGAGTAAACCTAGGTCTTACCGTAAACCCAGCGCACTGGTCTTTAACATCTCTAGGCATAGTATCAAACACCCTGATACGAGATCCCAAAATTTGTCTCTTTGCCAATATTCGAGCATCTTCAAAAATCCCGCAAGTTTACACACTGCGGAAAACTCTCGAAACAGATTACGGATATAGCAGATCACACAGAGTTAGATTACGAGATGACAACTCGTAGTCTTCCTTCTACACCCATACAAAATGCCATCGGCAGTAACACGCCTGATAACCGCTACATAAAAACTAAACCGTAAAGGTCTCGCTGGAAAACTAGTCATAAAAGCCTTAACTCCAAGACGAACTACGAAAGGCTTGATCCCTTCAACAAGGGTACGTAGGCAGCCGTCATAAGGCGCAGCCCCAATCTTATCACTTTCTACTTTTAGAAGAGTGAGAAGACCACTTACCACTGACCTTTTCAACCATTAATTCCGCCTAACTCACCTTACTTGCCTAACTTGCCAAGCCACTCGCTAGAACCTCACACTAGAAGCTCATGGTTCTAACGAGCTGGGGGGCTAACTGTTGAGGTCAAAATCGGTCACGACGGAATCAATGTCTGAAAGTCCGTAAAAATCAGCATGAACGTTTTTACGAAAAGTAATCTTCATAAAGATATCTTTACGAAGAGCCTTGCGGTAAAATATTGTTCAAATCTCAATCGAACCACTAAATACCGATTGTCAGAAGGCAACAAACATGTATCCAAATCGGCCGCGGACAAGCTCGAGTATGACAATCGGACCGCGAACAAGCCAAGTTCGATCGTTACGCAGCGACCAAGCATGCACACAGCTCGGTCGCTACGTAGCGACCGAGCCCGAGCCTAGCTCGGTCGTTACGTAGCAACCAAGCACGCGTACTGCTTGTTCGCTACGTAGCGACCGAGCACGTGTACTGCTCAGTCGCTACGTAGCAACCGAACTCGAACCAAGCTCAGTCGCTACGTAGCGACCGAGCACGTGTACTGCTCACTCGCTACGTAGCAACCGAACTCGAACCAAGCTCGGTCGCTACGTAGCAACCGAGCACGTGTACTGCTCGGTTGCTACGTAGCGACCGAGCACGCGTACTGCTCGGTTGCTAAATAGCGACCGAGCACGCGTACTGCTGGGTCGTTGCGTAGCGACCGAGCACGCGTACTGCTCGGTCACTACGTAGCGACCGAGCTCGAGCCAAGCTCGGTCGCTACATAGCGACCGAGCACGCGTACTGCTCGGTCATTACGTAGCGACCGAGCTCGAGCCAAGCTCGGTCGCCACGTAGTGACCGAGCACATGCACGTTTCGATCGTTTCGAAGCGATCGAGCTTTCTCAAAACGTCGATACGACGCGAATCCATGCATTCTCGTCTGCTCTTTAATGCTATCTCCCGAAGACCGTAGCTGAACCATTTCATGTTTCTCGTCACTCGAAGTCATCGATCAAACTTTACGATAAAAACGCGGAAGGTTTGTTTTTATCGAAGAAACCGTAATAAACGTTTCGAGTCAAAAGACGGCCCAAAGAGACTTAAGACGTGACTCGAAGCCCACTTACGATATCTTAACCAACAGCCCATAAGCCGTATGACGGTTTATGCTTAGTTCGGAAGGAAAGATAAATGTGAAGTTTCCGCGGTTAAATATGAAGTTTTTGAAGATAATTACGAAGATCAGGAAAAATGGAATATCTCCATTTTTAGGCTATGACGGCTTAAGGGCAGAAGGGGAAAAGCGTAAACCGACCTAGGAACAAGTATATAAGGAGTCTTAGGCGAGAGGTATGAGAGGAACTTTTTCACAGCAAATTTAGTACTTAGAGCAATTAGGCAACTTTCCGTTTTTGTTATTTCGAGCTGCGACTCAATTTGGTTTAGCCGTCTTAGGGTTGCTAGAACTAGGAATCTCGCCAACAGCTCTCGAGCCCAGGCTTATACCTTGTTATAAACGCTCATACGCAAATTCGGAATAAGACTTATTTTTGCTCTCTTTTTACGATTTCTTATATTTTGTCGTTGTTGTCTCGTGTTTTGATTGCTTGGCGTGTGATATTAGCAGATATCCGGGACCTCTGGGAAACTAGGGTTCTCCTACTTTCCTAATTCAACCGGAAATCGACAGTGCAAATTTCGGTTCCCACATCGACTAAGGGCACTGGCCGACTACAATCGTCCTGATGAGTACTACGCCAACAGATCAGCTATTCGACTTCCAGAGATTCAGAAGCAGAAATTTGAGCTGAAGCCTCAGTACTACACACCCGTGTCGCAGATACCCTACTCTAGGTTACCGCACGAGCATCCTATGGACCATCTAAAGAGGTTCGAGGATCTTATCGCTGCTATTCGTATGGATGGAGTCCCTGAGGACTACCTATTGTGCAAGCTCTTCAAGTATTGTCTAACTGGAGAAGCAATGCACTGGCTTAGGCAGCTACCCACAGGATCACTAATATCTTGGGCTGACATCAAGAATGCTTTCTTGTGAAACTTTTTTGATGAGGCACGCGCTGAAGACTTGAGAAGCAAAATCGCTACATTCACGCAAGAGACATGAGAGTCTTTCAAAGACGCGTGGATCAGATTCAAGTTCTTCCAGCGAGACTGTCCACACCACGGATTCAACAAAGTGCAACTGCTGAGCACTTTCTTCAGAGGTATCGACTTGAGGAACAGCAGCAGCACCAAGAACACTGACTTTGAAAGAAAGAAGTATGCTGCATCCCTAGGGAAGGAGCAGATGGATGAAGTTAGAGCAAAGTTAGATGTGGTTCATGAGCTTCTCAGGAAACAAGTCTGCTTAGCTGAAAAAGAAGAGGCTGTAGACATGGAAGGAGAAGAAGATGTGAACTACATTGGAGGTACTGGATTTCAGAGGTCTGGAAACCAGGGTGGAAACAAAAACTTCTATGGCAATAGTCAAAGGAGTAACCAGAGTTCACAGTTTCAGAAACCTTTCAGCAACAACAGCAGAGGCTATGGAAACTCATTCTACCAGAATCCACCACCACAGACTCAGGAGAGCAAGATTGAAGCAATGCTTGACAGAGTTCTGGAAGGACAGCAACAACTCACTGTGGATTTCAATGGGAAGATAGATTCCGCCTACAACAGTCTGAACAAAAGAATTGAGACCTTAGGGACTCAGGTTAGGAAGCTTGAAATGCAAGTGGTTCAGACTGGAAACACTGTAAAGAGGCAAGAAGCCTTGGCTAGAGAGGCAGGAGTTGAGAAAGAAAAACACCACGTTAATGCCATCATAGATGATGATTTTTGGCAAGTGGTGAGGCATGAGAAGCTTGGAGAAGGAGACTTTGAAGTTGAAAGCTCCATGAGTTTCGGCGGATCACAATGGTGTCGACCGATGTCAAAGGATACACATCGATCGACAGACCATGACAAAGATCGATCGACAGATTACTCTCGACAACGATCAACATCGTCTGCTGAATCGACGGCGGAGTGTAGTGTAGTTCGAATCATGACTCATGAGGAATTCGCGGAAAAATATCCTCACCCACCCTCCCCTTTCTACGTCAAAATCGATCGACCGCTTGAGCCAGCAGTCGACTGACAGACCGACATCGATCGACCCCCCTCACCTCCCATCGATCGACAGGCACCTCTCACCTACCGAGTGCGGTTACCATCTATTGATAATGACCGAATCAACGCACTCAGACCACCACCTAAACCATCAGCCAACCCACCAGAACTTACAACCAACCCTTCAGACACTACACCAGAGCCTATGCAAGTTGATGAGGTAACTGAAGGAAGAAGGTTAAGGAAGAGGAAGGAGAAGATTCCTAAGAACCTTAAGAGGGAAGCTAATGAGAAGGAGATGGATGGTTTCACTAAGAGAGTCCTCATAATCCTAGTGGAGAAACCTTTTGATGAATTTTATTTCACACACAAGTTGTGGGTGTTCTTCAGAGAGTCTAAGGAAACTGAGGAGGACATTAGGAGAATGTTTCATCATGTCAGAGAAAGGATGTAACTAAGGATCACATGGAATAAGAAGAGTGATCCTGGGAAGTTCGCAATACCATGTGTGGTGAAGGGCATTGAATTTCCCCATGCACTTTGTGACACAGGAGCATCAGTCAACATACTACCTAAGGTTATGGCAGACCAGCTGGGTCTGAAAATAGAGCCTTCCTCAGAATCTTTCACCTTCGTGGATCTTTCAGAAAGAAGCTTAGGAGGCATCATAAGAGACCTTGAAGTACAGATTGGTAATGCCCTTGTCCCAGTAGATTGTCATGGATATAAAGCTAAACTGGAACTCTTCACTTCTACTTGAAAGAGCTTTCCTGGCTACAGTAGGAGCTGTATGTGACATGAACACCAACAGATTGTGTCAGACACTGATAGATCTAGACGTCTACTATGACCCAATTCGAGTTGTGAGACAACATGTCAACCTCGTGGAGCTTAGAAATGATCTTGGCTACATTGCAGCATGCCATTGTGGAGCACAGTACGAAATAGACTACTCGGAATCGATCGACACCCGCACTGTTTCATCGATCGATTCCAATGAGTCACCGACGACCGACGAACGCTATCCCACGTCGCTCGACGGGAAGCAACCGGTAGACCACTTCACATTACCAGATCAGTGTTATCCAGACTTTGCCTTTCAACAACCCAACAACAAAGGACGAGATGACTATTCAATAGGCAGTTGGAAAGACAATGGATTCCATGAAAGTTTTGCAATGGATACTGTAATTCCTTCATCCAATGAGAATCCTACAGAGGAGTATGATGAGGATTACTGGAAGGAAAGAGCTATAGAGATTGCTATGCAGGATGACAAATATTCAGGCCATTCCTTCAACAACTCGTTTCCACCATCGATCGACAGAGTTCACTCAGCATCGGTCGATACCCACCCTCATTCAGCAAAACGTTCTTATGCATCGATCGATACTATACCTGGTACATCGATCGATATTAAAGCCGCCGCCTTTAAAAGGAAAAAGGGAATATTCCAATTCCAAGTAGGTTTACCAATACCTATATAAGGAGTTTTGCACCCCAGAATACTTCTCACGGCACCGAAGCAGAAAAGATGAATGCTCCCACAAACCAATCAGAAGGAACATCCAGGAGGAGCATTCAATCAAAAAAACCCTAATTCCAAAGACAAACGTCTACCATCGATCGATACTCCAGTATCAACATCGATCGATACTCATTCTAAACGACAACTTTCTTTGTTTACTAAGAAGAATATGAGTATGGATTACGGTTTTCTAACTCCTGATGAATTTGGTATTTTCAGGGATCTAGATAGCCATGTAAGAGCTATGGATAGAAGAATTCTAAAAGTATCCAGAGAGGACATAGCAGACATTCTTCAGGTGGCCAATGGACTAGACAACTTGTTTATGCAGCAACGCAACATTCCAGACAACATTCCAACAGTTCTAGACGAACATCCAGGGGCTAACACAACAGCAATTGGTTCACACCAATCATACCGACCAGTTAGCCAAGCATCGATCAAATTGCTCCAACATCATTCGACAAGGTAACACCAACGTCGCTCGACAAGGCCCCCTCACCATCGATCGACAGTCGTTACGAGTTTGGACATCGCGCTTATGACATCTATGGAGCCAGAAAGTTCAGATGGGAACAGAAGGACGAATATGGAGTCCACAGAGATGAGTTTGGATATGCAAGGAGCGTAGCTGGTGAGATGATCCATGTTACCAAGGACAACATCAGAAAAATTCTGGATAAAGCATCACTATATGAAGAGAGTCACATATGTCTTCCAGAACATGCCACTTCTTTCACACCTACAAGACTGGCACCAGAGATCTACACCAAGGATGAGATTAGTGAGATGTTGACTGGTATTTTTGGAGCTCAGGAAAAGCTAGGAGATGAACTCAAGACATTGGTAGATGACACATATCAGCCTTTGGAAAGGAGTTACAACGAGCTTTTCAGAAGTATGGCAGAGATGAGGACAAAGATTGGGAGTATGCAGCACAGCCTTGAGAAGAAAGCTACGACATCGCCATCGATCGACGCCGACAAAGCAACATCGATCGATGTCAAGCCACAGACATCCCAAATCCCTGCAGAACCGCAAAGTTTGGCAGAGAAGAAGGATGAATGGGAGATCGCTTACATTAACACGAAGATTAATGACGTCTACAACCCTCTCAACAACAACGTGGACTGGTTAAGCACGAGAATTGATCTGCTACAGCAAGATTTGGACACCATTCGCAAGAAGGATCCACAACCAGCCACATCGATCGCTATCTGCACCATCACATCGATCGACAGCAGTTCGCAGCCATGGAAGATAGGTTACAAACTTATGAGGATATGCACGACCGGGACAGCTTGTCTACGCAGATGATGAAAGTCCAAAAGGATATTGGCAAGCTTAATGATCAACATGATTTTCAGGAAGAAGGTCCAACATCGATCGATAGGTTCCACAGGGCATCGCTCGACGGCGAGAAACCTACAGAGCAACTTTCCTACACAGCAGCAGAAGTTGATCAGATCACATCAAAGCTTTACACTGCTATAGACACCATGGAGGCACGACTTGAGAAGCGGTGTGTTGACATCTACTTTCCATTCGACGTCAGACTCGGTGGACTAGATAGCCAAGCAGAGTGGCTACAGAAGGAAGTCAAAGCCATTCAAAGGCAACTCGCATCTCAACACCAGATATCAGCATCGATCGACAGAGCACGCTCCAAATCGATCGACAGTACTGCACCAGCAACGATCGATAGACATATGACAGCATCGATCGATACCACGTCTATATCAGACGACGAGCAGCTGATACACAATAAGATGGATTCAATGCACGAGGAACTGAATCAGTTCAGCATTGAAAACATCCTGGAAAGGCTACAAAACATCTCAAATGCAATACAGAAGACGGATGAGAGATGGACCATAAATGATGAGGCCACAAGAAGTTTCATTGCAGCTTGGTCCAGAATGTGCAGAGATGAGGTGTATGCTTGTTTCCCAACAAGTAGTTGTCTTTCCACCAACTAGCCAAACACCTCTACAGTCAAGCTAAATGACTATAACAAACCGCTGAGTAGGAGGCAACCCACTATTAGGTAATTTTAATTGGTTTTCTTAGTTACTAGTATTTACTTTCGTTTTTATTCTTTCAGATTTATTGCAAGACCCAAGTAGGATGATGATCACCATATCGACCGTGGACAAGACGTCGACATCGACCGACATGCTGACACCTGCGGCGATCGATGCATACCGATGCACATCGATCGATTCCCACTCCGGTCAGGTTTATCTTCCTAACTTGTTACATTGAGTACTTATGATTTATTTCCACCATAACTCCGACTACGTTACACTGGGACATTGTAATTTAAGTCTGGGGGAGGTTTACTGATATTATTTATTCTGATTCTTATTAAAAGGATTTTAATAAAGTTATACTTAGCTATGAGAAAGGGACTATGATCTTATTATTGATTTATACTTGAATATCTAACCACTCTTTAGCACCATTTTAGATTTACTGATTGCAGATAGTACTAAAGATGCTAAAGTGGATCAACCTGTCAACTATACACACTTGCCTTGATTGTTTGAAGGAACCAAAGCTGACCTCCAGCACTAAACCTGACATAATTGCTTGTCTTGGGGCTTGGTATACATGAGATCAGATTCTTCAGACAAGTCTGGAAGGTAACGCCTTGTGTAGATTCATTTATCACTTTTTCTCTCTCTATTTCGACCCTAGAGTAGTTAGTGTTATAAAAAAAATTCTGAAATTTATTATTTAAATAGGACTTAAAATTTAGTTAGGAGGAATCTGAAAAGGACTTGGTGGCTAAAACCATAAAAGCTTGATTCATAAAGATTCCAATAAAAAGAATTCGAATGAGACTTGGAAGCAACAATCTTCAAGGCTCGTTTCACAAAGAATTCTTGGATATATGTCAAAAAGAAGTGAACAGGGCTTGGTGGCAACCACCATTAAGTCTTGATTCATGGAAGCCTGTCCAATCTTGGTCACTAATCTTGAAATAAAAGCAGATTTTGACTCGAGAGAGATATTAGAGAGAGAGAAATTAGGAACTAACTTTTACCTGCAGTTCCAGAAACATGTTTGAAAATCCTTGCATCCTGTGATCGATACTCCCAAGGTAAAGCCTGCACTTTTATATTTATGCTAAGAAATGAGGTTAGTAGAGGGGAATTTCAGACACGATTTGCTGAGTTGTTGGCTAGTTGAATTTGGTTGATAAGCTAGGATATTGCATAATGTGCTTTTGTGATTAGGAATTTTTAGATGTGGATTGCAATATTGTAGAGGTGATGATTTCTATGTTTTAAATTTGTGAGTCCCTGCTGTTTTCAAACCTCTTTCTGAGAGACTGCGTGTTTGTTTTTCTTGAGGGCAAGCAAAAGGGTAAGTCAGGGGGAGTTGATATACCATGGATTTGACTCATTTTCATCCATGGTATATAAGTGTTTTACTATCTATATATTATATATTCTATCCTATTAGGTATGTTTTCAGGTTCAGGAGTATCTTGGAGTAAAGTGATGATTATGGAGCATTTAGGAGCTTAAAAGATATTTCATCCGAGCTGACCATTAGAGGTCGATATGCAGAAGAAGCAATCGATCACTGCACACCCAGTACCATCAATCGATACAGACGAGAAGCCTCGACGATTGAAGATTATGATCGATCGATGTACATCCTGTACCATCGATCGATGTCGAGATGCAGAACGCGCGACTTGGTTCCAACCGACTTTAAACCCAACGCTTCACCAAATTACAAGATTACCCCTGGTGATTTTTAACCTAATAGTTATATACTTTCCTAAGTGTTATGAGGCAGAGAGAGCTTTTACCATCATTGTATTCTTACTTTCAGCAAGAGAGAGAGAGTTTTAGGAGAGAAGATCATAGAGAAATTTGTGATTGGAACTTCATTGATTCATCTATTGTATTATATGCAGTTTTTATCTATATTTTGTGTCATGAATTGCTTAGCTATGTCTGAGTAGTTTACTTGTTAGATTCAGGATTCAAATAGGTTAGAGGGATTAGCCCCAACTATAAAAATTCTTACTTGTGATATTCATTGATTGATTGTTCTTAATGATTGTTCTAGCCTTGCTAACTAGAATATTGAACCTAGGAATTTGCATGTGTCAAGCATTCTTGATCTTTCTTTCCTGAATCTAATATGTCATGCTAGGACTACCACAGAGAGCTAACCGCTGATCTAGGAGACTAGTGAGCATTATCAACCTGCGCCTAGGGCTTAACTCAAAGCTATCGATCGATATCGTAATCTGACTATCTATCGATATTGCGAAAGGTGTATCAATCGATATCCCTATAGGATCATCGATCGACACTTTCTTGTGATCAAAATACGACAGTTGAGATCCAAGATCTAGTTAGTTAACCAGTGAAATATTGCTATCACTGATCACTGTGATTAAGGAGTTGAGCTCTAATATATCATGTATGCAACTGTTAGACATCTATAGGATTATATCTCCAACACCTGAATAGAAACCCTGCATCTAATATCTTCCAATAAAGTTACACCCCCAATCATCTTGTTAGTCGAGGAATAGACTTGCTCAATTAGGATTGCTATTTACTTTTAAACCCATAAAACAACAAACATCTAGAATTAATATCCTGACTAGATTTAATAGGTTCCCTAGCTCCTTGTAGATTCGATCCCTAAGTACTGCAACTGAACCTCTTATTTGAGAGAGTAATTCACTCCTTAGGGTAATTTTAGTGGTATCATTTCAATTTATAGGAAAATAGCTGTTGGAGGTTTATTGCAAGAGGCTCCAAATAAGGCAAGTTGAAGCAAATGTAGATCCTCCTGATCCTATGCATGCTGGTGCATTGTAAGAATGTCTCTGATTCTCCTGAATGGTTAGATATGTCTTCTGTATGCCTTGGTTCAATCATAATGTCTTCTGGTCGGAGTTAGTTGGCTTTGAAATGATTAAACCGAAAGATTGCCAAATCTTTCCATAATCGGCTCTTGTTTGGTTGGATTGATTCTTCAAGGATCCGCCTGATCCAGTGTGTTCTTGTGCTTCCAAAGATATTGTAGAGGGCATAATGAAGCTGGTAAAAGTCTCCTGGTTTCCAAAATTGAGTTCGGTTTGATATCAAACCCGAATCTTCCAATTTAGGTAAGTGTAGAGCTGGTTTGGCTTGTTTTGGAGATTTGGCTATAACTTCATTTTTCCGTGGACGTTTTTCCTGATTCTTGGCTTTTGGAACGCTAATAGATCCATCTTGAAGTCCATGAGTTGGTTTTGGTTGGAACGCTTCTTAATTGGGCTTGAAACAACTTTTAAACTCGGATACTTGCAGATGGACGAGCTGAGGAACCTCCAGTTTGTAAGATTCATATCATCCTGGTCCGAGTAGCTTTGACAATGATTCTAATTGTTTCTGACTCCTTGTTGAGTTTAGAGTGCATCAAAATTGGTTTCATGGCTAAATTCCTCCTGGTTAATGAGATATGCCGTTTTGATGAAACACATATCCTGGTTGGTCCTTCGGTTGGTTGAATGGTGTATCCGGTTGGCCCCTGGTTCAGGTGTGGTTTCTGTGCCTATATCATCCCCTATCTCCTGAAAATATTTCGACCTCAAAACTGGATAACCTGTACCAAGATAGAACAAGTTAGGTTTCATCCTATTTTAAGATTCTAGGGCCTTACCTTGGTATTTTGTCGGTTTGATCTTTGGTGGCAAATCTGGTGGATCTTCTTTGAGTAGGAACGACAAGACTACTCCTTAATATTGATATGGCCTTCTAGATGTTGTTTTATGATGGTAACTTCTTGCTTTCCTTTGGCATCTAGATACCATGTGTTCTCCTTGTGTGGATCGCCTATGGGATCCTTGGCCTCTGTACTTGAAATAATCTCAAAACGTTTGGCTGAAAACAAGTGAATTATATATGTGTTTGATAATTTATAATTTGGACAAGTGAAATTTATACAAGTAAAATTTAGACTTACTCAAATGGTTTCAGCTAGTTGAAGAGTGATTTGCTCTTTGGTAGCTTGTGTGCTTTTATTATTTCTTGCATCTTCTTCAAAGTTTTGTGGACAAGTCAGGTGCTTTTCCTGGCTTTCTTTCAACCTCCCAGACTTGTTTGGTCGTCCATCTCCTTGCCCTATACCTGGATCAAAACTTTTTGGCAAAGACAAGTGCATAAACCCAGAATTTGAAAGCCTAAAGGAATGAGACTATCACTTGCTTTACTTGGCTCTGATTTCAACTCCATTGATGTGCATCCTAACAACTTTCTAGATGGACAATTTACAGCAAAGTGTCCATTCTTATGAATATAACATGTCTGAATTTTAATATTTTTAGAATTAGAGGACTTACGTTGATTTGAAGATGCTGGTGGCTTTTGCAAACCTTGTGCCATAGCTTCATTTTCAGGCCGTGGACCTTTTTGATATGGAATACTGTGGCCTTTTTCTTTCTGTATGTTCTAAATCTCCTTTTGACCTTGGATGGATTTCTGGCCCCTATGGAAGTTGTAGTGAACTCGGCTGTGAATTCCTTGCTTGCTTGATTGTGAGTTTTTCTTTGGCCGGTTCCACCTTTTGTGGGCTATGAGGGTGATCAGCCTTCTTACTCCTATTCTTAAAGTCTAGAGTTGAAGTGTGGGTATAGGCTGAAAGTGTATCATTCTTTTGGAGCTGGTGGTATTGGGCTGCAGTGTCCTTCTCAGCCTCCTCAATAAATCTCATCATCTCTAATCTGAAATCTTTCCAAGTGTCAACTGGTTCGTCATCAGCCTCCTCGTCTGATGGTTGGTGTCTGTGGTACCAAATTTTCAAGTTGTCCTCCCATTCTTGATAAGCAGCAGTTGCTTTGTTATGACCAGAAAAGTTGATGGAGTGCGCTTCAAGCTCAGTAACATTTCTTTCGGCCTCACTTTCAACTTCTTTCTCTTCAGCCAATGCAAGTTGAGATTCTTTAACATTTCTTCCGGCCTCACTTATTGCTTCCTCCTCTTTAGGCACACCTAGATCATAAGCCTAGATCATCTCCATGGATCTCAGGCTCATGGCTGGACTGCCTTGCTTCATCATCACTGATTTGAGAATCAGTTTCCTCATACCATGACCCAAAATCTAAGGCTTCATAGACAATGTTTG
Organism: Brassica napus; assembly: GCF_020379485.1. Classification (NCBI taxonomy): domain Eukaryota; kingdom Viridiplantae; phylum Streptophyta; class Magnoliopsida; order Brassicales; family Brassicaceae; genus Brassica; species Brassica napus. Next base: position 23,292,748 of record NC_063442.1, on the reverse strand, counting down.
TCTTTCCTCATGACCAGAAAATGGCACTTCAGCCCATGAACTATGTCTCGATAAGAATCAGGATTGGTTTGAGCCTCCCATGAGTTCTCTTTGACGTCCAGTTGGAGCAGGGTTTCTTCATCAGATTCATGCTCCCATTCTTCTTGGTTTTCTAGGCAGCTTTCAATTCCAGCCTCTTCCCCTTCCATGAACCACTTTCATAGCCTTCTTCTGGGTCAGCTTCTCTACTAGAACAATCACTGGAGTGGTTGGTAAGGGTTTGGTGGTACTGGCTCAGGATCTCCTTCATAAGGATCCTCTTCAAAATCAGTGTTGGAGCAATCTTCGGACCAATGATCATAGTTACTTTCTTCATCAAGTATATATGGACTGATCTTCTTGCCATGAATTCTTCCTCCATGTGTACCTGAAAGAAATACAAACACGTAGTCAAGAGATTTTAAAGGCACTGGTCGAATCCTATGGAAGATGAAAAATAAAAATGCAATGATATGCAATAACTTGGACCGAAAAAATGAAAAAAAAAAATGCTAAATGTGATTTTCTTTAATGCAACAATGGTATGAACGAGATATACTATAATGATATGGAAATATGCAAGCAATAATGAACAAGAATGCAATGACAATATTTATTTTTTGACTTTTCTTAGAATGGAAGTTGCATGAAACAAAATATGCAAATGGGGTATGTAAATTCAAAAATGAATGAAATATGATTCTTATAATTTTTTTTAATGCAAGAAAGAAATGCAAGAACTAAGTCAGACTAATATGAAATATGCAAACAAAAATAATGACAAGTAACAAATGGAAATTGTTTTTGGGAAAATTGCCAAAACGGAACTAAAAAACAACATAGTTGTCCTTATAGTATAAAACCATCACTAAGTTGTTCCTATAGTATAATATTTTTCATAATCCCAAAACTAACCTTTCTTAATCGAATTAAACACAAACTAAAATTATTTTAAAAAAATTTAATGAAAAGAGATAAAAAAAATGAGGAAAATAATGTTTTAGAAAGGAAAAAAAATGTAATAACAATTAAAAAAAAAAGAACACAAGACACGGACCAAAAATATCCCCTAACCTAATTACAGTTGGTTTCTACGCCTCTCTTTCTCTCTGTCGAGAGGAACAAGACACGATTATGTGTCTTCGCCGGTGAAATCGAGCTTCCCTTCCCTTCCAGTGTAACCTCTTCGTCTGTCCCTTTCTCTCAGCCGCTACGCCTCTCCGCCTCTCAGCCTCTCCGCCTCTGTATCTACGCCTCTCTCTTTCTCCAACATCCCTAGAAGCAAGGTAAAGCTCGAAACTATTTCCTTCCAGTTTCTCTTTAGTTTTTTTTTGTTTTCGGTTTTGATATTTCTTCGATTGATTTGTTCAGATCCTATATGATTTTGTGTTATGTCTAAACTATCTCTTTCTTCTTTGCATGACAGCCGTGAGATAAAACTGAGAAACATAATAGCTCTTGAGCAGTGCCATTACCCTAAACACACCCACGTCTGTAGCTACGCCTTATTCCTAGATTATCTCATTGACACTGATAAAGACGTTGACTTGCTTATCGAGAAAGGTAACTCATTTCTCTTTATTTTATATCAGTATACATATAAAACGTGTGCATTGAATGATTTGTGGTGGTTTCTGGTTTGAAAGGAATACTAAAAGGTTGGATTTGGCAACCTGCTAAAGTTGCGCAGATGGTGAACAAGCTCGTGACAGTCATCGTAGATCCTGGTTCTTACTATTATGATATAGCGGGTGAAGTCAACAAGTACTATAGAAACCCGATGAATAGGTCAAAGACCATCCTCAAGCGTGTGTATTTCGGTAACCCGTGGACATGGATAGCCACCATCGGCGCTACGTTTCTATTGGTGATGACACTTATCCAGACTTAGGCATCGACCATTCAGGTTAAGCAGAATGAACGTTAGAGATGCAACTGCATCTCTATCTCTAGTTGGTTTGCAGTTTCCAACTTTGTCGTGGGTACTACGTTTTTTGTAACAATCTTGCAGATTAATGATATTCTTATTCTTTCTTTTCTAGCTTTCTTTTATGATAGTTATTCTGTATCCTGAAGCTATTATGACATTGGCATATGAGATTTCAAAAAAAAAAGAACAAAGTATAAGACATGCTCGAACCACTAGCAGCAACCAAGAAAATTAAGTAGTTTCACACGATGCATAGAACAAGAGTTCGTGAAAATCAAATGACAAACTATGCAGATATCATAGATTGATGAAAAAGAAAAACCAAAATCATTTTTTTGATATTTTGACAAAGAAAATCGACCAGAATATGTTTTAGGAAAATATAATATTTTTTTAACTGAAACTTCCTTAATTTTCGGAAAATCAGTTTTTTTTTTATCTGTAGAAGACACCTTTTACAACGTGTAGAATCATAATCATGAATACAATTTCTACTTCTTGTAGACGTTTGTGTTAAGTTTAGATTTACCCGAAATTTTAGAATACTTCATAAAAGTAAAAATTGTATTCAAGATAAAAGTAGAAATCTTTACAATTAGTAGAATTTGCATTCCTCATATTTAGAATTTTAATCACAAGTAGATTGTTTTTTCTAAAAAAAGTAGATGGACTTGTTTATTCTGGAATTTTTTTTTCTACTTACTTGTTTATTCTGGAATTTGTTAATTCAAAAAAATTTTATTTATCAAGTTTTTCAACCAAAAAATATATGTTTATGTATATAGGTGTTTATTAATTGTTTATATTTTTAATATTTTTTTGAATTTATAAAATTATTTATTTCATTAACTTTCAGAAATGAAAGGGTAAAAGAGAGAAAAAATAGATAAAAATGGTTTTATACCATAAAGACAACTATATTGTTTTTTGTTCCGTTTTGGCAATTTCCCTTTTTTTTTTTAATTTTCTTGGTTTGGAATGCAAAACCCAAAAATAAAATGGAAACAACTCTATAAATCTAATGCAAATAATACTAAATGATTCTTTTTTAAATGCACAGTATAACTAATATATGGTATGCACGAAATGGTATGAGATAAATCTGAGATTCTTTCTTTTTAAATCTGAATGCAATAAATCGACAATGAAGATATGGTAAGCGAATAAGCAAAATAGGAAACTAAGAAATGCAACTAATGCAAACACGTTTTGGTTTTTATTTTTGGAAAAGTATGGATCAAATGAAAGGAAATTTCGTCTCTTATATTTTTCTTTTTATGGTTTTTGAAAAAAGAACATAAAACTCAAAACAAGGGCAAAAAAATGAAAAACGATTTTTATGGCTTTCATGGTTTTATAAAAAAAAGGAAAATAACAAGGAATGAAACAAGAATAGGGATAGAGATGAAATGATATCATCTGATATAGGAGCTTTAAGCTCTGATACCAAATGTTGTAGGTACGAAAGCTGGGTCGATGGGTTAGAATGGTCGATGGGTAGATCTTATCGATAAGGATGTAGACCGGAAGAAAAGATGGTGAAGATGGCCGACTTGTTATTCCTTTTAATCCAATTTAACCTGGAAACAAATGAAGAACAATGAATTATGAATAATTAAAAATAAAAACAGAAACTGAAAAGATAAAGGGATGGAATGATTGATGAGTAGTTGTTTGAAAATGGATGATGGAAGGATGATGTTGGATAGTTAATGATTGACTCTCTCAATCCGTGAGTATTAATTGACTCTCTCAATCTATGTCTCAAGGCTCCAATCTCTATAATCTCCTAATGTATCTCACACTTAGGAACTAAAGAACAACTCAAAGAACACTCTTTGACTGATAATACATATGTATGCTTTTTTATTGATTAAAAGGTGAATCTAAAATGTACACTCTTCTAGATGTCTTGGTTTAATCATAATATCTTCTGGTCGGAGTTGGTTGGCTTGGAAATGATTAAACCAAAAGATTGCCAAATCTTTCCATAATCGGCTCTAGTTTGATTGGATTGATTCTTCAAGGATCCGTCTGATTCAGTGTGGTCTTGCGCTTCCTAAGATATTGTAGTGGGCCTTTTGAAGCTGGGAAAATTCTTCTGATTTCCAAAATTGAGTTTGGTTTGATGTCAAATCCAGATTTTCCAATTTAGACAAGTGTAGAGCTGGTTTAGCCGGTTTTGGAGATTGAACCATAATTTCATACTTCCGTGGACTTTTCTCCTGATTCTTGGCTTGTTGGAAAACTAAGAGATCTATATTGAAGCTCATGAGTTGGGTTTAGTCGGAAGGCTTCTTCATTGGGCTTGAAACAACTTTTAAACTCGGATACTCGAAGATGGACGGGCTGAGGAATTTCCAGGTTGTAAAATTCATATCTTCCTGGTACGAGTAGCTTTGACAATGATTCCAATAGTTCCTGACTCCTTGTTGAGTGTAGAATGCATGAAAATTTGTTTCATGGCAAAATTACTCTTGGTTGATGAGTTTGATAAAACACATATCCTCGTTGGTCCTTCGGTTGGCTGAATGGTGCATCCGGTTGGCCCCTAGTTCAGGTGTAGTTTCTGTGCCTATATCAGGTACGTCGTTAACTTCCGTGTGGGTTGAAGGTATAAATCTGAACACCTTCTAAGGTGACAAGCTTCAGTCCCCAGATACATCTTTGGAAGCAAAAAATTGTAATATCCCGAGTTGTGATATATGGAAAGGCTTAAGAGAATTGATTTGACTATCAATATCACCAAAGTTGACTTACACTTTTTATCACACATCCGTTTAGAACTCTAGAGTTAAGGCTGGAGTAGTGGAAAGATGGGTGACCTATTGGGAAATGGGTGACCTATTGGGAAATGAATTTCAATACCGTGTGAGTGAGGCCAAATCACGTGGAAAGGTCATGTGGTGATTGCAGGGTCAGTAAACAAGACTTTCGCGGTTGGAAAATTAACGCACCACTCGTCAGACGGGATGGGGCTCACGGGCCGAGTGAGCGGGCATGGGTGGTCCATTAGCCGTGGGCGGTCGGGGGGTTACAAGTGATATCAAAGCTGGTTAGCCATATCGGTTCTGACCTGAGAGGCGTCTTGAGACCTGTCGTGGGGTGCAACGAGGACGTTGCGTTCTTTGAGATATGGTGAATTGTAACATCCCGAGTTGTGATATATGGAAAGGCTTAAGAGAATTGATTTGGCTACCTATCTCACCAAAGTTGACATACTTTTTTTGTCACACATCCATTTAGAACTCCAGAGTTAAGCATGCTTGAGCTGGAGTAGTAGAAGAATAGGTGACCTATATGGAAATGATTCGCGATACCGTGTGAGTGAGGCCAAAGCACGGAAAAATGTTATGTGGTGATTACATGATTAGTAAACAATGATTTTGAGTCTTGGAATAATTACGCACCAATTGTTGGAACGTGATGGAGTCCACGGATCGAAAAAGCAGATGTGGGTGGGCCATTAACTGTTGACGGTCGGGGCGTGAAGAAAAAATCACGTGGTAAGACAACCAGTAGAACTGCAGCCGTGAGCCACACTTTTTGTTTCTCCTAGTGCTATCGAAACAATTAGTGATGCCTAATAGCTCGTAGTCATATGGCAGTAGACTTAAGGTAAAACATCATGATTTATTAACAACTAGAGACGGAAAGAAAGTAGCATGAGTAAGTATCACCTTTTTCTATCATTCTGTAAAGTTGAATATGAATCATTTGTATTTTGACCACAAAAAATGAATCATTTGTACTGAAATTACCACTAACATAGATAAATATTGTATTAAATATGATATTAATCATAAAATTAATCACAAAATTTAACAGACCATGGTTCTTCTTGACCAAGACCAATTCTTATAAATTTTAATAAACCCTGGCCAAGATTTATTTTCTGAGAAAATTGTTTGTTTTTTAACTAATCTTTGATTTATAGAATGATCAATTGAATGAATAAAAACTTGATACAAAAAATCGATTTCATATACACTAACTTTTACCGAAACCGAACAAATCTTTCTTGACTCGACAAGGCACACACACATTAGTATTAGATTTCAGTATTAGTTCACACTTCTCTATAATTGTTATAAAGTCATTAAATTTGTTAAGATTTCTCTACAATTCTCTATAATTGTTTAAGGTCATTAAATTTGATAAGACTTTTCCACAACAATCTATGCTTATACATATTTTATGCATTTCAAGTAATATATTTAAGAAAAATATTTTCATTCAAACAATTTCCGGTCTTACCATATATTCTGAAGTTTGAGTTCCAATATTGTAACTCCCGAAGGTTGTATGTTTTTGTCGGTTGTCTTCCATATTCTGTTTAGGCTAAGTTTTTGGTTTATCCAGCCTTATAAAATATCTTAGTTAAATTAATCTCTGAAATGACAAAAAAAAGTAAGCCCTACATGAATTTTTTTTTTTTTTTATAAAACATGAAATTTTCTTTTTATATCAAGAAAAACATATTATTCTGATCGCAGTGTCCTCCACTTGTTACTTATTAATTTCAACAACAAATATCCAAACAAATTATAGGGAAGTTCTGGACCCTTGATCCTGGAAAGATACTTACAATGGCTGCGTCCTTGGTATCTCTTTCCTACTCCATTAAAACCGGAGCACAACCACTGTTCAACCGCCACGGCAGCCACCGTCTGCGTCCTTCGTGCCTTTTACCTCTCCCTCCCTCTGTACAATTCTGCATCTTACTTATTAGCTCCTTTCGTCATTATCACTCAGAAATAAAAGCACTAAAAATCTTCAGTAATGATTGGGTTTAAACTAATCTTTGGTCAGATCGGTAAACATATCACGAGCTGCACCCGGAGACAACGGTCTATGAAAAATCCATCTGCGCTCGAAACCTCTGACGGCGCCGTTAACGTACAGGTAGACGATGACGAAGACGAAGAAGAAACTTGTGAGCTGGTTAACAGAACAGAAGTGTCAATTGACGGTGTAGAAGCTCACCTGTTAACGGCGGTAAAGAATAACAACGGAACTGGATTGCTTCTACTCTCTGATGTCTTCGGCTTCCAAGATTCCTCCACCAGCGACTTCGCTTATCGCGTCGCTTGCAATGGCTACAAGTATCCGTCTTCTACATTTTCTTCTTTCTATCTCAAATTTCAAACTCACAAGTTGTAAATTTATTCTTTTGTTTTGAGACAGTGTTCTTGTCCCGGACCTGTTCCGTGGAGATTCATGGTCGAAAAACCAACCAGAGTCTGAATACGAGGAATGGAGAAGAGGACATGACATGAACCGGATCCTAAAAGACACAACGACCTTGACCGAATGGATGGTTGATGAGTTTGCAGCGGCCGGGATATCCAAGAAGCTCGGAGTGATAGGATTCTGTTTTGGAGGTGGACGCGTGGTGGACGTTTTAGCCGCCGACAAGAACGGTTACTTCAGCACCGGAATTTCTTTCTATGGGACGAGAATTAACTCTGCGGTGGCCGGAGACGTGAACGTCCCGGTCTTGTTCATTGCCGGGGACATAGACCCGCTTTGCCAAGTGAAGGGTTTGAAAGAAATTGTGGAGAAGATTGGTGAAGAGTCAAAGGTTCTGGTGTTTGAAGGAAGAAGCCACGGCTTTGTTCACCGGCCGGAGACACCGGAAGATGATAGAGACGCGGAGGAAGCCTTTTCGGTCATGAGGAATTGGTTACATCAACATTTGCTTCTTGGGAACTAATGTTTTATCTGCTTTATGTACATCCCAATAAAATGAACTCGGATTCTTGTTGATGTCTACTTATCCGGATCCGATTAAATAAAAACTTTAACTACTTAAATAAATAAATTTACCATAACTATTAACTAACCTAAATATGTAATCTAATTCTCTGGTAATTTATACTTCGGGCTAGAGTTGTTAGAGGGGTTGATCCGCGTCCACATGGACAGTCCCACTGCGATTCCAATTCTTCACCAGACCTTGTGGGTTTGCAAAATGTAGGCGAACAATGGAGTTATGATAAATGTTTCTACTTCTCGCTTCCAACAATGTGTAATAATTTCTTTGAATTAGAATAATGAAGTTATAGAAATTTTTCCATCCATGTGCATCTTAAAAAAGAATGAGTTACACCATAGGACACATTTATCAATTTCTTTACACTATAGGACACAAGTCACTTGAGGTACACATTCACGGATTCCCAAGCGCAATTATGAACTATTTTGTCCTTCTAAAAGGAAACGAGAGTTGGCTCTTTTAGTTTACTCTTAGTTTAGTAAAGTAAGTAAGTTATAATTGTTTTGGTCAGGTTATCTATGTGATATCACTCAAATTATCCTAAGGAGTGATTTATACTCTCTCAAATAAGAGGTCCAGTTGTAGTACTTAGGGATCGAATCCACAAAGAGCTAGGGCACACAAAAGATTTAATAGTTATACGATTAAGCTAGGCTAATAGTTTATAAAGTAGTAAATATAGTAAATTGCAGTGGTGAGCAGGGCAGTTGCTCGGCTGATTGATTGAGGGTTGTTTGATGGAAGGATAGTTGCTAGATCTAGGGTTTATATTAATGTAATCATGATTATAATGATATAGAGACTAATTTTTGTATGCAAGATATTAAAGAGCTCAACAGTGAAGAACAAATCGATCGGCTCTCGCTTTCTAGATTTGTCTATTGACTAGATCTAATGATCTCAACTATCGTTTGTTGATCAATTAGAAAGTGTCGATCGATGATTTTAGAGAAATATCGATCAATACACCTTTCACGACGTCGATCGATTATTCTATTGGAATATCGATCGACACGCTTCTAGCAAGCTTTGCGTGCATGTTGATAAAGTGCTCACTAGGGTTCCTAGATCAGTTATCACTTGTTTCTAGCAATCCTAGTTCAATGAGGATCTATTCAGAGAAAAGACCAAGCTATCACTACAAAAAAAGTTCACATTGATAGCACATTGTTATAGCACGTTTTACTGAACTGCTATCGTTGATAAGTTTGAAACTTCCGTACTATTATATAGCATTAGATAAAAGCTATGATAAAATTTCACTAAGTGGAAACAAAATTTGAGTTTTGGAGCCACACATTTCATTAAGAGGGAACTAAAATTCCTTTTGGAGCCAACACTTAAAAATAGACAAATTATTTTCCATAGTTCTCTGTAAGCATTCGTGGGTTGAGTAATCAACAATCTCATTACGCACCATCTCTCCCATCAGCCATGGCTCGTCACTATCTCCACCATGATCCCTTCTCAGATCCGTCTTCGCGGGTCTCCATCTTCACCGGACTCGCGACCACTACCGTGACGTTCGATCTCTCTTTCGCCTTCTTCTCAACTTCAAATCGTTTCTGGGTATCGTATAAGCTCCAATGATTATCGAGACACATGGGATTGCTCAGTTCGTAGCGAACCTGGCCAGTAGTTAACCGACGAAGATTCTAGTTCTAAGACCAATGTTCTAGTTCGCGACTCTAGAACACAAGCAGTAAGAACATCCTATTGATGAATATCCTAACAACTTAGCAATTCTATATTTTGGGCTAATCCCACATCCTATCTGAACCCTAAACCTAACAGGTGGATCTATTCATACATGAAGTTTGTCACATAAATCATAGATGAATAGATATAATAGAATAGATAAAAGCAATGATAAAACCAAAAGAGTTATAGGAGGACTCTGAAGGAGTTCCTCCTTTCTATCCTAACTAAGAAAAATGAATTAAAGAAAGCTTAGATAGCATAGCCGTCAACAATGGCTTATAAATAACATAAATAGGGTTTCTGGTCGTCCAAGAGTATTCTGGTAATTTGTGTTTTCTTCTGGGCTTCAGTCGATCATAAAATATGCTCAGCCCATATTCTGGCAACACCGACTACCAATCTCAAGATTTGACCGTCGTTCGACAGTCCTTCATCTCCTCGACAGCTTCCTCTCGCGAAGCAGACTGACCACTCTTCAGTAAAACAGGCATAACGTCTGCTACATAATGCTGATTTATCTCCAACTGGCGGCATTGGAAAGCTAGCGCAAAGTTCTATCTTGTGTTAAAAGATGGGCTCAATATAATGGTGGGAATGTCTCCATCCATATCTAAACATCTGACACGATTGTGCAGTTTTGCACCTCAAAGGGCTCCAAAATCACCATATTTCTCCAGAACGTACCCGAACCTGTAAATACTCTAAATAAACTTTATATAATAGTAATTAGTTAATAAAACACTTATTAACCATGGCTAAAAGTGGGTAAAATCAATGGTCTATCACTATGAATGAAAGAGAGCACGTTTGACATTTTTAAACAAAAGAAATCACATACAAAAAATAAGAAGAGTATATGTTTTATGTTTATATCCAATAAAAATATTATTTTATAAGAAAATAACATTTTTAAATTCCATATCATATTATATTTGTCATTATTTATATCCTACTGTATAAATAAATATATACATATATAAAGTAAATCATTTGATTTTTTTCTTAAATTTTGATATCCATATGTATATATCTATTTTAATATTTTTTGAAAAAAAAATCAAATTCAAACCTTATGATAGTGTATTTTGATATTTGTTGACATAGTTTTATGGATACATGTTTTATGGACAGATTCAAAATAGGGTCAATTAGCTTAATATACAAATTCTGTATGGAAATTGGGGAACCATGCATATTATTAACAAATTTGAGAACACGGAGATGGACAAGAGTAAAACGACTCGAATAAGCTCCCGTCTCTCTTTGAAACATATTACGTTATCCATTAGCCGGTAATTTTTGTCACTTTCTCACACCCTGAAGCTTTCGAAATTGACAGCGACGGGGGAAAAATATTTAAAATCAAAATTGTAGTTATATTACGTTCCTCTTCTTTCATAACAATTTCTAACCGTTCGATTGAGATTAGAGTTATATATTTTTATTTCAGAACATCACTGTTGGATTTGGGCTGATGCTAATACATGTCTATATTTTCGGGACTTGATAATCACTAGATTGGGTTTAATCCTTCAAATGGGTCTATTTACTGTTGTTGTCATATAGTAGGGTTTTGGGGTGTATCTCTAATTTATTTATAAATAGCAAGTTTTCCCATCAATCTACCTACACCACTTTCTTATTCATCTTTTCTACCATTGTAGCTCAATTGGGGTAGTAGGTGACACATTACAGTCAATTTTCAAGTTTCATAGCGGTTTGTATATTCAAATATATACTACTTCTGATAAGAAATATGAAAGTGATATTAATGTGTCTTTCCACTATCCCAATTAATAGACACTGGTAATATAAACAATAATTGCAAAACTTCCTCCTTCAACTATTTCTATCAGTGTCACTTGACTGGGGTAGCAGGACAGTCATAACAATCAATATTCATGTCTCAATCGCTTGTTATAAAATACCAAGTACCAATTGAGTGAAGAAACATGAAGCGATTAGTAATGAGTTTTTCTGCTATCTCATTTGAGAGAAAATGATAATTGAGAGTTTTCCTGGAAAGGATAATCAGCTATTAACTACCGTTAAGTTTATCTATCGACTTTCAATCTGACTTCGTTTAATCACTGTCATTGGTGTGAAAGAGGAAATGAGAATGCCTCATGATAACCTGCTAAGGTGTGTTTCAATTTTAATAAGAACTTAGACAAACTAAAAACCCAAGAGATCTATAGCCTGTGATTGCTGGTGAATTAACAAAACTGAAATTAGGTTGAAATGACAGGAACAGTAGAAGATGTTACTAGCGTATGTGTGGCCGTTAGAAGAATCGCGGAAGTTTGGACTAATATTAATATAGTAGAACATCTTAAAATATGGAGCTTACACGATGGATCCGGATGATAAAATACAATAAAGATGAATGTGAAAATGTACTGATATTAATACAGAAGTTATAAACATTCACTTGGACATGCAGCCGTAAGCAAACCATAAACTCCCAATGAAGAGTAAACCAATCCGAAACAAGTAATATAAACTGGGATAACAGAAGTCTATGTTTTGGAATTTGTATTGTTTATAACCAGTAATTTTGTCTCTAAGTTGACCAAGACTTAAACAGATGAGAAGGCAATCAAAGGAAAGAATGATTACCAATGACATATTACACACTACTTGATCTGAACGACAAATATAACCTTTAACTTAATCTACACCTGCGGTAGTTAAAAACGGGGTAATGATAAACGTGATTATTGGAACATGTAGAAGATACTTTGTTGGTTTATGTGGTTATAAGTGAATTGTCACTATTAACCCTGCAATAATGTTCAATACTTTATATTAATCGTAGATATGGTGAAAATTGGTACACGTCAACAGGGTTTTACACATAAACGTGTACATAAAGCCTGATGTTCACCTTGCAGCGTGCTATAAATAATCCCTTCAGCTTGATCTCCCCCACACCGAAATCATATTCTCACCTACTTTGGAAGAAATCAAGCATTGACAGTCCCCAATTGCAACTTCAACTTACGTCAGTAGGTTTTTTACATCTTGTTTTAGGTATGTTACTGTTCTTACGTTCACACTTCCCCCCATCTATATTAATGGCATGCAAGAATAATTAAATATGTTTAGTAGAAACATTAAATTCCTCCACAGATGGGTAAAATGGTGCATATACAAAGTGGTGAATGGATGAAGAAGGATGACGTTGGGTGGAGATTCCATGAAGATTCTTGTGAATTGGAGCACTGCATACTTACCAGGAACAATGAGCATGTAGAAGCATTCATGGCATTAGTTCGTGAAGAACTTTTAATATCTCCAACAACCCCTAAGGTTTTAACATATCGCTTACCCGAGACTATTCTAGAGGCAAATGTCATCAAATCACCACCTAATACCGTTCTCACGACAGAGGTGTCGAAATACTGCTGAGTATACAAGAGTGGCGGAATGAAGTTATAGTCTATGTCATTTCTGTTGCTTTACGCGTCGCCAAGTTTCAACTTCTATGCAGGACACCTTTTACACTTGGAGACACCACTTATCTTGATGATGGTATAACTGAAGAACACCTTGCAATCATAAACGGTTAGTTATTTAATAGATTTTTAATGTCAAAACCCCTCAATTATGTTTCATTAGGGTATAACACCCCCAATTATTGATTTAGCATAGAAACCCCTCAACTCACTTATCTTAGTGTAATAGCCCCTCCGTTAGTTTGACCGTTTAAACAAAACGTTGAGTTTTGATTATTTTTTAAACTACATGATTTCTTAATAAAACAATACATAATTTATGTAAAACATCAGGTAGTTTAACTTTTGACTTACACTTTCTCTAATCCCTAACAATTTCTCAAATTATCGAGAGAAAGAGATGATGACTCTTACATTTTTCAAATCCTGGGGTTTTTGAATTTCAATTGTGAGAATCAAAATAGGGTTAATACGACACAGGCTGAGAGAGTCGTTTTATGTTTCGTGTGTTCTGTGTCAAAATAAAAAAGGGACAGTGAAAGAAGCCTGAGAAAAACTGAAGCAAGAGGGTTAAAAAGTTGTCTGCGATTGGAGCTTTAAGGATGAACAGGTAACATACTTTTTCACTGATCCCTTCTAGTTTCATTGGTTTCATTATGAGTTTGATGGGTTTGAAAATTTTATTTGCAAAAAGGAGAATTCATATTCGTTTACATGTTAGAGGATACTGGGCAGCAGATGGAACATACAATGGTGGTGAAAAAAATGTTGTAGGATTGATTTTGATGAACCAACTCTCAAGATGCTTGAAAGTATGATTGCGAGTGGTGGTTTTCCAGAGAACATGAATAAGTTCTCTTATGTCTCTTCTGGAATAGTAGATCAGAGGAAGGATGTATGTTATGATACAGATGTGGTGGAGATGGTGAACGCCTCAAGCAAACTGGAAAACATAATTTTTTTTTGCTGTAAGAGCTGATGATCCTTATCTCGATGATGTTCTCATTGGAGGTGATGAAGAGGAAGATGAACAGAAGAGTGACAATGAAACTGACTTTTACAGGGATGATTATGTTGAGAGTGAAGAATCAGATGATGATGAGGGCAAAGTAGAGTTTCGAGTTGGCCAAGAATTTATTTCACAAGCTAAATGTAGAGAGGCAATAGAGAAGTATGCAGTGAATGAGAGGGTCAATATCCGTTTTCAAAGATCAGAGGGGAAGAAAGTAGCAGCAGAGTGTGTAACGGATGGATGTGGATGGAGGCTATATGCATCTATCAATAGTAGGTCACCTAATATGGTTGTCAGATCATACAAAGGTACTCATTCTTGCTACGCCACAGAACTGTTGATCTCTACACTGCTGCAAAGATATCTGCTGATTTTCTAAACGAGTTTAGGACAAACCCAAACCTCAAAGCTGACCAGATAATGCAGCGGTTGGCTCTTAAAGGTCTTCGTGTTCCTAAGACAAAATGTCAGAGTGCAAGGCAAATGATGTTACGCATTATCAGGGATGAATATGCTGAGCAGTTTACAAGGATGTATGACTATGTTGAAGAACTAAAGAAGACAAATCCTGGTTCAACGGTCATATTAGGTACAAAAGAGAGAGTTTTTGAGAAGTTTTATACTTGTTCTGAGTCTCAAATATATGGATGGAAGAGTGCTTGTCGGCGTATCATTCACTTGATTGGAACATTCTTAAAAAGGCGAATGAAAGGGCAATTACTTACTGCAGTAGGAAGGGATCCGAATAACCAAATGTTCATTATTGCTTGGGCTCTTGTTCCTGTGGAAAACAAGGTGTATTGGGAGTGGTTCATGGAGTTACTGCGAGAAGACTTAGGTTTAGAGCTTGGAAATGGTTTAGCATTATCTTCAGACCAGCAAAAAGGTTTGATACATGCATCAAAAACATGCTTCCTTATGCGGAGCATAGAATGTGTGCAAGGCATATCTTTGCCAACTTGAAGAAAATGCACGGTTCAAATGATCCTCTACATAAGCTATTTTGAAGTGTGCAAGAGCTTACAATAAGCATGTTTTTGAGCAAAATCTAGAGAAGATGAAAACTGTTAAAATTGATGCTTACGAGGAAGTGAAAAAGAGTGTAAGTTCAAACTGGTCTAGGTATGTGCTTTATCTTAATAATATTTGTATATTTTGGCATTTTTTAGTATCAGAATGCATTTGTTATTGTTGTTATGCAAGGAATTTTTCAGTGACATTACAAAGTCTCCAGCTGTTGAAAACAATATTAGCGAGTCTTACAATGCTAGTGCAGAGATCCGGGACCTCTGGGAAATTTGGGTTTTCCTAGTTTCCTTATTTAAACGGAAATCGACAGTGCGAATTTCGGTTCCCACAGTTTGGCGCTAGAAGGAAGGGGGGTACGGATTACTCTAACTCATAGCCGCAAAACGCTTGATCAAAACAATGTCTGGAGATACGAAAGACAAAATCGCAGTTCGCAACAATGCTGGTAGGAAAACCCCAGCTGCCACTGCGCCTATGGCCAACGCTTACGCAAACGCCATAGTGCCTAAAAGAAAATCGAAAAAACCTAGCCGCAACTTTTCGCCAACAGGAATTGCAATGAAACGAGCTCGCGATTTCTCTTTCTGAAAATGAAGGGAAACGATAAATCTTATCAAACCCCGTAGGTTTGGCTCATTACCGAACAAAAGAAATCTCAATGCGTAAGGGTTTTACCAAAACACGCTTTACGAAAACATTTTCGGAAGGGTAAAACTTGTTCTCCCTAAAACCGCTGAAAAACCCCTAGGTTAATCGCGGAAAAAGGAAACACAACAAAACGATTTCCTAGCTCGGTCGCTACATAGCGACCAAGCACGCATACGGCTCGAGTAGCGACCGAGCACGCACACGCTGCTCAGTCGATACGTAGCGACTGAGCACGCACACTGCTCGGTCGCTACGTAGCGACCGAGCACGCACACGCTGCTCGGTCGCTACGTAGCTACCGAGCACGCACACTGCTTGGTCGCTACGTAGCGACCAAGCACGCACACGCTGCTCGGTCGCTACGCAGCGACCGAGCACACACACTGCTCGGTCGCTACGTAGCGACCAAGCACGCACACGCTCCTCGGTCGCTACGTAGCGACCGAGCACACACACTGCTCGGTCGCTACGTAGCGACCGAGCACGCACACGCTGCTCGGTCGCTACGTAGCGACCAAGCACACACGTAGCGACCGAGCATGCACATTGCTCGGTCGCTACGTAGCGACCGAGCACGCACACGGCTCGGTGCTCGGTCGCTACGTAGCGACCAAGCACGCACACTGCTCGGTCGCTACGTAGCGACCGGTAAGGCCTCAGAAAGGTCCTCCTTTGGTTTCTCTTGTGAATCCTCA
The DNA here is from genome assembly GCF_020379485.1 of Brassica napus. Taxonomy (NCBI): domain Eukaryota; kingdom Viridiplantae; phylum Streptophyta; class Magnoliopsida; order Brassicales; family Brassicaceae; genus Brassica; species Brassica napus. Next base: position 23,276,478 of record NC_063442.1, on the reverse strand, counting down.
TCGCCAGACTTTTCGTTTCGTTTCAATCGGAGTTTCCGTTGAGATTTTACGACGAAAACAAGTAGGACTCTTCTTGGCTTGCTTCCACTCGCTACGTAGCGACCTGTCAGACCGTCAGTCGCTACGTAGCGACCTGTAAGGCCTCAGAAAGGTCCTCCTTTGGGTTCTATTTTGAATCCTCATCAAAACGCTTTTCGTTTCGTCTCAATCGGAGTTTCCGTTGAGATTTTACGACGAAAACAAGTAGGACTCTTCTTGGCTTGCTTTCACTCGCTACGTGGCGACCTGTCAGGCCGTCAGTCGCTACATAGCGACCTGTAAGGCCTCAGAAAGGTCCTCCTTTGGGTTCTCTTTTGAATCCTCATCGAAACGCTTTTCGTTTCGTCTCAATCGGAGTTTCCGTTGAGATTTTACGACGAAAACAAGTAGGACTCTTCGTGGCTTGCTTCCACTCGCTACGTAGCAACCTGTCAGACCGTCAGTCGCTACGTAGCAACCTGTAAGGCCTCAGAAAGGTCCTCCTTTGGGTTCACTTTTGAATCCTCATCAAAACGCTTTTCGTTTCGTCTCAATCGGAGTTTCCGTTGAGATTTTACGACGAAAACAAGTAGGACTTTTCTTGGCTTGCTTCCAATCGCTACGTAGCGACCTGTCAGACCGTCAGTCGCTACGTCGCGACCTCTAAGGCCTCAGAAAGGTCCTCCTTTGGGTTCTCTTTTGAATCCTCAACAAAACGCTTTTCGTTTCGTCTCAATCGGAGTTTCCGTTGAGATTTTACGACGAAAACAAGTAGGACTCTTCTTGGCTTGCTTCCACTCGCTACGTAGCGACCTGTCAGACCGTCACTCGCTACGTAGCGACCTGTCAGACCGTCAGTCGCTACGTAGCGACCTGTAAGGCCTCAGAAAGGTCCTCCTTTGGGTTCTCTTTTGAATCCTCATCGAAACGCTTTTCGTTTCGCCTCAATCGGAGTTTTCGTTGAGATTTTATGACGAAAACAAGTAGGACTCTTCTTGGCTTGCTTCCACTCGCTACGTAGCGACCTGTCAGACCGTCAGTCGCTACGTAGCGACCTGTAAGGCCTCAGAAAGGTCCTCCTTTGGGTTCTCTTTTGAATCCTCATCAAAACGCTTTTCGTTTAGTCTCAATCGGAGTGTCCGTTGAGATTTTACGACGAAAACAAGTAGGACTCTTCTTGGCTTGCTTTCACTCTCTACGTAGCGACCTGTCAGGCCGTCAGTCGCTACGTAGCGACCTGTAAGGCCTCAGAAAGGTCCTCCTTTGGGTTCTCTTTTGAATCCTCATCGAAACGCTTTTCATTTCGTCTCAATCGGAGTTTCCGTTGAGATTTTACGACGAAAACAAGTAGGACTCTCCGTGGCTTGCTTCCACTCGCTACGTAGCGACCTGTCAGACCGTCAGTCGCTACGTAGCAACCTGTAAGGCCTCAGAAAGGTCCTCCTTTGGGTTCTCTTTTGAATCCTCATCAAAACGCTTTTTGTTTCGTCTCAATCGGAGTTTTCGTTGAGATTTTACGACGAAAACAAGTAGGACTTTTCTTGGCTTGCTTCCACTCGCTACGTAGCGACCTGTCAGACCGTCAGTCGCTACGTCACGACCTGTCAGACTGTCAGTCGCTACGTCACGACCTGTAAGGCCTCAGAAAGGTCCTCTTTTGGGTTCTCTTTTGAATCCTCATCAAAACGCTTTTCGTTTCGTCTCAATCGGAGTTTCCGTTGAGATTTTACGACGAAAACAAGTAGGACTCTTCTTGGCTTGCTTCCACTCGCTACGTAGCGACCTGTCAGACCGTCACTCTTACGTAGCGACCTGTCAGACCGTCACTCTTACGTAGCGAACTGTCAGACCGTCAGTCGCTACGTTGCGACCTGTAAGGCCTCAGAAAGGTCCTCCTTTGGGTTCTCTTTTGAATCCTCATCGAAACGCTTTTCGTTTCGCCTCAATCGGAGTTTTCGTTGAGATTTTACGACGAAAACAAGTAGGACTCTTCTTGGCTTGCTTCCACTCGCTACGTAGCGACCTGTCGGACCGTTAGTCGCTACGTAGCGACCTGTAAGGCCTCAGAAAGGTCCTCCTTTGGGTTATATTTTGAATCCTCATCAAAACGCATTTCATTTCGTCTCAATCGGAGTTTCCGTTGAGATTTTACGACGAAAACAAGTAGGACTCTTCTTGGCTTGCTTCCACTCGCTACGTAGCGACCTGTCAGACCGTCAGTCGCTACGTAGCGACCTGTAAGGCCTCAGAAAGGTCCTCCTTTGGGTTCTCTTTTGAATCCTCATCGAAACGCTTTTCGTTTCGCCTCAATCGGAGTTTTCGTTGAGATTTTACGACGAAAACAAGTAGGACTCTTCTTGGCTTGCTTCCACTCGCTACGTAGCGACCTGTCAGACCGTCAGTCGCTACGTAACGACCTGTAAGGCCTCAGAGAGGTCCTCCTTTGTGTTCTCTTTTGAATCCCGATCGAAACACTTTTTGTTTCGTCTCAATCGGAGTTTCCGTCAAGATTTTACGACAAAAACAAATAAGACTCGTCTAAACTCCTTCGCTTGCTCCTACTCGCCCTTACCTCCAGCTTTGTATTCTCCTTCAAATCTCGTTCGAAACGTCTCTTGTTTCTATCGGAGTTACCATTGAAACTTTACGATAAAAAAACCCGCAAAGACTTGTTTTCTCGCACGGATTTAGATTAATCGTATAAAACGGCAACGGTTAACTTAACATCTTAGCCGCCTTAACTATACGATTACGTTGAACCTTTTTACAAAAATCGACGTCTTATCTAAGGAGAAGATAACAGTCAAGTTTGGAAGATAAATGTCAAGTTTCAAAGGATAAACACCAATATCGGAAATGGCGAACATACATGAGAAGAGGAAAGGAAAACGAGCAAGCAAAACTGAGAAGAGACAAAACTGCATCTTCAAGAGAACTAAGGTATTTCCGACTTGAAATTTTTGAAATCAGACTTGGAATTTTCGTAGGAAATTACTTTGAGGCTGCCATAGAACTTTAGGGAACGTAAAACCTAGGCGGATAGTCTAGCGAACTAAGTTTTAAGCGATTTTTCCTGTCTTGATATATTGTTCCATAATTGTTCATCCAGATCTTGCAAACCGATCTAAACTCTCCGAAAGTCGAGAAACGATCGCCAGGCATATCAAGCTCGCTTCCTAAAGAGAGAAAAAGTTAGAGACATGAACGTCGTCTTAAAACCGATTCGTTTCTGGCAATTTTCTCGGAACCGACATATCCCAAGTCGTCAACGTGGAAACAACCAAATCACAGTCCAAGCGTCGTCTATAAATCGTCCCGAATTATCGATCATTCCAAACATCAGAAGAAGAAACGTACACAACCCTTCAAAGTATCAGTTCAACCGTTTTCTTTCGTAAAAAAAAAGGGAGGAGTAGGTACGTATACTATACTCGTATACTCCCAAACTTCAAAAACTTCTACAAATCGTCAAGAATAGGCAAACGACAATCTTAATATTCGTCTAAATGCTAGCAACATATCCAGACGATCATGAACATAATCTCAAAAACTATACATCATTTTTTGCCGCAATCATGCGTACAGAAAACTTGTACCAATATCAAACTGAAACTCGACGATTAGCCAAAGTATTGAAGCCTTTTCCGGTTTCAGAAAGCCAGTTTCGTTTTAAAAATTTCTACGAGAAATCTTCAATCACCAAAGTATTTCTTTCAGTTTCCGTTGCACCAAGTAAGTCACGGAATAACATCGAAAACATTTGCGACGAAGAAAACTCGAGAATAGATGTAGCATCGTGCACATTAAAAGGATCACTTTCCTCCCGATGGTTAGCTAGATCCACCTCTGGTTGACCAATTCGTTCAAGAAACGAATGTGTCATGAGAATCCTCTTAAAAAACCTATGAAAAACGTTCTGCGACTAGATCGTATTTGAAATAAACTTCGGTAACACTCCATGAGTAACTCCATGCAACTTTCGCCTAAGATCAAAGTCGCAGCAGAAACGTTTCTCGTAAAACCCGCAGAAACAACGCTACTTTAACATATGTATACATATCACTGATTTACAACCTTCATAAAAACGGTTATATGATATGATAAATTATCGTATAGCCCACTGTCGGAAAGCATTTGATAAATTCATCGTAACGAAACTAAGTCCTAACAATCAAACGGTTAACGGAAAATCTAAACTTTTCGAAAATTGACCAAGTTCAATACGCTCCACAATTCACTTTAAGCCCGCAACGTTTTACCTATAATACGCGGCATGTAAGGAAAAAAATTCGTAACAAAGCTTCTAGAGCTATACGAAACATCCTCAAAAATGCACGAAATAGATCTCGGAAGGCCAACACTTCAAAAAACATTATGAAGGAAAACGCTTCTTCCCATGGATAAATTTACGCTACACCTCAATCCTAATTCCTTGATCGAAAATCAAATTAGTAACATCCAAACAGGAACAATAATTTTTGCTGCGAACATCCGTAGTCAAACAAGAACGTTTCACAAACACATGGCTAAGACTAAACCCTTGCAACATCGCGAAACATCTTCAAGCCCGCGAACATTTCAAGCACGAAACGATGCATTCGAAAGAATAACAAATCTTCAGCATCGCGAGACGTCGCAGACGCCTGAAGATTCGTTCTTCGACGAAATTTCCTTCCTCGATAAAAACATTTTCTTGAAAGACCAGACACTCATACGCACTAACATCTTCTCAAAACATATCCTTCGCGAAGACTCGAAACGGTATTTTTTACCATTAAGTTTGTTGCTGATCACAACAAACTCTTAACGTCCTAAACAGACATAGCCATCTCACAAAGATGACTCTCTTACATCCGACACAAGGATAATAGCGCTATAAAAGAAATCTGAAATTTTGGTCCAGCACTTCCGGTTTCCGGAGAGATGCTCGATTCGTATCAAACAAGTCGTATAAGCCGAGAACCTATCGCAAACTTTAAATCGATACGAATCAGGAAGAAATCACAACAGGAAAAATGATAGCCGGCTAGTCACCGCACAATCCTTAAACCGAAAGTAAACCTAGATCTTGCCCTAAACCCAGCGCACTAGTCTCTAACATCTCTAGACATAGTATCAAACACCCTGATACGAAATCCCAAAATTTGTCTCTTTGCCAATATTCGAACGTCTTCAGAAAATCCCGCAAGTTTACACACTGTAGAAAACTCTCGAAACAGATTATGGATATGGCAGTTCACACAGAGTTAGATTACGAGACGGCAACTCGTAGTCTTTCCTCTACACCCATACAAAATGCCATCGGCAGCAACACGCCTTATAACTGCTACATAAAAACTAGACCATAAAGGTCCCACTGGAAAACTAGTCATAAGAACCTTAACTCCAAGACGAACTACGAAAGGCTTGATCCCTTCAACAAGGGTACGTAGGCAGCCGTCATAAGGCGCAGCCCCAATCTTATCGCGTTTTCTACTTTTAGGAGAGCGAGAAGATCAGTTACCACAGACCTTTTCAACCATTAACTCCGCCTAACTCACCTAACTTGCCTAACTTGCCAAGCCACTCGCTAGATACTCACGCTAGAAGCTCATGGTTCTAACGAGCTGGGGGCTAACTGTTGGGGTCAAAATCGGTCACGACGGAATCAATGTCTGAAAGTTCGTAAAATCAGCATAAACGTTTTTACGAAAAGTAATCTTCGTAAAGATATCTTTACGAAGAGCCTTGCGATAAAATCTCGTCCAAATCTCAATCGAACCACTATATACCGATTGTCCGAAGGCAACGGACATGTATCCAAATCGGCCGCGGACAAGCTCGAGTATGGAAATCAGACTGTGGACAAGCCAAGCTCGATCGATACGCGACGACCAAGCATGCATATAGCTCGGTCGCTACGTAGCGACCGAGCGTCCGTCCCGCTCGGTCGCTACGTAGCGACCGAGCTCGAGCCAAACTCGGTCGCTACATAGTGACCTAGCGTCCGTCCCGCTTGGTCGCTACATAGCGAACGAGCTCAAGCCAAGCTCGGTCGCTAAGTGTCCGTCCTGCTCGGTCGCTACGTAGCGACCGAGCGTCCGTTCCGCTCGGTCGCTACATACCGACCGAGCTCGAGCCAAGCTCGGTCGCTACGTAGTGACCGAGCGTCCGCTCCGCTCGGTCGCTACGTACCGACCGAGCTCGAGCCAAGCCCGTCCCGCTCGGTCGCTATGTAGCGACCGAGCTCGAGCCAAGATCGGTCGCTACGTAGCGACCGAGCGTCCGTCCCGCTCGATCGCTACGTAGCAACCGAGCGTGCGTTCTGTTCGGTCGTTACGTAGCACCCGAACTCTTCCGAAACGTCGATACGACACCAATTCATGCATTCTCGTCTATCATACGATGCTATCTCCCGAAGACCGTAGCGAACTCAGTTCATGTCTTCCGACCATTCTAAAGACATCAATCAAATTTAGCGGTAAAAACCGCGAAAAGTTCCTTCTTTATCGAAAGAAGTCGTAATAAATGTTTCGAGTCGTAAGACGGCCCAAAGGGACTTAAGACACGACTCGAGGCCCAACTTACGATTACTTAACCCAAAGCCCATAAACCGTATGACGGTTTACGCTTGGCGCGCAAGGAAGGATAAATGTCAAGTTTCCGCGGATAAATACGAAATTTTGAGGATAATTACGAAGATCGAAAAAAATAGAATATCTCCATTTTATGCTATGACGGCTTAAGGGCAGAAGAGTAAAAGTATAAACTGACCTTGGAGCTAGTATATAAGGAATCCTAGGCGAGAGGCATGAGGAGAACTTTAAGACTCGGAATTCTTTGCACTTAGAAACTTTAGGCTTTATTCTCGACAAGTTCGGTTTCTATGTCTGGCACTCAATTACTAGACGAACTCGCCCAGGCAGTTCGATCTCTTGTCCAGCTCTATCAATTGAACTACGTTCGGCTTGATCCTCGAAAGGGGTACGTAGGCAGCCTTTAACAAGGTTCAGTCCGAAATCAATCAAAAACCTTTTCTGTATCTTTTTTCGTCTTTTGTTATCGAGCTGCGACTCAACTAGATTTGAGCTATTAGGCTGCTAGAACTAATTAACTTGCTGACAGCCTTTGCGGCCAAAGCTTTTATGATCTCTTGTAATGATCGCAACGCTCTTACGCGGACTCGAAATAAGATCTACTGTTTTCTCTAAACTCGTCTGTTATCTTTTCATAATTTCCGCATATATTTGGTCACTTGTCGTTGGCTCTCGCAGAGATCCGGGACCTCTGGGAAATTAGGGTTTTCCTAGTTTCCTTATTTAAACGGATATCGACAGTGCGAATTTCGGTTCCCACAAAGATAAACGAAAACCATCTTTGCTAAGAAACCGATCTAAGTTTTCTAAGCGCGACTATGGATCCCAATCAAACAATCGGAGCCACGCCATCAGGAGCCGACAACGTCGACCCTATCAGATCCAACTCGAGAACCTAAACCTTACCCGTTGGACCAATGGGTACCGACGAGACAATTGGAACAACCCAGACGCAACGAATCCCTCCAATTGGAACTTAGAAACATGAGGGGTCATCAATCCACGATCGATCCTCACCACCAGATCGTACTTCGGTTTCGGAAAGGACCTCGACCCCCGATTGAACCAGAGCCCAAGTCTGGAATTGCCCCAGAGAAAGACAGGCCGCTGACGACCTAACCCGATCTCAATCATCTAGGCCGATATCTCCTACCCCTCTAGCACATGCTCGGGAAGAAGTGACCGAGCTTCGGTAGATGGTCTCGTTATTAATCAACGAAACTCGCAGCCAGAAGGCGTTTATCGGACCATCGCTAACCGACTAGATCAAGCCAAACGGGAACTCACGGAGCACTGAGCTAACGCCCGAGAAAGAAACCAACCGCCACCTGATCCATTAAGGGAAACACTAAATCCCCAAAATACCAGAGCCTTCAGTACTCTAGAAATCTCGAGCGCTCGATCCGGACGCTAAGTGGTAGAGAACTCAAAACGACCTCCACTGCAGAGCATGCCTCAGCGAAGTCTGAGTTACAGCAGGCTGGAAGAAATAGACTCCGGACTACAAACCCAAAGAAGTACTCCGATCCAATCACAAAACAGATATATGGAAAGACCCGGGGAGCCTAGGAATCAGATGCCACAAATGGGAAACCTGACCTCCGAGAATCGAACTCCGTCTGCTGCGAGAACCGTTCAGCAAACGGGGTTGAGTGATCCAATAGGGCAAGCTTGAGGTTACGACCCCTGCAGACCCACCGACACGGATCCGCAAAGAGAAGACTTGGGGATTCTGGGGGAAACCGGAACGTTCTAGAATTATATTGAAAGAAACGATGTCGAGCTCAAAAGAATACACACGATCGTGCATATGGCGCCGAGCTCCGCTCCAGACATATATATGGTCATCGAGGAGACAAGGAGAACTCCATTCACGAACCGAATCGCCAGCGTAAGGCTACACCATGTGGGGAAACTGAAATTCCCCGAGTACGCTGGGAACACAGACCCGAAAGCTCACATACAAGCCTTTTGACTAGCGATATCAAGAGCACACCTCAACGATGACGAAGAAGAGGCCGGCTACTGCCGCTTCTTTGCAGAAATCTCACCGGGGCCGCTCTTGAATGGTTCGCGGGCCTCGAAGAAAACTCAATCGACAACTTCACCCAGTTGGTGTCGACGTTCCTCAAACAATACTCGGTTTTCATAGAAAACGAGGTTACCGAGGCAGACCTCTGGAATCTCAAGCAAGCGCCCTTCGAGCTGTTGAGAGCTTACATAAACAAGTTCAGGGAAACCAATGCCAAAATCTCGCACCCAAACGAAGTTGTGGCCCTGGCGGTGTTAAAGAACTGTGTCTGGTTCTCATCCAAATTCAGGGAAGAAATGGCAGTGCGAGCACCAATCTCGTTGGACGATGCCCTACACCGAGCTTCCTACTTTGCAACCCACGAAGTGGAGGTTGCAGCCTTAAAGGAACAGTACAGCGCAAACAGAAAAAACGTCGCCAAAAAGAATAATGCTCTTAAGGAATCAGTAACTAAAGGGCAACACTCCTATGCGATAAATAATTCGCCGCAAAACAAATCATCAACGTACGATCCCAACAAACACTATGCCTTCCATGACCGAAAAGGTCATTCGACGGAGGAATCGAGCGGCACTTTGCAGTCAAAACGAAAATAAAAAGACCAGCGAGGATACCGAAGAAGAAGAGGAAGAGCCAGCGACTTCAAAATCTAATCGAAAAACTAAAGGCTCTTTGAGTAAAAGAAGCAGGGACACCAAGCGAGAGTCGCCTAGCTCTCCACCCCCAGCGCCAAAGAAAAGAGTCGACATGATCTCATGGGGTTCAGAAAACCATACACCTAACAAAATCGAGGGACATACCGAAGGAAGAGTATGCATCGACATTACGGTAGCAATCCACACACTAGAGAACCTCAATGAAGCTACTCTTCCTCCTAGCATTACTTGATACAACCCAAATGCGGGGTCTCCCTTTAGGAAAATCCCCAACTTCAAACGAAAGCAGAAGATGACCAGAGTCCGCGAATTGCTAGAAAGACCGATTGCCCCACAAATTCAGAAGAAAGACAGCATGTGAACCCTTAATCGCAACCTGTCTAGAGGACAAAGACACTACCTGTTGGGGAAAAATACTCAGGTATTGAATTCCTCCAGACCCCAGGCAGGACACCGGCCTCTGGATCCCCGCTGGAAGGAACCCTGGTTCCCAGGATCCCCGCTAGAAGGAACCCTGGTTCCCCGCTAGAAGTAACCCTGGTTCCCCGCTACGAAGTACTCCGGGTCCGGTCCCCAGGACCGCCCCCTCCCCCCGGAGAAATGGAAAACTTCCGGTAAGGAGAACCTTACATATTTCCGAATATGGAAGAGTTTAACCTACTCCAACCGACTAAGGCCCGCCTTAAGAAGACTATATAAAGGGAACCTAAACCGTAAAGCAAGAGATCGATGTAGGACCTAAAATCTACACAAAGTATTTAATAGTGATCGGGGTTGATCTAGGGAAGACAAATGATGTGGGTAACGATATCTTTAGAACACAACGATGTTAAGTAGTTTCCGGTAGGCGAAAATAGACTTTATTGAGAACTGGGATCGAATACAATGAATTGAACTAGATCGAGTGATACAAACAAGGTCGATAAAGAGAGAATTTAAAAGTGGGAAGACAACAAGATCGATGTGAATGTGTAGCTCTCTCTAGTGTTTTCAACGTGTCCTCTTCCGTGTTTCTTCTTCTTCTTCCTTTATAGTAAGTTGACTCAAGATCCCCGTGGTAGCTCCGCGATCTCAGCTTCTTGTTATGCGATCTCTGCGACTCCTTCTTCGAGCTTGATTCTCGTTGTGGGCCTCGGCCTGTCTCGGCCCATTCCTCTTTTCGTGGCCCATTTCGGTATTGACCAAAGTTGGGTCCAACAATCGACACTTCTAGACTTAAAGATTAGAGCTAATGATAGACTATGGATTTGACCTATTTTCATCCATAGTTTATATGTTTTAACTAATAATTATTATATTATAGAGTCTATTTATTATATTTATAAGATCAGAAGTGATTTGGAGATAAGAGATGATTTTAGAACATTTTGGAGATATTTGGAGTAAGCACCCGAGATGACCATCGAACTTGACCATCGGTCGATATTGGATAGGAATAATCGATCGATGTTCATATCTTGACATCGATCGACAGCGAAGCGCGTAGAAAGCCCGTTTGGTCACAGCCGACTTGAAGCCCAAGTATTCACCAATTTACAAGATTACACCTGACGAGTTTTAACCTAATTATATAGGCTTTGCCACCTTGTTAGAGGCAGAGTGTGCTTTTCTTGTTTTATTATTTTCACAACAAGGTTTTCTAGGATTTTGATAGATTGGAGAGAAGATCCAAAGTTATAATTTATGATTTGAACTCCATTAATATCTATTTACTATTCTAATGAAGTTTTCTTACCTAACTGATGTTATGAATTGCTTAGCCATGTCTGAGTAGTTCCATTGTTATATTTTAGGGTTTAAATAGGTTAGGAGGGATTAGCCCCAACTATAGATTGCTGAGTTGTGGTAATTGTCATTTGTTCATTAATGCATGTCTCTGGATTAGCTACTTAGAACTTGCCCTGGGATTGATAGATAAAAGCTAGACCTTCATTCACATCCTGAAAACATTCTAACTGAGCTAAGTTCTCGCTATGAGTAAGGCGAGAGCTGATCTAGTAAGCTTAGTAAGATATCATTCAACCTGCGTATAAAGCTTAACTAGAAGCGCGTCGATCGATATCATTATTGAATAATCGATCGACGGACCCAAAGGTGTATCTATCGATATCCCTATAGGATCATCGATCGACACTTTCTAATTGGTCGACATACGATAGTTGAGATCATTAGATCTATTTAATGTGGGAACCGAAATTTGCACTGTCGATTTCCGTCTAAATTAGGAAACTAGAAAAATCCAAATTTCCCAGAGGTCCCAGAGATCTGTTAATACCATACGCTAAGCAATCAGAACACGAGATATCAACGACAAAGTATAAAAATCGTAAAAGGAGAGCAAGATAGATCTTATTCCGAATTTGTGTTTGAACGTTACAACAAGGTATAAGCCTGGGATCGAGAGCTGTCGGCGAGATTCCTAGTTCTAGCAACCCTAAGACGGCTAAACCTAATTGAGTCGCTGCTCGAAATAACAAAAACGGAAATATGCCTAAATCGCTCTAATTGCTAAGTTTTCTCTGAAAAATTCTCTCTCCATGCCTCTCGCCTAGGACTCCGGATATACTCGCTCCTAGGTCGGTTTACGCTTTTCCTCTTCTGCCCTTAAGCCGTCATAGCATAAAAATGGAGATATTCTATTTTTTCCGATCTTCGTAATTATCTTCAAAATTTTGTATTTATCCGCGGAAACTTGACATTTATCTTTCCTTGCGAACCAAGCGTAAACCGTCATGCGGCTTACAGGCTGTTGGTTAAGAAATCGTAAGTTGGGCCTCGAGTCATGTCTTAGGCTTCTTTCGATAAAGAATGAATTTTCTGCGGTTTTTACCGTAAAGTTTGATCGATGACTTAAAATGGCGGAAAACATGAAATGGGTTCGCTACGGTCTTCGGGAGATAGCATCGAAGAGTAGACGAAAATGCATGGACTAGTGTCGTATCGACGTTTCGGAAGAGCTCGGTCGCTACGTAGCGACCGAACAGAACGCAAGCTCAGCGACCGAGCTTGGCTCGAGCTCGGTCACCACGCTCGGTCACTACGTAGCGACCGAGCTTGGCTCGAGCTCAGTCGCTACGTAGCGACTGAGCGGGATGGACGCTTGGTCGCTACATAGCGACCGAATAGCATGCATGTGCAGTAGTTCCGTAATGACCGAGCTTGGTTTGTCTGTGTTCCGATCATCATACTCGAACTTATCCGTAGCTGGTTTGGATATGTTTCCGATGGCTTATGTTTGATCTAAGCTTTATCTCGGGAATATACGTTGTGACATTTTCTTGATCGAGCACGATTTGTGGTGGAAAGACATATTTGTATTTTGCGGAGATTTGGACGTTAACTTCGTCGTAACCATTTTCGACCCCAACAGTTAGCCCCCAGCCCGTTAGAATCGTGGATTTCTAGTGAGATTCTAACACGCGGTATGGCGAGTTCGGACGAGATTGGTGTATTTGGGCGAAGTTCGTGTCTGAAAATCTGCAAGTAAATAGTAATTTCTCATACCTATAAGAAGGGAGGTAACTTCTTCATAACCTTTTCACTTACTTATTCTCTCATAGAGAGTTCACTTGAAAAATTTCTTTTTTTTCTCTATCCTTTTCTTCTTGATTCTCAAAAGGAAAATATGAAATGTCGGGTAAGAAAAGGAGTTCGAAGAAAGGGTCCTTGCCCGCAAACGTGCCTGAAGAGCTCCTTGTGCCGAAGATAGAATTCGTTCCTCATTCGGTAGACCCGGCCGAGAACGAGGCATGGTGGGTCGCGTGTTATGGTTCGATCACACCTCCCAAAGAGAAGTCGTTCCCGGTCATGAACCATCGCTTGGTCGAGGAAGGTGCACCAAGTAGGTGCACCAAGTAGCGAGTTTCTCGAGACCATGCGGTCGTTCTATCAGATTTTGGACGCGGTGGAATTCCGGGTTCCTCGTCAAGGAGAGCGCGCTAGTAGTCCCCCGGAGGGTTACTTTACTTGTTACGAAGCATTCGTAGTGCGTTGTCGCTTGTGGTTCACGATTCCCAAAGTTATCGTCCGTGTGTTGGATCGTTTCGAGGTGGTGATAAGCCAACTGAATCCCCTTGGCATCCAACACCTCATTGGAGTCCTGATCCTGAGCTACGAGCATGGTCTCTCCCTTACCGTCAACCACTTTGAAGCGCTTCTCAGGTTACAGATTGTCAAGGATACGGACAAGTATAGGCTGGTCCCTCGGACTTCATGTCAGTGGTTAAAGGGTTTATTTCCAACTTCAACTCGTGGAAGAAGTTTTCTTCTTCGTTCGTATAGACGCTGCGTCTATCGAAGAGAATTGTATTCCATTGTTCCGGAGGTTGCCGAATGATCGTCCCTTCATCAATCCGCTTGCTCCGCTCCCTGAGGATATTATCGCAGTGAGGGATCTTCTCAGGAACGGTCCATTTTTCTGGACTTCCTTTACGCCGAAGCGAGTTTGAAAGGCGTTGAGGTTTGTGCATCCCGGTCCTGTTTCGGGCGTGGAAACAGGGAGCGACTCCGAGCCCGATGACCAAGGTCCCGAGGCTGCTCCCACGGTTGCGACGGGGTGGAACTCTTCGAAGGGGAAAGATATTGACCTTGGCGACATAGAGTTTTCGGTGGATGATTCTATGCTTCCAGGATGGGATCCAGACCTTGCTTACGGCGATGGAAGCGGTACGAGCGAGGTCCCTATTCCGGACTTCGATGACTTCTTTGCTGGTCTACCCTCGGGGAGGCCGAAAGTCATCGCGGAAGGGTCTCTTATCATCAACGGGGTTAGTTTTCAAAAATTTTGGCGATTGCCTTACGTATTTCTTTTTCCGCTTACAACGTGTTAATCGGTTTTGCAGGGCCTGAACTTGCTTGGCTCGGCCATTGAGGCGAGCCATATAGAAGCCATGGTCTATCGCTTTAAAGCGGAGAAAGAAGAAACAGATCTTGCTCGCATGCAAGGCGAGATGTTGGAGCAAGATGCGCAACTCGCTCGTGATCATGCAAGGGCTGTTCGCAAGGCAGAACGGAAGGGCAAGAGAGAGATTGTCGAGGTGATGAAGACTCGTGCCTCTCAATTCCAGATCGAGTACGGGAACCTCAAGGATGCTTTCACCTCGGTGGGCGATTTTCGTGAGTGTCGCGGTTCAGTCGGGAGCCTTTGGAAGACGTAGGCGGACGACTACGTTTTCGAGAAGGAGATGGAGTTAATGAAGGGCGGCATGAAGGATCATGCTCACGCTGAGGCGATTATTGCTCCGATCGATGGGAGGATCCAGGGATTCTAAAATCCCATCCCGGTTTCTCCCGATACCGTAGAGACCACGACCGAGTTTCCCGGTGATTGCGAGGAGGTGGATCGTCCCGCGGATGCGTTTGGAGCTTCGTTGTCTGGGAACTTTTACTTTGAACCTTGAGAGGTGGAGTGATCATCTAGAGGGAGGAGGTTGTTTATTTATACTGCGTTTGTTGCCGAGTATGGCTTTATTTGTCTTTTTCTGCCGAGTGTGGCTTTGATTTCGAGACATTACATGGGCCTGTTTTGGCCGTTCTATCGTTTACCAGGACTGGCCGTCGGTGGCTTGAATCCCTACCGCTTTATGCAGTCTGTATATATATGATGGGCATTTTATTTCGAATTGTTTTGAGTAAGTTTGAAGTAAATTTGAGTTTTCGTCTCATATTTAATTCCGTTGGGACGTTCAATCTGTCGGTTCGTTCGTTACTTTTCATAAAAATTACTTATTCTTACAACTTTCGGGAACGTTGAGATGTGAACGGAGAGACATGGTTTAGGATCTCGTATCGTTTAGATATCATGTCTTGAGATGTCTGAGACCAATGCGATGGGTTTAGGGCAAGACCTAGGTTTACTCTCGGTTTAAGGTTTGTGCGGTGACTAGTCGGCTATCGATTTTCCTGTTGTGATTTCTACCTGATTCGTACCGATTTAAAGTCCGTGATAGGTTCTCGGCTTATATGACTTGTATGGTATGAATCGAGCTTCTTTCCAGAGACAATTTTTAAGCCAACTGGAAGTGCTAGACCAAAATTTCGGATTTTTTTTGTAGCGCGCTTTCGTCCTTGTGTTGGACGTTCGAAGATCAAAGGAGTGATCAAGTTGCGTTTGTTTAAGACGGCTGGCGTCTTCGTCGGGGCCAATCGACGAACGGGGTGTAAGGTTTTTGTGGTCGTGGTCGGACAATTTGTTCGCATCATCTTGAATTTAAACTTGGCGACGTCTTGCAGTTTTTTCGAAGACTATACGTATATCTTAAGTGCTGAGGAAGGATTATTTTGCGATTTTGGACCGGATGAGGCCGCTGACAAGAGTCTTAACGTTTGTAAATTTTCTAGGCATGTTCTGAGACTTTTGCGTTAACTGAAGCGGAATCGTTTTAATTAAAAAGGAGCAATGCCATATTGTAGTAAAATTCTTTTTGAAATCTCTAAAAGACTCGATTACAATGACGCATCTTTTCCTTTGTGGGAGTATACGAGTATACGTACCCACTCCCCCCCTTTTTAGAGAGGGGGATAGCTGAACTCGTCTTTCGACAAGCTGCCTACGTACCCCTTTCGAGGATCAAGCCATCTCGTAGTTCTGTTTTACGCCGCGAGCGTTTTTACTCGGCGGTTCTCGCTGTGCTGACCGCCTTGATCGTGATGACCGTGGCCGGGTCAGTGCTCTTTTCCGGATGTTCCGGATGAGTTGTAGTGTCGGCTTCGGACTCGTGTTGAGTTTCGGCGTCTGAAGCGTTTGCGTCGGCAGACGATGTTAAATCGTCTTTCCTTGAAGCGTTTTTGGCTGAATATTGATCTATCTTCGTGCGCTTGCGATTTGCCGTCGCAGAAGTCGTGATTTTCCTTAACTTGTGCTCCGCGAGGAAGCATAGTCGCGACTGTTTCTGACATCCCCAGATAGCTGCGACTCCGTTTGAGGTTGAGAATTTGACACCCAGGTGGTATGTCGATGGAACGGCTTGCATGGCGTTGAGCCATGGGGTTCCCATGATCACGTTGTAGATGGCAGGATGATCGACCACCGCGAACTCGACGATTTTCGTGATCTCCTTGGCCATGACTGGCAGCTGGATTGACCCGAGGGTCATCGATACTTCGCCTGAAAAACCCGTGAGCGGTTTCGGCGTTGAAGTTACTTCTCCGAGTTAGATGCTCTTCTGATTGAGAGTGTCGCGGAAGATTACATTGACTGTGCTTCCCGTGTCAATGAGTACTCTTCCGACTTCCAGATCTCGTATGACGAGATCTATAACGAGCGGATCGCAGTGAGGTTGATCGATCCCGCCAGCTTCCTCTTTCGTGAAGGTGATTGAGCAATTTTGACCGTCTCGGGGAGGAGACCATGTAGGCCAGTTTTCACTCGACTCTCCCTTCCGCTGGTAAGCCTTGATGGCAGAAACCGTATCGTTGCAGTATTGCGATCCTCCGATGATTATGTTGACTCTGCGACAATTGTTATCGTTTCCCTTATCGTCCGGCCTTCTGCCACGTTTATCCCCGGATTAGTTTCTTTGAGGGGATTTCTCCACGGGCGGTTTTTTGTCCGTCTTCGGGGGGCGATCGGTCTCGAGGGTGAGATCTTTCACGCTGGTCACTTCCGAGAGCTCTCCAGCTAGTAGCTTCGCGGCCAGCCTTGCTCCCAAGACTTTGCAGTTAGTCGTGGAGTGTCCTCGGGACTGGTGGAACTCGCAGAAGGTGCTTTCGTCATATCCTTGATTGCGAGTCCACGTATTACCCGTGGTTCGGGCTTGGTCCGAACTGATCGCGTAATTGTGCGCTCCTTGGAGATCTTCCCCCTCGTGATGGTCATACTTGTCGTTACGAGAGTTCTTCTTCTTCGTTTTCGGATCCACGTCTTTCGAGGATGGTTGATATCACTCAAATTACCCTAAAGAGTGTTACTCTCATCAAAAGAGGTCAAGTTATAGTACTTAGGGATCGAATCCACAAAGAGATAGGGAACCAATTATATCTAAACAATTTATAATAAACTAGGCTAATAGATTATAAAGCAGTAAAATAGCAATTAAATAAACAAGCAGTAAACAAGTTGAACAAGTCAATTGTTCAGCTTGGCAAGGGTTGTTCGATGGAAGGATGGTTGCTAGATCTAGGGTTTCTATTCAGGTGTTGGAGATTATAATTCCTATAGGTACCTATTTGTTGCATGCATGATATGTTAGAGCTCAACCGCTTAACTCAGTGATCAGCTGTCGCATGTTTCACTGGTTAACAGACTAGATCTCGTGTCTCAATGGTTAGTATGTTGATAACGAAAGAGTGTCGATCGATGGTCCTATAGGGACATCGACCGATACACCTTTGCCTACATCGACCGATAGTCAGTTGAGGACATCGATCGACGGGTTCTAGCCAGGCCTATGCGCGAGATGATTTGCCCTATTAGAATGCTAAATTGGCGGTTAGCCCTCTCTAACAATCCTAATATGATAGATAGATGTCAGGATGGGATAACAAGGATGCTTGTGTATGCAATCCTATGATCAATATTCTAGTTAATTACTCTAGAACAAGCAATAAGTATAGATCTATCATGAATATCACAACAAGACAGATCTATAGTTTGGGGCTAATCCCACAAACCTATATGAACCCTGGATCTAACAGGTGGATATACTCAGACATGAAAATAGAAATCATAGATGAATAGATATAAAACTGAAATAGAATAGATAAGAAAACCAATGGAGTTCTAGGAGGACTCTGATAGGAGTTCCTCCCTTCTCTCTTCTAAGAGAAACAATGAAAAAAAAAGCGTAAAGAAGTGGTAGCCGTCAACAATGGCTTAGAAATGACATAAATAGGGTTTCTGGTCATCCATGAGCATTTTGGTAAATTATGGCTTCTGGGCTTCACGCAGTCATAAAATATACAAGGCCCACGATTTGGGATCTCCATCGATCGACGTGCCGAGTGCTGCATCGATCGACGTGGCTTTCTTTTCTCGGCAGCTTAATTCCTCTAGCGAGGCAGACTGACCACTCTTCAGTAAAACGGGCATAACTTCTACTACAGGATGCGGATTGACCTGAGACCGGTGGCATTGGAAAGCTAACTCAAATCTCTATCTTGTGTCAAAATATGGGCTCAATCTAACGGTCGGAATGTTTCCATCCATAGCTAAACATCTGACGCGTCTGTGCAACTCTGCACCTCCAAAGGCTCCAAAAGACTCCAAAATCACCATATTTCTCCTAAACGTCCCTGAACCTGTAAATACTCTAAATAGACTCCAAAACATAATAATTGTATCTTAAAACACTTTAAAACACTTATAGACCATGATTAAAAATAGGTAAAATATATGGTCTATCAACTCTCCCAGACTTACCCTTTTGCTTGTCCTCAAGCAAAACAGACGGGCAGTCTCTCTGAAAGAGGTTTTAAAACAGCAGGGACTCACATGATTTAAAACTTAGAATCATCACCTCTACAATATTACAATCCACATCTAAGAAGTCCTAATCATAGAAGCACATTATACAATATCCTAACTTAGCAACCAAATTCACATAGCCAACATCTTAGCAAATCATGTCTGATATTCCTCTCTACCAACCTCATTTCTTAACATAAATAAATGTGTATGCTTTACCTTGGGAGTATCGATCACAAGACACATGGACTCTTACCCCAACAGGTATCTGAGTAAACATGTAGTCTTGTTCTGGTTTCTTTTACTGTATATCTCCCTTTTCTGAATCCTTTTTATCTCAATTCCAATGAACAAAGATGCTGATGCAGTCCATCTTATTCACCTTCTTTTCGATTTTTTATTATTATTTTTTCTTTTTTTTCTTTTTCTTGACAAAGTGTAGGCGAATAGTGGGGTTATCGGTAATGTACCTACCCCTCGCTTCCAACAATGTGTGATCATTCTATTAGAGTAGAATAATGGGGTCATCGGTAATGTACCTACCCCTCTAAACCGCAAGAAATCATCTCAATCTTTTATTTTATTTTATTAGGATGCCAAAGGGAGGAGATAAGGAAACCAAAATCACTCAGACTTTTACCTTTCAGACCTGAAGGAGGAATCCGATCCAGTGTATACCAAGCCCCAAGACAAGCAGTTAAGTCAAATTAGGTTGGAAGTCAGCTTCGGTTCCTTCAAACAATCTCAGCAAGTGTGAACATAGTTGACAGGTTGATCCACTTTAGTATCTTTAGTACTATCTGCAATCAGTAAGTCTAGAATGGTGCTAAAGAGTGGTTAGATAACAAGCATGAATCTAATAAGTTCATTGTCCCCTTCTTGACTCAATAAAAACAGTTTTGAAAATATTTTAAATAAGACTCATAAAGGTAGATAAACGTTAGTAATCCCCCCCCAGACTTAAATTACACTGGCTCCAGTGTAACACAGTCGTTGGTAAGGTGAAAATCATAAAGTAGAAGTACAAAATTTAACAAGTAAGAACGATAACCTGCTCAGTATCGATCGATACAATGAAGTGACAATCGATCGTTGTTGATGAAGCGTTGTCGATCGATATCGAGATGGTATCATCGGTCGATAATCTGAGCAATCGTCTACATGGATCTGTTTTTTTATTTATTTATTTATTTTTTTTTTATTTTTTTTTTCATAACTAAAACACAATATCAGTAGAACCTCCCTCATACTTAGATAACGCTGTGACCAGTGTATATCCAGTCGGAGTTATGGTGTAAATAAATCATAAGTACTCAATTTAACAAGTTAGAATAATATATATACCTTACCGGAATGGATGTCGATCGATGTAAACGTGTTGTCATCGGTCGTGGAAGATGTAGCAATGTCGATCGATATCGACTTGTTCTCGTCGGTCGATATCATGGCAATCGTTTACTTGGGTCCCTATTCGAAACATCTAACTAAAACCTAATATTAATATAACCTCCCCCAGACTTAAATAACATTGTGACCAATGTTATTCAGCCTAAAATCGGTGGGAGAATAAATCATAAGGACAATATTTAACAAGGAAGAACAATATACCTAACTTTGATGTGAATATTGACCAACACATTTAAGTGGCGATCGATATCCTTGATACTCTGTCGATCGATGTTAGCTAACCATCGTTGATTTCTATGGAAACTCGTCTTCCTCGGATCTTTTCCTTGTACCTAACATAAATAAAACATTTTTTTTTCTTGATGAACAGTAACTCCCGATTTTCTGCTACAGTGTCGGTCGATGTTGCTGCTACAGTGTGTTTGATACAGTACAGTCGTTACTGTTCATACACTTTTTTTTTTTTTACCTGAAATCATTAGAAAACAAGAAAAATCAGTAATAAATGAAAATTAAACCATATTTAAAACAAACCTAACAGTGGGTTGCCTCCCACTCAGCCCTTATTTTTAGTCATTAGCTTGACTTCTGGAGACATGATTAAGTCCGCATAAGAATGAGAACTTGCTCCAAATCAAGTCTCAATGTCTATTCTTTGAAGCTTTATCATTCTTGTGTAAAAGCTTCCTCCATAGACCCTTCTCCTTTGTCTATCATCTCAATAATAAGGAGTGCTCTAAGTTTTGCATATGGATGTGAGAAGCATTTGCTGCGCACTCTTGATTTTCTGATACTATCTGAGAAGTAAGGAGTCAATGGTAACTGAGAACCTCCTTTGGTTCGTTTCCGCTTCTTCCAATTTCTCACCTTCTTTCCCACAGACTTGTGTAATCTCACTCTGGATTTCCTGGCATCATCTGAGAAGTGATGAATCAATGATAACTGAGAACCTTCATTGATTCTTTTTCTCTTCTTCCAGTTCCTCCACTTCTTTCCCCCAGACTTGTCTGATCGCGTGGTGGTTCCTCCATCAAAAAGATGTTGACACACTTCAAATCATTCTGCTCTGATACGCGAAGGGTGTCGATCGATGGTATCTGATCGGTATCGATCAATGGTGAAGTGTTAGTGTCGATCAATTCCGATTTGCTGATGTTGTTCGATGGTGCTTCTGCTGGGCCTTCATCTACTTCATCTCTAAATCGCAGCCCTCTCTGAGAAGCTTCTACATGATGTTTATCATTCAATACCTCAATGTAAGAACTCAGAGACACACTTTTATCTGGTGGGATAGGAGATTCAACTTCAAACACTGCCCATGGAACCATAATCTTCACAGGATCATGTATCCTCTTCACTCTTTTAAAAATCCCAACAGCTTCTTCTGCGCATATAGGTGGTCTTAGATGTTCGGGGACATCAATGTGTGATGTCTTAGATATGTGCATTATCTCCTCAATCTGTCCTGGTTCAATAGGGTATCCAGATAGTTCATCCAACCATGAGTGTCGATCGATGCAATCGGGTGGGTATCGAGCGATACAGTCGGGTGTATGTTGATCGATGTTAGACGACGACTGTAGATCGATGTCGTAGGGTGGGTGTCGATCGATCTCATCAGGTTTATGTCGGTCGATGTCGTCAGCCTTTAAGGAATTTTCCAGACCTTTTCCCGAAGCGGGCTGATCATCAAGCTTCTGCCGAAGCCATTCTTCCAACTCCAGAAAGTCTTTCAGAGTGACTTTGTTGACATCTAAGGTAAGATCACAGCTTGATTCATCGATGCTCTCCTGTGTCGAGTTTGCAATGTCCTGAGGACAACTCGATCTTTCAGGGATTTCAAGTGGAATCGATCGATGACAAAAGTCTGTGTCGATCATTTCTGAGGTACTGGGGTCGATCGACGATGAGGTGGGGTGACGATCGATGTTATGGTAAGGGTGAGCTCGTGTCACTAATATCAGCTACTTCTACTATGCTCAGCTTTCCAGACTCATGTTGCTCATCATCCTCCACCATATATTCCAGCATAGACCTTATCTCAATCTCTAGATTTGCTGCAGCATCATAGATAAATTTGTTGAGGAAGGCGTATCTGATGTCACTCCAAGTAGTGAGAGATCCTGGTGGTAGCTTCTTCAACCAATGAGCTGCATCCCCAGCAAGAGAGTATGGAAATAGTTTGCAAAAGTAGTAGTCTTCAGAGACTCCATTGCATTTAATGGTCGAGGCTAGATCTACAAATGTTTCCAGGTGGCTAGTGGGATCTTCATGAGGAAAACCATGGAAAGAATGCTGACCCACAAGAGAGATATATGCAGGATGCAGCTCAAGGACATTATTCTGAAGTGCTGAATGACGCAATGCAGACCTTTTAGCATAGGCGTCCAGTCCTAACATACACAGTGGCAGCATCAGGGATTGTAGAAGGTATCGATCGATGACAAATATCTGTATCGATCGTTTCTGAAGTGCGGATATCGATCGATTCTGAGTTACTACTGTCGATCGATGCTGAAGTCGGATCTTTTGTATCAGCTTCTTCTACTTTGCTCTGCTCTCCTGATACATGATATTCATCATCCTTAACTGTATCATGGTTGACCAGCTTTTCTCTGTTCAGTTCGTCCTTCTGCTTACTCTCATCTGCATGGTAAACCTGAATGTGTGGCTGCTTGACATGAGTGGTCGGGATTTCAAAATCTTCATCCTGCTCGCGATTGGCAAAATCCATAATCTGACTAATACTAATCTGACTAAGACTAGTGATTATTCCTTTCTCGTGATCTTCAATCATCTTGTCCACCATGTAATCAAACCTTTTACTTCGAGTTGCTACAGCTTTGCTAAAAAATTTACTTAGGAAGGCGCCTTTGATGTCTTCTGATATTACGTGTATACGCACACCAAATAACCTAATGTGCACACTACCACAATCGAATGGTATGTCGATGTAGCACTTTAGGATCGAATCCATAGAGACCAACTGTTACACTTTATTTCTATAGGATCAATATTAAGCTAAAACAATATGGGGGCTTTAAGATTGAGGTATTATAACAGAAATAAAAGACTAGTTAAAAGGTTTTCAGATGATTAAAAGAGCTAGGTTCAGGGTGATTCATTGGGATACTTAGGATCATGAGCTACACAACTATTCAGGAAAACAATACGAGCCAATCTAGAACTTGAACAACAAGAATAGATAAACCCACTGTCGTGGTGTCTACCAATTTATCAAGCAATCCTAATGCCTAAACTGTAGTTTGGATCAGAGAATGATGACAAGCATTAAGTTCAGATTCAATTGGTTCACGATTCGCCTTAACATCAGCTTTCGTTGGCTAAGGACAAATCGCCTATCTATGCTATTTCCAGTAACCTAAAACTCTTTTGTTGAATAGATTAAACTTGTGATCAGATGCCAAATGGCCAGTTTAACATAAGCAATAAGCATAACAATAGACAGAGATATCAAAGAATAACAATCCTATTTGTGTCTAGCTCATTGATCCATGATCCTTAACACCCTAAACCTAACAAGCGACTACTCAGACATGGACAAAGAAATCACAGAGACAAAGACTGAATAAAACATCATGCAATTCAACAGTATAAGAATAGAGTTCAGGATAATATTCTCTATGACGAGAGAGATAGAGCCTTCTCCCTTTACAATAAGCAAATCCTCAAATTCTAAAGTCACCAATGGTTTCTTGTGTCTAGAATAGCGTAGTCTGATAAAGAGAAACAGAAAATATGATATATCAAAGCCACAGGCGGCTGAGAGAGAAAATAGGGATAATTAGGGCAAATCCCGTAATGATTGTAGTTTCCTTAAAAATCTCTGCGTAGTTTCCTTAAAAATCTCTGCCGCGGGAACAGTCACTCGGGTTGCTCCGCTTGGTTGTTCCGCTTGGTCGGAGCAGTCGTCAGACTGTTCTGCGTGAAAAACTCCAAATTGTACTCTTTTCCTCCAGCTGGTCCATCTGCCATCCAATGCAACTCCAGACTTGTAATGACTCGAAAAGGACTAGGAAGACTCGATAAAGACTTGAAAACCAATTGAAAAGCATATATACAAGATGTATAAAACACCATATATCAATTCCCCCAGACTTAGATCCTTGTTTGTCCTCAAACAATGTCAAGTATCAAGAACAGGGAGAAAGGTTTGAAAGTATGGGAACTCTCATATTCTCAGCAACCATACTTTAACCACGAATCTCTGAACCACACAAGCAGTAAAACTAGGACAACACACCCTTACCGGAACCCCACTGACTGCTGTTCAAAAATCGGCTCCATACTCTTCATCTCAAACCTGAAAAAGCAACACTATCGAGACAGAACTCCTTACATTCATTTAAGAGTAGTGTGAGCTTCTCATCACATGCATCATTCAGGGTTGACGGTCTAGGTGTAGAACAGGCTATTTAATGGTGGAGTTAAGAGTGTTTAGGGGCTACCATTTCATTGAAGAGGATGCGGAATATCACACAAAATGGCAAGAGAGGATCGATTCATTGATGTCCACAGCCTCTACTTGTTTTTGCTCTATCTGGTGCGACTGTTCTGATGACGGAACATGCAACTGATTGTTCTGCGTTCCATTTTCCTTTTGGTACCCACTTCTTTGTTCGATCTTCCCAGTGGCTCATGTTTCTTTGATTTCATCGCCTTCTCCATCACCTTATTTTGCTCTTTTTTTTTTTTTTTTTTTTGAAGACTGATATGGTGATGTGACGAAGAAGGAGGTCATACATGATGGTTCTGAGTGCCACTGGTGGTTCTGATTTTGCAACCATTCTAGTTCTCCACCCCTGCTCTTGCGCAGTTCATTGGTTATGGAGCGGTTGCTCCCTTAATCTGCTTGTTCTCCTTTCTGACAGAATTTTTGCAGCAGCAACGAGTAGGAGGCTGCGTTGATCCTTTCCTCTCCGACCTTTTTGCACATATCTGCACATATGACACTGCAAAACAAATGCATGAAGGTCGAATAAAGGCTAAGGTGTAGGGTGGAAACTAGCTAAAGATGAGCTAGCCACTCAGGATCAGCAAGATGGATAAAAAGGATAAGAAGTCCTGAGTGTGTTCTCGTTTCCTTAATCTAATGCCCATAACAAGAAGAATTTCATTGAAGATTAGGTTCAAGTAAGGTGAAGTTAGGTCTACCCAGTGTAACCTGATCGGCTGAGAACTTCTAGAGAATCAAGTAAGATATGTCAGGGTGTTCCAGGTCCACATGTGTGTCTTTCGCCACTGCTAAGGTCACTGAATAAGATAACTAAAGCACGAGGTGGTCAGTGATCAACACAGAATAAGATCCTAATTCCCACAAAGTTTTGACTGAATCAATAAAAACTGACTCAAATTGACCCAAAAGAAAAACTAAAGAAAGAAACGAGTTAGTAAACGACGAAAACCCTCCCCCAGACTTACTTCACAACGTCCCTGGTGTGAAAGTAAATCAGAGAGAAGGAGAAAATAAGAATAAATATTTTATTGTTTTGGGTCGAGATACTTACCTGAGTGGAGCAGGCGCTCCATGAAAATTCTGGGTGTTCTATCGTCAGATGATCGCCTGGAACAACCGCTCTTTTCAGGGGGTAGGTTGTTCCGTTTCTGCAACCCAGAATTTTTGAAGTATCTCGAATTTTTCTGCTTTTTGACCTGAAACTCAATAAACTAAAACGAAAAATAAGTAAACAAAAACAAAACCAAGTTATATTTACACTTACCAGTGGGTTGTCTCCCACCAAGTGCTTGGTTTAAGTCTCTAGCTTGACTTGGTGACTGGGATCAGTCGGGTTGAGCAGGAGGGCCAGTTCCAAAACAAGCTCCACAATCAGACATGTTCATCTTCAAAACCCTGTTCAACAACCCTTTCACAGCAACTTCTCCTTTCTCCTTCAGCTCATGTGTGAGAATGACTCTGACTTTAGAGAACGGTTTGGAGGTACCCTTGCACTTTACCTCATACTCAATGGAGTTTTCATCACACTTGAGAGGTATCAAAGTCATTGCAGGATCTCCCTTGACCCTTTTCTTCTGGACTTTCTGTTTCACCCTTGAATCCCTCTGAATTTAGTAGGATCAGTGCTAGGATCTTCATCAGAGAACAGCCTGCTCTCACCCTTATCACCATGCTCCTTCTCTGGAACAACCTTCAGCTTTTCTGCATCAAACACTGAGATGCAAGAGGCGTGTGATGAGGAAGATCTGGTGGGTACAGCCTTGTAGAAAACTTTCTTGTTGATGTTGGAGAAGCAGACTCTCTTGTTGGACATATCGATGGTTGCTCCAACAGTAGCCATGAATGTCCTTCCAAATATCAAAGGCATCTCATGATCCTTGTTCATCTCAACAACTTGAAACTCAACAGGAACAATGCATTCCCCTACTTGAACATAAAGGCTGCTGATGGTTCCATATGGGACTGCTCTGGAAGAGTTTGCAAAGGTCAGGGTCAGCTGAGAATGCTCAACATCAGAAATACCCAAATCGTCTACAATAGCCTTTGAGACAAGATTCACACAAGAACCAGAGTCACAAAGAGCATCCTTGAAGGTTGTTCCTGCGATGGAACATGGGAAAACAAACTTTCCAGGATCATCAAACTTAGGCAATACCTTCAGTGCTGGTGTAGACAGTGCTTTGGTATAGGGGACCTTGATCTCCTCTTGAGTCTCTCTACAGTTTTTAAAGAACTTGAGCAATGGACGAATCTGAAGAGCATCTTCGAATGCAAGTTCTTTAGGAAGCCTTCTCACCATCTTGTTAAAACCTATCAGCTGTTCTTCACTAATGGGATCCATCAGATGTCTAGGTGGAATTGGATAGGGAACCTTGGGAACATAGACTCAAGATGGTGGAGTCTCAGCAGATTCGTCGGGAGCAGTTACTGCAGAGCTAGCAGGCTGTTCTGTGTTCTCTTCTGCGGCTAGAACAGTCTCAGCGAACGGCTGCTCTATTGCATTACAGTGCTCAGTCCTAGGATTTTTATCAGTTCTTCCAGGGAGCGTCTCTTGTTGCCTCTTGACACTCTCAACTGTTTGAGCAAGCTGAACATCGATCTTTCTTATATGGATCGCAAGATTGTCATACTTGTTATTCAGCTCAGTAAACATGTTACCCATCCTGGTGTCAATTTCTGTGGTTACCTGATTCAACACCTTGGCCTGAACCTGCTGACCCTGCAACAGTTGTTGGATCATCATACCCAGACCCTTCAACTCATCTGGTTGACTGTTCTCAGTAGCTGGAACAACTTGCCGATTGTTCTGCGGTTGTCGCTGGTTCTGGTTCTGAATCTGCCCGGCCGTAGCTTGCTCTATGTTGAAGACGTGCCCTTAGTTGTTTTTCAGTAGCTGATCAACCTTGGCAGTCAGCTCATCTATTTTATGGGTGTCAAAACTGTTCTCTTTCTTGGAGCAATCACTCTCCTCTTTCTTATTAGCTGAGCTAGCAGCCATGTTCTCAATCAGCTTAAACGCTCCATCAGTAGTTTGAGTCATGAAGTCTCCATTGCTCGCAGAGTTTAGAGCACCTTAGTATTTCCAGTCCACTCCATCATAGAAAATGTCCAGGAGGTAATCATCATCAAATCCATGGTGAGGACATTCTCTGCGATAGTCATTGAAGCTCTCCCATGCGTCGCAGAAAGGCTCATCAGTGAGCTGTCTGAAGGAGGTGATCTTGTTCCTCAATGTAGCTGTTCTCGCCTTAGAGTAGAAATGGCTGAGGAACGCTGATCGGACCTGTTCCCATGAAGTGAGAGAGCCGGTAGGGAGAGAGTTCAACCACCGTGCATCTTTTCCATCAAGAGAGAATGGGAATAACATGCACCTGATGTAATCTGGTGGAACACCATTCGCTCGAGTGAAACTGCAGACTTTTTCGAAGCTCTCAATATGCTCCATTGGAATTTCTGTAGAGAGACCATAGAATACCTTTCTCTGTACTAGACCGATCAAAGCAGGCTTGATCTCGAAGTCCTGCCTGGTACAGGGTGGAGGAACAATAGCAGAGCGCGTAGTAGGAATGTTACGCGGAAGGTTTTTCTACCTGATTGGAACAGTCTGCGCCTGTTGTTCCTGCTGCGCGAGAGCAGCCTGTTCAGCAGCATCCTGCTGAGCTTGGATGGTCTGCTGCATTTGTTGCATCTGCTGCTGCATGAGTGCCATAGCCGCAGCGAGATCATCCTGATTGGCGTGATTACCCATAGTGGTGTCGGTTTGCCTTGGCTGTTGACGATTTGTTCTTTCTAACCTTGCTAGCTCCTGGTTGGTAAATGTAACTAACTCTCCTTGTGCGTTTCTCCGAGTATGTCTACTGGTCATGCACCTGGAACATTAGCTGCAACAAAAAGGATAAGGCAAGTTAGAGGTCTTAGACTAAATAAATAACCGAAAAATAAAGGTAAAAAGATGGTCCCCGGCAACGGCGCCAATTTGATATTACGCGCACACCAAATAACCTAATGTGCACACTACCACAATCGAATGGTATGTCGATGTAGCAGTTTAGGATCGAATCCACAGAGACCAACTGTTACACTTTATTTCTATAAGATCAATATTAAGCTAATACAATATGGGGGCTTTAAGATTGAGGTATTATAACAGAAGATAAAAGACTAGTTAAAAGGTTTTCAGATGATTAAAAGAGCTAAGGTTCAGGGTGATTCATTGCGATACTTAGGATCATGAGCTATACAACTATTCAGGAAAACAATACGAGCCAATCTAGAACTTGAACAACAAGAATAGATAAACCCATTGTCGTGGTGTCTACCAATTTATCAAGCAATCCTAATGCC
Organism: Brassica napus; assembly: GCF_020379485.1. Lineage (NCBI taxonomy): Eukaryota > Viridiplantae > Streptophyta > Magnoliopsida > Brassicales > Brassicaceae > Brassica > Brassica napus. The sequence continues at coordinate 23,247,566 of NC_063442.1, read as the reverse complement.
TAAACTGTTGTTTGGATCAGAGAATTATGACAAGCATTAAGTTCAGATTCAATTGGTTCACGATTCGCCTTAACATCAGCTTTCGTTGGCTAAGGACAAATCGCCTATCTATGCTATTTTCAGTAACCTAAAACTGTTTTGTTGAATAGATTAAACTTGTGATCAGATGCTAAATGGCCAGTTTAACATAAGCAATAAGCATAACAATAGACAGAGATATCAAAGAATAACAATCTTATTTGTGTCTAGCTCATTGATCCATGATCCTTAACACCCTAAACCTAACAAGCGACTACTCAGACATGGACAAAGAAATCACAGAGACAAAGACTGAATAAAACATCATGCAATTCAATAGTATAAGAATAGAGTTCAGGATAATATTCTCTATGACGAGAGAGATGGAGCCTTCTCCCTTTACAATAAGCAAATCCTCAAATTCTAAAGTCACCAATGGTTTCTTGTGTCTAGAATAGCGTAGTCTGATATAGAGAAACAGAAAATATGATATATCAAAGCCACATGCGGCTGAGAGAGAAAATAGGGATAATTAGGGCAAATCCCGTAATGATTGTAGTTTCCTTAAAAATCTCTGCCGCGGGAACAGTCACTCGGGTTGCTCCGCTTGGTTGTTCCGCTTGGTCGGAGCAGTCGTCAGACTGTTCTGCGTGAAAAACTCCAAATTGTACTCTTTTCCTCCAGCTGGTCCATCTGCTATCCAATGCAACTCCAGACTTGTAATGACTCGAAAAGGACTAGGAAGACTCGATAAAGACTTGAAAACCAATTGAAAAGCATATATACAAGATGTATAAAACACCATATATCATCTTCCCAGCAGGTTAGAGATCTTGGCTGCAGCTTACTGAACCAGCTAAAAGCATCTCCAAAGATAGTATAAGGGAAAATCTTGCAGAGTATGAGGTCTTCGGATATTTGTTTCTGCTTACGCCTTGAAACTAGACCCTCAAGCTCTTCGATGTGGTTTCTGGGATTTTCATGAGGAAGACCTCGGAAAAGAACCTCACTTCCCCAATTGTACCATGGGCTTGTCAGATCAAAAGTATTCATCTCAGCAACAGCAATTACATCAGAGATTTCATTACACTCTGCATTAATCAATTGTCATGTGCGGCTGCAGGGGCGACCTTCTTCATCTCGCCAAATACCTTTCTTGTCGATCTTAAGTATGAGCGCTTCGACCTTCTCTGTCTCTCCGTAAGTGGTGTTCGTCATTGGAGGAACAGTGCCGCGATGAATAGTATTTCGATGAACAGTGTTCAGATGAACAATGTTCGGGTGAACAGTGTCGTGATGAACAGTGTTCGGTGAATAGTATCGACCGACACGTAATGAACAGTGTCGATCGACGGGATATGAATAGTGTCGACCGACACGGAATGAACAGTGTCGATCGACGGGATGTGAATAGTATCGACCGACACGGGATGAACAGTATCGATCGACGGGATATGAACAGTGTCGAACGACACATTATGAACAGTGTCGACCGACACATTATGAACAGTGTCGATCGACGGGAGATAAATAGTGTCACGATGAATAGTATACTAGCATGAATAGTATTATGATGAACAGTACCTCGATGAATAGTACCTCGATGAATAGTGCCTCGGTGAACAGTGTTGTTTGACGATTTGTTGGCTTTGTCGATCACCACTGCTTGTCGTTTGTCGATCGACGTCGCATGAATGGTGTCGATCGATTGATGGTGTATGCTGTCGATCGATGATGCTTGGAGGGTGTCGATTGATACATCCCTCTTAGACTTTTGGATCGTGCATAGACCAGCAGGCTCCTTCCTTGAAGGACCTAGAAATCTTCTCTTCATTGTTTTCTGGTACTAAGAGTTATGTACCTGAAAAAGAAGAAAACATTTTATGAGGTTTTCGAACAGTAACAAAAAACCTAGACTAAATCTACCTAAACAAGATCTAATGGCGATCAAAACTCCCCGGCAACGGCGCCAAATTTGATATCACTCAAATTACTCTAAAGAGTGTTACTGTCATCAAAAGAGGTCGAGTTATAGTACTTAAGGATCGAAACCACAAGGAGCTAGGGAACCAATTAGATCTAAAAAATTTATAATAAACTAGGCTAATAGATTATAAAGCAGTAAAATAGCAATTAAATAAACAAGCAGTAAACAAGTTAAACAAGTCAATTGTTCAGCCAGGCAAGGGTTGTTCGATAGAAGGATGGTTGCTAGATCTAGGGTTTCTATTCAGGTGTTGGAGATTATAATTCCTATAGGTACCTATTTGTTGCATGCATGATATGTTAGAGCTCAACCGCTTAACTCAGTGATCAGCTGTCGCATGTTTCACTGGTTAACATGCTAGATCTCGTGTCTCAACGGTTAGTATGTTGACAACGAAAAAGTGTCGATCGATGGTCCTATAGGGACATCGACCGATACACCTTTGCCTACGTTGACCGTTAGTCAGTTGAGGACATCGATCGACGGGTTCTAGCCAGGCCTATGCGCGAGATGATTTGCCTTATTAGAATGCTAAATTGGAGGTTAGCCCTCTCTAACAATCCTAATATGATAGATAGATGTCAGGATGGGATAACAAGGATGCTTGTGTATGCAATCCTATGATCAATATTCTAGTTAATTACTCTAGAACAAGCAATAAGTATAGATCTATCATGAATATCACAACAAGGCAGATCTAGAGTTTGGGGCTAATCCCACAAACCTATATGAACCCTGGATCTAACAGGTGGATCTACTCAAACATGAAAATAGAAATCATAGATGAATAGATATAAAACTGAAATAGAATAGATAAGAAAACCAATGGAGTTCCAGGAGGACTCTGATTGGAGTTCCTCCCTTCTCTCTTCTAAGAGAAACAATGAAAAAAAGCGTAAAGAAGTGGTAGCCGTCAACAATGGCTTAGAAATGACATAAATAGGTTTTCTGATCGTCTAAGGGCATTTTGTTAAATTGTGGCTTCTGGTCTTCATGCAGTCATAAAATATACAAGGTCCACGATCAGGGATCTCCATCGATCAATGTGCCGAGTGCTGCATCGATCGACGTGGCTTTCTCTTCTCGGCAGCTTCCTCTCGCGAGGCAGACTGACCACTCTTCAATAAAACGAGCATAACTTCTGCTACAGGATGCTGATTGACCTGAGACCGGTGGCATTGGAAAGCTAACTCAAAGCTATATCGTGTGTCAAAATATGTGCTCAATCTAACGGTCGGAAGGTCTCCATCCATAGCTAAACATCTGACGCGTCTGTGCAACTCTGCACCTCCAAAGGATCCAAAAGACTCCAAAATCACCATATTTCTCCTAAACGTCCCTGAACCTGTAAATACTCTAAATAGACTCCAAAACATAGTAATTGTATCTTAAAATACTTTAAAACACTTATAGACCATGATTAAAAATGGGTAAAATATATGGTCTATCAATGGTCTTGCCGACTTATGTTTTTGCGATAAGACTTTCGTTTCTTCCTCGATTATGATGTAGTCCGTCGCCTTGTGGAGGGCGTCCTGGATCGTCCGCAGTTTGTCGAGGGTTATCTATTTTCTGAATTTTGACTTGTACCAGAGCGTCTTTCGGAGCGCGTCAATGGCCACTTTGTCGCTTAATTATCCCGCTGACCCTGGACATTACCAGCTTGAATCGGCTGATGAACTCGCGGAGGGGTTCGTCTTCCCTCTGGGACAGACTCCAGAGATCGACATCGGAAGTTTCTCTATCTATGAACATAGAGTATTGTTTGAGAAATTCCGATGCGAGCTGTTGGAAACTCCCGATAGAGTTTTGCTTAAGGCGTGCGAACCATTAAAGGGCTGCTCTTTCCAGATTCTCGACGAACAGGCGGCAGTAGCCGGCGTCTTTTTCGCCGTCCTTCAGTCTCGCTCTTCCCATCGTAATGTGGAAAGCCTGAAGGTGCGCCTTCGGATCGGCCGTACCATCATACTTTGGTACTTTGATTTTTCCCAGATCGGATACCCTCATATCTAAGATGCGAGTGGTGAAGGGGTCTTCCGCGCCCCTTCCAGCAGCCTGTCCATCTCGGGGGCAGCGCTAGTAGCGTGATGGATTTGGAATTTCACGGCTCTTACTTCTGCCGCAGTCTTGGTGATATCCCGCCAGCAGACTTCCGAGCCTATCGGCGTTTACTGCGAGTGAGCTTGGTTTGCTTTTCAGCCAGCTCTTCTTGTTCGTTCCAATAGAGGACTTCCTCCTCTTCTGTCATTGGTTTGTCGAACGGAGAGCTTTCCCGAGCAGATCGGTTTCTGGTCCTTCTGGGATGTCTGTCGACGTCCTCATCAGTATCGTTGGAGACATCGCTAGGATCCAGGTCGACGTGCTCGACTTCGTTATCCTCAAAAATCCTTAGCGGGAGGCGGAGGACTTTCAGGGTTCCCCAGGGTTCCCCTTTTCGGTGGGAGATTTTTTGCTAGGGTTTTGACCTGAAGGTCGTTCCCGCGCGGCTCCAGGCCTATCGAGTGGGGTGGCGAAGTTGAGTCTTTTCCCGTGGACTTTAGTGGTTCCACGGGGACGGATTGCTCGGGTCATTGCCGTTAAGGTTTCAACCTGTTTGGTCAAGGTGCTCACGAGCCTGTCCTGTTCTTCCGACCTTTTCTCGTAGGTGGCGAACATCTTTTTAAACTCCTCGAGCGCTGCGGCATTGGCTGGTGCGTTGGCCGCGGATACGTCCGCTACTGGAGTATGGAGATCAGTGCCACTGCCTCCGTTAAGAGGAGTCTGGACGTTATCCGCGTCGTCAGTTGACATGTCTTGTTGAGTGTGATGTGGTTGAGAGTTAGATTGATCCGTACCCCCCTCCTTTTAGCGCCAAACTGTGGGAACCAAAATTCGCACTGTCGATTTCCGTCTAAATTAGGAAACTAGGAAAACCCTAATTTCCCAGAGGTCCCGGAGATCTGTTAATACCACACGCTAAGCAATCAGAACACGAGATATCAACGACAAAGTATAAAAATCGTAAAAGGAGAGCAAGATAGATCTTATTCTGAATCTGTGTTTGAAAGTTACAACAAGGTATAAGCCTGGGCTCGAGAGCTGTAGGCGAGATTCCTAGTTCTAGCAACCCTAAGACGGCTAAACCTAATTGAGTCGCAACTCGAAATAACAAAAACAGAAATACGCCTAAATCGCACTAAGTGCTAAGTTTATTCTGAAATAGTCTCTCTCCATGCCTCTCTCCTAGGACTCCTTATATACTCGCTCCTAGGTCGGTTTACGCTTTTCCTCTTCTGCCCTTAAGCCATCATAGCATAAAAATGGAGATATTCCATTTTTTCCGAAGAGATCTTCGTAATTATCTTCAAAATTTCGTATTTATCCGCGGAAACTTGACATTTATCTTTCCTTGCGAACCAAGCGTAAACCGTCATGCGGCTTACGGGCTGTTGGTTAAGAAATCGTAAGTTGGGCCTCGAGTCATGTCTTAGGTCCCTTTGGGCCGTCTTCTGACTCGAAGCGTTTATTACGGCTTCTTTCGATAAAGAATGAACTTTCCGCAGTTTTTACCGCAAAATTTGATCGATGACTTAGAATGGCGGGAAACATGAAATGGGTTCGCTACGGTCTTCGGGAGATAGCATCGAAGGGTAGACGAGAATGTATGGACTAGTGTCGTATCGATATTTCGGAAGAGCTCGGTCGCTATGTAGCAACCGGATAGCGTGCATGTGCGGTAGTTGCGTTATGACTGAGCTTGGTTTGTCCGTGTTCCGATCGTCGTACTCTAACTTATCCGTAGCTGGTTTGGATATGTTTTCGATGGCTTATGTTTGATCTAAGCTTTATCTCGGGAACATACGTTGTGACGTTTTCTTGATCGAGCACAATTTGTTCCGGAAAGGCATATTTGTATTTTGCGGAGATTTGGACGTTAACTTCATCGTAACCGTTTTCGACCCCAACAGCTAATAGACAAGTCTAAACATGCGAAAGCTAATAGACTTGTTGACTAAGTAGGTGAGCTTTACGTTATCATGCATGCAACTCATTAGGCATCTGTAGGATTATAATCCCAAGTTTCCTTAATAAAAACTCTAAGTCTAACTATTTCCTTTTTAAGAGCCAAAATCTCAACCAATCAATTGAACAAATACTTGTTCAATATAAAGCTGCAATTTACATTTAAATCTCTAAAACCATCTAGCTTAATAAATTATATTAGATTTCTTAGGTTTTCTAACTCCCTATAAATTCGATTCCTAAGTACTACAACTCGACCTCTTATTTGAGAGAGTATATAAATCACTCCTTAGTGTAGTTGGAGTGGTATCAAATTTGGTGCCGCTGCCGGGGAGCTTTGATCGCTTATTCAATCTAATTTTTGTTAAGTTTCTGGCACAAATTTTTTTCTTGGATTTTCAAATACATGCCCAGCAGTACCAGAAGCAACAAGAAAACCCAACTACTTTTCTCACCAGATCCTGCAAGTTTGGAGAGTTCAATCTGCAAAAAAACGCGCTGCTCATGGATCGACAACAACACCTATTTGTCGCTCGATTTCGTTCAACCACCGTCAACCCAGTCGCTATTCTCGTCGACTGATACTCGCTCACCACCGTTCACCAAAGGCACTCATCTTCGATCGACCGACATCGTCAATCCGACATCGATCGATTCTCTATCCTAAACATCGATCGATACTGAGCCGCAAGACATGGTTGCGACTTTGGTACTTGTACGAGATGATAATGGTAACCTGCATGACCAGGATGGTCATCTACGTAATGCAGCAGGTCAGAGGATAGATGCTCAGGGGGCTGTAATCCTTGAGTCTGATGCTAATGCTACAGGAACTACTCTACCTGTAGATGAGGCTGCACGACCCAAGACGTTGGCTGACTACAACCGTACAGATCAGTTCTACACCAACAGATCAGCCATTCATCCTCCCACCATTCATATGGATTTTGGGTTGAAGGCGCAATACTACACACTCGTGGGACATATACCCTAGCATGGATTGTCTCACGAGAATTCTATGGACCATCTAGAGAGGTTCAAGGATCTGATATCTGCTATTAAAGTCAAGGGAGTCCCTGAGGATTATCTCCTATGCAAGCTCTTTAAGTTCTCTCTTGCTGGAGAAGCTTTGCATTGGCTTAAGCAGCTATTACCAGGATCTCTCACATCCTGGAGCGACATCAAGAATGCATTCTTATGCAATTTCTTTGATGAAGCACGTGCTGAAAACTTGATGAGCAAGATCACTACCTTCTCTCAGGGGCCTGCAGAATCATTCAGAGGCTCTTGGATCAGATTCAAGTCTTATCAGAGAGACTGTCCACACCATGGATTCAATGAAGTACAACTGCTCAATACTTTTTACAGAGGCATCGCGGTACAGTACCAGATGGCTCTTGATGCTTACAGCAATGGGAACTTCAACACCAGGAATCCAGAAGAGACAGTGAAGGTCATTGAAAACCTAGCATCTAGCAACATCACCAAACACACTGATTTTGAGAGGAAAAAGTCTGCCACCATCCTTGGGAATGATCAGATGGATGAGGTGAAGGCAAAGCTGGACAGTGTTCATAAGCTTCTCAGGAAGTAGGTCTGCTTGGTTGAAGATGCAGAAGCTGTAGAGACAGAGGGTAGAGCAGAAGAAGAAGAAGAAGTGAACTTCATTGGTGGAATTGGATTCCAAGGTTCTGGAAACCAGGGTAGAAACAGAAACTACTATGGAAATATGGGTAATTTCAACCAAATTTCGTAGTACGAAAAACCCTACAGCAACAACTACAACAACAACATGAATTATGGAAGTTCCTACTACCAGAAGCCACCGCCGCCTACTCAAGAGAGCAAGATTGAAGAGATGCTTGATAGGGTTCTTGAGACACAGCAGCGAATGACAGTGGACTTCAATGGGAAGATTGATTCGGTCTACACCAACCTGAACACAAAATTTGAGACTTTGAGCACTCATGTAAAGAAGCTGGAGATGCAGGTTGTGCAGACAGGAGATGCTGTCAAGAGGCAGGAAGCCTCGACAAGCGGGGTAGGGGATGATGTGATGAAACACCACCTGAATGCCATCATTGAGGATGATTTTTGGCAAATGGTGAAGGAAGAGAAGCTGCAAGAAGGAGATTTCAAAGTAGAAAGTTTGATGATGTTCGGCGGATCGCATTGGTGTCGATCGACGCCAGACTTCAAACATCAATCGACGTCGCCCAGTCCAAATCTATCAACATGATATCCAGAGCATCGACCAATGATACCAAAGGAGTCGACCGCATTGACTCACGAGGAGTTCGCAGCAAAACACACACATCCGCCCAACCCTGATAACGTCAGAATAACTCGATGGGATGACACCCCCATCGATCGACAAACAGAGACCGCCATCGATCCACAAACTCCAGCGCCTATCGATCGACGAGCACCTATTACCTACCGAGTGCAGATGCCAAAGATAGATGTTGCACGTCTTAATGCACTCAGGCCCAAAACCCAAACCTTCAGATAACCCAACAGAGACCGTCAGGACACCTTCAGATGATGGAGAAGATCCTATGGAAGAGGATAGAATTCTTAAGAACCCTAAGGAGAAGAAAGGAAAAAGTGGTGAAACATCTGAAGAGGGGGGCTAATAAAAAGGAAAAGGAAAATTTCCGAAAGAGAGTCTTCAAGATTCCTCTAGATAATCCATTCGAAGATGCTTATTATACTCACAGATTGTGGATGTTCTTCAGAGAGACAAGGGAGAAAGAAGAAGACATCAAGAGAATGTTCTGTGAAGCTAGAGAAAATATGAGGATGAGGATTACATTGAAGAAGAAGAGTGATCCTGGGCAATTTGCAATACCATGCACGGTGAAGGGTATTGAATTTCCACATGCCTTGTGTGACACATGAGCATCAGTCATCATCCTACCTAGGGTTATGGCAGACCATCTGGGTCTGCAGGTGGAGCCTTCGCATGAATTGTTCACTTTTGTCGATTTCAGGAGAAATTGTGAGAGACCTAGATGTGCAGATTGGTAATGCTCTAGTTCCAGTTGATTTCCATGTCCTGGACATGAAGCTAAACTGGAACTCTTCTCTACTACTTGGAAGAGCTTTCTTGTCAACAGTGGGAGCAGTGTGCAACTTGCAAACCAACCAGTTGTGTCTAACACTCATCGATCCTAATGCCCACTACGACCCCATTCCAGCCAAGAAGCCACATATGTCCTCCAGAAGAATCAATGATCCATGAATCATTGCAGCTTGCCACTGTGGAGCCGAGTACGAGACGGACTACACAGCGTCGATCGCGACTCACACATCAACATCGATCGACAGTTGCTATCAGAAATCGACCGACACACCACATGAAGAATCAGTCGATAGTCGTACAGATAATTGGGAGAACGACAACTACAACCCCACTATTGCCGCATACACCACACAACACATGCATACAAAAGAGTATGATGAAGACTATGAGGATGAACGAGCTACTGAGTACAAAGCCATACTTGATGAGGATGATACACTTCTACATCATTCCTCTTGGAAAAGGAAAGCACCATCGATCAACATACATGTCTCACCATCGAATGATACACAACCTCCTCAGAGAAACCGGAAACGAGCATCGACCGACATCGCCAACTACTCATCGATCGCGGCAGAAGTGAACCGAGTGAGAGAGGTATACTACTCGATTGGCAGTTGGGAAAACGATCACCATCACGAAAGCTATGCAGTAGAAACAACAATATATGAGCCAGGAGCAGATGAACTACAAGAAAGTTTCACATATGAGGAACTTCTCAACATGCAAAGACGCGATGAAACATATCAACATCGATCAGAAACTCCTTGGGGAAGAACACGATACACGCATCCGATCGACAGGGCACACCGTCCATCGATCGACATAAATCCTTCAACATCGATCGACATAAATCCTTAAAAATCGATCGACAACCGCTCTAAACCAAAAATCACTGTAAGCGAAAGATATAAAATTAATAATGAGTATCTAACTTCAGACGAATTTGGTATTTTCAGGGACCCAAATGGCCACACAAGAGCAATAGACGGACGTATACTAAATGTATCTCGAAAAGATATTGCACACATCCTTCAGACAACCAATGGAGCAGAAAATTTGTTTGTACATCAATGCAACATTCCAGAATACCAACAGAAGGATACAAAAGAGTTCTATGATGCAGCTGGTGGCATAGACAAAAGCTTCAAACTAAGGTCTCACCAACCCACTCGACCATCTATCGACGTTGACGTCCCAACATCGGTCGACAGACAGCCAGAATTATGCTGAAGAGCTTTTGATTCCCATAGAACCAGGAAATTCTAATAGGAAGAAAATGATCAGTATGGAGTCTACAGAGATGAACATGGATACGCCAGAGATCTAGATGGAAACACTATTCGTCTTCACAACATGGATATCAGAAGAGTTCTAGAGAGAGCTTCGAGAGATGAGCCAAGCTACATATGTCTTCCTGAATATGCTAACTTATTCACACAGACCAAGCTGGTATCAGAGTTCTACACCAAGAACGAGATCAATGAGATGTTCTATGGAGTCTGTGGAGAACAAGAGAAGAACAAAGAAGCTGTCCAGATGAAACTTGATGGTGTCTACTATCCATTGAATGATAGTATCAGTTGGCTAACTACTTTCATGGAGGAGATGAAGCAAAACGTAGCCAGAATTCAACATGCTACCAACGTTGTTCGATCGTCATCGATCGACAGAGATCAACAGAAATTGATCGTTGTTTGTCAACACACATCGATCGACAATACGATGCCAACATCGGTCGACGAAAATCCACAACGCCCACATATGTTGAAGTCACAAGAAAATTTTCACACCAGGGAAGAAATATATCAGATAGTAGAAGGGATCTATAGAGCTCTGGAAACTACAGGAGAGAGGCTTGATGGGAGATGTGCTGACATCTATTTCCTTATGGATCTAAACATTAGTGATTTGACTTCCAAGATTAAAGCTATTGTGGGAACCAAAATCCGCACTGTCGATTTTCGTTTAAATAAGGAAACTAGGAAAACCTAATTTCCCAGAGGTCTCGGATATCTGCTAATACCACACGCCAAGCAATCAGAACACGAGAATAACAATGATAAAGTATAAGAAATCGAAAAGAGAGCAAAATAGATCTTATTCCGAATTTGCGTCTGAGCGTTACAACAAGGTAAAAGCCTGGGCTTCGAGAGCTGTCAGCGAGATTCCTAGTTCTAAGACCTTAAGACTACAAAACCTAGTTGAGTCGCAGCTCGAATATCAAAAACGGAAAGTTGCCTAAAATTGCTCTACATTCATCGTAGAACATCGGTCGATGGCGCTACAAACCGAGACCGGCTAGTACCAAGCATGACATCAGACATGTCCGATACACATTACCATGGAGAGGAGATCTCAGCTGACACTTACGCCACACTTAGAAGACATTAGTTCAACCTTGAGAGTCTTGAAGAAAGATTGCAGAGGATGGATAACACAACTGCAACAATGAATGAAAAATGGTGTAGAGGGGATGAAGCTAGGAGATACTTCAGTGGTACATGGTTCAACAAGCGCAAAGAAGAGATGGGTACTTGTTTTCCAACAAGTTCCAGCTTTCAACACTAATAGCCCAATCACCTCCAAAGTCAAGCTAAATGACTATAACAAAGCACTGAGTGGGAGGCAACCCACTATTAGGTAATATTTATTTAACTTTTATTGATCTACTATTTATGTTGGTTTTTAATTATTGGAGGTCATAAAAAAAAGAAAAAAAGATCCGACTATCGACCGACGAGAAGCTGTTGACATCGATCGACATTGTCTAACCTGCCACGACCGATATCAACATCCCGACATCGGTCGACATCCATTCCGGTCTGGTTTATCGTTCTAACTTGTTACATTGAGTCCTTATGATTTAGTTATCACCATAACTCCGACTGAATTTACACTGGGGACAGTGTAGTTTAAGTCTGGGGGGAGGTTTACTGATAGTAATTTATTTATGAGTTTTATTAGAAGTTTTTCAAAAAGTTTTATTGAGTCAAGAAAGGGATAATGAACTCATAGATTTTTGCTAGTTATCTAACTACTCTTTAGCACTATTCTAGACTTACTGATTGCAGATAGTACTAAATATACTAAAGTGGATTAGCCTGTCAACTATTCACACTTGCTGAGATTGTTTGAAGGAACCAAAGCTGACCTCCAACACCAAACTTGACACAACTGCTTGTCTTGGGGCTTGGTATGCATGAGATCAGATTCTTCAAACAAGTCTGGAAGGTAAAGCCTTGTGTACATAGATTAATCACCCTTTCTCTCTCTCTATTTTCGAAATATAGATAATTTAAAAAAAATTATAATAATTTTATTGTTATATACATCTATAAAGATTTATTAGGAAGGAATTCGAACATGATTTGGTGGTTACAACCATTAAGGCTTACTTCATAAGAATTCTATAGATAAAGGATTAGAACAGGACTTGGTGGCTACAACCATTAAGGCTTGCTTCATAAATAATCCTAGGATATAGGTCGAAAGAAGTGAACATGACTTGGTGGCAATAACCATTAAGGCTTGATTCATGGAAGCCTATCCAATCCTTGTCATTGATCTTGCTAAATAAGCAGATTTTGACTAAGAGAGCAATTAGTAGAGAGAGAGAGAGGATATGAACTAATGTTTACCTACAGGTCCAAATACTTGTTTGAAAGTCTTTGCATCCTGTGATCGATACCCCAAAGGTAAAGCCTACACTTTTATTTATGCTAAGAAATGAGGTTGGTAGAAGGGAATGTCAGACAAGATTTGCTAAGTTGTTAGCTAGATGAATTTGGTTGCTAAGCTAGGTTATGGTATAATGTGCTTTTGTGATTAGGACTTTTTAGATGTGGATTGCAATATTGCAGAGGTTATGATTCTAAGTTTTAAATCATGTGAGTTCCTGCTGTTTTAAAACCCTTTTCAGAGAGACTGCTTGTTTGTTTTGCTTGAGGACAAGCAAAAGGGTAAGTCTGGGGGAGTTGATAGACAATGGATTTAACCCATTTCATCCATAGTTTATAGGTGTTTTTACTAATAATTATTATATTATAGAGTCTATGTATTATATTTATAAGATCATGAGTGATTTGGAGATAAGTGATGATTTTGGAGCATTTTGGAGATAAGTAATGATTTTGGAGCATTTTTGGAGATATTTGGAGCAAGCACGCGAGATGACCATCGAGCTCGACCATCGGTCGATATTGGAGAGGAATAATCGATCGATGTTCATATCTTGACATCGATCTTGACATCGATCGACAGCGAAGCGCGCAGAAAGCCCGTTTGGTCACAGCCGACTTGAAGCTCAAGTCTTCACCAATTTACAAGATTACCCCTGACGAGTTTTAACCTAATTATATAAGCTTTGCCACCATATTAGAGGCAGAGTGTGCTTTTCTTGTTTTATTATTTTCACAGCAATGTTTTCTAGGATTTTGATAGATTGGAGAGAAGATCCAAAGTTATAATTTGTGATAGGAACTCCATTAATATCTAATTAAGTTTTCTTACCTAACTGTTGTTACGAATTGCTTAGCCATGTCTGAGTAGTTCCATTGTTAGATTTTAGGGTTTAAATAGATTAGGAGGGATTAGCCCCAACTATAGATTGCTGAGTTGTGGTAATTGTCATTTGTTCATTAATGCATGTCTCTTGATTAGCTACCTAGAACTTGCCTTAGGATTGATAGATAAAAGCGAGAGCTTCATTCACATCCTGAAACATTCTAACTGAGCTAAGTTTCTCGCTATGAGTAAGGCGAGAACTGATCTAGTGAGCTTAGTAAGATATCATTCAACCTGCGTATAAAGCTTAACTAGAAGCGCGTCGATCGATATCATTATTGAATAATCGATCGACGGACCGAAAGGTGTATCTATCGATATCCCTATAGGATCATCGATCGACACTTTCTAATTGGTCGACATACGATAGTTGAGATCATTAGATCTAGTTAATAGACAAGTCTAAACATGCGAAAGCTGATAGACTTGTTGACTAAGTAGTTGAGCTTTACATTATCATGCATGCAACTCATTAGGCATCTGTAGGATTATAATCCCAAGTTTCCTGAATAAAAACCCAAACTATTTCCATTTTAAGCACCAAAACCTCAACCAATCAATTGAACAAACACTTGTTCAATATAAAACTGCAATTTACATTTAAATCTCTAAAACCATCTAGCTTAACTAATCATATTAGATTTCTTAGGTTTCCTAGCTCCCTGTGAATTTAATTCCTACGTACTACAACTCGACCTCTTATTTGAGAGAGTATAAATCACTCCTTAGGGTAATTTGAGTGGTATCAAATTTGGCACCATTGTCGGGGAGCTTTGATTGCTTATTCAGTCTTATTTTTGTTAAGTTTCTGACAAATTTATTTCTTGGATTTTCAGGTACATGCCCAACAATTCTAGAAGCAACAAGGAAACCTAACTACTATTCTCACCAGATCCTGCAAGTTTGGAGCATTCAATCCGCAAACAAGCGCGCTCCTCATCGATCGACAACAACACCTCTTTGTCGCTCGATTTTGTTCAACCATCGTCAACCCAGACGCTAGTCCCGTCGACCAATACTCTCTCAGCACCGTCGACCAAAGGCACTCATCTTCGATCGACCAACATTGTCCATCCGACATCGATCGATTCTCCATCACAAACATTGATCGATACTGAGCCGCGAAAAATGGTTGCGACTTTGGTACTTGTACGAGATGATAATGGTGACCTGCATGACCAGGATGGTCATCTACGTAATGCAGCAGGTCAGAGGATAGATGCTCAGGGGGCTGCATACCCTGAGTCTGATGCTAATGCTACAGGAACTACTCTACCTGTAGATGAGGCTGTGCACCCAAGACGTTGCCTGGCTACAACCGTCCAGATCAGTTCTACACCAACAGATCAGCCATTCGTCCTCCCACCATTCAGAGGGATTTTGAGTTGAAGGAGCAAAACTACACACTCGTGGGACAGATACCCTACCATGGATTGTCTCACGAGCATTCTATGGACCATCTAGAGAGGTTTGAGAAAATCAGCCAGCTCTAATCGGAGAGTCTTACCTTCTGAGACGAGAACCAAGCCCTTAATGCGGCGAGTAACAAGAAGCGTCGATTCCGGACTCGGGTTCGCCCTATGCTGACTCTGGAGACACCTAACTCCGGGACAGGCGCAAATCTCCCAACTACGGCACCGGGAGGAGACGCATCAATGCACAAAAAGGCTAAGGATGCTCAGACCTACGACATAGAGGACATCGACTTGGAGCCCGAGCCTGATAAAGAAGAATCAGACGGAGCAGCAAGAGCGGAGTCTCCTATGATCGCTCACCTTCACAACAAGTTCTCCGATAAGCTCGACGCCATGCAGTCCATGGTAGAGAGACTCCCGGGGGTATCTCCCCCCATCCGGAAGAGCAATCCTGACTCCTACGCCGATACTCCCTTCACAGATGAGATCACCTTGATCAAGATGCCCAGGAAGTTCTCTCTCCCCCGCATAAAGGCGTACGACGGCACTACTGATCCAGACGACCACGTCGCCCAATACAGACAAAGGATGCTCGCCGTAGCACTCCCAAAAAGGTCATGCGAAGCTACCATGTGCAAAGGTTTCGGCTCCACTCTGACCGGGCCCGCTCTGCAATGGTATATCAACTTACCCTCCAAGTCCATAGCTTCCTTCGCGGTTCTCAGTGACAAGGTCGTGGACCAATTCGCCAGTAGCAGGGACTTGGAGAAAACATCCGCCAGTCTTTACGAAATCCTCCAGCACCGAGCGGAACACCTTCGAGGCTACATAGCTCGGTTCAATCAAGAGAAGGTGGCTATCCCCACTGCTATCTCTGGTTTCAAGAGAGGCATGCTCCCCGATGGAGACCTCTACAAGGAGCTGACCAAATATCAATGAAAAACCATGGAAGACGTCCTATCTCGAGCGTGGGCGTAGGTAAAATGGGAGGAAGACGTCGCCAGCCATGCCAAAGCGCAACAAAAGCAAGATCCCAAGACGATCAGACCAGACTGAACCGAGCGAGACAAGAAACCCTCTCAAAGACCAGCTAGGGACTCCGGAAATCGAAATCGGGGCAAATACCATAACCGTCCGATCGAGAAGGCAGAAGGGATGGCAGTGTCCACGTGGCCAGACATCTCTCACCTCTCAATCTCGAGGTCGGAGCTGATCAACATTCTGAGGCAGATGGGTCAGCAAGTTAAGTGGCCTCGGAAGATGAAAGCTCCCGACTCTTTCCGGAACCCTGGTTTTTGGAGCGACTTCCACGGAGACCACAGTCATAAAACGGAGGATTGCGTCACACTAAAGATCGAGGTCAACGAATTGCTTAGGAAAGGTTACCTCAGGGAGTTCCTTTCCAAGAAGGCCAAGAGCCATCTAAGCAAGGAGACAACGGGTAAGCCCACTGAAGCTACTCTTGTCTCGCCACCACGACAGGACCAAGTGATCCATGTCATTTCGGGCGGTTCAGATATCAGCGGCATAAGCCATGCAGCTACGAAGAAAAGCACCTGGAACGTCAAGCATGGCCTAGAGGCAGCCAAGCCAAAACTCCTGCTCCTAGGAACAGACGAGATAAGCTTCACGGCCAAGGAGTAGGAGAAAGTTCTCACTCCGCTTCACGACGCCCTGGTTATCTCGCTCACTGTAGCGAACTGCCTGGTAAAAAAGGTACTGGTAGACAATGGAATCTCTGACAATATCGTCTTCCCGGCCGCATACAAGGACCTGGGGCTGGAGGAAAGCACTCTAACTCGGAGGATAACCCCCCTTATAGGGTTCAGCAGGGAAGTTAAACAAACCGCCGGGGAAGTAACCCTCCTTGTATATGACGAAGGAATCAAAATGTTAACAAAGTTCCTCGTTGTTGATTGCGACTCATCTTACAACATGATCCTAGGAAGACCCTGGATTCACGGAATGGGGGCCGTCCCCTTGACTCTTCACCAAATGGTGAAATTCCCTACACCATGGGGGCATAAAGGCGATCAGAGGGGATCAGGAGTATTCCCGCTCCTGCTACCAGACCACTCTGAAAGGAAACACCAAGGTCTTATAGCAATTACAGAGCAAGGCTCCGGTTCATCACACCGAGGAACCGGAGGTAGAGGAAATGGATGACATGCAATAAACCGAAGGAGATCAGACCCGACATCTCATGATCGGTTCCAAGCTGACCAAAGGATTAAGAAGAAGGCTGATAGACTGCTTCGCTTGGTCCCATGCAGATATGCCTGGGATCGATCCGGAAATCATCATGCACAAGCTGCAGGTGGACCCCCTACATCAACCCTGTTAGAGGATTTTTGTGTAGGCTGTATGTGTTTTGAGTAGGTTTGTATGTTTCGTGAGGATTTAGGTAAAGTAATAAGAAGATAGGATTAAAGGAACGTTTTACTAGGTAAAACAAGTGAGAGTAAACAAGGTTACAAAGTATTAGGCAAGAACCCTAATTCTAGCTGTCTAACCCTAGTCTCTAAGCCTTGGAGAAGTCGATCCTTTGCTTTTGGGACTTAGGAGCCCTTATATAGTCACCTTTAAGTCGGTTTGATTTAGGTTGAACATCTCCATATTTGGACATATGGAAGGTTCTCCGTATCAAAAATCTTCCATTTCTCAGAAGAGAGGTCGGTCCCTGGGACTGGTCCCACGGTTCATTTTAGCGGGGACCTGGAGCGTTCCTGTATCTGGGACCCAGGGGTCTGGGTCCTGCCTGGAGGCTGGAGGAAATGATACCGGGGTATTTCTCCCTAACAGTTTACCCCTTATTGCTCGATTTCTTCATCGAACTCGGGGAATAACTTGTGCACTCAAGTCAACCGGGGTTGCTCATTCTCAGCAGGCTCTCCTTAGGCATGATTCCGCTTCTTCGGTCTCGCTATCCTGGATTCCACTCAAGCCGGAGCTCGTTCTGAACCCTGGCAAGGATTTGTTCCACCTTACTTAGTCGGAGCTTGATAGTAGCATCTTGAATTTTCTGGAGACGATGAGGCAGGGGAGAGTTCTTGTTGGAGAGAAGTGGAGTCTTTTAAGCTGGGATCCTTTGAACCGGAAAAAGGCGGGAGCGTGACCTGAGTAGCGTTTTTCCTTCCTGGATCGGATTTCCTTCATTCTAGGCCGGTCACCCTTCGTTAACGATTCTCTAGGAGATTTGGAAATATTCGATTTCCTTTTCTCCGTCTTCAAAAAGAAAAGGGTTTGCTCATCAGATCATCCCTGATTTGAGAAAGATGAATTATGATTTACCCTCTCTTCTGGCCTCGCTCGTAGGTGGTCGCGTAAGCCCTCGTCGCTTATTTGCTGACCCCTTTTCCTCGCCTGCTACTTCTCATGGAGAGGTCCCCGAGGCTGATAACGAGGCAATCCTGATGGCAGCCTTGAAGCAACGTTGCTCTTATGTTCTTGATGACGGCCCATGCTCTGAGATCCAGGAGGAGGATCTGATGGATATCTGGAGGAAATATGCGATTCATTCTTCGGTACAGATGAGGAGTGCCTCTGCGTTTGAACGCGCTGCTGACGGGGGACCGAACGAGATGGCCGTTTTTGAGGCATACATGGTGGCAGGTTTTCGGGGGATCATTCCGTCACTCGTGGCTGAGATATCACCGTTCTTTGGTTTCTGCACTTCTCAGCTTACTCCCTTATCCTGGAGGACTCTAATGTCGATCCAAGTACTTGGGGAGCTCTATGGCCTCGACATCGGGATACATGAGGTTCTGTACTCCTACTACTTGGCCCCGCTGACTATCATGCCCAAATTCTATCATCTTCAACTCCGCGATGGCACCCCTTTTGTCGAGGAGCCTTCGAGAGGTACCAGGGGTAAATACCCATTCGGGAATAACTGGAACAGCCGATACGCGTTTATGAAGATTCAGGAACCCTTCTTTTACCCTACGTTTTGGCGTACCATCGGTAAGTCTGGTCTTCTGTATTTTATTCTCCTTCGGTTGTTGATTTGCCGATGATTTGGTTTTGTTTTCAGATGTTGCTCGTCCGGTGTCCTTCCTTGGGGAAGCAGTGGCGAAACAGGTGCTAGCGATTTCTCGGCGCTTCCGTAGAGTACCATTCCTGGTGAGTAAGGAAGTCTTGCGCCACAGCCGTCTTTGGGGTAAGTTCTTACTTCTTAGTCCTTGCTTGGTAGGATTTCGTCTTCTTACTGTTTCTATCTTTCAGGGAATATTGCGAGACTCCCTGCTTCAGTTCTTTAAGACGAGTATCAACAGGCTGGGACGCGAAGAAGGCACTCTTTCTACGCTCCTCCACCTCGTTTGGCTAGAGCGGCACCGCCGACTGCTAGGATTAGACCAGACTCAGTCGGGACTCCGACTGGAGGGGTTCCGCTAATGGGCATTCAGCAGAGGCTGCTCGCGGAGCTGTTCCTTCTCTGTAACCGGGTGCGAGATACTTATTGATTCGGCAGGTGAGAGCTTCGGCTAGATGGGAGCTTATGAAGGAGTGGTTGGAAGGAAGAACAGAGCACTGGGATCCCGAGGAAGAATATCGTCAGCATATGCTTTGGTCTGAGGGATTGGGTCGCCGTCCTGGAGGGTGTTTCCCAATCAGTCCGAGGTCCGTGGCGGAATCTCGAGTCTCCGCTGGTTCGCCTCTAGATGTTTTATTACTTTTTGTCGAACCTGCTTTTCTCTTAATAATGGCTTCTTATTGCTTTTTTTGATTCTCTTTGGAACAATGATTTCTCGTAATGAATTCCTTTTCCCTGCAAGCTTTGTTTCTCGTTTTTCTGAGTTTGGGATTCCAAGATTGAAATCTTAGCTCTGACGATATAGGGTTCCGAGGTCCTTCTAGGGACCATGAGGTCGTTGGCCTATAGGCTATATAGATCGTTTATAGATTTTTGTTCTCGGGTTTTGAGGCCGTTTAGGAACTTCTGTACTCAGGATCTTGGGATCACAGTTGGGCCCGGGGGTTATAAAGAACCTGGAGGTTTACCTTTTCCAGGTCCTGAAAAAAATTATTTCAGGGCCCGGAGACTACTTGGGGACCCGAAGGTTTTCCATAACCCGGGGGTTTTGAATTATTAGTTTAAGGGACCGTATTCTGCCTGCCTAGGTGAGGCCGCTACCGATACCTGTTGAGATTTTGCATTCTCTCGCTCGGGAGCTGGCCACTATCGAGTTCCCGTGCTGCATGCTGCTTCTGCAGGAAGCCACTGTCAGACTTAGAGGGTGCTGGTATGTGTGAAAACCCAAGTGCCAGGCTTACGCAACTTTCCACGTCTGGAGAAGCAGGATTTAGTTTGCTCCCTGTATATAACAATACTTTTGCAATGGATATATACCATGTGTTCCCTGTATCGCGTATCCCGTAGCATTTTAATACATGTACTTTTTACATTGGTATCTGGGGACCCCGATGCGCCTTAAGCTGCACATGGGTTTTAGGTAGTTTTGACAGCATACTCAGGCTTACGCATACCCATTCCTGCTTTATGTCTCATACCCGTTTTGTTTTTCTGTGGTCGTACCACTTTTTTCATTGAAGGTTGGCCAGGATCGGAGGTCGCTTGGACCTGATCCAGCTCGTTTGCCCCTTTAAGTGTTATGGTATTCCTACTACTCTTTTATAGTGGAAACTATTTTATTATAGGCCTTGTCCGGAGACGTTCAGCATACATAGGAGTATGAAATCATAATGCTTAAATAGTATATAATAGTATAGAAATCGTGATCCGGAGACCATATTAAAAATGATTGGCATTGAGGTGCAGGGCGTTCCAGCAGTTGGGTTGTATTTTACCTTTGCTATCTTGCAGCCTGTAGGCGCCGGCTCTCCGCACCTCAATAACCTTACAGGGTGCTTCCCACCCTGGAGTGAGTTTCCCTGTTGTTTTATTTGTTCGTCGTAGGACCCAATCGCCTTGCTGAAAGGTTCTGGTTCTGACCTTCTTATTGTAGGTTTTGGCTACTTCTTGCTGGTAGGTCCAGTTTCTTAGTCGAGCAGCTTCTCTTTTTTCGTCGAGTAGGTCGAGACTCAGCAACATTAGCTCGTGATTTTCCTCCTGAGAGGTGGTCCCCGAGAATGTGGTCCTCACATGCATCTCGGTGGGGATTATCGCCTTTGCTCTATATACCAACGCATAGGGGGTCTCCTGCATTGCTGTTTTGGGGGTAGTCCGATAGGCCCAAAGGACCCCATGTAGTTCTTCCGCCCAGTTTCCTTGAGAACCCTCCAATCGTTTCTTCAACATATTTACCACAGTCTCGTTTGTGGATTCCGCTTGCCCATTAGATTGATGATACCACTCAAATTACCCTAAGGAGTGTTACTCTCATCAAAAGAGGTTCAGATGTTGTACTGAGGGATCGAATCCACAAAGAGCTAGGGAACAATTAAATCTAGTGTTTATTAATTCTAAAAGTTGTAAATGTTTAAATGAAATAGCAATAGTAACAAGCGAGTAAATAATAAATGTAACTTAGGTTGGAAATGATATTAGATGCAGGGCCACTATTCAGGTGTTGGAGATTGTAATTCTTATAGATGCCTAACTGTTGCATGCATGATATATTAGAGTTCATTCGCTTAACTCAGTGATCAGCTGTCGCATGTACCACTGGTTAACAGACTAGATCTTGTGTCTCACCGGTTAGATGCAGGCACAAGAGAGTGTCGATCGATAGTCTATTAAGACGTCGACCAGTACACCTTTGCCAACATCGATCGATTGTCAGTTGAGGACATCGATCGACGGGTTCTAGCCAGGCCTATGCGCGAGTATGAAATGCCCTACTAAGACTCTAAATTGGCGGTTAGCCCTCTCTAGCAATCCTAATATGATAGATAGATTTCAGCATGGGATAACAAGGGTGCTTGAATATGCAATCCTATGATCAAGTTCTAGTTAGCAAGGCTAAAACAAGCAATGAATACAAATCTATCATGAATATCACAACAAGGCAGATCTATAGTTTGGGGCTAATCCCAAAAACCTATCTGAACCCTGGATCTAACAGTTGAACTACTCAGACATAGCAAAGCAATTCATATCAATAGAGAAATAAGAACTCATAGAATAGATGAAAAGGAAAATAGAAACAAGGAGTTCCAATCACAAGTGATCTTCTCTCCAAAATGAAACTTGTAACAAAACTAGGTCTAGAAAGAAAAAGCTCTTCTGCCGTCAAAAACACTTGCAGTATATATTCTACTAGGTTAAAAACTCGTCAGGGCATTTTGGTAATTTGGCTTGGCCTTGGTTTTTAAGTCTGCTGAGTCCAAAATGTCGCGTCTGGTGTCTCGACATCAATCGATGGTACTTGTGTACATCGATCGATATTAATCTTCATCTCTCGAGGCATTTCCTGATATCGATCGTTAGCACTGATGCGCATCGATCGATTATTCTTCCTCTCGTCGACCTCTAAGTGGTCAGCTCGGGTGAAATGTCCTTTATGCTCCAAAATGCTCCAAAGTCATAGCTTTACTCCGAAATGCACCTGAATCTGAAAACATACCTAGAAGAGTAGAAAACATAGATATATATATATAGTAAAATAATAATATACCATGGATAAAAATGGGTCAAATCCAAGGTATATCAACTCCCCCAGACTTACCCTTTTGCTTATCCTCAAGCAAAACATACAGGCAGTCTCTCTGAAAGAGGTTTAAAAATATTTGGAAACTTAAGATTTTAAAAACATAGAAATCTTTCCTCATCAATTTTGCAACCACATTTAAAAAGTCCTAATCACAAAAGCACACTATGCAATATCCTAGCTTAGCAACCATTTCTAACATAACACAACTCATCAATTCACGTCTGACATCCCCTCTACTGATTTCATTTCTTAGCATAAATATAAAGTGAATGCTTTACCTTGGGAGTATCGATCACAGGATGCAAGGATTTCAGACAGGTATCTGGAGCTGCAGGTAAAAGTTAGTTCCTAGTTTCTCTCTCTCTAAATTTCTCTCTTGAGTCAAAGTCTGCTTCCATTGCAGGATCAGTGACCAAGATTGGACAGACTTCCATTAATCAAAACTTAATGGTGGTTGCGACCAAGTTCTGCTCACTTCTTTTTGACCTATATCCAAGAGTTCTTTGCGTTTTTACATAAAGTATGATTACCGGCCGAGCCTTGAAGATTGACGCCTCCAAGTCCCGTTTCGAACTCTTTTATTTGAGTCTTTATGAATCAAGCCTTAATGGTTTTAGCCACCAAGTCCTGTTCAGACTCATCCTAATTAAACAATAGATCTTACTTCTTTTTTTTTTTAATTTATTTATTTACTTTTTTTTTTAGATAATTAGAAACTCATAAACTAATCTAGGGTCGAAATCTAGAGAGAGAAAATGTGATAAATAATCTAAACCATGCGTTACCTTCCAGACCTGTCTAAAGAATCCGATCCCATGTATACCAAGCCCCAAGACAAGCGGTTATGTCAGGTTTAGTGTTGGAAATCAGCTTTGGTTACTTCATACGGTTCAAGGCAAGTGTGTAGTTGATAGGTTGATCCGCTTTAGCATCTTTAGTGCTATCTGCAATCAGTAAATCTAAAATGGTGCTAAAGATTGGTTAGATGTTCATGTTTAAATCAATATAAGATTATAGTCCCTATTTTCAATAGCTAAGCATAATTTATTTGAAATTCTTTTTTACGTAAGAATAAAATAAATTATATCAGTAAATCTCCCTCCAGACTTAAATTACACTGTCCCAGTGTAACTCAGCCGGAGTTATGATGAAAAGTTTATGATGTACGAAATGTAACAAGTAAGGAAGATACATCTGACCGGATTAGATATCGATCGATGTGTAAGTGATACATCGATCGATGTGTAAGTGATACATCGATTGTCGTATGGTTGCCTATGTCGAACGATGTCGACATCTCGTCGTCGGTCGATATTCAAGTCCTCCTACTTGGGTCTCCTAAATCTGAAAGAAATAAAACGAAAGAAATCAAATGCTACCTAATAAAACCAAAGTAAAATAGCTAGTAGTGGGTTGCCTCCCGCTCAGCGCTTCGTTATAGTCATTTAGCTTGACTGTGGTAGTGATTGGCTATTGGGTGGAGAAGCAGCTGCTTGTTGGAAAGCAAGCATCCACGTCATCTCTGCGCATTCTGGACCAAGATGCAATGAAACTTCTTGTGGCCTCATCATTTCTTGTCCATTTGTCATCCATCTTCTCAAGTACATTGGAGATGTTCTGTAGCCTTTCTTGAACGTTGTCAATGCTGATCTGATGCCAGCCTATGTTGTCATAGGCGTATGCTGAAAGATCTGTCAGTTCCTTTTGCATTGACTCTACTGTCTTGTGTATCAGCTGCTCGCCGATTGGTGTAGACTCGGCGTCGATCGATGCGATTATGTGTTTGTTGGTCGATCTTGGCGAGTTGCCGTCGATCGATTTCGCTTTTGTCCTGTCGATCGATGCTGATATCTGGTGTTGAGCTGCGAGTTGCCTCTGAATGGCTTTGACTTCTTTCTGTAGCCATTCTGCGTGGTTGTCTAGTCCACTGATTTTGTTGTCGAATGGAAAGTAGATGTCATTGCAGCGTTTGTCAAGTCGTTCCTCCATGGTGTCTAGAGCAGTGTAGATCTTGGATGTGATCTTGTCAACCTCTACTGCTGTGTAAGGAAGTAACTCCACAGGTTTCTTGCCGTTGATCCAGGCTCCTTGTAGCCTGTCGATCGATGCTAATTTTGCCTGCAAAAAACTTTGATTAGTAATGTTCTCAATATCCTTTTGGGCATGAAGTAATTGACTAGACAATTTGTTTAAATCTATCATGACTGGTGATATAAAACGGTCATGCATATCCTCGTAAGTCCTCAGCCTCTCATTCATTGCTGAGACTTTGGCGTCGAGCGATGTGAAGGTGCACATGTCGATCGATGTGGCTGGTTGTTGGTCCTTCTTGCGAATGGTGTCCAGATCTTGCTGTAGTAACTCGATTTTAGTGCTTAGCCAGTCCACGTTGTTGTTGAGAGGGCAGTAAACGTCGTTTATCCTCGTGTCGATGTATGAGACTTCCCATTCATCCCTGTGTTGTATTGAACATCGCGGTTCTGCAGGGATCTGAGCTGTAGGAAGACTGACGTCGATCGATGTTGCACGTGATGCGTCGATCGATGCTGAGGTCGTAGCTTCCTTCTCAAGTTGCTGACGTAAACTCTCAATTTCTGTCCTCATTTTTGCCATACATCTGAAAAGCTCATTGTAGCCTCTATCCAAAGGCTGATGTGTATCTTCCACCAATGTTTTGAGCTCCTCTCCCAGTTTCTCCTGAGCTCCACAAATACCAAACACCATCTCATCGATTTCTTCTTTGGTGTAGAGTTCTGGTGCCAGTCTTGTGAGTGTGAAGGAAGTGGCATGTTCTGGAAGACAGATGTGGCTCTCTTCAAAAACAGATGCTCTCTCCAGTATTTTCCTGATGTTGTCCTTTGTGACAGGTATCATTTCACCAGCTGCGCTTCGTGCGTGTCCACGCTCATCTCTGTAGACTCCATACTCGTCTCTTTGTTCCCAAGTGAACTTTCTGGCTCCATACATGTCGAAAGCGCGGTTCCCACATTCATACCGTCTGTCGATCGACGTCGGTTCATCCATATCGATCGACGTTGGTGTTACCCTGTCGATCGATGTTTGCGTTGTACCGTCGATCGATGCTTGCCCTTTTGGTTGGCGTGATAGATCTGGGTTGGTCTCTGTTGTGGCGACTCCTGTGTGGTTGTTAGGATCTGTTTGAATGACGTCTGGAGTGCCACGTTGCTGTGAGAATAGGTTGTCAGGTCCATTGGCTACTTGAAGGATGTCTGCTATGTCCTCTCTGGACACTTGTAAAATCCTTCCATCCATTGCACGTGCGTTGCCATCTGGGTCCCTGAAAATACCAAATTCATCAGGTGTTAGAAAACCGTAATCAATGTTTGCATAATTATTCATTTTAGAAATAGAGAGATTAGGGTTTAGAGTAGTATCGATCGATGTAGATACAGTTACATCGATCGATGGCAGAGTAATTTCTGCAGAACTTGTGTTCTTGAGATGATTGCTCTTCATGGATTTTTCTGTTGATGTAGAAGGAAGAGTGTTCATCTTATTTGCTTGTGTGTTTGCTCTGATGTGTGTAGGTGGTTTCGGAGGTGCAAAACGATTTATATAGGTATCTGTAAACCTAGTTAGGGAGGGAATATTCTCCTGCTCCTGAATTTTCGCTGCGGCGCGAATATCGATCGATGTTCCTTTCGGTGTCGATCGATGTGAGCGGTTGTTTTGCTGGACGAGGGTGGGTATCGACCGATGTGGAGTGCACAGCGTCGAACGATGTTGGAAACGTGTTGGTGAACTTATGTGTTTCAAGTCTTTCATCCTGCAAAGACATTTCTATTGCACGTTCTTTCCAGTAATCCTCATCGTATTCCTCGGTATGTTCCTCATTAGGTGAAGTAATTACAGTGTCAACTGCAAAACTTTCATGGAAACCACTGTCTGCCCAACTGCCTATGGAATAATCATCATGTCCTCTCTTGGTTGGAGGTTGGAAGGCAAAATGTTGGTAAAAATGATTAGGTGAAGCGAAATGGTCAACTGGGTGCATTACGTCGAGTGACGTGTTGTTGCGGTCATCGGTCACCGTTGACACATTGGAATCGATCGATGGAAAGGTTGGGGTGTCGATCGATTCCGAGTACTCTGTTTCGTACTCCGATTCATACCCTGCTCCACAATGGCATGCGCCAATGAAGCCAAGTTCTTTCCCATAATCCACATAATTAATTACCTTTCTCTTAGGTCGGATGGGATCGTAGTGGATGTTTGGGTCTATGAGCGTTAGACACAATTTGTTTTTGTTCATGTCACATGCAGCTCCTACTGTAGCTAGGAAAGATCTTCCAAGCAGAAGTGAAGAGTTCCAGTTAAGCTCGATGTCTAAGACATGAAAATCTACAGGGACAAGGGCATTACCAATCTGTACCTCCAGATCTCTTATGATACCTCCTGATCGTTTCTCTGAAAGATCCACGAAGGTGAAGGAATCTGTTGAGGGTTCGATGGTCAAACCAAGCTGGTCTGCCATGATCCTAGGGAGGATACTAACTGATGCTCCTGTGTCACACATTGAATGGGGAAATTCAACACCCTTG
Organism: Brassica napus; assembly: GCF_020379485.1. NCBI lineage: Eukaryota > Viridiplantae > Streptophyta > Magnoliopsida > Brassicales > Brassicaceae > Brassica > Brassica napus. The sequence goes on along the minus strand of NC_063442.1, from coordinate 23,220,318 downwards.
ACTACGCATGGTATTGCAAACTTCCCAGGATCACTCTTCTTCGTCAATGTGATCCTGTGTTTCATCTTCTCTCTGACTTGATGAAACATTCTCCTAATGTCCTCCTCAGTTACCTTTGTTTCTCTGAAGAACATCCACAACCGGTGTGTGAAGTAAGCTTCATCAAAAGGTTTTTCGATTGGGATTCTGAGGACTCGTTTAGTGAAACCATCCATCTCCTTATCGTTAGCTTCCCTCTTAAGGTTTTTAGGAATCTTCTCCTTTCTTTTCCTTAACCTTCTCCCTTCAGATTCTTGTTCTTCTTGAACTGATTCTGGTGAACTATTTAAAGGGTTGGGTTTTGGTTCGGGTGGGTTTGCTAATGGTTTAGGTGGTGGTCTGAGTGCATTGATGTAATCATTATCGATTGAGGGTAACCGCACTCGGTATGTCAGAGGTGCCTGTCGATCGATGGGAGGTGTGTTGTGACGATCGACGTCGGACTCACTCTGTCGATCGATGGTTGGCTCAACCGATCGATCGATTTTTTCATAGAAAGGGGAGGGTGGGTGAGGATGCTTAGCTGCGAATTCTTCATGAGTTAGAATTCGAACCGCATTGCATTCAGTCGATTTGGCAGACGACGTCGATCGATGACTGGAGTAATCCGTCCATCGATCTTCATCATGGTCTGTCGATCGATGCGAGTTCATCGACATCGGTCGACACCATTGGGATCCGCCGAGACTCATGGAGCTTTCGATTTCGAAATCTCCTTCCTCAAGGTTTTCATTTCTCACCACTTGCCAGAATTCATCATCTATGATGGCATTTACGTGGTGTTTCCCTTTGTCGGCTCCTGCCTCTCTAGCGAAAGCTTCTTGCCTCTTTATAGTCTCGCCCGTCTGAATTACTTGGGTTTCAAGTTTTCTCACCTGAGTCCCTAAGGTCTCGATTTTGGTGTTCAGATTGTTGTAGGCAGAGTCTATCTTACCGTTGAAATCCACGGTGATTTGTTGTTGTCCCAACAGTACTCGATCAAGCATTTCTTCGATCTTGCTTTCCTGAGTCTGGGGTGGTGGATTTTGGTAGTAAGAGTTCGAGTAGCTCTTGCTGTTGTTGAAGGGTTTTTGAAATTGTGAACTTTGGTTACTTCTTTGGCCATTTCCAAAGAAGTTTCTGTTTCCGCCCTGGTTTCCAAATTTTTGGAATCCGGTACCTCCGATGTAGTTCACATCTTCTTCTCCTTCTGTATCTGCTACTTCTCCTTCAGCTGAACAGACTTGCTTCCTAAGAAGCTCGTGCACCACATCTAACTTAGCTCTTACTTCGTCCATCTGTTCCTTCCCGATAGAGGCTACAGACTTCTTCCGTTCAGAGTCAGTGTTTTTGGTGCTGCTGCTGTTAGCAAGGTTTTCGATAAGTCTCACAGCTTCCAACGGATTCCGAGTAGTGAAGTTTCCTTCACTCGCCGTATCAAGGGCCATTTGATACTGTAAGGCGAGACCTCGGAAGAAAGTGCTTAGCAGCTGCACTTCGTTAAATCCGTGGTGTGGACAGTCTCGCTGGAAGAACCTAAATCTAATCCACGCATCTTTGAAGGACTCTCCAGCCTTCTGCGAGAATGTGGAAATTTTGTTCCGAAGTTCTTCAGCGCGCGCCTCATCGAAGAAGTTTCGTAAGAAAGCATTCTTGATGTCGCTCCAGGATGTTAAAGATCCTGTGGGTTGCTGCCTAAGCCAGTGCATCGCTTCTCCATTCAGCGTGTATCTGAAGAGCTTGCACAGCAGGTAATCTTCGGGGACTCCTTCCATCCGAATGGCAGCGATTAGATCCTCGAACCGTTCCAAATGGTCCATAGGATGCTCGTGCGGTAACCCAGAGTAGGGTATCTGCGACACGAGAGTGTAGTATTGAGGCTTCAGCTCGAAATTCTGCTTCTGGATCTCCGGAAGTCGAATAGCTGATCTGTTGGAATAGTACTCATCTGGGCGATTGTAGTCGGCCAGTGGTTTCGATCGAGCGTCCTCATCTACAGGTTGAGCAGCTCCTGTAGCATCAGCATCAGGGATTACAGTTCCCTGAGCATCTATTTTCTGACCTGTTGCATTACGCAGATGACCGGCCTGGTCATACAGGTTTCCGTTCTCATCCTGAGTTAGAATAATAATGTTTACCATTTTTGACGACACGGTATCGATCGACGTACGCGGTGTAGTATCGATCGTTGTCGAACGATTGGGATCGATCGACGATGACGGTCTGGTGTCGGTCGACGGTTGGTTGTGCGTATCGATCGACGATGAAGTGATTGCGTCGAGCAATGTGGAACGTTGACCTCTACGGATGGTGCGTTCCAAATGAGCAGGATCGTCTGAGAACAGCAAGTCTTTCTCCTTGTTGCTTCTGGTACCGCTGGGCATGCACCTGAAAAGACAAGAAAAAAAGATTATTAGAAAAGGGGTAAAGAAAAGAATAAGAATTAATAAAACTAAATCTAATGGCGATCAAAGCTCCCCGGCAACGGCGCCAAATTTGATACCACTCAAATTACCCTAAGGAGTGTTACTCTCATCAAAAGAGGTTCAGATGTAGTACTTAGGGATCAAATCCACAAGGAGGTAGGGAACAATTAAATCTAGTGTTTATTAATTCTAAAGGTTGTAAATGTTTAAATGAAATAGCAATAGTAACAAGCGAGTAAATAATAAATGTAACTTAGGTTGGAAATGATATTAGATGCAGGGCCACTATTCAGGTGTTGGAGATTATAATTCCTATAGATGCCTAACTGTTGCATGCATGATATATTAGAGCTCATTCGCTTAACTCAGTGATCAGCTGTCGCATGTACCACTGGTTAACAGACTAGATCTTGTGTCTCACCGGTTAGATGCAGACACAAGAGAGTGTCGATCGATAGTCTATTAAGACGTCGACCGATACACCTTTGCCAACATCGATCGATTGTCAGTTGAGGACATCGATCGACGGGTTCTAGCCAGGCCTATGCGCGAGTATGAAATGCCCTACTAAGATTCTAAATTGGCGGTTAGCCCTCTCTAGCAATCCTAATATGATAGATAGATGTCAGGATGGGATAACAAGGGTGCTTGAATATGCAATCCTATGATCAAGTTCTAGTTAGCAAGGCTAAAACAAGCAATGAATACAAATCTATCATGAATATCACAACAAGGCAGATCTATAGTTTGGGGCTAATCCCACAAACCTATCTGAACCCTGGATCTAACAGTTGAACTACTCAGACATAGCAAAGCAATTCATATCAATAGAGAAATAAGAACTCATAGAATAGATGAAAAGGAAAATAGAAACAAGGAGTTCCAATCACAAGTGATCTTCTCTCCAAAATGAAACTTGTAACAAAACTAGGTCTAGAAAGAAAAAGCTCTTATGTCGTCAAAAACACTTGCAGTATATATTCTACTAGGTTAAAAACTCGGAAGGGCATTTTGGTAATTTGGCTTGGCCTTGGTTTTTAAGTCTGCTGAGTCCAAAATGTCACGTCTGGTGTCTCGACATCGATCGATGGTACTTGTGTACATCGATCGATATTAATCTTCATCTGTCGAGGCATTTCCTGATATCGATCGTCAGCACTGATGCCCATCGATCGATTATTCTTCCTCTCGTCGACCTCTAAGTGGTCAGCTCGGGTGAAATATCCTTTATGCTCCAAAATGCTCCAAAGTCGTAGCTTTACTCCGAAATGCACCTGAACCTGAAAACATACCTAGAAGAGTAGAAAACATAGATATATATATAGTAAAATAATAATATACCATGGATAAAAATGGGTCAAATCCAAGGTATATCAATTGAGCGTGTCGAGGTGTAGCAAAGGAGAGTCTTATGCCCCAGTCTTTGCAGAACTTCTTGATGTTGTGGCTTGTAAACTGAGGGTCGTTGTTTGTAACAATTTCCTCTGGAACCCCGAACCGTGTGATCACGTGCGTCCATATGAATTTTCTGATTTGGAGGTCGGTTATCTTGCTGAGTTCTTCTGCTTCGACCCACTTTGAAAAGTAGTCTGTTACTATTAGGAGGAAGACCTTCTGTCCTGGCGCCATGGGAAATTTCCCCACTATGTCCATGACCCATTTCCTGAAAGGCCAGGCTTATGGACTTGAGATTCTCTGGAGGTAGTTTGGAAACTGGAGCGTGTCTTTGGCATTTTTTGCAGAGTTTAGCCTTTTGATTGGCATCCTCGGCCAACGTGGGCCAGTAGTATCCCGCTCTTTTAGCTCTCAACACTAGGCTTCTTCCACTTGTGTGAGACCCACAATCTTCCTTGAGTAGTTCCAGCAGGACATTAGCCGCCTCACGGGGTGTGACGCATCTCAGGTATGGGCCAGCGAACGATCTGCGATACAGCTTTCCCTGAGAGAGGCAGGATCTAGCGGCTTTCTTCTTAATTTTCCTTCTCTCGTTGTGGTCTTCTGGGAGTATGTCATCCTCCAGATACCAAACTAAGGGAGTCATCCATGTTTCTTCCTCTTCGATGGCGGAGACCTCCTCATTCGATGGCTCTACCAGGGTGACCGGGCATTAGAGTACCAGCAAAGGGATACTCATCTGGGTGTGCGTCTCAAGGGCGGACCCTAGGTTAGCCAAAGCGTCGGCTTGCAAATTCTGTTCTATGGGAATCTGAGTGAGTTTGCAGCTTTTGAAATTTTTGATGAGACGCTGCCAGATACCGGATCATGCTATCGTCCTTAGCCTAGTAATATCCTTGTACTTGATTGATAATTAGTTGGGAGTCACTGTAGACTTGGATATTTTCTGCACCTATCTGGTGGGCGAGCGATCGTCCAGGCAAGGCCTCATACTCGCTCTCGTTATTTGTTGCCTTGACGTTACATCTTACGGCTCTCGAGGCCGTGTTCCCTGTTGGAGACGTGAGCACGATCCCTACTCCTGCCCCTCGAACATTACTGGAGCCGTCTACATGCATGGTCCATTCTCCTTCTTCATCTACCCCGTTCTGGAGACGTATCTCCTGTTCGAGGGCCGGAGCAGAGCTGGAGAGAATTCGGCTACAAAATCTGCTAGGACCTCGGATTTGATCGCCGTGGCTGGCCTAAAGATCACGTCGTATTCCCCAAGTTCGACTGCCCATTTCGCCAGTCGTCCGGAAACCTCAGGCTTGTGCAGGACCAGCTTTATCGGGAAGGAGGTAATGACCACAATTGGGTGACCTTGAAAGTAAGGCCGCAACTTTCGAGCGGCGACCATCAGGGCTAGGGCCAATTTCTCCAGATGGCTATAGCAGGTTTCCGCATCCAGGAGGGCCTTACTCACGTAGTAGATTGGCAGCTGCTTAGTTCCCTTCTCTCGGGCCAGGACGGCGCTGACTGCATGTTCTGAGACTGCGAGATACAATAGCAAGACCTCACCAAGCAAAGGTTTAGGTAAGAGGGGAGGAGTGGTGAGGTAGGCCTTGAGCTCATGGAGAGCCGACTCGCACTTCTCGGTCCACTTGAAATCGTTGGGGTTCTTTAGGGTTTCAAAGAAGGTATGGGATTTGTCGGAGAGTCTGGATATGAATCTGCTCAAAACCGCCATCCTACCGGTCAGCTTCTGGACTTCTTTGACGTTTCTTGGAGAGGGAATCGAGTGGAGACCTTGATCTGCTCCGGATTGGCTTCGATGCCCCGGTGGGTCACGATATACCCCAGGAATTTTCCGGAGTTGACGCCGAATGAGCACTTGGCTGGATTGAGCTTCATGTTGTATTTTCGGAGGGTGGAGAAGGCTTGTTGTAAGTGCGATATATTATCCTCTGCTTCCAGAGACTTTACCAGCATATCGTCGATATAGATCTTCATAGTTTGCCCTATTTGATCCGCGAACATCATATTTACCAACCTCTGGTACGTCGATCCGGTGTTCTTCAGACCGAAGGGCATGACCTTGTAGCAATAGATCCCTCGGGAAGTCATGAAGGAGGTCTTCTCTTGGTCTTCGGGATGCATGAGTATTTGGTTATAGCCGGAGAAGGCATCCATGAAGCTCATTAGTTGGTGTCCAGCCGTGGCGTCGACAAGCTTATCGATGTGAGGCAGAGGGAAAGGGTCCTTTGGACAAGACTTGTTGAGGTCCGTGAAATCAATGCAGACTCGCCATTTTCCGTTCTTTTTCATGACTATGACAAAGTTGGCCAGCCATTCTGGATACTGTACCTCTCGAATGAACCCCGCTTTCAACAAATTTTTGACTTCTTCGTTGATTATGGTATCTCTTTACGGTGCAAATTTCCTCCGCTTCTGCTTTATAGGTTGGTGTAAGGGATCTACTTGCAGCTGGTGCATAATGATATATGGGTCGATCCTGGGCATATCCAAGTGTGGCCACGCGAAACAATCAGAGTTTGATCTAAGGAAGTCTATTAGCATTCTTCTCAGCCCCTCAGAGAGGTTGGAGCAACGGCACGTCATCCATATCTTCAATCTCGGGTTCTTCCATATGTGGAGCCTGAGGCTTGCTTTGCGAGGGTGGAGCTACCTCAGCCTGTTTCTTTAGAGCGACCTGGTAGCAGTGGCGAGCGGTTTCCTGATCTCCTTAATCGCTCTAATGCTCCAGGGTGTGCGGAATTTTATTATCTGGTGGAGAGTTGAGGGGACTGCTTGTGGGAACCGAAATACGCACTGTCGATTTCCATTTAAATTAGAAAAGTAGGAGAACCCTAGTTTCCCAGAGGTCCCGAATATCTGCAAATACCATACACCAAGCAATCAGAACACGAGATAACAAAGATAAAAATATAAGAAATCATAAAAAGAGCAAAAGGTATCTTATTCCGAATTCGCGTATGAGCGTTACAACAAGGTAGAAGCCTCGGCTATGAGAGCTGTCGGCGAGATTCCTAGTTCTAACAACCTAAGACTGCAAAACCCAGTTGAGTCGCAGCTCGAAATACCAAAAACGGAGAGTTGCCTAATTGCTCTAACTGCTAAGTTTGCTCTGAAAAAGTTCCTCTCCCATGCCTCTCGCCTAAGACTAGGTCGGTTTACGCTTTTCCCGTTCTGCCCTTAAGCCGTCATAGCCTAAAAATGGAGATATTCCATTTTTCCCGATCTTCGTAATTATCTTCAAAATTTTGTATTTATCCGCGGAAACTAGACATTTATCTTTCCTTGCGAACCAAGCGTAAACCATCCTACGGTTTACGGGCGGTTGGTTAAGAAATCGTAAAGTGGGCTTCGAGTCATGTCTTAGGTCCCTTTGGTCTGTCTTTTGACTCGAAGCGTTTATTACGGCTTCTTTCGATAGAAAACAAACTTTCCGCGCTTTTTACCGTAAAGTTCGATTGATGATTTCAAATGTAGAGAGACATGAATTGGATTTGCTACGGTCTTCGGGAGATAGCATCAAAGAGTAGACGAGAACGCATGGATTCATGTCGTATCCGACGTTTCGGGAAAGCTCGGTCGCTACGTAGCGACCGAGCGGGATGCACGCTTGGTCGCTACGTAGCGACCGAGCTTGGCTTGAGCTCTGTTGCTACGTAGCGACTGAGCGGGACACACGCTTGGTCGCTACGTAGCGACCAAGGTTGGCTCGAGCTATGTCGCTACGTAGCGACCAAGCTTGGCTCGATCTCGGTCGCTACGTAGCGACCGGGCAGTGTGCATTTTCGGTCGTTGCGTAGTGACTGAGCTTGGCTTGTCCGTGTTACGATTGTCACACTCAAACCTATACGTGGCTGGTTTAGGTACGTTTCCGTTACCTTGGGACCGCTTGTGTTTGATCCAACAGAGACTTGAACAAGGTTTTATCTCGAGATCATGTGTCGTCACATTCTTTTTACCAAGCATAATTGTCGCAGAAAGACACTCACACTTGATTTTGCGGAGGTTTGGATATTAATTTCGTCGTAACCGTTTTCGACCCCAACAGTTAGCCCCAGCCCGTTAGAATCGTGGATTCCCGATGAGATTCTAATGTGCGGTATGGTGATTTTGAATGAGATTGGCGTATTTGGGCGAAGTTCATATCCAAAAGTCCGCAAGTAAATAGTAATTTCTCATACCTATAAAAAGGGAGGTAACTTCTTCATAATTTTTTCACTTGCTTGTTTTCATAAGTAGCTTTCTTGAAAGAATTTCTCTCTTCTCTCCATCTTTTTCTTCTTGTTTTCACTTGAAAATTACAAAATGTCGAGTAGGAAAAAGACTTCGAAGAAAGGCACCTCGTCCGCAAATGTCCATGAAGAGCTCCTTGTGCCGAAGATCGAGTTCGTGCCTCATTTGGTAGATCTGGCTAAGAACGAGGCGTGGTGGGTTGCGAGATATGGTTCGATCACACCTCCCAACGAGAAATTGTTCCCAGTCTTGAACCATCGTTTGGTCGAAGAAGGAGCACCGAGTAGGAGCACTAGCGACTTTCTTTGGACTGTGTGGTCGTTCTACCGAATTCCAGACACTGTGGAATTTCGGGTTCCTCGTCAAGGAGAGCATGCTAGTAGTCCCCCGGAGGGTTACTTTACTTGTTACGAAGCATTCATAGTGTGCTGCCGCTTGTGGTGCCCGAGTCCTGAAATCATCGTCCGCATGCTGGATCGTTTTGATGTGTCAATAATTCAAATAAACCCCCTCAGTATCCAGCACCTTGTTGGTGTTTTGATCTTGAGTTACGAGCACGGTCTCTTCCTTTTCGTCGACCACTTTGAAGCGCTTTTCAGGTTGCAGATCGTTAGGAATACGGACAAGTACCGACTCGTCCCTCGGAACTTCATGTCGGTGGTCAAGGGGTTTCTTTCCAACTTCAACTCGTGGAAGAAATTTTTCTTCTTCGTTCGTATAAACGCTGCGTTTGTCGAAGAGAGTTACATCCCATTGTTCCGGAGCCTGCCGAACGATCGTCCCTTCATCAATCTGATTGCTCCGTTTCCTGAAGATACGATCGCAGTGAGGGATCTTCTCAGGAATGGTCCGTTTTTCTGGACCTCCTTCAAGCCGAAGAGAGTTTGAAAGGCGTTGAGGCTTCCGCTTCCCGGTCATGCTTCAGGCGTGGAAACAGACAGCGACTCTGAGCCTGATGCTTCGGGTTTCGATGTTGCTCCCGCAGGCACGACGGGGTTGAGCTCCTTGAAGGGGAAGGATATCGACCTCGGTGATTCTATGCTCCCAGGATGGGACCCAGACCTTGCTTACAACAATGGAAGTGGTACGAGCGAGATCCCTATACCGGATTTTGATGATTTCTTCGCCGGTCTACCCTCGAGTTTTGATCAAGAGTCGTTGCGGAAGGATCTCGTATCATCAATGGGGTTAGTTTTCAAGAATTTTACTGATAGTTCTATATATTCCTTTTCCGCCTAAAACATGTTAATTGGTTTTGCAGGGTCTGAACTTGCTTGGCTCGGCCCTTGAGGCGAGCCATAGAGAGGCCATGATCACGACGGAATCAGTGTCTGAAAGACCGTAAAAATCGGACTGGACATTTTTACGAAAAGTAATCTTCGTAAAGAAATCTTTTCGAAGAATCTCGCGGTAAAATCGTGTTCAAATCTCGATTGAATCAAATACCGGCTGTCCCAAGGCAACGGACACGGACGAGCTCGAGTATGGCAATCGGACCACGGACAAGCCAAGCACGATCGCTACGCAGCGACCAAGCATGCACACTGCTCGGTCGCTACGTAGCGACCGAGCGCACGTCCCGCTCGGTCGCTACGTAGAGACCGAGTTCGAGCCAAGCTCGGTCGCTACTTAGCGACCGAGCGTCCGTCCCGCTCAGTCGCTACGTAGCGACCGAGCTCGAGCCAAGCTCGGTCGCTACATAGCGACCGAGTTCGAGCCAAGCTCGGTCGCTACGTAGCGACCGAGCTCTTCCGAAACGTCAATTTGACACCAGTCCATGCATTCTCGTCTATCCTTCGATGTTATCTCCCGAAGACCGTAGCGAACTCAGTTCATGTTTTCTGCCATTCTAAATCATCGATCAAACTATGCGGTAAAAACCGCGGAAAGTTTGTTCATTATCGAAAGAAGTCGTAGTAAACGCTTCGAGTCGAAAGACGGCCCAAAGGGACCTAAAACGCGACTCGAGGCCCATCCTACGATTTCTTAGCCAAAAGCTCGTAAACCGTAGGACATTTTATGCTTGGCGCGCAAGGAAGGATAAATGTCAAGTTTCCGCGGATAAATACGAAATTTTGAAGATAATTACGAAGATCGGGAAAAATGGAATATCTCCATTTTTAGGCTATGACGGCTTAAGGGTAGAAGGGGAAAAGCGTAAACCTACCTAGGAGCGAGTATATAAGGAGTCCTAGGCGAGAGGCATGGAAAGAACTTTTTAGACTCGGAATTCTCTGCACTTAGAAACTTTAGGCTTTATTCTCGACAAGTTAGGTTTCTATGACTGGCACTCAATTACTAGACGAACTCGCCCAGGCAGTTCGATCTCTTGTCCAACTCTATCAATTGAACTACGTTTGGCTTGATCCTCGAAAGGGGTACGTAGGCAGCCTTTAACAAGGTTCAGTCGGAAATCAATCAAAAACCTTTTATGTTTCTTTTTCGTCTTTTGTTGTCGAGTTGTGACTCAACTATGTTTGAGCTTTTAGGCCGCTAGAACTAAGTAACTCGCTGACAGCCTTTGCGGCCAAAGCTTTTATGATCTCTTGTAATGATTGCAACGCTCTTACGCGGACTCGAAAGAAGATCTAATGTTTTCTCTAAACTCGTCTGTTATCGTTTCATGATTTCCGCATATATTCGGTCACTTGTCGTTGGCTCTCGCAGAGATCTGGGACCTCTGGGAAATTAGGGTTTTCCTAGATTCCTTATTTAAACGGAATTCGACAGTGCGAATTTCGGTTCCCACAGTTTGGCGCTAGAAGGAGGGGGGGTTACGGATTACTCTTACTCATGGCCACAAAATGCTTGATCGAAACGATGTCTGGATATATGAAAGACAAACTCGCAGCACTGACTGCTCCTATGGTTAACGACTCCACAAACGCCACAGTTCTTGAGAAAATCGAAAACCTTGCTGCGACTTTTCGCCGCAGGAAGTGCAAAGAAACGAGCTCGCGATTTCTCTTTCTAAACATAAAGGGAAACGATAAATCTTATCAAACCCCGTATGTTTGGCTCATTACCGAACAAAAGAAATCTCAATGCGTAAGGGTTTTACCAAAACACGTTTTCCGAAAACATTCCGGAAGGGTAAAACTTGTTCTCCCAAAAATCGCTGAAAAACCCCTAGGTTAATCGCGGAAAAAGGAAACACAACAAAATGATTAGACAGCTCGGTCGCTACGTAGGTACCGAGCACGCACACGCTGCTTGGTCGCTATGTAGCGACTGAGCATGCACACACTGCTCGGTCGCGACGTAGCGACCGAGCACGCACACGGCTTGGTCGCTACATAGCGACCGAGCACGCACACTACTCGGTCGCTACGTAGCGACCGAGCACGCACACTGCTCGGTCGCTACGTAGCGACCGAGCACGCACACTGCTCGGTCGCTACGTAACGACCGAGCACACACACTGGTCGGTCGCTACGTAGCGACCGAGCACGTACACGCTGCTCGGTCGCTACGTAGCGACCAAGCACGCACACGGCTCGGTCGCTACGTAGCGACCGAGCTCAAGCCAACTCTCCACTCGCTATGTAACGACCGGTAAGGCCTCAGGAAGTTCCTCCTTTGGGTTCTCTTTTGAATCCTCATCGCCACGCTTTTCGTTTCGTCTCAATCGGAGTTTCCGTTGAGATTTTACGACGAAATCAAGTAGGACTTTTCTTGGCTTGCTTCCACTCGCTACGTAGCGACCGGTAAGGTCTCAGAAAGGTCCTCCTTTGAGTTCTCTTTTGAATCCTCATTGCCATGCTTTTCGTTTTGTCTCAATCGGAGTTTCCGTTGAGATTTTACGACGAAAACAAGTAGGACTCTTCTTGACTTGCTTCCACTCGCTACGTAGCGACCTGTCAGACCTTCACTCGCTACGTAGCGACCGGTAAGGCCTCAGAAAGGTCCTCCTTTGGGTTCTATTTTGAAACCTCATCGAAACGCTTTTCGTTTCGTCTCAATCGTAGTTTCCATTGAGATTTTACGAAGAAAAAAGCGGGATTCGTCTCGGCTACCTTTCACTCGCTATAGCGATCGAGATGACATCCTCACTCGCTATAGCGACCTGTCAGGCCTCAAAGGGGTCCTCCTTTGCGTTCTCCTTTGAATCCTCATCGAAACGCTTTTCGTTTCGTCTCAATCGGAGTTTCCGGTGAGATTTTACGACGAAAACAAGTGGGACTCGTCTCGGCTCCCTTTCACTCGCTATAGCGACCGAGATGACATCCTCACTTGCTATAGCGACCGAGATGACATCCTCACTCGCTATAGCGACCCATCAGGCCTTAAAGGGGTCCTCCTTTACGTTCTCCTTTGAATCCTCATCGAAATCCTTTTCGTTTCGTCTCAATCGGAGTTTTCATCGAGAATTTACAACGAAAACAAGTGGGACTCGTCTTGGCTCCCTTCCACTCGCTATAGCGACCAAGATGACATCCTCACTCGCTATAGCGACCTGTCAGGCCTCAAAGGGGTCCTCCTTTGCGTTCTCCTTTGAATCCTCGTCGAAACGCTTTTCGTTTCGTCTCAATCGGAGTTTCCGTTGAGATTTTACGACAAAAACAAGTAAAACTCATCTTAAACTCCTTGGCTTGTTCCTGCTCGCCCTACCTCCATCTTTGCGTTCACTTTCAAATCTCGATCGAAACGTCTCTTTTTTCGCCTCGATTGAAGTTACCATTGAGACTTTATGATATAAAAAAACCGCAAAGACTTGTTTTCTCGCATGGATTCAGATAAATCGTATAAGCGGCATCAGTTAACTTAACACCTTAGCCGCCTTAACTATACGATTACGTTGAACCTTTTTACAAAAATTGACGTCGTATCTAAGGAGAAGATAACAGTCAAGTTCGGAAGATAAATGTCAAGTTTCAAAGGATAAACACCAATATCAGAAATGGCGAACATACACGAGAAGAGGAAAGGAAAATGAGCAAGCAAAACTGAGAAGAGACAAAACTGCATCTTCGAGAGAACTAAGGTATTTCCGACTTGGAATTTTTGAAATCAGACTTGGAATTTTTGTAGGAAATTACTTTGAGGCTGCCATAGAACTTTAGGGAACGTAAAACCTAGGTGGATAGTCTAGCGAACTAAGTCTTAAGTGATTTTTCCTATCTCGATATATTGTTCCATAATTGTTCATCCAGATCTTGCAAACCGATCTAAACTCTCCAAAAATCGAGAAACGATCGCCACACATATCAAGCTCGCTACCTAAAGAGAGAAAAAACTAGAGACATGAATGTCGTCTTAAAACCGATTCGTTTTTGGCAATTCTCGGAACCGACATATTCCAAGTCATCAACGTGGAAACAACCAAATCACAGTCCAAGCGTCGTCTATAAATCGTCCCGAATTATCGATCATTCCAAACCTCAGAGGAAGAAACGTACACAACCCTTCAAAGTATCGGTTCAACTGTTTTCTTTCATAAAAAAAAAAGGGGGGGAGTAGGTACGTATACTATACTCGTATACTCCCAAACTTCGAAAAGCTTCTGCAAATCGTCAAGAATAGGCAAACGACAATCTAATATTCGTCTAAACGCTAGCAACATATCCAGACGATCATGAACATAAATCTCAAAGACTATACATCATTTCTTGTTGCAATCATGCGTACAGAAAACCTGTACCAATATCAAACTGAAACTAGACGATTAGCCAAAGTATTGAAGCCCTTTTCGGCTTTAGAAAGCCAGCTTCGTTTAAAAATTTCTTCGAGAAAATCACCAAAGCATTTCTTTCAGTTTCCGTTGAACCGAGCAAGTCACGGAAAAGCATCGAAAACATTTGCGACGAAGACTCGAGAACAGATGTAGCATCGTGCACATTAAAAGGAGCAGAGGAAGAAGCCGGCGGTATCGACCAACCTCACTGCGACCCGCTTGTCATAGATCTCGTCATACGAGATCTAGAAGTCGGAAGGGTACTCGTCGACACGGGAAGCACGGTCAATGTAATCTTCCGCGACACTCTCAAGCGGATGAGTATCGAACTCGGAGAAGTAATTCCAACGCCATGTGTCATGAGAACCCTCTCAAAAAACCTACAAAAACGTTCTGCGACTAGATCGTATTGAAATAAACTTCGGTAACACTCCATGACAAACTCCAAGCAACTTTTGCTTAAGATCAAAATCACAGCACAAACGTTCTCGTAAAACCCGCAGAAACAACGCTACTTTGACATATGTATACATATCACTGATTTACAACTTTCGTAAAACTGGTTATATGATATGATAAATTATCGTATAGCCCACAGTCGGAAATCATATGATAAATTCTCCATAACAAAACTAAGTCCTAACAACCAAACGGTTAACGGAAAATCTAAACTTTTCGAAAATTGACCAAGTTCAATACGCTCCACAAATCACTTTAAGCCCGCAACGTTTTAACCATAATACGCGGCATGTAAGGAAAAATTCGTAACAAAGCTTCTAGAGCTATACGAAACATCCTAAAAATGCACGAAATAGATCTCGGAAGGCCAACACTGCACAAAACACTATGAAGGAAAACGCTTGTTCCCATGGACAAATTTACACGACACCTCAGTCATAATTCCTCGATCGCAAACAAAACTATTAGCATCCAAACAGGAACAACAATTTTGGTTGCGAACATTCGTAGTCAAACCAGAATGTTTCTCAAACGCAGAGCTAAGACTAAATTCTTGCAACATCGCAAAACATCTTCAAGCCCGCGAACATTTCAAGCATGAAACGTGGCATACGAAAGAATAACAAATCTTCAGCATCGCGAGACGTCGCAGAGCCTGAAGATTAGTTCTTCGACGAAATTTCCTTCCTCGATAAAAACACCTTCATGGAAGACCAGACGGTCATACGCACTAACATCTTCTCAAAAAATATTCTTCGCGAAGACTCAAAATGGTAATTTTTACCATTAAGTTTGTTGCTGATCACAACAAACTCTTAACGTCCTAAACAGACTTTGCCATCTCGTAGAGATGACTCTCGTACATCCGACACAAGGATAATAGCGCTATAAAAGAAACCCAAAATTTTTGGTCAGCACTTCCAGGAGGCTTAAAAATTGTCCTTGGAGAGATGCTCGGTTCCAACCATACAAGTCGTATAAGCCGAGAACCTATCGCGGACTTTAAATCGGTATGGAATCAGGATGAAACTGAAACGGGATACATAAATTGAATTAGTCATCGCACCCTCTAAAACCAGGACTAAACCTAGGTCTTACCCTAAACCCATCGCACTGGTCTTTAACATCTCTAGGCATAGTATCAAACACCCTGATACGAGATCCCAAAATTTGTCTCTTTGCCAATATTCGAGAATCTTCAGAAATCCCGCAAGTTTACACACTGCGGAAAACTCTCGAAACAGATTACGGATATAGCAATTCACACAGAGTTAGATTACGAGATGACAACTCGTAGTCTTCCTTCTACACCCATACAAAATGCCATCGACAGCAACACGCCTTATAACCGCTACATAAAAACTAGACCATAAAGGTCTCACTGGAAAACTACTCATAAGAACCATAACTCCAAGATGAACTACGAAAGGCTTGATCCCTTCAACAAGGGTACGTAGGCAGCCATCATAAGGAGCATCCCCAATCTTAACGCGTTCTACTCTTAGAAGAGCGAGAAGACCACTTACCACGGACCTTTTCAACCATTAATTCCGCCTAACTCACCTAACTTGTCTAACTTGCCAAGCCACTCGCTAGAACCTCACGCTAGAAGCTCATGGTTCTAACGAGCTGGGGGGCTAACTGTTGGGGTCAAAATCGGTCACAGCGGAATCAATGTCTGAAAGACCGTAAAAATCGGACTGAACATTTTTACGAAAAGTAATCTTCGTAAAGAAATCTTTACGAAGAATCTCGCGGCAAAATCGTGTTCAAATCTCGATTGAATCAAATACCGGCTGTCCCAAGGCAACGGACACGGACGAGCTCGAGTATGGCAATCGGACCACGGACAAGCCAAGCACGATCGCTACGCAGCGACCAGGCATGCACACTGCTCGGTCGCTACGTAGCGACCGAGCGCACGTCCCGCTCGGTCACTACGTAGAGACCGAGTTCGAGCCAAGCTCGGTCGCTACTTTGCGACCGAGCGTCCGTCCCGCTTGGTCGCTACGTAGCGACCGAGTTCGAGCCAAGCTCGGTCGCTACGTAGCGACCGAGCTCTTCCGAAACGTCAATTTGACACCAGTCCATGCATTCTCGTCTATCCTTCGATGTTATCTCCCGAAGATCGTAGCGAACTCAGTTCATGTTTTCTGCCATTCTAAATCATCGATCAAACTTTGCGGTAAAAACCGCGGAAAGTTTGTTCAATATCGAAAGAAGTCGTAGTAAACGCTTCGAGTTGGAAGACGGCCCAAAGGGACCTAAAACGCGACTCGAGGCCCATCCTATGATTTCTGAGCCAAAAGCTCGTAAACCGTAGGACGTTTTACGCTTGGCGCGCAAGGAAGGATAAATGTCAAGTTTTCACGGATAAATACGAAATTTTGAAGATAATTACGAAGATCGGGAAAAATGGAATATCTCCATTTTTAGGCTATGACGGCTTAAGGGCAGAAGGGGAAAAGCGTAAACCGACCTAGGAGCGAGTATATAAGGAGTCCTAGGCGAGAGGCATGGAAAGAACTTTTTAGACTCGGAATTCTCTGCACTTAGAAACTTTAGGCTTTATTCTCGACAAGTTGGGTTTCTATGACTGGCACTCAATTACTAGACGAACTCGCCGAGGCAGTTCGATCTCTTCTCCAGCTCTATCAATTGAACTACGTTCGGTTTGATCCTCGAAAGGGGTACGTAGGCAGCCTTTAACAAGGTTCAGTCCGAAATCAATCAAAAACCTTTTATGTATCTTTTTCGTCTTTTGTTATCGAGTTGCGACTCAACTAGGTTTGAGCTTTTAGGCCGCTAGAACTAAGTAACTCGTTGACAGCCTTTGCGGCCAAAGCTTTTATGATCTCTTGTAATGATCGCAACGCTCTTACGCGACTCGAAACAAGATCTACTGTTTTCTCTAAATTCGTTTGTTATCTTTTCATGATTTCCGCATATATTCGGTCACTTGTCGTTGGCTCTCACAGAGATCCGGGACCTCTGGGAAATTAGGGTTTTCCTAGTTTCCTTATTTAAACAAAAATTGACAGTGCGAATTTCGGTTCCCATACTGACCGCCTTGATCGTGGTGACCGTGGCAGGGTCATTGTTTTTATCCGGGTTTTCCTATTGAGTCATAGTATCGACTTCGAAATCGTGTTAAGTTTCGGTGTCTGAACTGTTCGCGTCAACAGACGATATTGAATAGTCTTTCTTTGAAGTGTTTTCGGCCGAAGGTTGAGCTAACTTTGTGCGCTTGCGAGTTGCCATTGCGGGAGTCGCAATTTGCCTTAGCTTATGCTCCGTGAAGAAGCATAGCCGCGACTGTTTCTAACAACCCCAGATGGCTGCGACTCCGTTCTGGGTTAGGAATTTGACGCGGAGGTGGTATGTAGATGGAACGTCTTTCATGGCGTTGAGCCATGGGGTTCTCATGAACACATTGTAGATGGAAGGATGATCGACCACCGCGAAATCAACGATTTTCGTGATTTCCATGGCCATGACTGGCAGCTGGATCGATCCGAGTTCAAGGTTCATCCGATTGAGAGTGTCGCGGAAGATAACATTGACTGTGCTACCTGTGTCAATGAGAACTCTCCCGACTTCCAGATCTCGTATGGCAAGATCTATGACGAGTGGATCGCAGTGAGGTTGATCGATCCCGCCAGCTTCATCCTTCGTAAAAGTTATCGAACTGCTTTGACCATCTCGGGGAGGGGACCATGTAGGCCAGTTTTCACTTGATTCGGCCTTCCGTTGGTAGGCCTTGATGGCCAAAACTGTATCGTTGCAGTATTGCGATCCTCCGATGATCATGTTGACTCTGCGACGACTGTTGTCGTTTCCTTTGTCGTCCGGCCTTCTTCCGCGTTTATCCCCAGATTGGTTTCTTTGAGGGGACTACTCCTAGGGCGGATTTATGTTCGTCTTTGGGGGGCGATCGTTCTTGAGGATGAGATCTTTTACGCTGGTTACTTCTGAGAGCTCTCCACCTAGTAGCTTTGCGGCCAATCTCGCTCCTAAGACTTTGCAGTTGGTCGTGGAGTGTCCTCGGGACTGGTGAAACTCGCATAAGGTGTTTTTGTCGTATCCTTGATTGTGAATCCATGTATTCCCCATGGTTCGACCTTGATCTGAACTGATCGCGTAGTTATGCGCCCCTTGGAGTTCTCCCCCTCGTGATGGATGTACTTGTCGTTACGAGTTTTTCTTCTTCGTTTTTGGGTCTTCATCTTTCAAGGATGGTCTCGTCGACTTATGCTTTTGCAACAAGTCTTTCGTTTCCTCTTCGATTATGATGTAGTCTGTTGCCTTGTGGAGGGCGTCTTGGATCGTCCGCGGTTTGTCGAGGATTATCCACTTTCTGAATTTCGACTTGTACCAGAGCGTCTTTCTGAGCGGGTCAATGGCCACTTTGTCGCTTATCCCGCTGACCCTGGACATCACCAGCTTATACCGGCTGATGAACTCGCGGAGGGGTTCGTCTTCCCTCTGGGACAGACTCCAGAGATCGACATCGGAAGTTTCTCTATCTATGAACATAGAGTATTGCTTGAGAAATTCCGATGCGAGCTGTCAGAAAGTTCCGATAGAGTTTCGCTTAAGGCGTGCGAATCACTCGAGCGCCGCTCCTTCCAAATTCTCGACGAATAGACGGCAGTAGCCAGCGTCCTTTTCGCCATCCTTCAGTCTAGCCCTTCCCATCGTGATGTGGAAAGCCTGAAGGTGCGCCTTAGGATCAGTCGTACCGTCATACTTTGGTACTTTGATTTTTTCCCGGATCAGATACCCTCATATCGGAGATGCGAGCGGTGAAGGGCGTCTTCCGAGCCCCCTCCAGCAGTCTGTCGATCTCGGGGGCAGCACTGGTGATGTAATCGCGAAGATCGCGGATGTCCAACGTCTCGTCAGCGGATTTTCGGGCTGGTTGGCATTTACTGCGAGTGATCTCGGTTTTCTTTTCAGCCAGCTCTTCTTGTTCATTCCAATAAAGGATTTCCTCCTCTTCTGTCATTGGCTTATCAAACGGAGAGCTTTCCCAAGCAGATCAGCTTCTGGTCCATCTAAAGGACCCTAAGATCGGATTGCCCTCGACTCGATTCGTTTAGGATATGAACTCCGGAAAGGAGAACTGATGAATCGTTGGGTCGCACAAGGGTTTCGGATGTTCCCTTGATATTCCCGACTTCAAATGGTGCTTGATATGACTCACAAGACCACCAAGTGAAGGATAGTCGAACCATTGCTTGATATGACTCACAAGACCAACGAATTTGAGACGTGAATTGCTCGGATATGACACACCCAGACAATCGAAAAAAAGTTCTAAAGAGAACATAGAGTATAAACTCAGAAACTTAATCCAAAATGATCTGCCTTTATTAATGAAATGAAACACTTATTTATAGTACAAGTAGGAGACAAAGGGGCTACTTGACTAGAAGTTTGAAAGACAAATAAAATTAAAGACATTTGACTAGAATTTTGAAAGACAAAGAAGAAAGACTCTTCAATTTGCGGACTGGTCAAAGTGACCCTTCGGCTGGCTTGTGTTCGGCTGGTTGAACCGCGGCAAGGAGCAGGACGGTCGCGGGCCGGTCCGTCTGTTCCGACTTGTCCGTCTCCTGAACCATCTTCGACCATAATCATCCTAAGTCTTCTGAAAGATGAAGAATCTGTGCCTTAGAGAGATTCGGATGATCAAAGTGCATGAACTGATCAAATGGATCGATCAGTTCGTCAATACGGTCGGTACGTTTCAAACGTGCGAGAAGAGAGAACTCGCGTCCAATTCCTTGTTCGGCTCGGCCTAAGTTGCTTCTGGCTTGACCGTCCGTCTGAGATTGGCGAGTTGTCCGGGAGAGAGATGATCTGGTACGGTCAGTTTGGTCGAACGGTCGAGGATCCAGTCTAAGCCCCTTTCCGTCCATCCGTGGATCGATCCAGTACACAGCTCGGCCTTGCTGACTGATTCGGTTGGGATGATAAACCTCGGTTGGAATGTCCTGATCTACCTGATGGTCGGGTTCCTCGGACTGAGGCACATCATTCCCTCCCTTTTTCAAAAGGATTTGTCCACAAATCTGGATCATCTGCAAGAAAAGGAGATAGATCAGCAACATTAAAACTTGAAGAGATATCATACTTACCTTCCAAGTCAAGCTGATAAGCATTATCATTGATCTTCCTAAGAATCGGGAATGGACCGTCGACTCTAGGCATCAGTTTGGACTTCCTTTCTTCCGGAAATCGTTCCTTCCTCAAATGAACCCAAACCAAGTCACCTTCGTCGAAAACCAACTCCTTTCGCTTCTTGTTGGCATATCTTTTATAACCCTCGGTTTTGGCTTCAATGTTGACTCGAACTTTTTCATTAAGCTTCTTGATAGTGTCCGCCCTTCTTTTACCATCTGTACTAACTCTTTCACTCAAAGGCAAAGGTAAAAGATCAAGTGGAGATAAGGGGTTAAAACCATAATTAAACAACTTCAAAAGGAGAGAACTTTGTAGCTGAATGCATAGCATGATTATAAGCAAACTCAACACGAGGCAAGCAATCTTCCCAAGACTTAAGATTTTTCTTGACAAAAGATCTAAGCAAAGCAGACAAAGTTCGATTAACAACTTCAGTTTGACCATCAGTTTGCGGATGACAAGGTGTGGAAAACATCAATCTCGTTCCTAACTTAGACCATAAAGTTTTCCAAAAATAACTAAGAAACTTAGCATCACGATCAGAAACAATGGTCTTAGGCATTCCATGCAATCTCACAATTTCCCTAAAGAAGAGATCAGCAACTTGTACAGCATCATCAGTTTTATGGCAAGGAATAAAGTGAGCCATTTTCGAAAATCTATCTACGACCACAAAGATAGAGTCTCGTCCATTCTTAGTTCTAGGCAAACCAAGAACAAAATCCATAGAAATATCAATCCAAGGATGAGAAGGAATGGGTAAGGCCGAGTACAAACCGTGATTGGATGCTTTGGCTTTGGACTTCTTGCACACCACACATCGGCCACAAATTCTCTCAACGTCCTTCATCAAACTAGGCCAGTAGAAATGATCATACACGGCCTTGTATGTCTTCTTGATTCCAAAGTGTCCCATAAGACCTCCTCCATGAGATTTCCTGAGAAACAACTCCCTCAAAGAACATTGGGGAACACAAACGGTTATCATAGAAAAGAAAACCAGAATTCCGATAGTATTTGCCATAAGCCACTCGGGAACACTTGTTGAAAATTTCTTTAAAATCCGGATCAGAAGCATACAAGTCTTTAATAAATTCAAAACCAAGAAGTTTTGTTTTAAGGGCTGAAAGAAGAGTATACCTTCGGGACAAAGCATCAGCCACAACGTTTTCCTTACCTTGCTTGTATTTGATGACATAAGGAAATGTCTCAATAAATTCAACCCAGCGGGCATGCCTCTTGTTCAGCTTCTGTTGGCCCTTAAGGTGTTTCAGGGACTGATGATCCGTGTGGATCAAGAATTCTTTAGGCCAAAGATAGTGTTGCCACGTTTGAAGGGCTCTCACCAGAGCATACAGCTCTTGATCATAAGTTGGGTAGTTGAGTGTGGCGCCACTAAGCTTCTCACTGAAATAAGCAATGGGCTTCCTATCCTGCATCAAAACTGCACCAATACCAACACCCAAGGCATCACATTCGATCTCAAACGTTTTAGAAAAGTCAGGAAGAACAAGTAAAGGGGCGTTAGTCAACTTCCCTTCTTCTTGAGCTTGTTCCCATTTGAACCCAACATTCTTTTTGATGACTTCGGTCAATGGAGCCGCTGTGGTACTGAAGTCTTGGACGAACCGTCGATAGAATCCGGCAAGGCCGTGGAAGCTCCTTACTTCACTCACGTTCGTTGGACTTGGCCAGTCTCGGATGGCTTTGATTTTCTCCTCGTCCACTCGAAGTCCTTTAGCACCTACAACAAAACCTAAGAAAACCACATGATCTGTGCCAAAAGAACACTTTCCAAGGTTAGCAAACAAATGTTCCTTTCTAAGAACTTCAAGGACAGGTTTCAAGTGTTTCTTATGTTCATCCATGTTCTTGCTGTAGACAAGAATATCATCAAAGTAAACTACTACAAAATGACCAATGAAAGCTCTTAAGATATGGTTCAATAAGCGCATGAAAGTGCTAGGTGCATTAGTAAGACCAAATGGCATGACCAACCATTCATACAATCCTAGCTTTGTTTTAAATGCAGTTTTCCATTCATCACCTTCTTTCTTACGAATTTGGTGATAGCCACTTTTCAAATCTATTTTAGAAAAGACACATGAGCCGTAAAGTTCAACAAGCATGTCGTCTAATCTAGGAATGGGATGCCTATACTTTACCGTAATGTTGTTGATGGCACGGCAGTCCACACACGTGCGCCATGATCCATCCTTTTTTGGGACAAGTAAAACTGGTACGGCACAATGACTGAGGCTTTCCCTGATGTAACCTTTCTCCATAAGGTCTCCAATTTGTTTCTCGAGTTCCTTGGTCTCCACCGGATTGGTTCTGTAAGCTGGCCGGTTAGGTAGAGATGCACCCGGAACAAAGTCAATCTGATGTTCAATTCCACGCACTGGTGGCAAACCCTTTGGGTTTTCCTCTGGAAAGACATCAGAAAACTCCTGCAAGACATCTAGCAAATCACTCGGAACTTCCGGTGAAAGGTTAGAAGAAGTAGAAGCCATCAGAGATTCTTTATACACGAGTAAAAGAAAAGGCCTTTGAGAGTAAAGAGACTTCTTAACCTGACTTTGTTTGATAAAGAAGTTGGAGTTCCGGATTGAAGATTCAGGTTTGTCCGGTTTGGACTCTTGTTCACGGTTCTTTTTGAGTTGGAGCTGGTCTTGATGGACCTCCAAGGGCGAGAGAGGTACAAGCGTGATCTTCTTTCCTTTATGGTCAAAGGAGTGCCAGTTTGTGTAACCATCATGGACGGTCCTTTTGTCAAACTGCCATGGACGTCCCAACAGGACATGACAAGCATCCATGGGAAGAACGTTGCACACAACCTCGTCTTCATAACGTCCAATGGTGAGAGGGATCGTGACTTGCTCCTTCACATACTGTTCACCAGTTTCATTGAGCCATTCCAACCTGAAAGGACGAGAAAGAGGTCGAGTAGCTAGACCTAGTTTCCTGACAAGAGTATCACTAGCAACATTAGTACAACTCCCACCATCAATGATTAAAGAATAAACTTTTTCAGAGATTAAACAACGAGAATGAAAGAGATTCTCCCTTTGTTCCTTTTCATCGGTTTTGGGCTGAACACTCAAGGAACGTCTAGTGACCAGTAGTGGTCCGTGAGCTGGATAGTCAAAGCTATCTTCCTCATCAAAGATCGGTTCAGAATCCGGATCAAAGATCGGGTCGAGGTCGTTGTCCGTGTGGCCGTTCGCGTGGCCGTCCGTCTCATCGAAGATAGGATCGTTCCAAGCCTTCCTAGCAACAAGCAATGGTCCGTGATGTGGGTAGTCAAAGGACTCCTCTTCCTGATCAAAGATAGGACCAAGATCCTCCTTGTCTTCTTGTTCATCCTCGGACTCAACTTCACCATTCTCCAAGAGAATCATCCCACGCTGGTTTGGACAGTTCTTGGCATAATGTCCTAGCCCTTGACATTTGAAACACCTAATGTCTCTTGCTCGGCTTGAGGCGTCTACTGCTTTTCCTTTGTCATCACGAGTGGAAATATCACTTTTAAAGGCAGTATGTGTTGTGATAGGCGACTTACCTTTGTCTTGATAGCTTGGCTTAGGAGCATAGGCCGGTTTAGGAGAGTAGGCCGGCTTAGAAGTAGTGGCCGGTTTTGAGAAACTCCTTCTCTTGAGTTGTTGCTCGATCAAGATGGCTTTGTGTAGCATCTGTTCCACACTTCCATACTCTTGAAGCTCCATACGGTCTTGGATGTCACGATTGAGGCCTGAAAGAAAGCGAGCCATAGTGGCGTCCAAAGGTTCATCCGTGTCCGTTTTGGTCATCAAGACTTCCATCTCTTGGTAATAGTCTTCCACAGATTTAGTTCCTTGAAGCAAACGTCTTAGCTTCTGGTGGAGATCGCGGTGATAATGGGCTGGCAAGAATCGTTTCCTCATCAACAAGGTAAGTTCTTCCCAAGTCTCAATAGGCTGTTCACCTGTTCTCCTCCTGTGGGTCAACACTTGATCATACCAGTTAATAGCATAGCCAGAGAATTCAGTGGCAGCAAGCCTTACTTTTCTAAGTTCAGAATAGTTTTGACAATCAAAGACATGCTCAATTTTTCTTTCCCACTCGAGAAAAGCATCAGGATCGTTTTTACCATCAAAAGGTGGAATTTTCAATTTTAATCCGTTTAAGCTATCATCAGTACGATTGTTTCTAGCAAATGGATTGACATCACCTGGATTTCGAGTCCTCTGGCCTCTTCTTGGCCGGTAAGCGGACCTGACTTCGTCCTCTTGGGCGTCCTCATCAGGAAACTCATCATCGGTCCGGGTGTTCCTTCGCGGCTGATTGGTTCTTGTTCCCGATCTAGGATGGGACTGGCTTACTTGAAGTTCGTTAAGCCTTTGATGGATCTGCTCTAGACCTGTGTTTATAAGGTTAGAAAAAGAATCATTCAAAGCTCGCATATGAAGATTAGACAGCCCAGCAACTGAATTTCCGGGACGGTTTTGATCTTCGTGGCTACTCATGGTTCCTGAAATTTATTAAACACAAAACGTTAGGAGATAAAATCTTCATACTCTCAAGTGTTTGTTCCTCACCCACACACGTGTTTCTCTCGATTTAAAAGTGATCACTCAAGTTTTTACTCAAAGTTCTAAGAAGAACAGATCTCGGAATCTGGATGGCCAAACTTAAGCAAAACACACGGGAGTTTAAAAGAGAGAAAGATAAGAAATTTTTGGTTTTGGAATCCGTTTTAACCACCTCAAAGGCTGGATTTCTCCTCAGCCAGCAGGCTTTCTCTTCCACCACCAATCCACAAAGCAAACTCTCTTTTTTTTTTTTATATACGGATCTTGCTTATTTCTTTGTTTTCTTTTTTTTTTATAAGTGGATGGTAAGGAGGGGTCCGGATTCAAGATAGAAAGATGAAGAAGTGTTTAGAAGAAATGGAAGATGAGAAGATGGAATGATATAGAGAATACCAGACGAGTGGCTCTGATACCACTTGAAGGACCCTAAGATCGGATTGCCCTCGACTGGATTCGTTTAGGATATGAACTCCGGAAAGGAGAACTGATGGATCGTTGGGTCGCACAAGGGTTGCGGATGTTCCCTTGATATTTCCGACTTCAAATGGTGCTTGATATGACTCACAAGACCACCAAGTGAAGGATACTCGAACCGTTGCTTGATATGACTCACAAGACCAACGAATTTGAGACGTGAATTGCTCGGATATGACACACCAAGACAATCGAAAACAAGTTCTAAAGAGAACAGAGAGTATAAACTCAGAAACTTAATCCAAAATGATCTGCCTTTATTAATGAAATGAAACACTTATTTATAGTACAAGAAGGAGACAAAGAGGCTACTTGACTAGAAGTTTGAAAGACAAATAAAATTAAAGACATTTGACTAGAATTTTGAACAACAAAGAAGAAAGACTCTTCAATTTGCTAACTGGTCAAAGTGACCCTTCGGCTGGCTTGTGTTCGGCTGGTTGAACCGCGGCAAGGAGCAGGACGGTCGCGGGCCGGTCCGTCTGTTTCGACTTGTCCGTCTCCTGAACCATCTTCGACCATAATCGTCCTTAGTCTTCTGAAAGATGAAGAATCTGTGCCTTAGAGAGATTCGGATGATCAAAGTGCATGAACTGATCAAATGGATCGATCAGTTCGTTAATACGGTCGGTACGTTCCAAACGTGCGAGAAGAGAGAAGTCACGTCCAGTTCCTTGTTCGGCTCAGCCTAAGTTGCTTCTGGCTTGACCGTCCGTCTGAGATTGGCGAGTTGTCCGGGAGAGAGATGATCTGGTACAGTCAGTTTGGTCGAACGGTCGAGGATCCAGTCTAAGCCCCTTTCCGTCCATCCGTGGATCGATCCGGTACACAGCTCGGCCTTGCTGACTGATTCGGTTGGGATGATGAACCTCGGTTGGAATGTCCTGATCTACCTGATGGTCGGGTTCCTAGAACTGAGGCACATCACCTTCTTGGATGTCTGTCGGCGTCCTCCTCGGTATCGTTGGAGGCGTCGCTGGATCCAAGTCGACGTGCTCAACTTCATTAACCTCCGAGTCCTTCACCGGAGGTGGAGGACTCTCAGAGTTCCTTTTTCGGCAGGGGATTTTTCGCTAGGGTTTTGGCCCGAAGGTCGTTCCCGCGATGTTCCAGGCGTGTCGAGTGGAGTTGCGAAGTCGAGTCATTTCCCGCGAACTTTCGTGTTTCTGCAGGGATAGATTGCTCGAGTCCTTGCCGTTAATGTTTCGACTTGTTTGGTCAAGGTGCTTACAAGCTTATCCTGTTCTTCTGACCTTTTTTCATAGGTGGCGAATGTGGGAACCGAAATTCGCACTGTCGATTTCCGTTTAAATAAGGAAACTAGGAAAACCCTAATTTCCCAGAGGTCCCGGATCTCTGCGAGAGCCAACGACAAGTGATCGAATATATGCGGAAATCATGAAAAGATAACAAACGAGTTTAGAGAAAACAGTAGATCTTATTTCGAGTCCGCGTAAGAGCGTTGCGATCATTACAAGAGAATACAAAGGCTTTGGCCGCAGGGGCCGTCAGCGAGTTACCTAGTTCTAGCAACATAAAACCCTAATCCTAGTTGAGTCGCAGCTCGATAACAAAGGACGAAAAAGATATTAAAAAGGCTTAGATTGATTTCGGACTGAACCTTGTTAAAGGCTGCCTACGTACCCCTTTCGAGGATCAAGCCGAACGTAGTTCAATTGATAGAGCTGGACAAGAGATCGAACTGCCTGGGCGAGTTCGTCTAGTAATTGAGTGCCAGTCATAGAAACCGAACTTGTCGAGAATAAGCCTAATGTTTCTAAGTGCAGAGAATTCCGAATCTAAAAAGCTCCCTTCTTGCTCCTCGCCTAGGACTCCTTATATACTAGCTCCAAGGTCGGTTTACGCTTTTACTCTTCTGCCCTTAAGCCGTCATAGCATAAAAATGGAGATATTCCATTTTTCCCGATCTTCACAATTATCTTCAAAACTTCCGTATTTATCCGCGGAAACTTGACATTTATCCTTCCTTGTGGACCAAGCGTAAACCAGGCTGTGGTTTACGGGCTTTTGGTTAGGAAAATCGTAGGATGGGCCTCGAGTCGTGTTTTAGGTCCCTTTGGGCCGTCTTCCGACTCGACACGTTTACTACGAGTTTTCCGCGGTTTCTAATCCGCGAAGTTTGATCGATGAATTAGAATGGCGGGAAACATGGACTGATCTTGCTACGGTCTTCGGGAGATAGCATTCGAAGGTTTTGACGAGAATGCAAGAACTGGTGTCGTATTGACGTTCGGAAAGGTTCAATTGCTACACAGCGACCGAACTTTGGCTCGAGCCCGGTCGCTTCGTAGCGACCTAGCGGGACGAGCGCTCGGTCGCTACGTAGCGACCGAGCGGGACGATCGCTTGGTCGCTACGTAGCGACCGAGCTTGGCTCTGGCTCGGTCGCTACGTAGCGACCGAGCTGTGTGCATGGTTGGTCGCCGCGTATCGATCGAGCTTGGCTTGTCCGCGGTCTGATTTCCATACTCGAGCTTGTCCGCGGCCGATTTGGATACATGTCCGTTGCCTTCGGACAATCGGTATTTAGTGGTTCGATTGAGATTTGGACGATATTTTACTGCAAGGCTGTTCGTAAAGATATCTTTACGAAGATTACTTTTCGTAAAAACGGTTATGCTGATTTTTACGGACTTTCAGACATTGATTCCGTCGTGACGCTTTTAGCGCCAAGCTCTTTTTAAACTCTCCGAGCGCCGCTGCGTTGGCTGGTGCGTTGGCCGTGGATACGTCCGCTGCTGGAGTGTGGAGATCAGTGCTGCTGCCTCCGTTGAGAGGAGTTTGCACGTTTTCCGCGTCCTCAGTTGATGTTGGGGTCAAAATCGGTCACGACGGGATCAACGTCTCAAAGTCCGTAAAAATCGGCATGAACGTTTTTACGAAAAGTAATCTTCATAAAGAAATCTTTACGAAGAATCTCGCGATAAAATCGTGTTCAAATCTCGATTGAATCAAATACCGGCTGTCCCAAAGGCAACGGACACATATCTAAAACCAGCCATGGACGAGCTCGAGTATAGCAAACGGACCACAGACAAGCCAAGCACGATCGCTACGCACCGACCAAACATGCACACTGCTCGGTCACTACGTAGCGACCGAGCACACGTCCCACTCGGTCGCTACATAGCGACCGAGCATCCGTCCTGCTCGGTCGCTACGTAGCGACCGAGCATCCGTCCTACTCGGTCGCTACATAGCGACGAGCTCGAGCCAGGCTCGGTCGCTACGTAGCGACCGAGCGTCCGTCCCGCTCGGTCGATACATAGCGACCAAGCTCGAGCTAAGCTTGGTCGCTACGTAGCGACCGAGCGTCCGTCCCGCTCAGTCGCTACGTAGCGACCGAGCTCTTCCGAAACGTTGATACGACACGAATCCATGCATTCTCGTCTCCCTTCGATGCTGTCTCCCGAAGACCGTAGCGAACCCATTTCATGTTTTCCGCCATTCGAAATCATCAATCAAACTTTACGAAAAACCCCGGAAAGTTCGTTTTTATCGAAAGAAGTCGTAATAAAAGCTTCAAGTAGAAAGACGGCCCAAAGAGACCTAAGACATGACTCGAAGCACACCTTATGATTTCTTAACCAGCAGCCCATAAACCGTGGGACGGTTTACGCTTGGTTCGCAAGGAAAGATAAATGTCAAGTTTCCGCAGATAAATACGAAATTTTGAAGATAATTAAGAAGATCGGGAAAAATGGAATATCTCCATTTTTAGGCTATGACGGCTTAAGGGCAGAAGGGGAAAAGCGTAAACCGACCTAGGAGCGAGTATATAAGGAGTCCTAGGCGAGAGGCATGAGAAGGAGAACATTTTCAGAGCAAACTTAGCACTTAGAGCAATTTAGGCATATTTTCGTTTTTGTTATTCGAGCTGCGACTCAATTAGGTTATTTGCGTCTTAGGGTTTTAGAACTAGGAATCTCGCCGACAGCTCTCAAAGCCCAGGCTCTTACCTTGATGTAACGCTCAAACGCGAATTCGGAATAAGATATACTTTGCTCTCTTTTCGATTTCTTATACTTTATCGTTGTTATTCTCGTGTTCTGATTGCTTGACGTGTGGTATTAGCAGATATCCAGGACCTCTGGAAAATTAGGGTTTTCCTAGTTTCCTTATTTAAACGGAAATTGACAGTGCAAATTTCGGTTCCCACAGTTGATATGTCTGGTTGAGAGTGATGTGGTTGAGAGTTAGATTGATCCGTACCCCCCCCCCCTCCTTCTAGCGCCAAACTGTGGGAACCAAAATTCGTACTGTCGATTTCCGTTGAAATTAGGAAAGTAGGAGAACTCTAGTTTCCCAGAGGTCCCGGATATCTGCTAATACCACATGCCAAGAAATCAGAACATGAGATGACAACGATAAAAATATAAAAAATTGAAAAAAGAGCAAAAGGTGTCTTATTCCGAATTCGCGTATGAGCGTTACAACAAGGTAGAAGCCTCGGCAAGATTTCTAGTTCTAACAACCTAAGACTGCAAAACCTAGTTGAATCGAAGCTCGAAATAACAAAAACGGAAAGTTGCCTAATTGCTCTAAGTGCTAAGTTTGCTCTGAAAAAGTTCCTCTCCCATGCCTCTCGCCTAGGACTCCTTATATACTCGCTCCTAGGTCGATTTACGCTTTTCCCCTTCTGCCCTTAACCCGTCATAGCCTAAAAATGGAGATATTCCATTTTTCCCGATCTTCGTAATTATCTTCAAAATTTTGTATTTATCAACGGAAACTTGAATTTATCTTTCCTTGCGAACCAAGCGTAAACCGTCCTACGGTTTACGGGCTGTTGGTTAAGAAATCGTAAAGTAGGCTTCGAGTCATGTCTTAGGTCCCTTTGGGCCGTCTTTTGACTCGAAGCGATTACGGCTTCATTCGATAAAAAATGAACTTTCTGCGGTTTTTACCGTAAAATTCGATTGATGATTTCAAATGTCGAGAGACATTAAATGGATTTGCTACGGTCTTCGGGAGATAGCATCAAAGAGTAGACGAGAAGGCATGGATTCGTGTCGTATCCGACGTTTCGGGAAAGCTCGTTTGCTACATAGCGACCGAGCGGCACGCACGCTTGGTTGCTACGTAGCGACCGAGCTTGGCTCGAGCTCGGTCGCTACGTAGCGACCAAGCTTGGCTCGAGCTTGGTCGCTACGTAGCAACCGAGCTTGACTCGAGCTTTCTCTTCTCGACAGCTTTCTCTCGCGAGGCAGACTGAGCACTCCTTAGTAAAATGGGCATAACTTCTGTTACAGGATGCTGATGGACCTCAAACCGGTAGCATTGGAAACATAACTCAAAGCTATACGTTGTGACTAAATATGAGCTCATTGTAACGGTCGGAAGGTCTCCATCCATAGGTAGACATCTGACACGTCTGTGCAGTTCTGCACTTCAAAATACTCCAAAATTACCATATTTCTCTAGAATGTAGCTGAACCTGTAAATACTATAAATAGACTCTATATAGTAGTAAATATATATTAAAACACTTATAGACCATGGATGAAAGTGTGTAAAATCCATGGTCTATCAACTCCCCCAGACTTACCATTTTGCTTGTCCTCAAGCAAAACAAATAGGCAGTCTCTCTGAAAGAGATTTTAAAAACAGCAGGGACTCACATGATTTAAAACATATAATCATCACCTCTAAAATATTGCAATCCACATCCAAGAAATCATAATCACAAAAGCACATCATACCATATCCTAGCTTAGCAACCAAATTCATCTAGCCAGCAACTCAGCATAATCTTGTCTTTCATTCCCCTCTACCAACCTCAATTCTTAGCATAAAATAAAAGTGAAGGCTTTACTTTGGGAGTATCGATCATGAAGGACCCTAAGATCGGCTCACTCGAATGGATCAGATCTGGATATGAACTCCGAATGGAGAACTAGATGGATTGAAGGGTCGCACGAAGGTTGCGGAAAGGCCTTCGATATTCTCGGATTCAGTTGGTGCTTGATATGACTCACAAGACCACCAAAAGAAGAATCTCGAACCGTTGCTTGATATGACTCACAAGACCAACGAGTTTGAGGGGTGTTTACTTGGATATGACTCACCAAGAAACTAAGAACAAGTTCTACAAAGAACAAAGAGTTTTAACTCAACAAAAGGCGAAAACAATCTCCTATGTTTCGTGGCTCTAAGGCCTTATTTATAGGATTACAAGTTGTAGAGATCCAAAGAAGAATGTGCTAAAAACAAGACATTGGAAATAGAAACAAAGACTTGACAAAATAAAGTCTTTGACTGAAACTTGGACTACCTCTTCATATAGC
The DNA here is from genome assembly GCF_020379485.1 of Brassica napus. Taxonomy (NCBI): domain Eukaryota; kingdom Viridiplantae; phylum Streptophyta; class Magnoliopsida; order Brassicales; family Brassicaceae; genus Brassica; species Brassica napus. The sequence goes on along the minus strand of NC_063442.1, from coordinate 23,188,556 downwards.
CACGACCAGGACTTTGAAAGGTGAAGAATATACTCCTGATATGGGCCAATACATGTCCCTTTGAGGCTTGGTCGAAATCCATCTTTTCTTTTAGCCAATATTTTATCGGTTTCTCCATTTGGGCCAAACAAGCTCGTTTTTGAATCTTTTTGAAAACCATCAAGCCCAATGCTTTCTTGGACATTTAGAACATGAATAATAACCTTTGTCATGATTGAATTGGCTGTTGGTTCATCAGAAAGAAGGTTAGCCATTTCGAGCATCTCGGGTGGTCTGAATTCGCGAGAACTGAAGATCACCTGATTTGTAAATAGCATAACTATTACATATGAACTCCGTTTGATCTGATTCTTCTTCGAGGAGCTCCGTAATTGAGTTTAGAACATTCTCCAAGAGATTTAATATGTATAAGCCTCGTGGTTTAGAAGATATGAGTCAAACAATGAACATATATCATTACGGCTTCCAATGATCATGCCATGCATGTCTGTTTTGCCCGGTGCGCTACCCCATGGCACATCATTCCCCCCATCTTCAAAAGAATTTGACCTCAAATCAATTTTACCTGAATCAAAAGAAAATGAATCAGACAAAAAGAATTTAAAAATCATGTAAAATTCAGAGAAGGAAAATTTTGGATAAAAACTTCCTTGGAGTTTTGAACTTGTTTCCCTCAAGTATTTCCAGTTCCATGTTCGAAGAACATAAGTCCTTAGGTGTTCTCCAGCGCTTGATCTCCTTGGAAACTGATTCTGCTTATCCTGTTCATTCAAAACAACTAGAGAAACCACATCAAATCTGCGAAAGAAATAATCAAAGGGTTTCTCTATCTTTAGGACATCAAGATCAGGATCCAAGCCTTAGGAAAATCATCAAGCACGTGGGCAAGCATCAAATAAGTAATCTGATCGCCAAAAATTGATTTATCAATTTTAAAATTAGGCCAAGCTGAGAAACGGTCAGGAAAAGAAAGAGACAATGCCAAATCTGAAAAATTCTTATCATGAATAAAATCAAATTGATTCTTTGGCCTAAACAATTTTGGTTCATGCCTTTTCCTAAACCAAATATCTTTCAAAGCACAGCTCAATGAACACAATTCATGGAAAGGTTTAAACAAAATGTTTTTCAACCAAGTAAAGATGTGATTTCGTTTAGAAATTCTCGGTTTCAAAACATTGTCATGATGAGCAGAGATAATCAACCCATGATCCTTACAGTGCTTTTGGTTTGGCCAGGAGGTTGACTGAGAAAACACCTTTGGTTCATTGAAGATCGGTTTTGGCTCAGGCCGCTCCTTTCTTGGGTCTGAATCTTGTTTAGAAGTTTGGTACTCGCGGATAGACGGGTTGAAGAACCTTCGGTTTGGAAAATTCATAACTCCTTTCTCCGTGAAGATTTTCAAGTGATTCCAAGCCTCAGTGAATCCTTGGTGAGTTGGCTTTCCAGCGAAATTGAATTCATGACGAAAGACCTTCTGAATGTTGAGATATCCTCCTTGGACTGAACCTCTGTCGCTGGCTGATACCACTCAAATTACCCTAAGGAGTGTTACTCTCATCAAAAGAGGTTTATATGTAGTACTTAGGGATCGAATCCACAAGGAGGTAGGGAACAATTAAATCTAGTGTTTATTAATTCTAAAGGTTGTAAATATTTTAAATGAAATAGCAATAGTAACAAGCGAGTAAATAATAAATGTAACTTGGTTGGAAATGATACTAGATGCAGGGCCACTATTCAGGTGTTGGAGATTATAATACCTATAGATGCCTAACTGTTGCATGCATGATATATTAGAGCTCATTCGCTTAACTCAGTGATCAGCTGTCGCATGTACCACTGGTTAACAGACTAGATCTCGTGTCTCATCGGTTAGATGCAGACAACAAGAGAGTGTCGATCAATGGTCTATTAAGACGTCGACCGATACACCTTTGCCAACATCGATCGATTGTCAGTTGAGGACATCGATCGACGAGTTCTAGCCAGGCCTATGCGCGAGTATGAAATACCCTACTAAGATTCTAAATTGGCGGTTAACCCTCTCTAGCAATCCTAATATGATAGATAGATGTCAGGATGGGATAACAAGGGTGCTTGAATATGCAATTCTATGATCAAGTTCTAGTTAGCAAGGCTAAAACAAGCAATGAATACAAATCTATCATGAATATCACAACAAGGCAGATCTATAGTTTGGGGCTAATCCCACAAACCTATCTGAACCATGGATCTAACAATTGAACTACTCAGACATAGCAAAGCAATTCATATCAATAGATAAATAGAAACTCATAGAATAGATGAAAAGAAATAGAAACAAGGAGTTCCAATCACAAGTGATCTTCTCTCCCAAATGAAACTTGTAACAAAAACTAGGTCTAGAAAAGCTCTCTTTTTTTTTTGCCGTCAAACACTTAGGCAGTATATATTCTACTAGGTTAAAAACTCGTCAGGGCATTTTGGTAATTTGGCTTGGTCTTGGTTTTTAAGTCTGCTGAATCCAAAATGTCGCGTCTGGTGTCTCGACATCGATCGATGGTACTTGTGTACATCGATCGATATTAATCTTCATTTGTCGAGGCATTTCCTGATATCAATCGTCAGCACTGATGCGCATCGATCGATTGTTCTTCCTCTCGTCGACCTCTAAGTGGTCAGCTCGGGTGAAATGTCCTTTATGCTCCAAAATGCTCCAAAGTCATAGCTTTACTCCGAAATGCACCTGAACCTGAAAACATACCTAGAAGAGTAGAAAACATAGATATATATATATAGTAAAATACTAATATACCATGGATAAAAATGGGTCAAATCCAAGGTATATCAACTCCCCCAGACTTACCCTTTTGCTTGTCCTCAAGCAAAACATACAGGCAGTCTCTCTGAAAGAGGTTTGAAAATATTTGGGAACTTAAGATTTTAAAACATAGAAATCTTTCCTCAACAATTTTGCAACCACATTTAAAAAGTCCTAATCACAAAAGCACACTATGCAATATCCTAGCTTAGCAACCATTTCTAACATAACACAACTCATCAATTCACGTCTGACATCCCCTCTACTGATTTCATTTCTTAGCATAAATATAAAGTGAATGCTTTACCTTGGGAGTATCGATCACAGGATGCAAGGATTTCAGACAGGTATCTGGAGCTGCAGGTAAAAGTTAGTTCCTAGTTTCTCTCTCTCTAAATTTCTCTCTTGAGTCAAAGTCTGCTTCCATTGCAGGATCAGTGACCAAGATTGGACAGGCTTCCATGAATCAAAACTTAATGGTGGTTGCCACCAAGTTCTGTTCACTTCTTTTTGACCTATATCCAAGAGTTCTTTGCGAAAGCGAGCCTTGAAGATTGCCGCCTCCAAGTCCTGTTTGGAACTCTTTTATTTGAGTCTTTATGAATCAAGCCTTAATGGTTTTAGCCACCAAGTCCTGTTCAGACTCATCCTAATTAAACAATAGATCTTATTTTTATTTTTATTTTTTTATATATTTTTTATATATATATATATATATATATATATATTTTATAGATACTAACTAATCTAGGGTCAAAATATAGAGAGAGAAAATGTGATAAATAATCTAAACCAGGCGTTACCTTCCAGACCTGTCTGAAGAATCCGATCCCATGTATACCAAGCCCCAAGACAAGCGGTTATGTCAGGTTTAGTGTTGGAAATCAGCTTTGGTTACTTCATACGATTCAAGGCAAGTGTGTAGTTGATAGGTTGATCCGCTTTAGCATCTTTAGTGCTATCTGCAATCAGTAAATCTAAAATGGTGCTAAAGATTGGTTAGATATTCATGTTTAAATCCATATAAGATTATAGTCCCTATTTTCAATAGCTAAGCATAATTTATTTGAAATTCCTTTTTACATAAGAATAGAATAAATTATATCAGTAAATCTCCCCCCAGACTTCAATTACACTGTCCCAGTGTAACTCAGCCGGAGTTATGATGAATAGTTCATGATATACGAAATGTAACAAGTAAGGAAGATACATCTGACCGGATTAGATATCGATCGATGTGTAAGTGGTACATCGATCGTCGTGTGGTTGCCTATGTCGATCGATGTCGACGTCTCGTCGTCGGTCGATATTCAGGTCCTCCTACTTGGGTCTCCTAAATCTGAAAGAAATAAAACGGAAGAAATTAAATGTTAGCTAATAAAACCAAAGTAAAATACCTAATAGTGGGTTGCCTCCCACTCAGCGCTTGGTTATAGTCATTTAGCTTGACTGTGGTAGTGATTGGCTATTGGGTGGAGAAACAGCTGCTTGTTGGAAAGCAAGCATCCACGTCATCTCTGCGCATTCTGGACCAAGATGCAATGAAACTTCTTGTGGCCTCATCATTTCTTGTCCATTTGTCATCCATCTTCTCAAGTACATTGGAAATATTCTGTAGCCTTTCTTGAACGTTGTCAATGCTGACCTGGTGTCAGCCTATGTTGTCATAGGCGTATGCTTGAAGATCTGTCAGTTCCTTTTGCATTGACTCTACTGTCTTGTGTATCAGCTGCTCGCCGATTGGTGTAGACTCGGCGTCGATCGATGCGATTATGTGTTCGTTGGTCGATCTCGGCGGGTTGCCGTCGATCGATTTTACTATTGTCCTGTCGATCGATGCTGATATCTGGTGTTGAGCTGCGAGTTGCCTCTGAATGGCTTTGACTTCTTTCTGTAGCCATTCTGCGTGGTTGTCTAGTCCACTGATTTTGTTGTCGAATGGAAAGTAGATGTCATCGCAGCGTTTGTCAAATCGTTCCTCCATGGTGTCTAGAGCAGTGTAGATCTTGGATGTGATCTTGTCAACCTCTGCTGCTGTGTAAGGAAGTAACTCCACAGGTTTCTTGCCATCGATCCAAGGCCCTCGTAGCCTATCGATCGATGCTGATGTTGCCTGCAAAAAACTTTGATTAGTAATGTTCTCAATATCCTTTTGGGCATGAAGTAATTGACTAGACAATTTGTTTAAATATGTCATGACTGGTGATATAAAGCGGTCATGCATATCCTCGTAAGTACTCAGCCTCTCATTCATGGCTGAGACTTTAGCGTCGAGCGATGTGAAGGTACACATGTCGATCGATGTGGCTGGTTGTTGGTCCTTCTTGCGAATGGTGTCCAGATCTTGCTGTAGTAGCTCGATTTTAGTGCTTAGCCAGTCCACGTTGTTGTTGAGAGGGCAGTAAACGTCGTTTATCCTCGTGTCGATGTATGAGACTTCCCATTCATCCCTGTGTTGTGTTGAACATTGCGGTTCTGCAGGGATCTGAGCTGTAGGAAGACTGACGTCGATCGATGTTGCATGTGGTGCGTCGATCGATGCTGAGGTCGTAGCTTCCTTCTCAAGTTGCTGACGTAAACTCTCAATTTCTGTCCTCATTTCTGCCATACATCTGAATAGCTCATTGTATCCTCTATCCAAAGGCTGATGTGTATCTTCCACCAATGTTTTGAGCTCCTCTTCCAGTTTCTCCTGAGCTCCACAAATTCCAAACACCATCTCATCGATTTCATCTTTGGTGTAGAGTTCTGGTGCCAGTCTTGTGAGTGTGAAGGAAGTGGCATGTTCTGGAAGACAGATGTGGCTCTCTTCAAAAAGAGATGCTCTTTCCAGTATTTTCCTGATGTTGTCCTTTGTGACAGGTATCATCTCACCAGCTACGCCTCGTGCGTGTCCACGCTCATCTCTGTAGACTCCATACTCGTCCCTTTGTTCCCAAGTGAACTTTCTGGCTCCGTACATGTCGAAAGTGCGGTTCCCACATTCATAACGTCTGTCGATCGACGTCGGTTCATCTATATCGATCGACGTTGGTGTTACCCTGTCGATCGATTTCTCCGTTGTACCGTCGATCGATGCTTGCCCTTTTGGTTGGCGTGATAGATCTGGGTTGATTCTGTTGTGGCGACTCCTGCGTGGTTGTTAGGATCTGTTTGAATGACCTCTGGAGTGCCACGTTGCTGTGAGAATAGGTTGTCAGGTCCATTGGCTACTTGAAGGATGTCTGCTATGTCCTCTCTGGACACTTGTAAAATCCTTCCATCCATTGCACGTGCGTTGCCATCTGGGTCCCTGAAAATACCAAATTCATCAGGTGTTAGAAAACCGTAATCAATGTTTGCATAATCATTCATTTTAGAAATAGAAAGATTAGGGTTTAGAGTAGCATCGATCGATGTAGATACAGTTACATCGATCGATGGCAGAGTAATTTCTGCAGAACTTGTATTCTTGAGATGATTGCTCTTCATGGATTTTTCTGTTGATGTAGAAGGAAGAGTATTCATCTTTTTTGCTTGTGTGTTTGCTCTGATGTGTGTAGGTAGTTTCGGAGGTGCAAAACGATTTATATAGGTATCTATAAACCTAGTTGGGGAGGGAATATTCTCCTACTCCTGAATTTTCGCTGCGGCGCGAATATCGATCGATGTTCCTTTACGGGTGTCGATCGATGTGAGCGGTTGTTTTGCTGGACGAGGGTGGGTATCGACCGATGTGGAGTGCACAGCGTCGAACGATGTTGGAAACGTGTTGGTGAACTTATGTGTTTCAAGTCTTTCATCCTGCAAAGACATTTCTATTGCACGTTCTTTCCAATAATCCTCATCGTATTCCTCGTATGTTCCTCATTAGGTGAAGTAATTACAGTGTCAACTGCAAAACTTTCATGGAAACCACTGTCTGCCCAACTGCCTATGGAATAATCATCATGTCCTCTCTTGCTTGGAGGTTGGAAGGCAAAGTGTTGGTAACAATGATTAGGTGAAGCGAAATGGTCAACTGGGTGCATTACGTCGAGTGACGTGTTGTTGCGGTCATCGGTCACCGTTGACACATTGGAATCGATCGATGGAAAGGTTGGGGTGTCGATCGATTCCGAGTACTCTGTTTCGTACTCCGATTCATACTCTGCTCCACAATGGCATGCGCCAATGAAGCCAAGTTCTTTCCCATAATCCACAGAATTAATGACCTTTCTCTTAGGTCGGATGGGGTCGTAGTGGATGTTTGGGTCTATGAGCGTTAGACACAATTTTTTTTGTTCATGTCACATACAGCTCCTACTGTAGCTAGGAAAGATCTTCCAAGCAGAAGTGAAGAGTTCCAGTTAAGCTCGATGTCTAGGACATGAAAATCTACAGGGACAAGGGCATTACCAATCTGTACCTCCAGATCTCTTATGATACCTCCTGATCGTTTCTCTGAAAGATCCACGAAGGTGAAGGATTCCGTTGAGGGTTCGATGGTCAAACCAAGCTGGTCTGCCATGATCCTAGGGAGGATACTAACTGATGCTCCTGTGTCACACATTGAATGGGGAAATTCAACACCCTTGACTACGCATGGTATTGCAAACTTCCCAGGATCACTCTTCTTCGTCAATGTGATCATGTGTTTCATCTTCTCTCTGACTTGATGAAACATTCTCCTAATGTCCTCTTCAGTTACCTTTGTTTCTCTGAAGAACATCCACAACCGGTGTGTGAAGTATGCTTCATCAAAAGGTTTTTCGATTGGGATTCTGAGGATTTGTTTAGTGAAACCATCCATCTCCTTATAGTTAGCTTCCCTCTTAAGGTTTTTAGGAATCTTCTCCCTTCTTTTCCTTAACCTTCTCCCTTCAGATTCTTGTTCTTCTTGAACTGATTCTGGTGAACTATTTAAAGGGTTGGATTTTGGTTTGGTGGGTTTGCTAATAGTTTAGGTGGTGGTCTGAGTGCGTTGATGTAATCATTATCGATTGAGGGTAACCGCACTCGGTATGTCAGAGGTGTCTGTCGATCGATGGGAGGTGTGTTGTGACGATCGACGTTGGACTCACTCTGTCGATCGATGGTTGGCTCAACCGATCGATCGATTTTTTCATAGAAAGGGGAGGGTGGGTGAGGATGCTTAGCTGCGAATTGTTCATGAGTTAGAATTCGAACCGCATTGCATTCAGTCGATTTGGCAGACGACGTCGATCGATGACTGGAGTTATCCGTCCATCGATCTTCATCATGGTATGTCGATCGATGCGAGTTCATCGACATCGGTCGACACCATTGGGATCCGCCGAGACTCATGGAGCTTTCGATTTTGAAATCTCCTTCCTCAAGCTTTTCATTTCTCACCACTTGCCAGAAATCATCATCTATGATGGCATTTACGTGGTGTTTTCCTTTGTCGGCTCCTGCCTCTCTAGCGAAAGCTTCTTGCCTCTTTATAGTCTCGCCCGTCTGAATTACTTGGGTTTCAAGTTTTCTCACCTGAGTCCCTAAGGTCTCGATTTTGGTGTTCAGATTGTTGTAGGCGGAGTCTATCTTACCGTTGAAATCCACGGTGATTTGTTGTTGTCCCAACAGTACTCGATCAAGCATCTCTTCGATCTTGCTTTCCTGAGTCTGGGGTGGTGGATTTTGGTAGTAAGAGTTCGAGTAGCTCTTGCTGTTGTTGAAGGGTTTTTGAAATTGTGAACTTTGGTTACTTCTTTGGCCATTTCCAAAGAAGTTTCTGTTTCCGCCCTGGTTTCCAAATTTCTGGAATCCGGTACCTCCGATGTAGTTCACATCTTCTTCTCCTTCCGTATCTGCTACTTCTCCTTCAGCTGAACAGACTTGCTTCCTAAGAAGCTCGTGCACCACATCTAACTTAGCTCTTACTTCGTCCATCTGTTCCTTCCCGATAGAGGCTACAGACTTCTTCCGTTCAGAGTCAGTGTTTTTGGTGCTGCTGCTGTTAGCAAGGTTTTCGATAAGTCTCACAGCTTCCAACGGATTCCGAGTAGTGAAGTTTCCTTCACTCGCCGTATCAAGGGCCATTTGATACTGTAAGGCGAGACCTCGGAAGAAAGTGCTTAGCAGCTGCACTTCGTTAAATCCGTGGTGTGGACAGTCTCGCTGGAAGAACCTAAATCTAATCCACGCATCTTTGAAGGACTCTCCAGCCTTCTGCGAGAATGTGGAAATTTTGTTCCGAAGTTCTTCAGCGCGCGCCTCATCGAAGAAGTTTCGTAAGAAAGCATTCTTGATGTCGCTCCAGGATGTTAAAGATCATGTGGGTTGCTGCCTAAGCCAGTGCATCGCTTCTCCATTCAGCGTGTATCTGAAGAGCTTGCACAGCAGGTAATCTTCGGGGACTCCTTCCATCCGAATAGCAGCGATTAGATCCTCGAACCGTTCCAAATGGTCCATAGGATGCTCGTGCGGTAACCCAGAGTAGGGTATCTGCGACACGAGAGTGTAGTATTGAGGCTTCAGCTCGAAATTCTGCTTCTGGATCTCCGGAAGTCGAATAGCTGATCTGTTGGAATAGTACTCATCTGGGCGATTGTAGTCGGCCAGTGGTTTCGATCGAGCGTCCTCATCTACAGGTTGAGCAGATCCTGTAGCATCAGTATCAGGGATTACAGTTCCCTGAGCATCTATTTTCTGACCTATTGCATTACGCAGATGACCGGCCTGGTCATACAGGTTTCCGTTCTCATCCTGAGTTAGAATAATAATGTTTACCATTTTTGACGATACGGTATCGATCGACATACGCGGTGTAGTATCGATCGTTGTCGAACGATTGGGATCGATCGACGATGAAGGTCTGGTGTCGGTCGATGGTTGGTTGTGCGTATCGATCGACGACGAAGTGATTGCGTCGAACGATGTGGAACGTTGACCTCTACGGATGGTGCGTTCCAAATAAGCAGGATCGTCTGAGAACAGCAAGTCTTTCTCCTTGTTGCTTCTGGTACCGTTGGGCATGCACCTGAAAAGACAAGAAAAAGAAATTATTAGAAAGGGGGTAAAGAAAAGAATAAGAATAAATAAAACTAAATCTAATGGCGATCAAAGCTCCCCGGCAACGGCGCCAAATTTGATACCACTCAAATTACCGTAAGGAGTGTTACTCTCATCAAAAGAGGTTCAGATGTAGTACTTAGGGATCAAATCCACAAGGAGCTAGGGAACAATTAAATCTAGTGTTTATTAATTCTAAAGGTTGTAAATGTTTTAAATGAAATAGCAATAGTAACAAGCGAGTAAATAATAAATGTAACTTGGTTGGAAATGATATTAGATGCAGGGCCACTATTCAGGTGTTGGAGATTATAATACCTATAGATGCCTAACTGTTGCATGCATGATATATTAGAGCTCATTCGCTTAACTCAGTGATCAGCTGTCGCATGTACCACTGGTTAACAGACTAGATCTCGTGTCACACCGGTTAGATGCAGACAACAAGAGAGTGTCGATCGATGGTCTATTAAGACGTCGACCGATACACCTTTGCCAACATCGATCGATTGTCAGTTGAGGACATCGATCGACGGGTTCTAGCCAGGCCTATGCGCGAGTATGAAATGCCCTACTAAGATTCTAAATTGGCGGTTAGCCCTCTCTAGCAATCCTAATATGATAGATAGATGTCAGGATGGGATAACAAGGGTGCTTGAATATGCAATCCTATGATCAAGTTCTAGTTAGCAAGGCTAAAACAAGCAATGAATACAAATCTATCATGAATATCACAACAAGGCAGATCTATAGTTTGGGGCTAATCCCACAAACCTATCTGAATCCTGGATCTAACAGTTGAACTACTCAGACATAGCAAAGCAATTCATATCAATAGATAAATAGAAACTCATAGAATAGATGAAAAGAAATAGAAACAAGGAGTTCCAATCACAAGTGATCTTCTCTCCCAAATGAAACTTGTAACAAAAACTAGGTTTAGAAAAGCTCTCTCTTTTTTTGCCGTCAAACACTTAGGCAGTATATATTCTACTAGGTTAAAAACTCGTCAGGACATTTTGGTAATTTGGCTTGGCCTTGGTTTGTAAGTCTGCTGAATCCAAAATGTCGCGTCTGGTGTCTCGACATCAATCGATGGTACTTGTGTACATCGATCGATATTAATCTTCATCTGTCGATGCATTTCTTGATATCGATCGTCAGCAGTGATGCGCATCGATCGATTGTTCTTCCTCTCGTCGACCTCTAAGTGGTCAGCTCGGGTGAAATGTCATTTATGCTCCAAAAGGCTCCAAAGTCATAGCTTTACTCCGAAATGCACCTGAACCTGAAAACATACCTAGAAGAGTAGAAAACATAGATATATATATAGTAAAATACTAATATACCATGGATAAAAATGGGTCAAATCCAAGGTATATCACAGGCATCAAGATAGCCAGTTTCAACAAAGCTTCTCCAAAACTCAGGCTGTTGGGCACAGTCAATGCTTTCAATTCTTAAAGGCTGAACCTGTCTTTCCTGTATACTCAAAATAAACACTAAAAGACCAGGATCAAATGTGCAAGATAAATATTTGTTCAAATCACAAATTAAGATATCTTTTCCAAGAACAAATTGCACATTTTTCAGCCTTTCAAGGTGCTCATCAAAGTAGATATTACATACAAGAATTTTATCAAGATATGCAACAACAGTATTCATTTTCAAGATGGACATATCCTTCCCAACATCTGAACACACAAGCTTAAGTTCAGTTTGAGAATCATTTATCAAAAGTTCAAGGCATTTCTCAAAGAATGTGTTGTAAACCAAAATATCATCAGAACTCAAGAGAACACCATTATCACGAAATGATCTCAGCAAAATGCCAAGTCTTATCAGTTTCAAAACTCAAGAGATCAGGCTGCAAAACAGAACCACAAAATTCAAGATCACGAAAATCATTTTCAGTTTCAAGTGATTTATGTTCCAGCAACTTCTGAATCAAAATTTCGTCCAAGGCATAAGAGGATGCAAACAATTCATCAGTGATCAGTACATGTCTAGAAGAACTCAGATCAAAGCTATTTCCTTTGCAAACAAACGAATCAAGAGATTTTTCAGCACAAAAATCAGTTTGTTGCAAATCAAGATCAAATGGCCTTCCAAGAAGATGAAATCTTTGTTATGTTCCAAGAACTGATCAGAGCTCAAAATAATTCCAGAAGTAATGCCATTGACATTTTGAAAACGGGATTGATCAAGACATTTATCAGGTTCAAAGATTTTTAAAGAATTAATCATGTTATCAAAAACAGATTTTGAAAAACAAAAATCTTTCATCTTGTCAAGACCAAAACGAATTACAACATCAGTACTGACTTACACAAACATGTCAGGCAGAGAATTAAGAGAAGAAGGTTCCTCACAGTACTCTTGAAGATCAGGAGGTAAAGGGGCAGGAGTTGTGCCGGGATCAAAGCATAGATAATTCTCCATAGCAATGGATGTGATGCTTGTTGCTTCTTCATCAAAGACTGGAACAGGTTTGTCCTCCTCATCAAAGATAGGACCTAGATCATCATCCAAACATATCCTAGTGTCAAAACATGGGCACTGATGTGGAAAATCCAGTGGCTCTTCCTCAAAAACCTGTAGAGACAAAACAAGACTATTCGGAAGCTCCGGTTGCAAAACAGTTAATTCTACAATAGCTTGTTCATTATCAAGATTAGATTCAGTTTCAAGAGAAGGAAGATCACAATCTTTTTCACAAAACTTCAAGCTTTCAATTGGCTCTTCATCAGATTCATCAAAAATGGGTAGAGAATCTGAAAATTCTTTAAGTTCAAAATGGTTTTCAGATTCACCTTGGGCTTTCTTACTGATGAACAAGGATGGCTCAGCTACTGGAGCACGTGTGGATGTGCTCTTCTTTTGGCTCTTGCTGAAGTCCTTGAGGGCTTTGTCCACTGGTTATCACAAATTTGTTGGACATCAAATTGAAAGGGTTGCCTTTTTGGATCAGCCACATCTCTGGTTGTTTTTCTCCTTATAGCTGGATGTTCCTGCACACTAACAAACTCATCAAAATAATTCAGAGGATATTTAAAAGGAGTTTGAGAGTTAGAATTTCGTTGAGGCTTCTCCTTGTTACTTTTCCTTTGCAAACCAAACATCATAAACCTGAAAAATCTCAACACAAAAGTTAGTAGATAAAAACCTCACACTCTCAAGTGTTTATCCTCACCCACACAAGTGTTTCTCTCAAATTTATGGTGATCACTCAAGCAAGTTTCCACTCAATGTTCGAATAAGAACAGATCAAGAAACTCAATGGACAAAATCCAAGCAAACACAAGGGAATTTTAAAATAGAGAAAGATAAGAGACTTTTGGTTTTGGGAATCCGTTTTAACCACTCAAAGACTGGATTTCTCCTCAGCCAGCAGGCTTTCTCTTCCACCACCAATCCCCAAATGAAAACTTTTCGAAATTTCTATTTTTCTTTTTTTTTTTTGATAGATCTTTTTTTTTTATAGAGGATGGTATTGAGGGGCCCGGATTCAAGATTGATAGAAGAAGAAGTGTTTATGAAAAATGGAAGATGAGAAAGATGAAAGATTTAGAAGATACCAAACGAGTGGCTCTGATACCACTTGAAGGACCCTAAGATCGGCTCACTCGAATGGATCAGATCTGGATATGAACTCCGAATGGAGAACTAGATGGATTGAAGGGTCGCACGAAGGTTGCGGAAAGGCCTTCGATATTCCCGGCTTCAATTGGTGCTCGATATGACTCACAAGACCATCAAAAGAAGAATCTCGAACCGTTGCTTGATATGACTCACAAGACCAACGAGTTTGAGGGGTGTTTACTTGGATATGATTCACCAAGAAACTAAGAACAAGTTCTACAAAGAACAAAGAGTTTTAACTCAACCAAAGGGAAAAAAATCTCCTTTATTTCGTGGCTCTAAGGCCTTATTTATAGGATTACAAGTTGTAGAGATCCAAAGAAGAATGTGCTAAAAACAAGACATTGGAAATAGAAACAAAGACTTGACTAAATAAAGTCTTTGACTGAAACTTGGACTACCTCTTCATATAGCCACGACCAGGACATTGAAAGGTGAAGAATATACTCCTGATATGGGCCAAGACATGTCCCTTTGAGGCTTGGTCGAAATCCATCTTTTCCTTTAGCCAATATTTTATCGCTTTCTCCATTTGGGCCAAACAAGCTCGTTTTTGAATCTTTTTGAAAACCATCAAGCCAATGCTTTCTTGGACATTTAGAACATGAATAATCACCTTTGCCATGATTGAATTGGCTGTTGGTTCATCAGAAAGAAGGTTAGCCATTTCGAGCTTTTCGGGTGATCTGAATTCGCGAGAACTGAAGATCACCTGTTTTGTAAATAGCATAACTATCACATATGAACTCCGTTTGATCTGATTCTTCTTCGAGGAGCTCCGTAATTGAGTTCAGAACATTCTTCAAGTGAATTCATATGTAGAAGCCTCGTGGTTTAGAAGATATGAGTCAAACAATGAACATATATCATTACTGCTTCCAATGATCAAGTCATTCATGTCTGTTTTGTCCGGTGCGCTACCCCATGGCACATCAGATCACATGATTCAAGGATTCTCAAACAAGTATCTGGACCTGCAGGTAAAGATTAGTTTCTATCCTCTCTCTCTACTAATTTTCTCTCTTGGTTAAAAATCTGCTTATATGCAAGATCATTAACCAAGATTGGACACGCTTCCATGTATCAAGCTTTAATGCTGTTTGCCACCAAGTCATGTTCACTTCTTTTTGACCTATATCCTATGATTTTTTATGAAGCAAGCCTTAATGGTTGAAGCTACCAAGTCCTGTTCGGATTCCACCTAACTAACACCTATTATATATATATATATATATATATATATATATTTTTTTTTTTTTTTTGAAAATAAATATCTCTACCTATAAATCTATGGTCGAAATAGAGAGAGAAAAGATGATAAATCTACACAAGGCTTTACCTTCCAGACTTGTTTGAAGAATCCAATCCCATGTATACCAAGCCCCAAGACAAGCAGTTGTGTGAGGTTTAGTGATGGAGGTCAGCTTTGGTTCCTTCAAACAATCTCAACAACTGTGAATAGTTGACAGGTTGATCCACTTTAGTATCTTTAGTACTATCTGCAATCAGTAAGTCTAGAATGGTGCTAAAGAGTGGTTAGATAACAAGTAAAAATCTAATAAGTTCATTATCCCTTTTTTGACTCAATAAAACTCTTTTGCAAACACTTTGATAAGACTCATAAACACACCAATATCAGTAAACATCCCCCCAAACTTAAATTACACTGCCCCCAGTGTATACCCAGTCGGAGTTATGGTAATAACATAAACATAAGTACAGAATTTAACAAGTAAGAACGATAACCTGCTCGCTGATGTCAGTGTCGATCGACACAATGAAGTGACAATAGATCGTTGTTGATGAAGTGATGTCGACTGATAGCGGCGTGGTCTCATCGGTCGATGGCTAGAGCAATCATTCGACACACAATCGATCGATGGATATGAAGTGTTGTCGATCGATATCGAGCTGGTCTCATCAGTCGATATGCTGAAGAATCGTCTACTCGGATTTTTTTTTATTTTTTCTAAATTGCCAACTAAAACACAATATTTGTAGAACCTCCCCCAGACTTAAACAACACTGTAACCAGTGTTATACAGTCTAAGATTGGAAGGGTAATAAATCATAAGGACAATATGTAACAAGGAAAACTCGGTTTTCCTGACGTTGATGTGAGTGTCAACCAACACAGTTAAGTGGCGATCAATACTCTTGAAGCTCTGTCGATCGACACAGTTAAGTGGCGATCGATTGAAGCTAGTGATGCTCTATCGATCGATGATGCGCCGCCATCGTCGATCCTCTTGCAAACTCGTCTTCCTCGGATCTGTTCCTTTTACCTAATATAAATAAAACACTAAAAGTTAGTAATATATAACTTATAAAACCAATTCTAATAATTATTTTTTATGAACAGTGGCTGCTACAGTGCCGCTGCTACAGTAACTCCGATTTTCTGCTACATTGTCGATCGATTTCTTTGCTACAGTGTCGATTGATGCTACAGTGCCTCTACTACAGTGCGGTTGCTACAGTACCGTCGTTACTGTTCATACGTTTTTTTTACCTGAGATCATTAGAAAACCAAAATCAATAATAAATGAAATAAACTAAATTTAAAACAAATCTAATATTGGGTTGCGTCCCACTCAGCGCTTATTTTAAGTCATTAGCTTGACTTTAGAGATCTGATTTAGTCCGGATGAGAATGAGAACATGCTCCAAACAAGTCTCAATTTCTACTCTCTGAAGCTTTATCATTCTTGTGTCAAAGCCTCCTCCATAGACTTCTCTCCTTTGTCTATCATCTCAGCAAGAAGGAGTGCTCGTAGCTTTGCAAATGGTTGTGAGAAGCATCTGCTGCGCACTCTGGATTTTCTGACACAATCTGAGAAGTGAGGGGTCAATGATACCTGAGGACCATCCTTGATCCTTTTTCTCTTCTTCCAATTCCTCCTCTTCTTTCCTCCAGACTTGTCTGATCGCGTGGTGGTTTCTCCATCCCTAAGATTTCTACACACATCGAACTCCTTATGCTCTGATACACGTCCAGTATCAATCGATGGAAAAAGTTTAGCGTCGATCGATGCCGGCTTGTTGATGTCGTTCGATGGTATCTGGTAGGTGTCGATCGATGCTGCTTCTGCTGGGTCTTTATCGACTTCATCACTAAATGGCAACCCTCTTTGAGAAGCTTCTACATGTAGAGGATCATCAAGTATCCCAATGTAAGGACTGAGCTGCATACTTCTATCTGGTGGGATAGGAGATTTAACTTCAACCACAGCACATGGAACCACAATCTTCACAGGATCATGCATCCTCTTCACTCTTTTGTGAAACTCAGCAGCTTCTTCTGTCCAGATAGGTGGTCTCTGATGTATAGGGACATCAAGGTGTGAGGCCTTAGACATGTACATCCTCTCCTCAATCGGTTCCATCTCAATTATGCAACCTGGCGAAACGTCTAGCAATGGGCAACGATCGATATTAGGTGGGTGGTGTCGTTCGATGTCGGGTGGGTGTAGATCGATGATGTAGGGTGGATGTTGATTGATCTCAGCAGGTTGGTGTCGATCGATGCTAGCCTTTGAAGTTTCCAGATCACTTCTCGAAGTATGCTGATCGTCATCAAGCTTCTTCTCCAAATTCTGATCCATATCTTCATGCCATTCCTCCAGCTCTAAGAAGTATTCCATAGTAACTTCTCTACTCGAATCCAAATCTTCAAGCTTTTCTCCATCCTCCAACTCCAAGAACTCTTCTAGCTCCAAGGAATGTTCCATGGTGATCCCTTTTTCTACATCTGGGGAAGGAGAACAACTTGATACATCAGTGCTCTTATGGGTCGAGTCTGCAATGTCCTAAGGAAAACTCAAACTTTATGGGCTTTCAAGTGGTCTCGATCGGAAACAGGAATCTCCGTCGATTGATGCTGGGATTGTGTGGGCGATCGATTCTGAGGTCGTACCGTCGATCGATGTTGAGGTTGTGATGTCGGTCGATGTTGAGATCGTATTGTCGATTGACGTTGAGGTCATGCCGTCGGTCAACGTTGAGGTCGTGTCTTCAGTACCAGCTTCCTCTACTCTGCTCAGCTCTGTAGATACATGTTGTTCATTACCTTTTCCCAAGCAGTATGCGACCACCCATGGTGGAACCATATTTTCACTCTTTACCTGACAACTTTTCATGAGCTTGTCCCAATTATCATTCTTCTCCTTTTCTCGAGTTGCTTCAGCATCATCAAGAAATTCGTAAAGGAAAGCTTTTTCAATGTCATCCCAGCTGGTTAAAGATCTTGGCTGTAGTTGACTGAACCATCTGAATGCATCCCCAGAGATGGAATAGGGAAAGATCTTGCAGAGCATGTGGTATTCAGACACTTCATTCTGCTCACTCCTTGACACGAGATCTTCGAGCTCTGCGATGTGGTTTCTGGGATCTTGGTGAGGAAAACCCTGGAAGGGATCCTTTCCTACTCCATCATATCATGCTTGGCTAAGATCAAAGTCATTCATCTCAGCAACAACAATCACATCAGGGATCACAGCACCCTGAGCATTAATCAACTGTCCTGCGCTGCTGCGAGTGTGACCTTCTTCGTCTCTTAACATCCATTCTCATCGACCATAAGTATGAGCACTTCAATCTTCTCTGTCTCCTAGCAAGTGGTGATGTTTTTCACCAGAACAGTGTCAAGGTGAACAATGTTCGGATGAACAGTGTCACGATGAATAGTGTTCGTATGAATAGTATCGATCGACGCGTGATGAACAGTATCGATCGATGGGAGATGAAAAGTGTCGGGATGAACAGTACCGGGAAGAACAGTAGCGGATGAACAGTACCGTGATAAACTGTACCTTGATGAACAGTAGCTGGATGAACAGTGTTCGGATGAACATTGTTTTTTGACGGTTGATTGGCTTTGTCGATCACTGTTGTTTGTCGGGTGGCGATTGACTGATGGTGTGCGTTGTCGATCGATTTCTAGTTCACGCTGTCGATCGATGCTGCTTGGAGGGTGTCGATCGTTTCTTCCCTCGTAGACTTACGGATCGTGCGTGAATCAGCAGACTTCTTCTTTGAATAACCCTGAAATCCTCTCTTCATTGTTGTTCTCTCAAATCAGAGGTTCAATCTTAGTACTTAGGGATCGAATCCACAAGGAGCTAGAAAACCAAATAAATCTAATCAGTTTGATTAAGCTAGGCTAATAGGTTTAAAGCAGTAAATAAAGATATGCAAAGTAGTAAACATTAAACATTAAACAAGTTGAACAAGACAATTGTTCAGCTTGGCAAAGAGTTGTTTGATGGAAGGATGGTTACTAGACTTAGGGTTTCATTCAGGTTATTGAACTCGAAGTATAGATGCTAAGGATTGATTCTAGAACTCGATATCTAATGCAAAAGACAACCAGCTCTCGCTGTGAGTCTAATCTATTGACTAAGTTCAGTGTTTCAGCTCTCGCATGTTAACACAGATCGATCATCGATCGATGCTACGGATTGAGTGTCGATCGATGCTATGGTATAAGCGTCGATCGACACTGCCTTAGGCAAGCGTTATCGATCTGATCGATCATGTTCAACTAGATTCCTAGACCAACTCTCGTATGCGCCTAGGTATCTAATCCAGCAGGATTCGGGTTCTGTTAATTGATTGCACTCTCGTGCCTCTCAATTGTCCTATGATTCTAGGTTAAAGCAATTAGTCACACTCTCGTGGTTTTCCAACTACTCTAGGTCCTAGTATTACAAGCTATCCTGATGTAGAGATCTTTAAATGTCCTAACAATCATATAATTCAGAAATTCATTCAAAACCCTAGAAATTCTTAAACCTAGCAGGTGGCTCTACTCATGCATGATGTTTGTCACAGAAATCATAGATGAATAGCATAAAATATAAATAAAACCAAAACAATGGAGTTCCAAGAGGACTCTGAAGGAGTTCCTCTCTTCTCTCGTAACCTAGAACAATGAATAAAATAAAGCTTAGATAGCGTGTAGCCGTCAACAATGGCTTATAAATAACATAAATAAGGTTTTTGGTTGTCCAAGGGTATTCAGGTAATTTGGGGTTGCTTCTGGGCTTCAGTCGGTCATAAAATATGCTCGGCCCGCATTCTGGCATCCATATTGATCGATGTCAAGAGTTCTGCATGGATCGACATACGTTCCTTTTCTCGACAGCTTTCTCTCGCGAGGAAGACTGACCACTCCTCAGTAAAACGGGCATAACTTCTGCTACAGAATTGCTGATTTACCTCAAACTGGTGGCATTGGAAAGCTAACGCAAAGCTCTATTTTGTGTCATAGGATGAGCTCAATCTAACGGTCGTAAGGTCTCCATCCCTAGCTAGACATCTGGCACGTCTGTGCAGTTCTGCACCTCAAAAGACTCCAAAATCACTATATTTTTCCAGAACGTACCTGAACCTCTAAATACTCTAAATAGACTCTATTTAGTAGTAAATATATATTAAAACACTTATAGACTATGGCTGAAAGTGGGTAAAATCCATGGTCTATCAGTAAACAAGGTTACAAAGTATTATGTAAGAACCCTAATTCTAGCTGTCTAACCCTAGTCTCTAAGCCTTGGAGAAGTCGATCCTTTGCTTTTGGGATTTAGGAACCCTTATATATTTGCCTTGAAGTCAGATTGATTTAGGTTGAACTCTTCCATATTCGGAAATATGGAAGGTTCTCCTTATCGGAAATCTTCCATTTCTCGGAAGAGAGGTCGGTCCCTAGGACTGGTCCCAGGGTTCCTTTTAGCGGAGACCTGGAGCCTTTCTGTATCGGGGACCCGGGGGTCTTAGTCCTGCCTGGAGGCTGGAGGAAATTATGCTGGGGTATTTTTCCCTAACAAACCCGTCAGACAAAAGAGAAGGAAGTTTGCCCCTGAAAGAGACGCGATCATCAACGATGAAGTCAGCATCTGCTTTGGTCTAAGGGATTGGGTCGCGTCCTGGAGGGTTTTTCCCAATCAGCCCGAGGTTCGTCGCGGAGTCTGGAGTCTCCGCTGGTCCGCCTTTCTAGATGTTTTATTGCTTTTTGTCGAACCTGTTTTTCTCTGAATAATGGCTTCTGTTGCCTTTCTTGATTTTCTTTGGAACAATGATCTCTCGTAATGAATTCATTTTCCCTCCAAGCTTTGTTTGTCATTTTTGTGAGTTCGGGATTCCGAGATTGAAATCTTAGATCTGACGATATAGGGTTCGGAGGTCCTTCTGGGGACCCTAAGGTCATTGGCCTATAAGCTATATAGATCGTTTATAGATTTTGGTTCTTGGGTTTTGAGGCCGTTTAGGAACTTCTATACTCAGGATCATGGGATCACAGTTGAGCCCGAGGGTTATAAAGAACCTGGAGGTTTACCTTCTCCAGATCCTGAAAAAAAATCATTTCAGGTCCCAGAGACTACTTGGGACCCGGAGGTTTTCAAAAACCTGGGGGTTTTGAATTATTTTAAAGGACCGTATTCTGCCTGCCTAGGTGAGGCCGCTACCGATACTTGTTGGGATTTCGCATTCTCCTGCTCGGGAGCTGGCCACTATCGAGTTCCCGTGATGCATGCTGCTTCTGCAGGAAGCCACTGTCAGACTTAGAGGGTGCTGGTATGGGTGAAAACCCAAGTGCCAGGCTTACACTGCTTTCCACGTCTGGAGAAGCAGGATTTAGTTTGCTCCCTGTATATAACAATACTTTTGCAATGGATATATACCATGTGTTCCATGTATCGCGTAGCTCGTAGCGTTTTAATACAAGTACTTTTTACATTGTTACTCTGGGGACCCCGATGCGCCTTAGGCTGCACATGGGTTTTAGGTAGTTTTGATAGCATACTAAGGCTTGCGCATACGCATTTCTGCTTTATCTCTCATACCTGTTTTGTTTTTCTGTGGTCGTACCACTTTTCTCATTGAAGGTTGGCCAGGATCGGAGGTCGCTTGGACCTGATCCATGTCGCTTGGACCTGATCCAGCTCGTTTGCCCCTTTAAGTGTTATGGTATTCCTACTACTCTTTTATAGTCGAAACTATTTTATTATAGGCTTTGTCCGGAGACGTTCAGCATACATAGGAGTAGGAAATCATAATGCTTAAATAGTATATAATAGTATAGAAATCGTGATCCGGAGACCATTTTAAGAATGATAGGTTTTGAGGTGCAGGGCGTTCCAGCAGTTGGGTTGTATTTTACCTTTGCTATCTTGCAGCCTGTAGGCGCCGGCTCTCCACACCTCAATGACCTTATAGGGTCCTTCCCATCCTGGAGTGAGTTTCCCCGTTGTTTTATCTGTTCGTCGTAGGACCCAATCGCTATGCTGAAAGGTTATGGTTCTGACCTTCTTATTGTAGGTCTTGGCTACTTCTTGCTGGTAGGTCCAGTTTCTTAGTCGAGCAGCTTCTCTTTTTTCGTCGAGTAGGTCGAGACTCAGCGACATTAGCTCGTGATTTTCCTCCTGATAGGTGGTCCCCAAGACCGTGGTCCTCACATGCATCTCGGTTGGGATTATGGCATCTGCACCTTATACCAACGCCTAGGGGGTCTCCTGCGTTGCTGTTTTGGGGGTAGCCCGATAGGCCCAAAGGACCCCATGTAGTTCTTCCGCGCAGTTTCCTTGAGAACCCTCCAATCGTTTCTTCAACATATTTACCACAGTCTTGTTTGTGGATTCTGCTTGCCCATTAGATTGATGGTGTCGAGGTGTAGCGAAGGAGAGTCTTATGCCCCAGTCTTTGCAGAACTCCTTGAAGTTGTGGCTTGTAAACTGAGGGCTGTTGTCTGTAAGAATTTCCTCTGGAACCGCGAACGGTGTGATCACGTGCGTCCATATGAATTTTCTTATTTGGAGGTCGGTTATCTTGCTGAGTGCTTCTGCTTCGATCCACTTTGAAAAGTAGTATGTTACTATTAGGAGGAAGACCTGTCTGTCCTGGCGCCATGGGAAATTTTCCCACTATGTCCATGCCACATTTTCTGAAAGGCCAAGGTGAGCTTATGGACTCGAAATTCTCTGGAGGTAGTTTGGAAACTGGAGCGTGTCTTTGGCATTTGTCGCAGAGTCTAGCCTTTTGATTGGCATCCTCGGCCATCGTGGGCCAGTAGTGTCCTGCTCTTTTAGCCCTCAACACTAGGCTTCTTCCGCTGGAGTGAGAGCCACAATCTCCCTCATGTAGTTCCACCAGGATCCTAGCCGCCTCAGGGGGTGTACGCATCTCAGGTATGGGCGAGAGAACGATCTGCGATACAGCTTTCCCTGAGAGAGGCAGTATCTAGCGGCTTTCTTCTTAATTTTCCTGCTCTCGTTGCGGTCTTCTGGGAGTATGTCATCCTCCAGATACCGGACTAAGGGAGTCATCCATGTTTCTTCCTCTTCAATGGTGGAGACCTCCTCGTTCGATGGCTCTACCAGGGTGGACGGCCATTGGAGTACCAGCAAAGGGATACTCATATGGGTGTGCGTCTCAAGGGCGAACCCTAGGTTAGCCAAAGCGTCGGCTTGCGAATTATGTTCTCTGGGAATCTGAGTGAGTTTACAGCTTTTGAACTTCTTGATGAGACACTTCGCGACTGCCAGATACCGGATCATGCTATCTTCCTTAGCCTGGTATTCTCCTTGTACTTGATTAATAATTAGTTGGGAATCACTGTAGACTTGGATATTTTCTTCGCCCAGCTGGTGGGTGAGCAATAGTCCAGCGATCAAGGCCTCATACTCGCTTTCGTTATTCGTTGCCTTGAAGTTACATTTTACGGCTCTCGAGGCTGTGTTCCCTGTTGGAGACGTGAACACGATCCCTACTCCTGCCCCTCAAACGTTACTGGAGCCGTCTACATGCAAGGTCCATTCTCCTTCTTCTTCTACCCCGTTCTGGAGACGTATCTCCTGTTCGAGGGATGGGAGCAGAGCTGGCGAGAATTCGGCTACAAAATCTGCTAGGACCTGGGATTTAATCTTTGTGGCTGGCCTGAAGATCACGTCGTATTCTCCAAGCTCGACTGCCCATTTTGCCAGTCGTCCGGAAACCTCAAGCTTGTGCACGACCAGCTTTATCGGGAAGGAGGTAATGACCACAATTGGGTGAGCTTGAAAGTAAGGCCGCAACTTTCGAGCGGCGACCATCAGGGCTAGGGCCAATTTCTCCAGATGGCTATAGCGGGTTTCCGCAACCAGGAGGGCTTTACTCACATAGTAGATTGGCAGCTGCTTAGTTCCCTCCTCTCAGGCCAGGACAGCGCTGACTGCATGTTATGAGACCGCGAGATACAATAGCAAGACCTCACCAAGCAAAGGTTTAGATAAAAGGGGAGGAGTGGTGAGGTAGGCCTTGAGCTCATGGAGAACCGACTCGCACTTCTCGGTCCACTTGAAATCCTTGGGGTTCTTTAGGGTTTCAAAGAAGGCATGGGATTTGTCAGAGAGTCTGGATATGAATCTGCTCAAAGCCGCCATCCTACCGGTCAGGTTCTGAACTTCTTTGATGTTTCTTGGAGAGGGAATCGAGTGGATGGCCTTGATCTGCTCTGGATTGGCTTCGATGCCCCGGTGGGTCACGATATACCCCATAAATTTTCCGAAACTGACGCCGAATGAGCACTTGGCTGGATTGAGCTTCATGTTGTATTTTCGGAGGGTAGAGAAGGCTTGTTGTAAGTGTGATATATGATCCTCTGCTTCCAGAGACTTTACCAGCATATCGTAAATATAGACCTCCATATTTTGCCCTATTTGATCCACGAACATCATATTTACCAGCCTCTTGTACGTCGATCCGGCGTTCTTCAGACTGAAGGGCATGACCTTGTAGAAATAGATCCCTCGGGACGTCATGAAGGAGGTCTTCTCTTGGTCTTCGGGATGCATGAGTATTTGGTTATAGCCGGAGAAGGCATCCATGTGTTAGGGGATTTTTGTGTAGGCTCTTTTAGAGTACCACATAACGATGGATAAGCTGGTAAACCTCGAGTGTTTGTGGTTACTTAGTAAGGGTTTTAGGATGTTTAAAGAGAATAATAATAGAATAGGCTTGAAGAGACGTATTATTAGATGAATAGGCAAGAACAAGGTATCGTTACAAGATGTTTTATAAGAACCCTAATTCTAGCCGTCTAACCCTAGTCTCTAAGCTTTGGAGAAGTCTCTCTCGTTCTTGAGGGCTGTTGTCTCTCTTATATAGTCGTCTAGAAGTCGGTTTCATTAGGTTAAACTCTTCAATATTTGGAAATATGGAAGGTTCTCCTTGTCGGAAGTTTTCCATTTCTTGTAAGGGAGTAGGGTCCAGGGATCAACCCCAGGGTTCCCTCTGGTGGAGACCCGGGGAACCCATTTACCAGGGATCTGGGGATCCGAGTCCTGCCTGGAGGCTGGGGGAAATAATACCGGGATATTTTTCCCTAACAGTTTGCCCCTTATTTCTCGACTTTGTCATCGAAGTCGGGGAATAACTTGTGCACTCAAGTCAACCGGGGTTGCTCATTCTCAGGAGGCTCCCTTTAGGCAGGACCCTGTTCTGAGGATCTTGTTAGCCTAGGTTCCACTCAAGTCGGAACTCATTCTGAACCTAGGTAAGGACCGGTCCCTTCGTGTTCAGTCGATATTTGATAGTGAATTTCGGCTATCTCCCCGGATATGATAAGGCTGGAGCTTCGTCGTGTGGTTCACGCGCGGTTTAAAGAAGATAGGGAGATTCGGCTGGTAACTGTCCCATCGTCGTTCCCTCGGGTCTTCAAGAAAAGATCCCTTATTGAATCCTGAGATTGTTTTCCCGTGCGATCACACTCTTCTGACACGTGTCGATCCTAAGGCTTTTTCCCTTTTTTATTTGGACTCTTGAGTTTCCTTTTCAAAACTCTTCGCGCAGTAAACCTAGATTTTTAGTCTCTTCGACAGCTCTCCATTCTCTTGTCTCTTTACTTCGGATCTCTTAAGATGAAAAGCGAGCCTGATTTTGCCTCCGGCTCATCATCGATTGGTGTCAGGGTTCGCTCTCGACGCAAAATTGGAGACAAAGTTTGCGAATCGATGAACTCCTCGGGATCTTCTCTGGGCCTGTCTGCCGAAATAGAAGAGATCAAGAACGCAGCCATGGGGGAGACCTTGCCGCTTCCGGAAGGAGGTGGATCTTCGCCGGTGGGTCCCGTATCAGAGATAGGAGTAGAGGAGGTTGCGTTTGGGAGACAGAAGTTCCATCTCTCCGAGAATCTTGTTATCCGAATTTCCGGTCCTTTCGACACGGTTTCGGATTACAGGGCAGGTGAAATCCCGTTCTATGAAAGCTTTTTTGAATCAGGTTTCAGGGATCAAGTTCCTTCTTTGATTGCCGAAGTTTCGAGAGCGGTGAATATCTCTCCGAGACAGCTGAATCCTCCCGCCTGGAGGATTTTGATAGCTATGCAAAATCTTGGTGACCTCGAAGGTTTAGTTGTTGGGGTCGCCGAGGTTCTGTACTGTTACTTTGTTTCTCCTCTAAATGGTGGAGAACGTAGCTATCATCTGCATCCTCGCGGCCGGATGCTCCCAGTTCAGGAGCTATCAAGGTCGGAGAAAAAGCATCATCCGGTTTTTGAAGGGTACTAGGCATCGAAGTTTGCTTTTATGCCTCTTCCAGGATTTTCTTCAACTTGGCGCACGGCTGGTGAATCGCGCAGAGTATCGCGTTTCTTGTCGACTTTTATGATATTAACGTTCTTCATTTTTCCTTCCATAGATATTTCTCGCGCGGATTTCTCTTCAGGGAGGCACGTAATTGAGCAGTTGCTGGGGCTTCCTGTTGATCGCCGTGAGATTTCGTTTCTTGTGAGTGAAGAGGCATTAGATCGGTGTAGTATCAGGGGTAAGCTTCATATCTGTAACTTCCCTGTTTCCTTCTCGTTGTTTGTTGAATGATTCTTATCCCTCAGGTGTGATATCGGACCCTAAGGGTGCGGAGGCGTTGGAGGAGTATAAGAAAGCTCTCGAGGTGATGGCTGCGAGGAAGGTTGCGATTCATCGGGTAGTTCCTGCTGGAGGCAGTAATATTCAGTTTACCTGAAGTGCTAAGCGCCAAGCAGCTCCTATTGTGGCTCCTTTGTCATCTAAGAAGAGGTCTAGAGCCTATGTTTTCAAGCCTTTCCTTTCCACCTCTCGGAGCTGCTCTAAGGCTCTGGCTAGTTTGAACTCGGAGGTGTTCCCTATGACTCCCACACGTCCATCATTAGATGAGCATACCTCCAAGGTTGTCTGCTCCGTTCAGGGTGATGTTCTCCAGGTAATAATCTTCCTATTGCTCTCATGACTCCTTTCTTTTTGAGCTCAGAGCTGAGTTTTGTTGGTGCAGGTGGCGTCTCAATTGTTCCACCTTAAGGGGAGGATGAAAAACAGAAGCGCTACTAAGGCTGAAAGGGATGCGTTGGCTATCCGGCTTCGTGAAGAGAAGGACGCTATCCTGGCCAAGGATGAGGAAATTGAGGCTTGGAAGCTCAGAGTGCAAGATTTGGATGAGGAAAGGGAACGTCTGGAAGCGGTGGATGTTTCCTTGCGGCGACGGCTAGAGGATAAGGAGGAGAAGATGTGCGAACTTAGGCATGCCGCTGAAGTCTTTGATGCTGAGAAGATAAAGGCCGTGAATGACGTTAAGGTTGTAGTTCGTTGGGAACTGATGCGGGAGTGGCTTGATGATCAGACCGACCGTTGGGATCCGATAATTTCCTTTGAGCAATATAAGGTGGTGAAGATCAGTGAAGCCGAGTTCCTTGGACTTCCACCTCCTTCCTTCGAGTATAAGCCTTATGTTCCTGGTAGTGATGAGATCAAGGGGGGCATCGGAACCTCCTGCCGATGATCCTCCTGTCAACTGATTCCTATTTCTGCTAGTTGCGTTTTTAACTCCGTGAAGGGATATCTTTTTGAATTTCCCTCTGATGGGGGTTTATTTTGTCATTGCCCTTGGCGAGGGCTTAAAACTTTAAACCAGGCCTTCGTGCCTTTATTTTGTTGTTTTGAACAATGGCCCTGCTGTGGCCTTTTATGTATTCCGGATTTGCTTTTTTTCTTCTTTTGAGCTCTTTTGCAGGCTTCTTGATGATTGTCGAAGGACTCAGGGATCATGGGTGTCTGGGTTCCTTAGAACCTCTGGACGTTTAAAATGACCAGACTTCATAGGTCTTGTAGGATTGGATCTCTTTCGGGACTCTAGGATCACTTAGAGGTTTTGAATAATGTTGGGACCCTGAGGTCCCTTCTTAGGGAACCCGTAGGTCCTGGACCCTAAGGTCTTGATTTGGACTTGTAGTCCCTAGACCCTGAAGTCTTTTTTTACGAAACCTGTAGGTTTCTTGACCCTGAGGTCTTGGATTTAGACTCGTGGTCTTTGAACCCTGAGGTATTCTTAAAGATTGATCTAACCCGTGGGTTTTGTCTTTGTATTGGAGTTGGGCCCGAACATTATAAAGAACTTGGAGGTTACCTTTTCCAGGTCGTGAAGAAATTTGTTCAAGACCCGGAGACTTCATGGGGATCCAAAAGTTCTTGATAACCCTGGGCCATTCAGTTTGTATTTTAAAGGGACCGTATGCTGCCATCCTAGGTGAGGCCTCTACCGGCACCTGTGGGGAGTTCGTATTCTACTGCTCAGAAGCTAGTCACTATCGAGTTTCCGTGCTGCACTCTGCTTTCTGCAGAAAGCCACTATCAGTCTTAGAGGGTGCTGGTGTGGGTGAAAACCCAAGTGTCAGACTTACACTGTTTTCCACGTCTGGAGAAACATGATATTTTTAAGGTGCTCCCGGACTTTTGCACTTGCTCAGTGGCAATTATACTTCGTGTCCCCTGTATTAATTTAGCACGTAGCGTTTTAATACAGGTACCTTTCACTTTTTTGGTATTTTAGTTTGGGACCCTGATATGCCTGAGGCTATACAGGGGTTTTAGGTAGTATTGACGGCAGACTCGAGCTTGCGCAGACTCATTCCTACCTTTTCTCATACCCGTTTTTTTTTGTATGGTCGTGCCACTTATCATTGAGGGCTCGCAAGGATCGGAGGTCTCTCTGACCTGATCCAGCTTGTTTGCCCCTTTAAGTATTATGGTATTTGTACTTTCTTTTATAGTCGAAATTATTTTACCTTTCATTAAAAATGATGGTAAAAGTGGTTAGTTTAACTTAAACATAAAAAGTAGTATTTTGAAAATGATATTTTTTGAATTTCCTTCTTTTTTTTTGTGTGAGAATTATTACCTAATGAAGAATTCATTTCGCAAGAAAAAATTGAAATGAAAGAGACAAAGACGAAAGTGGAAAATTTCAATTGATCGGAGAGTTTGGAAGTATATAATAAATCGGATCCGTGTGCTTATATCTACATAAACATCTAAAACTTCAAAACAAACAATCACGAAAGAAGTAAAATCCTATTTTGATCGGGATCGCGACTTTGGTCTTCTTCTTCACCGCATCCGTAAACAGATCTAACCAGAATCAGCTGATCTTCCAAGTATCTCTGAAGCAATCCCGCTTCTTCCGGCCCAGACCCGCCGCAGTTACATCCTTCCTCGCATCTCCGGAGCCGCAAATCATCTTCATCGGCGAATTTAGCGAACCATGGATGGCGATTGCGGAGGCGACTGAAGATCTCGGCGGCGCAGAGGAGAGGGATTGAGGCACAGAGGAGTGGGATAAGTAAAGGAGAACAGATGAGGAAGAAGACGATGCGGCTCCGTCGCGTGCGAAGCCAAAAGACGTCGGTTAACATAATCACGACGGCGCTTGGCGATTCATGGCCGGAATTGACAGAAGTGCAGAGGTCGTCGTGCGCTGTACGATTTGGTAATCAGTGGGATTACAGAGAAGCGAAGGCCCATGACTTTTATGGTTTTGTATTCTAAAAGACTTTATTTGACTTTTTATGTACTCCTCTTTGCTGTCCTCGACTGGTCTTTTACTTCTTTACAAAATTTGAAGCATTCACAATACCGTAAGTCAGCTGTGTTCCACTTCCACATATGGTTTAGCAAAATATCGGGATCGGAAAAACAGAACCAAACCCGACCGAAGAAATTTATACCAGCTCCAAACCGAAACTGTTAAAATAATAGATCTAAAATCTCAAATCTTATATATTAAAATAGAAGTCACAACTTTGATTTATGTGTGATTTTTTTTAAAAAAAGACCTATTAGACTTATTCCTATAATGTCATATTACATTGGAAAATTGCCACAAATACCACATTCATAGTACCACTTTTCATGTTTACACTAACCACTTTTACCCTCACTTTTAATGAAGGGTAAAATACAATTATACCCTTAGGGTTAACTAATCTAGACTTAGGGTTTAGAGTTGAGGGGTGGGATAGGGTTTTTGGAATGTGAAATTTATGATTCTAATAAATATATAAATACTTAAAAAATATATAAAAAATTTTAAAAAAGAGTTTCAAACATAATTTTCATTTTTAAAAAGAAATTTGAAAAAAAAAAAAATTCGAAAAAAATTCAAAAAAAAAGTTTTATAAGAAAATCGAATTTGAAAAAGTATATTTCAAAAAATAAAAAAAAAATTATTTTTTATTTTTTATTTTTTATTTTTCATTTTTTATTTTTTATTTTTTGTTTTTTATTTTTTTATTTTTATTTTTATTTTTTATTTTTTTATTTTTTATTTTTTATTTTTTATTTTTTATTTTTTATTTTTTATTTTTTTATTTTTTATTTTTTATTTTTTATTTTTTATTTAAATAATAATTTATTATATATAAATAACAAGGACATAAGAGTCTTTGTCACTTAATGAAGAATGTATTTTTGAAAATGTCTCATTAGTGGTGGTAAAAATGAAAAGTGGTAGCATGAAAGTGGTAAACATGTAATTTCCCCTATTACATATTTAATATCTAATTTTATCATTTAAATTTTGGGCTTATCAAAAAAATTTATTAGACTATCAATAATTGGATTTAAACAATAGATGATCCATTGAATTTATAGATATTATAAATTAAATTAATGTTATAATACTATACCTCCATAAGTTAATTATTTGTCAATGTAAACTTTTAAAATTATAAAGATTTTTTTTAAATAACAAAAATCATATTGTTTAACAATGATTAATATTTACTACCTTAAACCAATAAAACAATTTTTAAACTATCTAGTTTATTTTAAAAATTAAACAAAAACTAAATTTTTAATTATTTACTCGATAATATAAATCTATGAAGCGAAAAATTTATTTTTTTAAAAAACTTTCTAAATTTGTGAAATGTTACAGTATCTTTGAATATGACAATAAAAAATATTTTACTAATCTTTATATATATAGTTACGATTTTAATAATGAAATAATAATCCAAATATATATATATATATATATATATTGAAGAAGATACAAATACTGAAATACATGTAAAAGTTTGAAACAATCTATTCAAAAAAAATATACCGTAAACTTATTATGTTTTAAAAATTGATAAACACGTATATATATATATATATATTATAATATATACTAATTTAGAATTAAAAACAAAATATTTATATAAAAATAAATGAAAACAAAAATCTGCACGGTTGCGCGGGACGAGATCTAGTTTTTATTAAAAAAGAAACAAAACTGAATCTGACCTAAACCAAAATATTTTGGATTTCAAAAATATTTTTTTTTTTAAAAAAATTGTTAGATTGGGCTTTCAAATTCAGTCGGGGCGCTATCTAAACATAAACAAACCACTAGACTACTAAATCTTTTATTTCAAAAAAACTTGAATTAAGATTATATTAGATATATTAATTACTAGGAGTAAACCCATCCTACAAACACACGTTTTGAGGCAACGCCATTTCTACGGGGAAATTTTTTTTATTTGTGAAGATGATGCGTACGGTATGTAGACTAATCTTTTTATAGTTGTAGTTGCACCGCCTTGAAAAGAGAGAAAATGCATTGAATGTGAAATCGTGGTTGCAGTGGATCGAAAGAGTTAATGACAGACAATCAATTCATGGCGTAATGGTTCAAGGGAGACGAACAGGAGATGAACCGATACCAAGACTTCTCTATCCATGGAATCATCATCACTATTCGTCTCAAATACTTCTCCTCAAACTCCATTGTTGGAGATGAATAAGATTTAGTATTTTATTTTTCAAAATTGTATTTTATTTTTGAATAAGACGAGCAAGGACTAAGATTAAAGGTTTCAACTTCAAAATTGTATTTTATTTTTTTCATATTTTGGAACATTATTATTTTAAGATGTTTTGTGCCCTCTCCCCATATTTTGACATTGAGCCGCCACCATCTTTGAATTACTTTTACCTTTCTGGGGTACGATGCTTCTCACCATCACCGGGAAAAGACTCACCTTCGTTCTCTTGTTCTTCTTCGCATTCTTCTCACGTGAAATTATCTGATATTTGTTGTAGATCGAGATTATGAGTTCATAGTTGTGCGGTTGTTTCTCATGGCGTTGTAGGCTGTTCAGGTCAATATTAGCACTCCTCTTCTTCCTCAGATTTTGGCTTATGGTAGGAGCTGCTTCTCCTTAGGTTGGGACAGAGTTTAGTCTCCTTTGATGTTGTCTTCCGCGTCGTTGGTTTGCCCTCGATAGTCCTTGCTCGTCTTAGCTGTCAAGGTCTGTTTTTTTTGTGATTTGACTTCTATTCTCTCTTTTATAGCTCGATGATGGTTCCATGGTTTTCTGAATTTGTTCCATCTTCCCTTCTCTCTTTGTTATCTCATCTCGTTTGCAGTATTCATCACTACTCGCGTATCTGGTGGCTCTTCCTTTCGTCATGGTTGCCACTCCAGGTTTGGATAGTGATTTCTTCATGTATGCTATGTGGGTTTAGAAGGTTGTTTCTGGTCTCAAGCTTAGGCTCTTGTTTCTCGGTGCTTACCTTCCATTCTCCCTTCCTTAGATTGTTTCTCTTCTTTCCCTCCTTCTCTTGGTATAGGTGTGCGGAATTAGTGATGCACCAAGATATTTGGAAGTTATCCAAATATTTTTATAATTTATTAGTGTACATAGATAATTATTTCTTATTATATTTTTTATATTTTAGTAGTTTTCCTATTTTAATTAAGATTAGGGTTTTCATAGACTTAAGGATTTATTATAAATAGGTATCTAAGTCTAAAGTTGTATGCATTTTTATTTGATTAATAAAGAGCTTTGGCTTTTGAGAGAATAGTATTCTCTATCCCTTGTATTGATTAGATTAGATTCATCAATCAAGAAGCATGTCCCAAGCAAGGATTCTATAGAATCCCTTGGTTGAGCTGTCCTTAATTTATATTATTAAAACAGAAGTACAAAATAAAAATACCCCTTAATTTTACCATTTATTTACATTAGAATGCCATTGAGTTATTTATTGAACATATATTTAAGTATGCTTGTATTTTCCTAATTTAAATAATAGATTTAAGCATTTAATGTCTTTTTCCAAGTTTAAATAATATATTTCCTTAATCAAATCTTAATCAAAATAGATTTCCTAATATATTTTATATCAACATATTAAATATTTTAAATTTTTGTTAGTAATAAATAATAAAATAAAAAATTACACATCATAATCAATTTATATAACATATGAATAAAATATAAAATATTTTATTCATATATTATTAGTGTAGTGCTTTCTTAATATAAGTCCAATTAGTTATAAATATTGGATTTTTATATGACACATTGTGATATAATAGACAATTAAAACCACAAAATATAATTATTCAAAGTAATAAATAAAATTGTTATGTTTTAAAATGTTATATTAAAAATATGTAATACATTTTAATAATTTTTAATTTACAAATATATATACCATTAGTACAAAGAAGAAATTTAAAGTGAAACAAATATTTATACAGTCACGTGTCAAGCTCTAGAAATAAACAACAACAGCGTAAGATTATTTTTCTTTAACAAATTTATTTCAATAGATATTATAGTTCCAAATATGTTTATATATTTTATGTATTTATAAATTTACTTTCTTTGTTTTTAAGGGATGCTAAGATTTTGAAAATGAAAAAATATTATGACCCACCTCAATATTATTTTAATTAGGATAAAATTTATATCAGAATATTTTGTTAAATTAATTTTAATTTTTATTATAACTGCAAAAATTAATTTTCAATATAAATTTATGTTTAAATATTACAAATATATCATTTAATATAAACTTAAAAAAACTAAAAAAATAAAATAAATACCCGCCCGGTCGGGCGGGTCAAGGTCTAGTATCTAATACTATAAAGAAGAACCTAAATGTGACATGTGTCATGAGTTAAACATTTCGCAAGCTTTGTTTTTGGGCTATTATTTGGGCTTGCTAAATTGATTAATTCATGATGGATTGCTTATCGTTTGTGGTCCATTCTAAGAGCCTCCGCTTTCTCCATTAAAAGAACTTCACCGCAACATTATTCTGTTCATCTTCTGCGAGAAACTTGAAACGCTTTGTGGTTATGCCCAAGCGAAGAGACGTCTTCAACGCAGTAATCAACCATTGTCGATCAATCCTTCAAGCTTCCCCATTTACTGCCTTTGTCAATATCTTCAACTATAAAAAGGTATGTTCTACACCTTGAAATTCATCAGTTTTTTCTTATCATTCTAAACTTCCTAGGAGATCCATCCTCGAAAATGGCTTTATTCAAAATCTTTCGATATGGCTGATGATTTAGATTTCGATTTATTTGTTGGTTATGTTTGTTTATTTTGTTTCAGTTTGTTCTTTTTTTATATTATCAAAATTTTAATTCTAAATCTCCTGTTCGTGGGAGAAAATTTATTTCAGAAGCTTACGTCTTTGGGAGATTATTTGATTACAAATATGTTTGTTCATTTTGATTCATTTTGTTCATATATTGATTATCAAAAAAATTAATTCAAAAGGTTATATGGAAGTTTTAGATTTTGTTTGTTGATAATGTTTCCATCTGATCTGTTCATATGTTCTTCGGACCCGATCTCTTTGCTACCAAGTTTTGGTGGAACAGATAGCGTCGTTGGAATAACCAGAATGCCATCATCCTTGATACAGATGGTACAAAATTAAGCTACAAACAAAACTAGCCTCATAATGAAAGAGCGAAACCTTGAGAAGTGAGCCAATAGCTACCCGCATATGGTTCCTAATCAGGGGCGAATCCAGGATGTATAATGACTGGGTGCACTCTTTATAATAAAATAGAAACATGTCAAAAGGTAGAATTGAACCTTGGTTGTTATGGGTGCACACCAACATTTTTCCATCTGTTCTAGCTGAAATTTATTGTTTCTATACACGAAAATTACATTATCACTTAATATTACGGGTGCACAGGCCCCCATAGTGGGTAACCTGGCTTCGCCCCTGTTCCTAATAGTGTTCAGGTTCCTCAATCTCTTCACTGGCCAGCTCTGTTGTCTTGGCTTAGGTATTCACAAACACTTACCCTGCTCATCAAAGTAAACCTAATCAATTCAAAAAAATTGTGCATTCAATCTGTTGTCGATATCTACATAGATTTTTGTGCATTCATTCAGACAGAACATAATGGAGGTGGTGTATGACTGGGCAAAAGGCTCTAAGTTTATGAGATCATGGAGATTGCCGTGTTCTCAAAGGGAGCTTAGCTTGAATAGAATGACAAGGAGAATGGAGGAAGTTCTACAAAAGCTCATAGTAGCTGGAAAATTTACAGGCAAGACAGCTTGAAGCTAAACTAGAAGAAGCTGTTTCCCAGATCAAGAGAGACATTGTTGCAGCATTTGGTTTATCTCCACCAAAATTAATGAAACAAAAGATTTCAATAGGATTCACCAAGGTTTTGTTTTACCCATTTACACTATAATATCCTCTCTTTTTGTACACTTCAAAAATAGTTACATGCAATCTACTTTCCAACTATTCACCAGCAAACATCCTTTTTCTAGAATATAGAATTACTCAGAACTTTTAACTATTTAACAATACAAATATATTCCAAAGCGATCAACATTCATAGTAACCCAAATATGAGTGAGATTTTAGCTTATGAATAATATACTCCGAGAAACAAAAAAACACATACAAATCACTAAGTCATCGTCGCCAGGTAAACTAACATACAATTCTACAAACGGGTTACAAAGTGTTGTCAATCGCATTGAGTATATCTCAGAAATTTTGTCATCATCTAACAATAAAAAGAGACTGAAAGTCCACAGAGCCCTGCAGCAAACACGACCAACTAGAATCGTCATTAACCAGAGCTAAGGGAATAATCTTATGGTACGGTTTATATGATTTAATTATTAAATTTTGAGTGGTGATTTGCTGAAAATGGTTGTAGTTTGGTTTGGTTTAATTTGTGACTTATTCTTCATTTATAATAGGTTAGATTAGTATTTGACTCCGTTTATTTCCAATCATAAAATAGTTTGTTTTGGTATGAGAAATAACCTGATAAACTCATTCGTTTTTGTCAGACACCATATTAACCAATTGTATTTTCTTTTATTCTGCTAAAATTTTATCAACCTATTTAATTGATTGTATTTAGTCATCCCAATCAATCTAATCATCGGTTTAAATAATAAATTATGGAGCCTGTTTATACATCGGTTGAAGTGCCAAAACTAGATATTCAATGATACTAAATGCAAAAGAAAAAACAGTTGTACATAAAAACCTAAATGAGCCAATGTATATATATATATTTAGATTATAACTAAAATTTAGTTAAATTTTAATTCACTTTGCTTATTATTCTATATAATCTCAATAATAAAAAGAATTTTAAATTTTGTAATCTAATTTATAATCAGATCATGTATATCAATAAAATATATTTATTTAAATACAAATAAACTAAATATTTATAAAATTTCCCGGGTATAGTCCGGACAAATCCTTAGTGTATGAATGGTGACCTGGGAACGGATAAGTTATAACAGATCTCGCATCTTTTGCGACTTATTAATATATTAGGCTGGCAATATCAAACTTAATTAAATAGAAATGTAAATTAAAAAAATAATATTGGAAATCATTTGATAATTTTGGCTAGGGATCATCCTAGAATTTAATCCCTAGAGAGGCAGGATCGAAGTGTCCAAAGAGAAGCACTCTTCTTCTTAATTTTGTAGACTCATCTCGATTTCTAGGGCTCTTTGCTGTGATCCAATCGAATGAACTCTACGGCGAACTCCGACAACGGCCGCCGAAACGAAAACGGCGACGCCGGAGAAGGTCAAGATCTGATCTTGCACTTCTTAGACAAGGTTCGTCTCTCGCGAGGGGACGCGATGGAGGAAAGTGAAGGTGAAGAGTCGCCGACGGAGCTTAACACGATTAACAGCGCAGGCGGGTTTTTGATTGTCTCTCCCGATAAGCTTTCCGTCAAGTACACCAACACGAATCTGCACGGCCACGACGTTGGCGTTGTTCAAGCTAATAAACCTGCTCCCTTCAAGTGTCTTTCTTACTACTTCGAGATTTTTGTTAAGGATGCTGGCGTTAAAGGGCAAATCGCCATTGGTTTCACTAAGGAGAGCTTCAAAATGCGCAGACAACCAGGGTCCGTTTCTTGTTTCTTTGATGAGATTGTGTTCTTTCGTGACCCGATTGAAATCTTAGATTCTTGATTACTTACGAAAATGGATGATGGTGCCTTTCAGAGATGATTCTTGATTGCATAGTTTTCAGCTTGTAGCTTTGTTCATACAAATTTGAGATATGTCTTACAATAGAGTGTGAGCTTATAATTTTTATTGTTTCTTTTGTAATGGTAGATGGGAAGTAAACAGCTGTGGCTATCACGGGGACGATGGATATCTCTATCGAGGAAAGGGAATAGGTGAAGCCTTTGGTCCAACTTATACGACAGGTGATACCGTTGGCGGTGGTATAAACTATGGTTCGCAGGAATTCTTTTTCACGTAAGACACATCTGCGTCCATTTGCCTCCTCCTGTCTTCTGATTATTCTCTTTGTTTGTTGAACCTGATGACTTCTTTAATGACAGTAAAAACGGAGCTCTTGTTGGGAAAATCCCTAAGGACATAAAGGGTCATCTGTTCCCCACTGTTGCTGTACATAGCCAAAATGAGGAGTATGTTCTCAATTTCTTTCTCAGGATCAATACCGTTGCTGTTATATATCTCCTCTGTTGAGTTCCACAGTAATGCGATGCATGTGTTTCCAAATTTTGCAGGGTCTCTGTCAATTTTGGGAAAGCAAAGTTTGCTTTCGATGTTAAAGTAAGAGAAAATTCCTTTTCAAGAAGTACTAGTACACCTTGCGCTTATATATTACGTGCATCCTCTGCTGTTCGTGTGTGATTCAACCCTAATCACTTGGGTACCTCGAACTATTAATCTGTATCTGTTAAAACTGAAATAGAACATGGAATTTTATGTCTTTCTCTAACTCTCTATGTACTGCATATATGTTTGAGATTAAGTTTTGATCCTTTTTTCTGTATTATTAGGGATATGAAGCATCAGAGAGGAATAAGCAACAAATAGCTATCGATAAAATATCCATACCTCCAAATATCGGTTATGCGTAAGTACACTACTTTTTAAAGCTTTTAGTTGCAATTGTTGGTCAATTTGTTTTGCCCTTCTGGACAGTGAATCGGTGGCAAGCTGTCTGCGTTGTATAAATTTTGTTTCTTTATCATTGTTAGGCTTGTAAAGACATACCTGCTTCACTATGGGTATGAGGAGACACTCAATGCTTTCAACGTTGCTACTGAAACTACAGTCCCCCCAATCCATATAGCTCAAGAGAATGCTATAGATGAGGATGATTCATCATATGCTTTGCATCAGAGAAAGACTATTAGACAGGTATAGAACTAGTTCTACAGCGCATAAAATTTTACCTGCTAAATGCTATAGATGAGGATGATTCATCATCTGATCCGTACTTTATGTCCTATAGCTTGTCAGGGATGGTGAGATTAATGCTGCTCTGGCCAGACTACGAGAATGGTATCCCCAAATTGTACAGGTGGACTGAGATTTCTTGTCATATCATTTGTGTCCTATTTGTTAATATATCCACTTCACAGGATTAAGGTAGGAAACTCTTAAGACAATTTTACTTTCTGCAGGACGAAAAATCCGTAGTTTGTTTCCTCCTCCACTGTCAAAAGTTTATTGAATTAGTACGGGTACGCTCTTTATTCCTTATCCATCTATGCTTCAAGTTGTTGATACTTGTCAGAGAGAGTTTTCTCTTTGTCTCGTATAAATATGAAAATTTTGTTCTGTGATGGAGTTGGTCGTACCGTTGAAAAGTAGCTGCTGCATTGTGATGATATCTTTGGTGTTAACATAAACCCAAAGAAGTGCATGTTTGGAAATAAACTTTGATAAAAGATTTGTGGAACCTCTTCACCTAGTTTTAACTCTTTATAACACATTGAGTTTGTTCTTGGATTATTATTTTTCGTCCACTTTCAGATCTATGGTGGTAGGACTATTTCTCTAACTATGGTTCTGCGAAAACATGGAATAATCAGGTTGGAAAACTTGAAGAAGGTGTGAAGTATGGTAGGCTCGAGTTAGCTAAATTTGTTGGTTTAACCGGGTTTCAAGATATAGTCGAGGTACCCAATGACTCCTTTAACTTTATTCCCTTCTCTTTCAAGCAAGATCTGGTTCAAATGCTGAGGGTTTTCCATGTTGATTTTACTCAGGACTGCTTTGCTTTGCTTGTTTATCGAAAGCCCGAAGAATCATCTCTTGGGTACTTCCTAGAAGGCTCGCAGAGGGAACTAGTAGCTGATGCAGTAAATGCAGCGATTCTGTCAACAAATCCAAACAAGAAAGATGAGCAGAGAAGCTGTCACTTGCATTCCCATCTCGAGGTACTGCTCAGACAGCTAACCGTGTGCTGTTTGGAAAGGCGGTCACTCAATGGAAATCAAGGTGAAACATTCCGGCTTAACCATGTTCTAAACAACAACAGTACAAGAAGATGAACTTGGATTGTCTTGTGAAAACTCTGGTTTGTTTGGGTGCTGTCATCATATGTGCCTTATGTTAATACCTGTGTGATATTATGTTGAACTTTTGAATTCTGTAAGAAAAAAAAAAGGTTAAACTTGCATTTATG
Organism: Brassica napus; assembly: GCF_020379485.1. NCBI lineage: Eukaryota > Viridiplantae > Streptophyta > Magnoliopsida > Brassicales > Brassicaceae > Brassica > Brassica napus. The sequence continues at coordinate 23,149,067 of NC_063442.1, read as the reverse complement.
GTTTCTTCAAGGTTTCAGATTGATCAAACGAAGTTTTTTCAACATTTATGCTTCTGACATTTCTGCCGATTCGAAACCAACGACGATCGAGTGTTTGAGTTTCTTCCTACATTTGATTACTAGAGGAAATTGTTAAAATTGGGTAGTTTTAATACCTCGTCAATGGCCGTTTTGATGGTCTGGTGTGTTGGACCCTAAATCGTTAATGACTTTGGGCTAGTAATCTAACCACTAAGGCCCAGAAAGCATTGAGAATTAGATAACGAGCCAGTTAGGAAGCGTGGAGACCGACGTTGTGTCTAAGATGACATGACAGGTTTTTTTGCTACTATGCGCTTTTGTCGTTGTTGTTGGCATTTTACAACAATCACTCAAACCATTTTCAAAAACTGATTTCAGCTATCATTTGCGATTACGAATGGTTGCGGAGTAGTACAATTTTTTCTTTTCTTTAAACAATATAAATATAAATACAAAAATAAAAATATTAAATAAAATTTTTTAAATTAGAATCATAAAAATATTAAAATATATATATTATATTTTAATTAATATTATAAAATTTTAAAATATAAATATTTTCTATAATTTTAAAAAATTTAAAACTTTAATTTCTAAATACAATTTTTATATTTATTATAATATTATGTTTTTTTGATATTTTTATAATTATATAAAATGTAAATATTATTAACTTATTATTTAACCGCTGCTGCATTTGGTAGTTAATCAGTCATAAGTATTCTACAAATGCACAAATTTCTAACTTCCAAACCAGTCGTACAAATCTCTTAAAACTGCTAGAAACCGCAATCATCCGCATCTGCAAACTTCAGTAATGGCAACCGCTGCATTTGAATCGGTTAGGCCCTAAGTCAAGCCGTTCCCAACAACCCGCAGCGGTCAGAGAGAATATTGGAGTTTTCTAACGATTCTTAACAAGCTTAAAAGGAGGACGTGAGGGAGGAAAAAGGGATTCACGCTTTCATACACACTGACCATCGACCTTGAGCTCTCTGCTTAAACAATTTGATCATGTCTTTTAGCTTGGTTTTTTAGTTTCGTTTGGTTGCTATTGTCATTCTTTCACCTTGTAGTCCTAACATATCAATATATAAATTGGTTTTCATCTAAATGAGTCTGATTACTGTAGAATCTCGATCTCAATAACACAACTAAGAACTCAATAATAAGAATCACTCTCTTATTAATTTTTTAAATAAAAACTCACTCAAAAGCTTAAGCTCTCTCAATCACAAAACAAATATGTTATGTCACACTTTAACATCTCCATATATATATGAATATAAAGTCATAAACACATTAGATAATATAGTATTTAGATAACTTATAAACACTTAGGGACTTTCCTATTTCCTATTTCATAACTCGGTAGAAAATAGATAACTTGTTGCTTAAGTTATTTCAAGCTTACTCCAACATTCTCCCTCTTAAGCTTGAAATCTCCTTCACTAACATCTTGAACTCCAACGAAACTTTTCATTTCTTTAAACTTTAGTCTTCCAAGCGATTTTGTTAGTATATCGGCCTTTTGCTCTGTTCCCGGAACATGCCCCATTTCAACTTGTTCATTCTCCACACATTCCCGAATGAAGTGAAACCTCCTGTGAATGTGTTTACTTCGACCATGAAACATATGATTCTTGGTAAGCGCTATTGCAAACTTATTGTTGATTCAGATAGTTACTTTCTCACACTCTTTTCCGACTATCTCAGCAAGAAGTACTTGAAGCCAAATTGCTTGTTTCGCTGCTTCTGTAGCCGCCATAAACTCAGATTCAAAGGAAGAAAGAGCCACATTCTCCTGTTTTGATGAGCACCACGTGATAAGGCATCTTTCGAGATGAAATACATGACCAGTTGTACTTCTCCCATCATCTGCATCAGCTTTATGACTACTGTCACTATAACCGATCAAACTTATACCACTTGCTCACTAGTATGACAAACCATAAGAGACTGTTCCACGAAGGTACCGTAGAACTTGTTTCAACAACGCATTATGACTCTCTCTTGGCTCCTGCATGTACCGGATGAGCATATGATATCACTAAAATTACCCTAAGAAGTGAATTACTCTCTCAAATAAGAGGTTCAGATGTAGTACTTAGGGATCAAATCCACAGAGACCCTAGGATTACACAGTAGATTTATAGTCTTCGAAATAAAGCTAGATTAATAGGTTTTAAGCAGTAAATGAAGTGGCGAACAAGGTAGTTGTTCGATTGGTTTGATTGGAAGTTGTTAACAGTTGGAAAAATATCTAGATTCAGGTATTATCTCAGGTATGATAAGAAAACAACTTATTTGGATTATAGATATTAATTGTTCTCGAACTCAAACTTAGGAAATATCAATTGGATTATCTATCTAGATTTCAGATTTCAACTTTCGTATATTAATCACGAGAAAGTGTCGATCGATGATTCTTAACAAATATCGATCGATACACCTTTCAAAATATCGACTGACACAACGATTGTCGCGTCGATTGATGCTTCTTCTAGAAAGCTTTACGAGCGGGTTTGATCAGTGTTCTCTAACTTACTAGACCAACTTTCGTATGTATCTAGTCAGTTAGATCATACCAGCTTAGTTTCAGGTATTGGGTCAAGATATTACTTGTCTCAATTAATCCTAAGATCTAACTTAAAGGGTGATCAATCCTAAACTTAGCATTAAGAGCAACTAGATGAAAAACTATATTTTAAACACTTAATAACATTTATTTTAGCAATACATAAATCAACCTTATAAGAAACCTAAATCTAACAGTGAGACTACTCAGACATATTCATAGAAACATGGTTATGATGGTCTGAATAATACTTAAATAAATGAATAGCAAGAGAAACAATAAACAAAGTAAAGAAAATAAGGGAGTTCAAGATCTTCTCTGTTATGCAGTTCAAATATCTCTCTCCAATCTTAAGCTCTCTCTTCAATGGTAGAATGGTTGCTTCTCTCCAAAACTAGGTCTAAAAGGTTTCTAGGCAAGTCTACTTCTAAAATGATACAAAACCCTAATAATATAGTCTAACAAGTGGCCATGGACTTAAAATACAATTATTGGAACTTTTGTAAAACTTGTAATTTCTTAATTTGTCATTAACTCGCGGGTGGCTTCGCTGTCGATTGTTAACAACCCACCGTCGATCGATTATTCTTGGTGATCATCGGTCGATATTCTGACTCAATAATCGAATCTTTCTAGTTGCCAGCAAAGCTCTCAAAAAGGCTCCAAATCGCCCCAAATACATCATTTTCCTCAAGCAAGTACCTGAACCGGTAACTCTAAAAAGGGTCCTAATACATATAAAAGACTCTAAAAACCTATATAAACCATGGCTAAAAGTGGGTAAAATTCATGGCCTATCAACTTCTCCAGACTTACTCTTTTGCTTGTCCTCAAGCAAAACATACAAGAGCAGTCTCTGTGAGAGATGTTTGAAAACAACATGGACTCACATATTTAAAACTTAGAATCATCACTTCTATAATGTTGCTAACCACATCAATGACATCCTAACTTTATAAGCACATCATACAATATCCTAGTATAGCAACCAAATTCATCTATCCAACAACTCAACAAATCATGTCTGATAATCCCCTCTACCAACTTCATTTCTTGCAAAAACAAAAGTGTAGGCTTTTTTTGGGAATATCGATCAGACGATGTAAAAATCCTCAAATAAGTATCTGGACCTGCATGTAAATAGGAGTTCCTCCCTCTCTACTAATTTCTCTCAGTCAAAGTCTGCTTATTGCAAGATCATTGACTAAGATTGGACAAACTTCCATGAATCAATCTTTAATGGTTTTAGCCACCAAATCATGTTCACTTCTTTTCGACCTATATCCTAGGATTTTTTTTTTGAATCAAGCCTTAATGGTTGTAGCTACCAAGTCCTGTTCAAATCTTTTACCTATTGAATTCTTATGAATCAAGTCTTAAGGGTTGTAGCCACTAAGTCCTGTTTGAATTCTTTTCCTAAATTTATTATCTACAATATATATATATATATACATATATATATATATTTTAAATCTAAATTTTGAAATAGAGAGAGAGTGATGTATCTACACAAGGCTTTGCCTTCCAGACTTTTTGAAGAATATGATCCTATGTATACCAAGCCCCAAGACAAGCAGTTGAGTCAGGTTAGGTTGGATGTCAGCTTGGTTCCTTCAAACATTCTCAGCAAGTATTTGTCATAGTTGATAGGTTGATCAACTTTAGTATCTCTAGTACTTTCTGCAGTCAGTAGTTCAAAAGTGGCGCTATAAATTGGTTAGATAACAAGTAAAAATTTAAAGAAGTTCATTGTCTCTTTCTTGACTCGATAAAACTTTTTTTTAGAAAACATTTTAATAAGAATCAAGTAACAAACTAGTATCAGTAAATACCTCCCCCAGACTTAAACTTCACTGTCCTCAGTGATATTCAGTCTAAGATTGGTTAGAGCATAAATCATAAATACTTAGTTAGATGTCAGACAAGAGAAAATATTATTATACCCCTCTGTCTCGAGCGTCGATCGTCATAAGCACTTCTTTATCAATCGACGTAAGCACCTCTTCGTCGATCGATGTAAGCACCTTTTCATCGATCGACAACGCGGAGACATAAAATTTCAGTGCTTGCTACAACATGTTGAAAGGTCCAACTCATCACATTGTGAGTATCAGTCAGCGAGGTTAGCTCTGTTAGACAATCTAAACACATGCATGATCATAAATAGATAAACTCAAGTCATAACGTTATAGAATAAATCTGAAAAGAGATCCTAATAGTACGAGAGCAAAGTAAAACATAAGTAGATAGGAATAGAAATATGAGGACTAGTCCTCATCAGTGATCTCTTCGGTGGTCTCCTCGGAGTCGTCCCCGCGCTAGCGTGATTGTCCTGCGGCTGATGGTGAGCTGGCTCTCACACTCGCTCTGCTCGAACAGCGGCATCTCGATACTCTAGTCTAGATGGCGGTGAGAGCATCAATGACGACGTGCTGGAAATCTCCCTCAGGACGTGTAGACATGTCTGGCATAGGCGGGAATGGTGGAAGTGCTGGCCTTGGCTGCTCTTGCTGAGGTCCTCCAGCTTGCTGTACGGTGTAGCGGCGCGGTATGGTCGATGGGGCACGGAGGAGGCGCAGATCGGAGTAAAACTGGATGCTGCCGAGGCCCCATGAGAAATCCGTGACCGAACGCCTGGGTAGCTCTATCAAGTGTGTGCCATCCATGTCCCTGAATATCCAGAAGCGTCCGTCCTTGAGCCAGTGTGCGCTTGTGAGGTGTGCTGCATCCATGTAGACGAGCTGGTCGTCAACCGCAGCCCCATCCAATGGTATCCTGCAGTGCATGAAGATCGGTGTAAGTAGACTCCCGTCCGTCTCCTTTTTCGCTTCCGCTATCTGGAATGACTTTATCTTGAGCTTGACAAGGTGCTCAGGAAAAAGGGCTCCGAGGTTAGGCCACGTGTCGTCGTCTGGATCCGTAATATCCTCCATGTGAACCAGGCTCCTCACCGCATAGTAGACCAATGAGAGCTCTTGCACCCGAACCTTGCTAGGTTTCATCTTGCACAACAGAGTGTTGGCAAGGACCTTCATGAAGTATCGCAGAGTCGGGTGACGGATGTCTGTCTGAGTGGCCGAACCTGAGTCGAAGATGCCAGAAGCTATATGCTGCCTGAATTGCGATCTCCCCACGAAAATTGGAACAATGGTGCGCTGAAACTCCTAGTTTTGAAACCCGTAAATGGTGCTGAGAGGCATGAGAGGGACTCTGTATCGGATGCCTTGGATGAAGAAAGTTAAGGTACCCTCGTTCGCCCTCTTCACCCTCTCATTTCTGTAGTAGACTTGCACTGTGGCCATGAACTGACGGACCAGCTCAGGGTAGAGGACGTGTGGGTTGGTGGCCATGTTGCCCATTCCCAGCTCCACGAACATGTCCTCGAGGTCCTCTCTGATGCCCATCTGTCTAATCACATACGGGTCAACTATCCGTGTCGGCTCAATGGATACCTTCAGCCACTCATTGAAGATCAAGCTGTCGTAGTCGTCCCACTCGTCTCTAATCTCACGGTTTATGCATGCCTAGCTTTTCACCGCAGTACGAGGGTCATCGAAGTATGCAAAGAGTGGGATGGGATCTTCCTTGCGCTCTCTTTGCCAAGGGTCTTGGTTGTGAACTGGTGGAGGAGGAGCTGCGCTGGTGCTGCCGGTGTCGAATCTCTTCTTCGTTCTCCTTTCATTCATCTGCAACCAAAGTTCACAAAAGAGAATACGAAATCAGCAAATCGCGATGGTTCAGTGGTCGTTATCGTTCGACAGTTTTATGTTGATATCGATCGACATATCAGCGCTAAAATCGATCGATTTAAATGTATTATCATCAATCGATATTTCCGTCGCGAGAACCTGCAAAACCCCAATCAATGCAGTTCTGTTTGTGTAGCACAATAATCACTAGAATCGTTCTGTAATCTCTAGTCTATCATTCCATCGACACAAATCGATCTATACATGCCTTAAAATCCCGGTTATAGCTCATCTTTTATCTCAATCTTAACATTCATGGAAATTTAGAAAATTTTGAGTTCATACCATGTTGATTCGTTGATTAAGTGAATTAAACTAATAGGGAGTTGAAAATTGTCTGATTTGACCGAGAAACGATAGAGAAAGATAGCGGTGACTGTTTTGAAGGGTTTTCGGGTTTGGTTAGTTGTCGACTTAATGTCGACCTAAGTAGGCTGGTGATTTTTTTCATTTTTCTGTCGATCAGTGAAGAAGTATCTTCGTCGATCGACAGCAGCTACGACTTTTTTGTTAATTAATAACTAATTTTTTTTTATTATTATATTAAAATACTTAATATACCTAAGAATTCTAAAACCTAGAAATATGTTGCCTCCCATTCAGCGCTTATTTTAAGTCTTGAGCTTGGCTTAAAATCCGATCTGTCTAATGATCAGGAAGGCCTAAATGTAAAGGTCTGCTATTTGGTGGTTTAGCCCGATATTGCTTCACTCGTTGTCCATTCACTGTAAATTCTTCTCCTTTATCAGTTACAAGTGTAATGGCTCCATAAGCTTTGATATTCCCAACAGTGAAAAGACCTGACCAACGAGATCTTAGTTTTTCGGGAAACAGCGTTAGCCGAGAGTTATATAACATCACTTGATCATTTGGTTCGGAGTGTCTCAAGATGATCTTTTTATCATGATATGCTTTTGTCTTCTCTTTATATTTTCGAGTTCTCAAAGGCTAAGTGTCTGATTTCATCCAGCTCGTTAAGCTGCATGAGTCTCTTTTTGGCAGCTGGTCTGATGTCGAAATTTAATAGTTTTATTTCCCATGCTGCCTTGTGTTCTAGCTCAACTGGTAGGTGACAAGATATTCCATGGAGCCGGTGAAATGGGGGTTGTTCCTAATGGAGTTTTGAATGCAGTCCGGTAAGCCCAAAGTGCATTGTCCAGTTTTCTAGAGCAATCTTTCCTAGAAATTCCTACGGTGTTTTCTAAGATTTCTTTGATCTATCGATTTGAGACTTCTACTTGTCCACTTGTTTGTGGATGGTAAGGCGTAGCAACTCTGTGGTGAATTCCGTTCTTCCGTAGTAATCCGTCAAAGACTTTGTTAATAAAATGGGAGCCACCGTTACTTATGACTACTCAAGAAACTCCAAATCTTGAGAAAATAATGCTCTTGAAAAACTTGATAACTACAGACGTGTCATTTGTTGGGGAAGCTAGTGCTTCGACCCATTTGGACACATAATCGACAGCAACTAGGATATATTTGTTCTCGTATGAGGAAGGGAAATGGACCCATGAAGTCTATCCCTCAGGAATCAAAGACTTCTACCTCTAAAATAGATTTATGTTCCATTTCGTGTGTTTTGCAGAGTTTTCCTCTTTGTTGACATCTGTTGCATTGTGCTATGAATGCACGAGCATCGCGAAACATAGTTGGCCACCAGAATCCTGCTTGAAGAATTTTGGATACCGTTTTAAAGGTCACAAAATGTCCAGCGTAGTCAGATCCATGGCATTGGAATAAAATGTCTGGAATTTCAGTTGAGGCAACACAACGTCTATATATCCTGTTAGAGAAATGTTTGTAGATGTATGGTTCATCCCAGTGATATCTCCTAACCTCTCTAAATTTTTTTTTCTTGTATAACCTTTGAGCTCTTCAGGTTCTGCGTCAGCAGCTAGATAGTTTACTATATCAGCGTACCAAGGTCTATCCCTTAAACTTCTTTTGACTGCGTGCACCCCCCCCCCCCGCCCGACTTAAACTTCTATCTCCGGGAGAATCGTGTTCAGGATGCAAGGAGTTGCAAGCGACACTGACTTTTGTATCAATAGTGAGGGTTATGGGTAAAGTGTCTTGGCCTTGATCATCGTGAGTGTCGCTTGACATAGCGTCGCTGGTGTCGATCAATGGCTTCTCGGATCTCAGACTTACGTTACCGACGAATGATGAATCCGTTTGGTAAACATTCTTTGTCGGCAAGAAATCGTTGATGGGGACGTCATCCTCTACCCGTATTCGGGAAATGTGATCTGCGACTCTGTTTTCTACTTCTCGTTTGTCCTTAATCTCTATATCAAATTCTTGGAGTAGCAGGATCCATCGCAAAAGTCGTGGTTTCACGTTTTTATTCTGCATCAAATATTTTATTGCAGCATGGTCGGTATGAACAATGACTCGCAAACCAACTAGGTATTGGCGGAATTTTTCAAATGCATAAACTACAGCAAGTAGTTCTTTTTCTGTTGTTGCATAATTCCTTTGTGCCTCATCGAGAGTTCGACTTTGGCATAGTAAACATCACGTAACTTTTTGTCTTTCTTCTGGCTTAGAACTGCTCCTACAGTGAAATTGTTCGTATCGCACATACTTTCGAAAGGAAGATTCCAATCAGGTGCTTGTACGACGGGGGCAGTTATTAAGGATTTTTTAATTTTTTCAAAAGCTTATGCGCATTCTTGTGTAAAGTCAAATTTGACTTCTTTGCATAGGAGGGCTGTGAGTGGTCTGGCAATTTTGCCGAAATCCTATATAAACCTCCTATAAAATCCGGCATGCCCGAAAAAATTCTCACATCTTTTATGTTTGTGGGTGTAGGTAAACCGGTCATTACCTCAATTTTGGCTCGATCTACCTCTATACCGGCATCAGATACTTTTCACATCATGCCAAAACTTTACATTGGTTGTCAAGGCGGTTTTTGAAACTGGATCCGTAGACTGAGAAATCATCCATAAAGACTTCCATGAAATCTTCTATCATATGACATCATGCATCGTTGGAAAGTGGCAGGGGCATTACAAGACCGAATGGCATTCTGCGGTATGCGAATGTTCCATAAAAGCATGTAAAGGTGGTATTTTCTTGATCGTCAGGATGTATAGGGATTTGGAAAAATCCAGAATATCAATCAAGAAAACAGTAATATTGGTGATTCCCCAATCTTTCCAATATTTGATCAATGAAGGGTAAGGGAAAGTGATATTTTCTGGTGGCAGCGTTAAGCTTCCTAGAATCGATAAACATTCGATGTCCAGTGACGGTTTGCATAGGAATGAGTTCATCTTTATCCTTCTTTACCACTCTAATACCTCCTTTCTTAGGTACCACGTGCACATGGCTCACCCAATTACTATCCGAAATTGGGTAAATGACTCCAGCATCTAGAAGTTTAATAATTTCCTTCTTAACTACTTCTTTCAGATTTGGTTAAGCCTCCTCTGTTGCTCTACTGATGATTTGGAGTCGACTTCTAGGTGAATTCGGTGCATGCACAGGCCTGGAGAGATACCAGGAATATCCTCGAGAGAGTACCCGATCGCCTTCCTATACTTGCGCAGTTTATTTAATAATAACGCAAGTTCTCCGTTAGTCAGGTAGGGGTTTACGATTACGGGGTAAGATTTATTATAAAGAAAAGCATATTTAAGTCCGGCGGACAGTTGCTTCAACTCGATTTTCGATGCTTTTTCGGCGTTCCAATTTTCCAAAGAGGATGGTTGTCGATCGACAATAATTTCCGAATCATCATCCTTCTCGTTATCGACATTTGCGATTTCTGCACTCACGTCTATTAATCGCGAGTATTCATCGGCCTGCTGTCTATGATGAACATTTCTTCTTTGGTGAACATGTGCGCTTTTTCTATCGGGTCGTCTGAGCATAGGTCTACAAGAGATTCATCAGCCAACTCAGAGGTATCGTCCACATAAAAGGCTTGGTTATCAATTAAAGGTCGTTTTATCACTTTTTCAATGTCGAAGGTCATTGAAATATTTCCAATGTTTAGACATATCCGACCTTTCTTGGCGTCAATGATTGCTCCAGCCGTAGCTAGAAATGGTCTGCCGAAAAGGAGGGGATCTTTTGGTTCGTTCTGGTAATTCAACACAACAAAGTCCGTTGGGATGCGACAATCGTTAATCCTTATAGGCACGTCATAAAGCGCCCCTTCAGGCCCTCTAACGGATCTATCAGTAAGAACCAAAGTAATTTTAGTCGGTTTAAACTCGTTGTATCCCAAAGATATCGCAACAGAGTACGGTATGAGATTTACGCTGGAGCCTAAATAACAAAGGGACCGATGGAAGCGTCTGTTTCGTATGTTGAAATCCAGAACAAAGCTGCCAAGGTCAGGCCTCTTGATCGGGGTTTCGCCTTAGAGTATGGCACTTACTTCCTCTGAAACCATCATGACGCTGTGTTATGTAGTAGGGAAGGTGTTAGATACCATGTCCTTTCATATTTCTTTATCGAAGGTTATACATTCATGGCATCACTTAATGGCATCTCTACCGTGACTTTATTAAATGCTTTCTTGCAAATCGCTTTATCCAATTCTCGCTTAGTTTTTCGACTTGCTGAGAGAAAAAGGGGTAAGGTCTTATACATTCTATCTACTTCGGGTTCGACAAGAGTAGAATGTCGATCGACATTATTTGTCGATCGATATTTATCGTAGTTGGTCGATTGACATGATTCCTTTCCTTTCGATCGATTTACACATCTTCATCTCATTCCTCCTCTTCTTCATCGAGGTTAATCATTGCCTTCTCAGTTCTTTCGGTGTTGGACTGTTCTTTCTCATGAGAAGTGTTGGGGTCAAAAAACGGACACGGCGAAGTTAACTTCCAAATATCCGTTAAAATTAACATGAACATTTTCACGAAAAGTATTCTTCGTAAAAGATCAGTTTTACGAAAAGTCTTGCGGTGAAACATTGCGCTAATATTGGTACATTCATCGGAACTAAAGAATAAGTTAATGAAAAATCAGAAAAAAATACAAACAAGGTCGCCACGTAACGACCGAACGAGAGGAAGAACAATCGATCGATGCGCATCCAGTGCTGTCGATCGACACCAAGAGATGCCTCAACAGATGAAGATTAATATCGATCGATGTACACAAGTACCATCGATCGATGTCGAGACATTGGACACGCGACATTTTGGATCCAGCAGACTTAAAACCCAAGGCCAAGCTAAATTACAAAAATGCCCTGACGAGTTTTTAACCTAGTAGATTATATACTGCCTAAGTGTTTTGACGGCAAAAGAGAGCTTTTTGTTACAGTTTTACTTTGAGAGAGAAGAGAGAGTTTGGGAGAGTAGATCACTTGTGATTGGAACTCCTTGTTTTCATTTCTTTTCATCTATACTATGAATTTCTATTTCTTCATTGTTATGAATTGCTTTGGTATGTCTGAGTAGTTCACTTATTAGATCCAGGGTTCAGATAGGTTTGTGGGATTAGCCCCAAACTATAGATCTGCCTTGTTGTGATATTCATGATAGATTTGTATTCATTGCTTGTTTTAGCTTTGCTAACTAGAACTTGATCATAGGATTGCATACTCAAGCACCCTTGTTATCCCATCCTGACATCTATCTATCATATTAGGACTGCTAGAGAGGGCTAACCGCCAATTTGGTATCTTAATAGGGCATATCATACTCGCGCATAGGCCTGTCTAGAATCCGTCGATCGATGTCCTCAACTGACTATCGGTCGACGTAGGCAAAGGTATATTGGTCGACGTCCCAATAGGACCATCGATCGACACTCTTTCGTTGTCGACATACTAACCGTTGAGACACGAGATCTAGCTTGTTAACCAGTGAAACATGCGACAGCTGATCACTGAGTTAAGCAGTTGAGCTCTAACATATCATGCATGCAACAAATAGGCATCTATAGGTATTATAATCTCCAATACCTGAATAGTGGCCCTGCATCTAATATCATTTCCATCCAAGTTACATTTACTATTTACTTCGTTTGTTACTATTGATTTTTCATTTAAACATTTACAACTCTTAGAATTAATAAACACTAGATACCTGAATAGTGGCCCTGCATCCTTGTGGATTCGATCCCTAAGTACTACATCTGAACCTCTTTTGATGAGAGTAACACTCCTTAGGGTAATTTGAGTGGTATCAAATTTGGCGCCGTTGCCGGGGGGCTTTGATCGCCATTAGATTTAGTTTTATTGATTCTTATTTTTTTCTCTACCCCTTTTCTAACATAATCTTTTTCTTGTGTTTTCAGGTGCATGCCCAGCGGTACCAGAAGCAACAAGGAGAAAGACTTGCTGTTCTCAGACGATCCTGCTCACTTGGAACACATCATCCGTAGAGGTCAACGTTCCACATCGCTCGACGCAACAACTTCGTCGTCGATCGATACTCACAACCAACCGTCGACCGACACCAGACCTTCATCGTCGATCGATCCAAATCGTTCGACAACGATCGATACTACACTGCATACATCGATCGATACCGTGTCGTCAAAAATGGTAAACATTATTATTCTAACACAGGACGAGAACGAAAACCTGTATGACCAGAACGGTCATCTGCGTAATGCAACAGGTCAGAAAATAGACGCTCAGGGGACTGTAATCCCTGATGCTGATGCTACAGGAGCTGCTCAACCTGTAGACGAGGACGCTCGATCGAAACCACTGGCCGACTACAATCGCCCAGATGAGTACTATTCCAACAGATTAGCTATTCGACATCCGGAGATCCAAAAGCAGAATTTCGAGCTGAAGCCTCAATACTACACTCTCGTGTCGCAGCTACCCTACTCTGGATTACCGCACGAGCATCCTATGGACCATCTAGAACGGTTCGAGGATTTAATCGCTGCTATTCGGATGGAAGGAGTCCCCGAAGATTACCTGCTGTGCAAGCTCTTCAGATACACGCTGAATGGAGAAGCGATGCACTAGCTTAGTCAGCAACCCACATGATCCTTAACATCCTGGGCCGACATCAAGAATGCTTTCTTACGAAACTTCTTCGATGAGGCGCGCGCTGAAGAACTTCGGAACAAAATTTCCTCATTCTCGCAGGAGGCTGGAGAGTCCTTCAAAGATGCGTGGATTAGATTTAGGTTCTTCCAGCGAGACTGTCCACACCACGGAGTTAACAAAGTGCAGCTGCTAAGCACTTTCTTTTGAGGTCTCACCTTACAGTATCAAATGAATCTTGATACGGCGAGTGAAGGAAACTTCACTACTCGAATTTTGTTGGAAGCTGTGAGACTTATCAAAAACCTCGCTAACAGCAGCAGCACCAAAAACACTGACTCTGAACGGAAGAAGTCTGTAGCCTATATCGGGAAGGAACAGATGGACGAAGTAAGAGCTAAGTTAGATGTGGTGCACGAGCTTCTTAGGAAGCAAGTCTGTTCAGCTGAAAGAGAAGTAGCAGATACGGATGGAGAAGAAAATGTGAATTACATCGGAGGTACCGGATTCCAGAAATTTGGAAACCAGGGCGGAAACAGAAACTTCTTTGAAAATGGTCAAAGAAGTAACCATAGTTCACAATTTCAAAAACCCTTCAACAACAGTAAAAGCTACTCGAACTCCTACTACTAGAATCCACCACCCCAGACTCAGGAAAGCAAGATCGAAGAAATGCTTGATCGAGTACTGTTGGCACAACAACAAATCACCGTGGATTTCAACGGTAAAATAGACTCCGCCTACAACAATCTGAACACCAAAATCGAGACCTTAGGGACTCAGGTGAGAAAACTTGAAACGCAAGTAATTCAGACTGGCGAGACTATAAAGAGGCAAGAAGCTTTCGCTAGAGAGGCAGGAGCTGATAAAGAAAAACACCACGTAAATGCCATCATAGATGAAGGAGACTTCGAAATCGAGAGCTCCATGAGTCTCGGCGGATCCCAATGGTGTCGACCGATGTCGATGAACTCGCATCGATCGACAGGCCATGACGAAGCTCGATGGACGGATTACTCCAGTCATCGATCGATGTCGTCCGCTAAATCGACTGAATGCAATGCAGTTCGAATTCTGACTCAGGAATAATTCGCAGCTAAGCATCCTCACCCACCCTCCCCTTTCTATGATAAAATCAATCGATCGGTTGAGCTAACCATCGATCGACAAAGTGAGTCCGACGTCGATCGTCACAACACACCCCCCATCGATCGACAGGCACCTCTGACATACCGAGTGCGGTTACCCTCAATCGATAATGACTATATCAACGCACTCAGACCACCACCTAAACCATTAGCTAGCCCACCCGAACCAAAACCCAACCCTTTAAATAGTTCACCAGAACCAGTTCAAGAAGATCAGGAAACTGAAGGGAGAAGGTTAAGGAAAAGAAAGGAGAAAATTCATAAGAACCTTAAGAGGGAAGCTAACGAGAAGGAGATGGATGGTTTCACTAAAGGAGTCCTCAGAATCCCAATCGAAAAAGCTTTTGATGAAGCTGAGGAGGACATTAGGAGAATGTTTCATCAAGTCAGAGAGAAGATGAAACACATGATCACATTGACGAAGAAGAGTGATCCTGGAAAGTTTGCAATACCATGTGTAATCAAGGGTGTTGAATTTCCCCATTCAATGTGTGACACAGGAACATCAGTTAGTATCCTCCCTAGGATCATGGCAGACCAGCTTGGTTTGACCATCGAACCTTCAACAGAATCCTTCACCTTCGTGGATCTTTCAGAAAAACGATCAGGAGGTATCATAAGAGATCTGGAGGTACAGATTGGTAATGCCCTTGTCCCGGTAGATTTTCATGTCCTAGACATCGAGCTTAACTGGAACTCTTCACTTCTGCTTGGAAGATCTTTCCTAGCTACAGTAAGAGCTGTATGTGACATGAACAAAAACAAATTGTGTCTGACGCTGATAGACCCCAACATCCACTACGACCCTATCCAACCTAAGAGAAAGGTTATTAATTCTGTGGATTACGGGAAAGAACTTGGCTTCATTGGCGCATGCCATTGTGGAGCAGAGTACGAATCGGAGTACGAAACAGAGTACTCAGAATCGATCAACACACCTACTTTTCCATCGATCGATTCCAATGAGTCAACAGTGACCGATGACCGCAACAACACGTCGCTCGACGTTGATCAGCCGGTTGACCATTTCGCTCCACCTAATCATTGTTACCAACACTTTGCCTTCCAACCTCCAAGCAAGAGAGGACGTGATGATTATTCCATAGGCAGTTGGGCAGCCAGTGGTTTCCATGAAAGTTTTGCAGTTGACACTGTAATTACTTCACCTAACGAGGAACATACAGAGGAATACGATGAGGAATATTGGAAGGAATGTGCAATAGAAATGTCTTTGCAGGATGAAAGACTTGAAACGCATAAGTTCACCAACACGTTTCCAACATTGTTCGACGAAGTGCACTCCACATCGGTCGATACCCACCCTCGTCCAGCAAAACAACCGATCACATCGATCGACACCCATACAGGAACATCGATCGATATTCGCGCCGCAGCGAAAATTCAGGAGCATGAGAATATTTCATCTCCAACAAGGTTTATAGATACCTATATAAAACGTTTTGCACCCCTAAAACCACCTCCACACACCAGAGCAGACACACAAGCAGAAAAGATGAACACTCTTCCATCTACATCAACAGGAAAATCCATGAAGAGCAATCATCTCAAGAACACAAGTTCTGCAGAAATTACTCTGCCATCGATCGATGCATCTGTATCTACATCGATCGATACTACTCTTAACCCTAATCTTTCTATTTCTAAATTGAATGATAATGCAAACATTGATTATGGTTTTCTAACACCTGATGAATTTGATATTTTCAGGGACCCAGATGGCAACGCACGTGCAATAGATGGAAGGATCTTACAAGTGTCCAGAAAGGACATAGCAGATATCCTTCAAGTGGCCAATGGACCTGACAACCTATTCTCACAGCAACGTGGCACTCCAGCAGTCATTCAAACCAATCCAAACACCATGTAGGAGTCGCCACAGCATAAATCAATCCAGATCTTTCATACCAACCAAAAGGTCAAGCATCGATCGACGGGACAACTGAGACATCGATCGACAGGGTAACACCAATGTCAAACGATAGGGATGACCCGACGTCAATTGACAGACGTTATGAATTTGGAAACTGCGCTTTTGACATGTACGGAGCCAGAAAGTTCACTTGGGAACGAAGGGACGAGTATGGAGTGTAGAGAGATGAGTGTGGACACGCACGAGGCGTAGCTGGTGAGATGATACCTGTCATAAAGGACGACATCATGAAATTACTGGAAAGAGCATCTCTTTTTGAAGAGAGCCAGATCTGTCTTCCAGAACATGCCACTTCCTTCACACTCACAAGACTGGCACCAGAACTCTACACCAAAGATTAAATCAACGAGATGGTGACTGGTATTTGTGGAGCTCAAGAAAAACTGGGAGAGGAGCTCAAATAATTGGTAGAAGATACACATCAACCTTTGGATAGAGGCTACAATGAGCTTTTCAGAAGTATGGTAGAAATGAGGACATAAATTGAGAGTTTACGTCAGCAACTTGAGAAGGAAGCCACGACCTCAGCATCGATCGACGCACCACATGCACGATCGATCGACGTCAGTCTTCCTACAGCCCAGATCCCTGCAGAACCGCAATGTTCAGCAAAACACAAGGATGAATGGAAAGTCTCATACATCGACACAAGGATAAACGACGTGTACAACCCTCTCAACAACAACGTGGACTGGCTGAGCACTAAAATCGAGCTACTACAGCAAGATCTGGACACCATTCGCAAGAAGGACCAACAACCAGCCACATCGATCGACGTGTGTAACATCACATCGCTCGACCCTAAGGTCTCAGCCATGAATGAGAGGCTGAGGACTTACATGGACATGCATGACCGCTTCATATCACCAGTCATGATAGATTTAAACAAATTGTCTAGTCAAATACTTCATGCCGAAAGGGATATTGATAACATTACTAATCAAAATTTTTTGCAGGCAAACTCATCTTCGATCGATAGGCTACGAGGGCCTTGGATCGATGGCAAGTATTCTGAGGAGTTACTTCCCTACACAGCAGAAGAGGTTGACAATATCACATCCAAGATCTACACTGCTATAGACACCATGAGGAACGACTTGACAAACGCTGCGATGACATCTACTTTCCATTCGACAACATAATCAGTGGATAGCCACGCAGAATGGCTACATAAAGAAGTCAAAGCCATTCAGAGGCAACTCGCAGCCCAACACCAGATATCAGCATCGATCGACAAGAAGCGAGCAAAATCGCTCGATGATAAGTCACCGAGATCGACCGACGAACACACAATCGCATCGATCGACGCCGAGTCTACACCAGCCGGTGAGCAGCTGATACACAAGACGATAGAGTCAATGCACAAGGAACTGACAGAACTTTCAGCATACGCCTATGACAACATAGGCTGGCAGCAGGTCAGCATTGACAACGTTCAAGATAGGCTACAGAAATCACCAATGTACTTGAAAAGATGGATGACAAATGAACAAGAAATGATGAGGCCACAAGAAGTTTCATTGCATCTTGGTCCAGAATGTGCAGAGATGACGTGGATGCTTGTTTTCCAACAAGCAGTTGTTTCTCCACCAAATAGCCAATCACTACCACAGTCAAGCTAAATGACTATAACCAAGCGCTGAGTGGGAGACAATCCACTATTAGGTATTTTATTTTTGTTTTATTAGCTAGCATTTATTTACTTTCGTTTTATTTCTTTCAGATTTAGGAGACCCAAGTAGGAGGACCTGAATATCGACCGCCGATGAAACGTCGACATCGCTCGACATAGACAACCACACGACGATTGATGTAACATTTTCCCATCGATCGATATCTAATCCGGTCAGATGTATCTTCCCTACTTGTTACATTTCGTACAGCATGAACTATTCCATCATAACTCCGGCTGAGTTACACTGGGACAGTGTAATATAAGTCTGGGGGGAGATTTACTGATATAATTTATTTTATTCTTATATAAAAGAAATTTTAATAAATTATGCTTAGCTATTGAAAATAGAGACTATAATCTTATATTGATTTAAACTTGAATATCTAACCAATCTTTAACACCATTTTAGAATTACTGATTGCAGATAGCACTATAGATGCTAAAGCAGATCAACCTATCAACTACACACTTGCCTTGAACGTATGAAGTAACCTAAGCTGATTTCCAACACTAAACCTGACATAACCGCTTGTCTTGGGGCTTGGTATACATGGGATCGGATTCTTCAGACAGGTCTAGAAGGTAACGCCTTGTGTAGATTATTTATCACATTTTCTCTCTCTAAATTTCGACCCTAGAATAGTTAGTGATTTCAAAAAAAATAATAATAATAATAATAATAATAATAATATAAAAATAAAAAATAAGATCTATTGTTTACTTAGGATGAGTCTGAACAGGACTTGGTGGCTAAAACCATTAAGGCTTGATTCATAAAGACTCCAATAAAAGAGTTCGAAATGGGACTTGGAGGCGGCAATCTTCAAGGCTCGCTTTCGCAAAGAACTCTTGGATATAGGTCAAAAAAAGTGAACAGAGCTTGGTGGCAACCACCATTAAGTTTTGATTCATGGAAGTCTATCCAATTTTGGTCACTGATCCTGCAATCGAAGCAGACTTTGACTCAAGAGAAAAAATTAGAGAGAGAGAAACTAGGAACTAACTTTTACCTGCAGCTCCAGATACCTGTCTGGAATCCTTGCATCCTATGATCGATACTCCCAAGGTAAAGCATTCACTTTATATTTATGCTAAGAAATGAAGTCAGTAGAGGGGATGTCAGACGTGAATTGATGAGTTGTGTTATGTTAGAAATGGTTGCTAAGCTAGGATATTGCATAGTGTGCTTCTGTGATTAGGCCTTTTAAATGTGGTTGCAAAATTGCTGAGGAAAAGATTTATATGGTTTAAATCTTAAGTCCCTAATATTTTTAAACCTCTTTCAGAGAGGCTGCCTGTATGTTTTGCTTGAGGACAAGCAAAATGGTAAGTCTGGGGGAGTTGATATACCTTGGATTTGACCCGTTTTCATCCATGGTATATATGTGTTTTACTATAGATATATATCTATGTTTTCTACTCTTCTAGGTATGTTTTCAGGTTCAGGTGCATTTCAGAGTAAAGCTATGACTTTGGAGCATTTTAGAGCTTAAAAGACATTTCACCTGAGCTGACCATGTAGAGGTCGACGAGAGGAAGAACAATCGATCTATGCGCATCCAGTGATGTCGATCGACACCAAGAGATGCCTCGACATATGAAGATTAATATCGATTGATGTACACAAGTACCATCGATCGATGTCGAGACATTGGACACGCGACATTTTGGATCCAGCAGACTTAAAACCCAAGGCCAAGCCAAATTACGAAAATGCCCTGACGAGTTTTTAACCTAGTAGATTATATACTGCCTAAGTGTTTTGATGGCAAAAGAGAGCTTTTTGTTACTGTTTTACTTTGAGAGAGAAGAGAGAGTTTGGGAGAGAAGATCACTTGTGATTGGAACTCCTTGTTTTTATTTCTTTTCATCTATACTATGAATTTTTATTTCTTCATTGTTATGAATTGCTTTGCTATGTCTGAGTAGTTCACTTATTAGATCGAGGGTTCAGATAGGTTTGTGGGATTAGCCCCAAACTATAGATCTGCCTTGTTGTGATATTCATGATAGATTTGTACTCATTGCTTGTTTTAGCCTTGCTAACTAGAACTTGATCATAGGATTGCATACTCAAGCACCCTTGTTATCCCATCCTGACATCTATCTATCATATTAGGACTGCTAGAGAGGTCTAACCGCCAATTTAGTATCTTAATAGGGCATATCATACTCGCGCATAGGCCTGGCTAGAACTCATCGACCGATGTCCTCAACTGACTATCGATCGACGTAGGCAAAGGTGTATCGGTCGACGTCCCAATAGGACCATCGATCGACACTCTTTCGTTGTCGACATACTAACCGTTGAGACACGAGATCTAGCTTGTTAACCAGTGAAACATGCGACAGCTGATCACTGAGTTAAGCGGTTGAGCTCTAACATATCATGCATGCAACAAATTTGCATCTATAGGTATTATAATCTCCAACACCTGAATAGTGGCCCTGCATCTAATATCATTTACAACCAAGTTACATTTACTATTTACTTCGCTTGTTACTATTGCTATTTCATTTAAACATTTACAACTCTTAGAATTAACAAACACTAGATTTAATTGTTCCCTAGCTCCTTGTGGATTCGATCCCTAAGTACTACATCTGAACCTCTTTTTGCTGAGAGTAACACTCTTTAGGGTAATTTGAGTGGTATCAGTAGCGACCGATCCAATACAAGCTCGATCGGTCGCTACGTAGCGACTGATCTGTAACGAATAGATCACTACGTAGCGACCTACCAAGCCATTTGTTCAGTTGCTATGTAGTGACTGGTCCATCGCGGATTCAGTCGCTACAGTAGCGACTGAACTGTTTCGGACATCGATCAACGGGCACGACCCAAAACCTTGCATTCTCGTCAGTTCCTCAATGCTAGTTCCCGAGTACCGTAGCCACATCATTTCACACTCCCGTCGATTGGAGTTATCACTTAAACTTTACGATAAAAATTGCTGAAAATTTATGTTTATCGATAAAAATCGTAATAAACGTTTTTAGTTGAAAAACGGTCCAAATAGGTCTAAAACGCGATTAGAAACCCAGTTAAGTTTTTCAAGGAAAAGCCCATAGATACTATGGCGGTTTACACTTTATCCGCAAGAAAGGATAAATTTCAAATTTCCGCAGATAAATGTTAAGTTTCCGCGGATAATCATGAAGATCGAGAAAAATGGAATATCACCATTTTTGAGTTATGACGGCTTAAGGGCAGGAAGGGAAAAGCTCAAACCTACCTTGGAGGGAGTATATAAGGAGTCCTAGGCGAGAAGCACAAAGGGAGAACTTTTTCAGAGCAAACTTAGAACTTAGAGCAATTTTAGGCAACTTTCCGTTTTTGTTATTTGAGCTGCGACTCAATTAGGTTTTGCAGTCACAAACTAGGAATCTCGCCGACAGCTCTCGTAGCCCAGGCTCTTACCTTGTTGTAACGCTCAAACGCGAATTCAGAATAAGATCTATTTTGCTCTCTCTTTTTTTTTCTTTTTTTTCTCGTCTTTATTTCATGATCTGATTGCTTGGCGTGTGGTTTACAAGATATCCGGGACCTCTGGAAAATTAGGGATTTCCTAACTTTCCTAATTTAAACAGAAATCGACAATGCGAATTTCGGTTCCCACAAGAAGGTTTTGATCCTGGATCAAGGTCATCGAGAAGTATTGTTTTCTACAGTATTCGGGGTAAGGCGTTTTCCACTTCTTGGTAACACAACATTAACTGGACGTTTAGGGTTTGCATCGGTTCTCCCAGGGAGACGTCCCGTTTATTTTTTGATGGCAGTCGAATTTTCTGCTACTTGACCAAGTCTCTTAATGTGTTCACTAAGAGCGTCGAATTTCCTCATTAGCTCAGTGTAAATTATATTTATCTTCCGTTCAGGTCAGTGGCCAATTTACGATTTCCCGTGAAGGCTTGGTTTAATCTAAATTTTGCTCTGCCTCAGCGTGATCCAACAGTAGCATCATAATTTCGTGTAAAGCTGTCAGTGTTGGTGTTAGGGGATTTTTGTGTAGGCTCTTTGTGAGTACTGCAGAACGATGGATAAGCTGATAGTTTGTATATATTTCGTGAGGGTTTAAAGAGGATAATAGAGAGATAGGCTTGAAGAGACTTTTATTAGATAGAATAAGCAAGAACAAGAGAGGTTACAAGGTATCGGGTAAGAACCCTAATTCTAGCCATCTAATTCTAGTCTCTAAGCCTTGGAGAGGTCGATCGCTTGCTTTAGGGTTTCAGTAGTCCTTATATAGTCGTCTGGGAGTCGGTTTCCTTAGGTTAAACTCTTCCATATTCGTGAATATTGAAAGTTCTCCTTATCGGAAGTTTTCCATTCCTTGGAAGGGAGCTCGGTTCCAGGGAGCGAACTCAGGCTTCCTTCTAGCGAGGACCTGGAATGTTCCCTTATCTAGGACCCGAGGGTATGGGTCCTGCCTGTAGGCTGGAGGAAATGATACTTGAGTATTTTTCCCCAATAGTTTTCCCCTTATTTCTCGATTTTGCCATCCAAGTCGGGGAATAACCTGTGCACTCAAGTCAACCGGAATTGTTCATTCTCAGCAGGCTCCCCTTAGGCAGAACCCCGTTCCGCTGTGCTTACTAGCCTGGGTTCCACTCAGGCCGGAACTCATTCTGAACCCAGGTGAGGATCTTTCTTTCGTTTCGACCGGAGTCTAGTAGTAGTTTCTCTTGTCTTCTGGAGATGATGAGGTTGGAACTCTGATGTTAAGCTGCGCGCAGGCTGGAGAGAGTCGGAGGGATGATGTTGGTAATGAGTTCTTCAAGGTTATGATCCTTTGCTTTGAGGAAAAATATAGAAACATTGCTTCCCTTGGCGCCTTTCCTTTTTTCAGGCCGACCTTTCTTCCGAAAGGGATTCTTCTGAAGATTTGGAAATATCTGATTTCCTTTTTCCTTGCTCCAAAAAAGAAAGAGTCAGGCATAAATTTGGGGTGCCTGATGCGTAGAGTTTCATCCATCTCTTATTCCAGAAGATGAACTATGATCTTCCTGCTTCACTCGTGGGTGGCCGCGCAAGACCTTGCTGTCTGTTTGCTGATCCTTTCTCCTCCCCTGTTGCTTCTTTCGGAGAAGTTTCTGAAATAAATAGCGAGGTGATTCCCAGCGCGCCTTTGAAGCAACGCGGTTTCCTGGTTTTCGACGATGGTCGTCGTTCTGAAATTCAGGAGGGAGATCTTAAGGCGACACGGAGGAAGTACGGGATCCATTCTTCGGTGCAGATGAGGAGTTCTTTGGATTTTGAGCGCGCTCCTGATGGGGGGCCAGGCGAGATAGCTGTTTTTGAGGCGTATCTGATAGCAGGTTTCCGGGGGATCATCCCTTCGCTCATAGCTGAAGTATCATCGTTCTTGGGTTTCTGTCCTTCTCAACTAACTACTTTATCTTGGAAGACTTTAATGTCGATCCAGGTATTAGGGGAGCTTTACGGTCTTGATGCCGGGGTGCACGAAGTTCTATACTCCTACTACTTTGCCCCATTGACAGTCATGCATGGGTTCAACCACCTTCAGCCTCGTGACGGCGCTCCCTTGGTTAAAGAGCATTCGAGAGGTTCCCGGGATAATTATCCTTTTGGGGATAATTGGACCAGTCGATACTTGTTTATGAAGATCCAGGAGCCCTTCCATTATCCTACATTTTGGCGTACTGTCGGTAAGTCTCGCTTCCGGCGCCTTTTCCTTCTTTGGATGTTTGATCTACTGACAACTGATTTTGCTTTCAGATGTGTCTCACCCGGTATCCTTTCTTGGGGAAGCAATGTTTGATCCCTCGACGTTTCCGTGGAATGCACTTCTTGATGAGCAAGGTGGTCCTGCGTCACAGTCTTCTTTGGGGTAAATTTCTGTTTCATGGTCCCTTCTTAGTAGAACCTTGTCCTGATGGGGTTTCATCTCTTCACCTTTTGCTTCTCAGGGAATATTGTGAGACTCCCTTCTTCTGTCCTTTATGAAAAATATCAGCAGGCTGGAACGCGGAGATGGTGCCCCTTATATGTTCCTCCACCTCGTTTGGCTAGGGCAAAACCGCCAGCTGCCAGGATTAGGCCACTTCCTTCCGGGACCACGATTGGAGATGCATCGCTAATGGGCATTCTGAAGAGGCTTCTTACTGAGTTGTTCCTTCTTCGTAACCGGGTGCGGAATATGGCAGCTCAGCGTGATTTATTGATTACGCAGGTGAGAGCTTCAGCTAGATGGGAGCTTATGAAGGAATGGCTGGAGGGAAGAGCGGAGCACTGGGATCCCGAAGAGGAATATTTCCGTCATCTGCTTTGTTCTGAGGGATTGGATCATCACTTTGGAGGGTGCCCTCAAGTGGGTTCGGGGTCTGCTGACGGAGTCTTGAATCTCAGTCTGTCCACCTTTCTAGATGTTTGTTGCTTTTTGTCGAATCTGTTTTTTTTTTTGAATAATGACTCCTCTTTGCCTTTCTTGATTTTCCTTTAGAACAAGTGCTTTTTTCGTAATGAATTTCTTCTCCTGCAAATCCTGTCTCCCTTCTTTTTTTGTAAGTTCGGAATTGAGAACTTAGCTCTGAGGACCCGGAGGTCTTTTGGGACCCGGAGGCTATATCCTTGGATCCTGAGATCATAGTCGGGCCTGAAGTTTAAGAAGAACATGGAGGTTTACCTTTTCCAGGCCCTGAAGAAATTTGTTCAGGACCCGAAGACTGTATGGGGACCCGAAAGTTCTTAATAACCCGGGGGCATTCAGTTTTACTTTTAAGAGACCGTATTCTGCCATCCTAGGTGAGGCTACTACCGGTACCTGTTGAGATTTTGAATTCTACCGCTCGGAAGCTGGTCAGCATCGAGTTCCCGTGCTGCATGCTGCTTTCTGCAGAAAGCCACTATCAGACTTAGGGTGCTGGTGTGGGTGAAGACCCAGGTGCCAGGCTTTGCTACTTTCCACGTTTGGAAAAGTAGAGTATTATGTGGTGCTCCCGGACTTTAGCACGTAGCGTTTTAATACATATACTTTTACATGTTTGGTATTTTTGTTTGGGACCCCGATATGCCTGAGGCTATACAGGGGTTTTAGGTAATATCGAAGGCATACTCAGGTTTGCGCAGATCCATTCCTACCTTATGTCTCATACCCGTTTTGTTTTTTTGTGGTCATACCACTTATCATTAAGGGTTGGCCAGGACCGAAGGTCTATTGGACCTGATCCAGCTCATTTGCCCCTTTAAGTATTATGGCATTCCTACTACTCTTTTATAGTCGGAACTATTTTATTATATAAGCTTTGTCCGGAGACGTTTCAGCGTACATAGGAGTAGGGAAACATAATGCTTAAATAATAGATAAGATAATTAATAGAACTCATGGTCCAAAAACCTAGTTTTGTTACAAGTTTCATTGGGAGAGAAGATCACTTGTGATTGAAACTCCTTGTTTTCATTTCTTTTCATCTATACTATGAGTTTCTATTCCTTTATTTTTATGAATTGCTTTGCTATGTCTGAGTAGTTCAATTATTAGATCCAGGGTTCAGATAGGTTTGTGGGATTAGCCCCAAACTATAGATCTGCCTTGTTGTGATATTCATGATAGATTTGTATTCATTGCTTGTTTTAGCCTTGCTAACTAGAACTTGATCATAGGATTGCATACTCAAGCAACCTTGTTATCCCATCCTGACATCTATCTATCATATTAGGACTGCTAGAGAGGGTTAACCGCCAATTTAGTATCTTAATAGGGCATTTCATACTCGCGCATAGGCCTGGCTAGAACCCGTCGATCAATGTCCTCAACTAACAATCGATCGACGTTGGCAAAGGTGTATCGGTCGACGTCTTAATAGACCATCGATCGACACTCTCTCGTTGTCGATATACTAACCGTTGAGACACGAGATCTAGTCTGTTAACCAGTGAAACATGCGACAGCTGATCACTGAGTTAAGCGATTGAGCTCTAATATATCATGCATGCAACAGTTAGGCATCTATAGGTATTATAATCTCAAACACCTGAATAGTGGCCCTGCATCTAATATCATTTCCAACCAAGTTACATTTATTATTTACTCGCTTGTTACTATTGCTATTTCATTTAAACCTTTACAACCCTTAGAATTAATAAACACTAGATTTAATTGTTCCCTAGCTCCTTGTGCATTCAATCCCTAAGTACTACATCTGAACCTCTTTTGATGAGAGTAACACTCCTTAGGGTAATTTGAGTGGTATCACTTGGGCATGGATTGGTTATCAGGCTACCGGGCACAATTAGATTGTGGGAAAGGTCGTATTTTGTTAAAGGAGAACGGGCAACGACAAATAGTGTTTTATGGGATTTGTCCAAGCAAGTTTGTGTCTTTAGTAGCTGCCTTGAGAGTGGAAGATTTGCTTAAGGATGGAGAAGCGTATCTGGTAACAGTAACTGCTAGTGAAGGACCCACTAGCAATGGAGTTGAAATTATGGATATTGCGGTAGTACAAGAGTTTGAGGATGTGTTTGCACCGTTGAAAGACTTACCTCCACCTCTATTAACTTGGAACCTGAAGCGAAGCCGATAGAAAAGGCTCCCTACCGCATGGCACCTGCGGAGTTAGCAAAGTTGAAGAAACAACTTGAAGATTTAATGGAGAAAGGTTTCATAAGACCTAGCTCTTCACCATGGGGAGCTCCGGTCTTATTTGTCAAGAAGAATGATGGTAGCATGCGACTTTGCATCGATTATCGAGGAATCAACAATACCATCATCAAAGATCAGTATCCTCTTCCGAGGATAGACGAGTTGTTGGATCAGCTAAGGGGAGCAAGTTGGTTTTCGAAGATCGACTTGGCGTCGGGTTATCATCAGATTCCAATTTCAGAAGGTGATGTCATGAAGACTGCATTTAGAACTCGTTATGGACAATATGAGCTCGTCGTAATGCCTTTTGGCCTTACTAATGCACCGGCGGCCTTCATGAGATTGATGAATGAAGTCTTCCATGATTATCTCGACAAGTTCGTGATAATCTTCATCGATGACATTTTAATATATTCCAAGACAGAGGTAGAGCACAAAACACACTTGAAGCTAGTGTTGGAACGGTTAAGAAACCAAAAGCTGTATGCCAAGTTCAGCAAGTGTTCTTTCTGGAAAAGAGAGATCGGGTTCTTGGGCCACCGAGTGTCTGGAGAAGGAGTTTCCGTAGATTCGGAAAAGGTGAAAGCCATCGAAGAATGGCAAAGGCCATCAACGGTAACCGAGGTAAGAAGTTTCCTCGGGTTAGCCGGGTATTATCGAAAGTTCGTCAAGGACTTTTCTTCGATTGCTAAGCCCCTAACTAAGTTGACTGGAAAAGGATTTCCGTTCATCTGGGGAAAAGAAACGGAGGAAGCATTTCAGAGACTGAAGAAAGCTTTGACCACTACACCGGTATTGGCATTACCTGAACAAGGTAAACCTTACACTGTGTACGCAGATGCTTCTAGGGTTGGGTTGGGTTGTGTGTTGATGCAGGAAGGCAAAGTAATTGCTTATGCATCAAGGTAACTCAGGAAACATGAAGAGAACTACCCAACACACGATTTAGAAATGGCGGCAGTGGTGTTTGCGTTAAGGATTTGGAGATCTTATTTATATGGAGAAGTCGTGGAAGTATTCACAGATCATTAGAGTCTCAAGTACTTGTTCACACAGCCTGATCTGAACCTCCGACAAAGGCGATGGATGGAGTTTGTGGCGGATTACGACCTAAAGATTCAATATCATCCAGGCAAAGCTAATGTGGTTGCAGATGCACTAAGTCGTAGAAAGTTAGCGTCCGATGTTGGAAAGGAAGTGGAAGCATTATCAAGTGAACTCAAATTGATGACTTTATGGGCAATTGAAGGGGAGCCAAGTGAGCCTTTAGGCATGCGTGCCGTAAACCTGGCAGGTTTACTCGCACGGATCAGACAGGAGCAACAACGTGATGAAAATTTGAAAGGGATCATCGCAGAAGTTAAAAATCAAGAAGCTCCAAACGCAAGTGGCTATCATGTGGCGGCAGATGATACCCTACTATTACTTAATGGGAGGATATCAGTACCACAGGGAGAAGGGCTACGAGATGAGATTTTGAAGTCGGCGCATCACTCGTTACTCAGTATCCATCCCGGGAGTACGAAAATGTATCGAGATATCCGAAGGTATTATCATTGGCCAGGAATGAAGAAGTCAGTGGCGCGATGGGTGGCTAAATGTCAAACTTGTCAACAAGTCAAAGTCGAGCATCAGATTCCAGGAGGGTTGTTACAAAGCTTACCAGTACCTCAGTGGAAATGGGATTCCATATCCATGGATTTCATCACTGGGTTACCCCCGGCCCGAGGAAGATCAAATAATGCAATATGGGTGATTGTCGACAGACTGACGAAGGTGGCCCACTTGTTACCTATGAGGGAAACCGATAAGGTAGAAATATTGGCAGAGATGTACGTGGATCAGATTGTGAAGTTGCATTGTGTGCCAACAGATATAGTCTCAGATCGAGATCCTAGATTCACCTCAAATTTTTGGAAGGCGTTACAAGAAGCTGTGGGAACTAAGTTGTTCATAAGCACCGCGTATCATCCCGAGACGGACGGCCAAACCGAAAGAACCATTCGCACCATAGAGGATATGATGCGGATGTGTATATTGGATTGGGCGGGAATCTGGGAAAAGCATTTACCATTAATCGAGTTCTCCTACAACAATAGCTTTCATTCTAGCATAGGTATGGCACCATTTGAGGCGCTTTATGGGATGCCATGCAAAACACCTTTATGCTGAACCGAAGTGGGAGAAAGAGGAGAGTTTGGACCCAAAATTGTAGAAGATACGATGAAAAAGTTGGAGATCATTCAAACCAATATGAAGAAAGCGCAAGATAGACAAAAGAAGTACGCCGATCAATCAAGGCGAGAAGTGGTGTTCAGTATTGGTGATTGGGTTTACCTGAAAGTGTCAGCTCAAAAAGGAAAGGACCGATTTGGGAAGGTCGGGAAACTAGCGGTAAGATTCATTGGGCCTTACCAGATTATACAACGAATCAGAGAGGTAGCTTATCGTCTCAACCTACCTGAAGAGATGCAAATACATCTGGTATTTCACAATACCTGCGATATGCGCATGCGAACCGACATGTAGAGGCCCGTGTATCGCGATGCATGAACACCAGACATGCTAAAGGACAAGTGAAGGTGTCTTCTGGAATGCCTAGAGAGCATGCAGCAGGGCATCTGGACGCCCATGTGTCGCCACGCATGCGACCAGAAGCATGCACGACGACACACAGGCGAACGGGTGGCTCATTTTTATTGGCCGGCAACTTCTATATATACCCAGCTACCCTGGTTCACTTTTACTCATTCCGACACCAAGGACACTCCAAAACGTGGCTAGAGAGAGAGAGAGAGAGAGAGAGAGAGAGAGAGAGAGAGAGAGAGAGAGAGAAAGAATTGAGATGCTTTAGAAGTATAGACATTTTCGAAGACCGATAAACTGCCAGGAAGTTCCGAAAGGCGCCCAGAAGTGAAAGAATGATCTTTCCGAGTACTGATAAGTCCAGACCAGTTCATTCAAGACATTGAGGTTGGATTTTGGGATTTAACATCACGGTACCAAGACGACGATTTGGAAGGGAGAAAAAGGGTTTGGTCAACATCCGGAATCAAAGAGTCGAGCCACATCACCTAATCACTGTGAGTCACGGTTAATTATTTGTTAACGAATTTTTAATGCAGGTTCCTGACATCGGAGACAGTTTCCGAGCTATGATAGCCGGACCGGTCTAGGTGTCAGTTTGTGGATCCGAGGCTTGAGACGATGTCTGGGCTAAGTGGATAGCAAGACTAGTCTAAGCACCCGGAATATTGTGATTGTGTGATTATTATATGTTGTTATAGTGTGTACCTCATTTTGGTACTGTTGTGTGAGAACGTCGTGGTGGTTCTAGTAGTAGTTTGCAGGTCATTGCTTCCTCAAATGGTCGTGGTACGGAAAGTGGTGGGCTCGGTTTAGCTTGGTTGATCACCAAGGCCGAGTGTCACACGTAGATGTGACAGCCCCCAACGAGTCCGATTGAGGACCGGGGCACGGCGATTCCGATTGAGGACTGTGACCGGGCGATTCCCGAGCGCCAACGCCTGTGTGGTGTAATAGTGAAGGGATTGCCGGTGTCCCTTATGTGGAGGAAGAATGATTCTGTTGGGCCCTAGGAGTATATCTATATATACATGGTTGATTGATATGACACTCATAAAGAGTGTTTCGATTTATTATGGTTTAATGGTTTATTGCTTATCCGATAATGCTTTATGATCTTGAATACTGATTGTTGAACTACCCGTCTTGCTTGTGTTTGGGGTGGGGTTTAGAATGACGGGTTGTTGTATATGCTAGATAGGGAACCCTGGCTCACTGAGTGAAACTCGTTCACTCACTCCTCACATCCTTTTGCAGGTGACCAGTAGAAAGGACCATAGCGCTGGTGGAACTGTAAGAGCTGGTGTAGATTGGACATCTTTTGCTAAAGACTCGTTTTCAAGATATATAAATGTATGTTTTACTTTCGACTGCGTCCATGGACGATATGTATTATATTTTTGGCTTGTGAACTTCATGTTTTATGGAATAAAGTATGTTTTATATTCGTGACGTGTTGAATCTGATATTAGGTTAGTCCAACCTAACACAACTCTATGATCTGGTACGGGTTGCAAAGCCTTAGGTCGAAGATTAGAGGAAACGAGTTTTGAATGGATATTCTGGGTTACAGAATTATGTTTGTGACTTAGATAGTCTATTCTCAACCCGTTGTAACACTTCCGGACTTGGCAGAGGAAAATCGTTTGGGCATGTTCTTGTTTGATTGTTGCCTGAATGGTTGACCAATGTCTAAAAACGGGTCGGGGGTGTTACAAGGTTCACACCCGTTTCTGAGTTGGGTGTCTCCAGAGTCGATATGGGGCGGACCTGAGCCTGGAATTAACGCTTCTTGTTACTCGCCGTGTTGAGGGCTTGTTTTTCGTCTCGAAGGTTAAGATTCTCCGATTTTAGTTGGCTGAGCTTCTCGGCGCTCTGCTCCAGTTGCTTGGAGTGTTCATTGAGATTCTCCTTCAGGCTCTGGACTTCCGAGGAGAGCTCGGTATTAGCCTCCTCTCGAGTTTTATGCAGCTCGGTTACTTGAGTTTGCAGACCATCGATTTGCCTCTAGAGTTTGGCTTCTCTTTGGGTAGCTTCGGGTAGCTCGTTCTGCTTATCCACCGCCATTATCACATAGTTTAGATTACTCCCCTCATTCTAGCGCCTGGTAGGGGATTTTGTGTAGGATATTTGTGAGTACCACAGAACGATGGACAAGGCTTAGAATTCGTATTGATTTACAAGTAAGAAAGTAGAAAGAGACGTTTTATTAGATCCAAGAGCTAGAACTACAACAGTTTTGAGTAAGAACCCTAGTTCTAGCCGCCTAGATCTAATTTCTAAGTCTCAAAGTGTCGATCCCTTACTTTATATAGTCTTCTTAATGCGGGCCTTAGTCGGTTGGAGTAGGTTAAACTCTTCCATATTCGGAAATATGGAAGGTTCTTCTTATCGGAAGTTTTCCATTTCTCGGGGGAAGGGGGCGGTCTTTGGGACCGGACCCGGGGTACTTCGTAGCGGGGACCCAGAGGCCGGTGTCCTGCCTGGGGTCTGGAGAAATTCAATACCTGAGTATTTTTCCCCAACATCTGGTGGGTTATCTGAAGGTTTGGGTTTGGGCATAAGTGCATTTAGACGTGCAACATCTATATTTGGCATATGCACACGGTATGTAAGATGTGCTCGTCGATCGATGGGTGTTGGAGATTGTTTTATGTTGTTTTGCAAAAAATATTGTTTCTCGTAATATTAAGTTATGCATGAAATATTGTTTAATGTTGATGTGATCTTGGCAAGCAAAGGAACTGATGCAACTAAAGAGATAGAACAGCTTGTACCAGAACTTTAGGAAGTCAAAGAATGCGACTCGGTGGATGCTACAGAATGGATGCAATCCAGTGGATACAATTCTATGGATGCAACCCCGTGGATGTCATTCTGACGATTTAAACGTACCACTTGGTCCGATGACTAGGTCTAAGCAAGCAAGGTTCCAGCAAGCTCTTCACCAACTCATACACACTATCCAGTACAGTCTACAGTGTGCTGATCCAACCACACTGGTTGTGATTCAAGCCGCCTAGTTCATTCATCATGAGAGGTGCTGTGACTTGCACTCTTTTCTTTGGTTTGGTTTTGTCCTACTGGGTATTCCAAACAAGGTTTTTAATGAGGCTTGAACACAACACTACACATGAGCCTCTTGATGAAACCATGCCCATTTCTTGTCCCATTTTCGTCCATGAAGAAGGATCCAGAAGTCTATCTTTTAAATTTGAACTTTAGTCTTTGTTTTCATTAATTATGTTGAGTTTCCAAGAAGTTGTGCATGTACAGTCTTCTTCTCTATATATTATGGACGAAATTCCTCAATAAGATTGTCAAACTCTTTTCTTTTCAAAGCATTCTCTGAATCTTGTTTGATCACATCTTGTCTAGTGTAATTCGGATCTTTGATCCTTACATTACAAGTTAATCCGATAGTCTGAGAGCCAATTCCGCAATTCTTAGAAGTATCAAATCAATCCACTGCATATTTTCATCATCACAATCATTGGAGAGCATTCAGGGAGGTGATCATCTTACCCAGGATCACTTCAAATGTGCTATATTTCTTTGATATTATATATATATTGAAATCTGTTTGTAAATTATTAATTCTTAGTAGTCTGATAATATATATATTTTTAACTTTGAAATCAAATCTTAATGTTTACTAACATAATGGCCATGGTTCCATGAGCAAAATTTTTAAATAG
This sequence comes from Brassica napus, assembly GCF_020379485.1. Lineage (NCBI taxonomy): Eukaryota > Viridiplantae > Streptophyta > Magnoliopsida > Brassicales > Brassicaceae > Brassica > Brassica napus. The sequence goes on along the minus strand of NC_063442.1, from coordinate 23,116,076 downwards.
TTCAAGGTAATATATATATATTTGCAAAAATGTGATTTTGTAAGGGATTTAATCGGCTGAGAAGTATAAACAAATGCCGGTGTTGAGTCAAATCTCTAATCTTGGTTGCACTTCTCTTTATTAAGACAAGTATTTTATTTTTACGCTTTATACAAAGGTTTATTAGTTGCTTAGATGAAATAGTTTGCATTTAAGTTGACACACATGAGATGAAATTTATTTATTAAATTGATTGATTGATCAATCCTTGTTTAATTGCATGAAAATAGGGAACTAATACATATAATTAATGATTACTATGATAGTATTATTTTTTTCGTAATATAATAGATACTTATGATAGTACATAGTTCTATATTAGTATATTTTATTATCATTTTATACATGGGTTTAGCTTTAAGGCTTGACCATAAAAAACCCATAAATTTTGGAGAACAATCCAAAGAAAGTATAATCACCTGAATATGATTACATAAAGCACATTATATATTTCATATATCTCAATTATATTGGATGTTAAGTTTAAAAGCGAAGAAATTTTTAATGATGCATATTAGAAAGAATCACTCTTATCGGCCAAGAGCTTACAATGAAAAAACAGCTCAAAAGCTCAACAAAATGAATACACTCAGAGATAGTTTTTAAGAAAAATCGCAATACACATTTTCTTAATGAATCTAAAAACTAATATTCTTCCTCTTTTAAATGGTATGTTTCCTCCCCGTAACAAACTTCTCCAACTGCCTCTTCATAAGCTGACACGTTTCCCTCTTTATTGAAACTCCAACGACCTCTTTTTGAGCTGACACGTGTATCAACTCCTTTCCTATAGCAAATGTATTGGAAAATATATTTTTGACACAAGTAATGTTGTCCAGCAGACACATATTAAGAAAAGAGATTAAAAAATTTATACTTGTATCTTGTCTCTTTGAGACTCAGAAAAACAATGAGCTATTGATGTAAGGTACCAAAGAGTTTTTTTTAGAACTCATATTCTCATTTGAAGTTGAGAAAATAAAGATGGTAATAAAGAAATGATATGATTCAATCATCTAAAGATGAATGAAAATTATTGTGAGTACAATACAAACTAGTATAAAGCTTATAGAATGTTCAAGAAGAGGATATATGAATGCTCCAGAAGTGTATATAATATTACAGCATAAGAATTTAAAATTCTTAATGCATTGTATTCTTATAAGTCTCATAAATTAGAAAGATCCAAGAAAGAATACATGACCCAAATAGGGTATGTTGTTGATTCTAAAATGAGATTCAATTCTAGATTGATAAACTTATTGTATTACATCTCGAGGGGTGTTGGGGTCGAAAACGGTTACGACGAAGTTAACGTCCAAATCTCCGCAAAATACAAGTATGTCTTTCCGCAATAAATCGTGCTCGGTCAAGAAAACATCACAACGTATGTTCCCAAGATAAAGCTTCGTTCAAATTCTATTAGATCAAGTATAAGTCATCGGAAACATACCCAAAACCAGCTACGGATGGGTTCGAGTATGACGATCAGAACACGGACAAACTAAGCTCGGTCGTTATGTAACTACCGCATATGCACTCGCTACGTAGCGAGCCAAGCTCGGTCGCTGCATAGCGACCGAGTGTGCATTTTGTTCGGTCGCAACGTAACGACCGAGCTCTTCCGAAACATCGATACGATACTAGTCCATGCTTTCTTTTCAACCCTTCGATGCTATCTCCCGAAGACCGTAGCGAACTCAATTCATGTTTTTTGCCATTTTAAGTAATCAATCAAACTTTGCAGTAAAAACCGCGGAAAGTTTGTTCTTTATCGAAAGAAGCCGTAGTACACGTGTCGAGTCAGAAGACGGCCCGAAGGGACCTAAGACATGACTCGAGGCCCAACTTACGATTTCTTAACCAACAGCCCGTAAGCCGTATGACGGTTTACGCTTGGTCCGCAAGAAAAGATAAATTTCAATTTTCCGCGGATAAATACGAAATTTTGAAGATAATTACGAAGATCAAAAAAAATAGAATATCTCTATTTTTATGCTATGACGGCTTAAGGGCAGAAGAGGAAAAGCATAAACCGACCTAGGAGCGAGTATATAAGGAGTCTTAAGCGAGACGCATAGGAGAGATTTTTTTCAGAGCAAACTTAGCACTTAGAGCAATTAGGCAAATTTCCGTTTTTGTTATTTCGAGCTGTGATTCAATTAGGTTTAGCCGTCTTAGGGTTGCTAGAACTAGAAATCTCGCCGACAGCTCTTGAGCCCAGGCTTATACTTTGTTGTAAACGCTCATACGCAAATTCGGGATAAGACTTCTCTTTGCTCTCTTTATACGATTTTTATACTTTGTCGTTCTTATCTCGTGTTTTGATTGCTTAACATGTGGTATTAGCAGATATCCGGGACCTCTGGGAAATTAGGGTTTTCCAAGTTTCCTAATTTAGAGGGAAATCGACAGTGCGAATTTGGGTTTCCATAAGGGGAAGCGTTAAAGAATCTCACATTTTATAATAAGTGAAACATCTAGAAGATTATGTTTCCACTCAAATTGAGATTGATGAATCTTCTTAAGCTAAACCTATAGCATTATCATCTCGAAGGAGAGAAATACAGAATCATATCCTTAGTTAGTGGAATATCCATAAGTATGTTCAAACTAGACATAGACTTAAAGAGTCATTTATAAAATAACCAAGGGATTTGGAATATAATATTGTTGAGAAAAGAAGTAAAGGGAAATGTTGAATACCTGCAATCAGAAGTATTGCAAAAGAACTATTGTATTGTACTACACAATGCTAATGGAAATAAATGTAATAGTAAACCAGAAGTTTCCGGAAAGTGTAATATTTGGCAAACCGGTTATGCTATCCCAGTTTAGTAATGATGCGAAAGATAATTATATGGAAATTCGTTGAAGAACCAGAAAATTCTTACTAATGATGTTCTATATGCTGCTTGCTTACAAGGCAATATAAGAATATGATTTTCACCAGTCAATAGATTTGAAATCTATTGATACAAGGAGATGTTTGTGGGCTTGATCACCCATTGGTGGACTGATCATCTATCATCTGTTTATAATTAATGCATCAACAAGAACGTCGTGTGTATCCTTGTCATAGATCTGAAACTTGATGTTTGTGAGACTAATTGGTAATATTGGTGAATTCACAAGCCTTTAATGATTATTTTATGCATGTGGGATACATGATGGACATCTTGTAGCTAATGTTCATATGTAAGATGCAGCAACATTAATTCGCATAATGCCAAAGAACAATTAAACACTCTCCCCCATCAAATTGGTTTTGGATCAAGAACCAAAGATCCACAGCTAGAAAATTTGAATAAGTTATAGTTGCTCCAGCACACCCTAAAAGATGGGACCTCAAAGGAGGTTATAAATATGTTGGATATGATCTCCATTGATGTAGATTTTATAAGATTCATTTAAAGACTCAAAGTTAGTCTATCCAACATTAGGGAGAAAAAATAACTAGCAGCTGGAGAATGAATGAGTTGAAATAAATTATCATTGATCCTCGGACTAAAGAGCATGAATAAAAAGTCAAAAATGAATGTATGGAGATAATTCTATTAAAAAGATTAGCATATGAATTGCCATACTCATTTACTGACCCTAAGAAAGTGATTAAGTCACAAGTACCACTGTAAATGCTCCAGTTATAATGAATGTCTTAGAAGGACAATTTGAAACTGATAATGAGTCTAAAGAGCGCCAGAAGCGTGATAGACCTATTGGTTCCAAATATAATGATCCTCGGAAAAGAAAAGGAGCATGAATGAGAATGGCAGAATCGAGGAACAAAATATTAAGGATCTTGAGAAGAGATAGAAAACATGACAAGAAAGAAATTCAGGTACCTGAGAATAAAAAAATTCAAATAGCTATGTTATGTCTGGAAAAATATGGAACCGATATCAAATTAACGTCGTGAATACTTATGCATGCAATGTAGCAGCTGATGAGAATGAGGATCATGAACCATCTATTGAAAAGTGTACATAATGTGATAATGGCCGAAAAGGAAAGAAACAATAGATGCAGAATTAAAATATCTTTGAAAGAGAGAAGTATTTAGACCAGTAGTCCGTACACCTAATGGTATAAAACCAATGGCACATAAATGAGTCTTTATGTGAAAGAACAGTTGTGAGATCTAAAATAGTATTTGCACAAGAATTCTCACAAAGACCTGAAATTGTTATAAGAAATACATCATGTTGTGGAAGCATCAATTTTCAAGTTTTTTAGTCTGCCAACAAAGAAAAAAAGAATTTGTATCCACTAGAACAATGAAAGTTATGTGAAAGATCCATAAGGATATAAACTGCAAGAAGTAGTAAGTGCTAGTTCTCGAGAACATTACCGCGCGAGTGGATTGAACATATAAAGAAAATAACTCTTGGGCATGAAATACCATGATATTGGAAATATACTGACCTCTTTCATGATTGAAAGATGTAATTTTGTATGACAAGAAGAATGGTCATACTAGTAAAATTTATAAGAAGATGGAGAATAACTCGTATGTATGTAGAATATTAATGTTGAAAAGATTGTTTATAAAAAGAAATTTGGACATGGAGTCCAAATATAGACCAAGATACGACATTTTGTGTCAAAGTAATGTTATGGACATGAAGTCCAATGGTCTAAGAGATTATCTGACATTTGAACGAGTTTACTCACTAAGGATATGCTTATAGTAATTCCTAAAAAGATTATATATGTGATTATAATACATCTCCCCAAGATGATGCTTCCAGGGGGAGAATATGATGATGTGCATTGTTATACTCTTTTTCTTTATTATGGCTTTTGTCCCATTAGGTTTTTCCATGTCAGAGTTTTAACGAGGCAACAAAGAACAAGCAAATGATAGACATATAAGAGGAATGGTATCAATCTTTCAAAGTATTTTTAGAGGTTTAGAGAAGCAGAAGAAAATGAGATAGATCAATCATACTTGAAGAAGAATCAAAGCATGAACACATTCCGTTCGCGAGAAAGAATTGAAGGTTGAAAGTTTACCAATAAAAGGAGACCTTCTTGATGGAATAAAAATATGAACTTGGTGTCCTGAGAAATATCTTTGAGTCTACTTTCATCTCCAATTTGAATCAAGCCATTCCAGATGATCTAACTAGAGATATGGATGTTTTCGTGGGACATGTACAAGTTGTCTCAGAATACCTAATTTCGACTAATATCCAAAATATTGGTTGATAATCCATCTTACCTGAGCTATACCGGTGCCTAAAGTTATACATGGATTTAGCTTGATTTCCAAGTGTTTTGAATTCATTTTAGTGAGAAGTATCAAATATACCAAGAGAAGTGAACCGGTCCAAGCTCAAGAAGAAGGAGTTAATTCATCACATTGGATTGTGTCCTATCAGATATGTCAAGTTATGTTGTCATCAGGGGGAGTAGATGTTTCCTCACTGGATTTTTCTGGTAAGAATTTTAGTGAGACAGCATCTTATGCGATTTAAGATATATTTTTGTACAATGGACATCCAAAAGAGAATGTTATGAATAGTTATGTGAATGTCCATCATAGACCCATAAGCTCATGTTCTAGAAGGTTCTAAACCATAACATTGCATTTTTATGTATATGTATAGTTGTCTATGGACTAATAGTGAGAACAACCAATTCTATGTTTCTCTTGATTCACAACAATGGTAATACTATTGAGTTCCATTCTACATTATCTTATTTTTTATTATTGTTATGTAAGCTAAATCATGGAAAATAATAAAATCTAAGCATTTCTTATAAGATTCCACAATTTTTCAAAAAGATATTAATGGCTGTCAGAGTTTTATAACTAATAGAAATAATAACTAATAAAAATCAATTGAGATAAGAAAATCTATAACTAATAGAGATATTAATCATTTTTTTTGAAGAGGATCTACTCTATTAATTTAGAGTCCTAAATTTTATCTACTTAAAAACGTTGTCACTTAAATTTGAAATGGTCCAACAAAAGATGTAACAGTATTTAAAACATCAATACTATTAAAATAAGATCATCCCTATTTATTAATCTTACTTCATTGTAATATCTTATTATATAAAGAAGATATTCGCTCTCTCCTTATCAAGACACGTCATCAAATAGGAGTATAACAGTTCGACACGTGTCCCTTTAATCATCCGCTGTGTTTTGGTTTTTGACACACTAAATATTTTGTGGGCTTGAATAATTCGAAACCCCAATAACATAGCCCTTTTTGTATTCACAAGCTAGAATTAGGGTTTTCTCTCTTCTTCAAACTCCGCCACCAAGTTATGATAGTCTGTGGTCTATGTCACCTTCAATGGTATTTCTAAAGATTGTCTGACTCAAATCGACATGAATAATCTCTTTGTTGCCTTGCAGTCGCGTCGATTTGTCTTCTTTTTAGTAATCCGAAATGCTCAGAGTTACAGATTCAATAACTTTATCGCCTTCTTAACTCCATAGACCAACGTGAAGCAAGATCTCACATTGATTGAGAGCTATCCCTCTGCAAAGCAGTGTATCCAGAACTTTATAAAGGTTAGCCTTCTTCATTCCAGTATAATCCTCTCATTCCATGAAAACACCCAAGTTCATTTATTTTCTGTGAAATGGCTAACTCATCAACCCTCCTTTCTGTTTTTGATCGAAGATGGCAAAAATCTTTCACCGATGGCGGTTGCTTTCACCGATGAGCAGACCAAGAGTTCTACGTAGCCTTCTGTCTCATCGACAACTCAGATGGTCTGTCGTTGTTTACTATTGTCTTACTTAATACACAGCCTTTTACTTATACCAACAGATCATCGAACTGATGATAAGATGGATTAGTTGATATTTATGTATGTTGTGCGTGTAAAACAGGGTTCATCACGAAGGACAAGCTGAAGAAAAAGGTGAAATCGATGGGGCAGAATCCAAAGGAAGAACTTTGGGAGATTATGATCGATGTAAAAGTTGATGGCAATTGCGGCATCTATATAATGTATATACTAAAATGTTTTAGTTGCAGTGAAGATTAATCAACGAGCGTAGATAATAAAACTACAAATGAAAATTGGTTTAGGAATTGGCATAGGATGATACTAATAGAAATATTCAGAGTGTTTGAGGGGACAGACTCATCTCGGCACTTGAGGTGATATTATTTTCAAATTCTTCTTTTTATGTTTCATATTATGTATATGTAGTTCCTTATTATGTTTAACCAGGGAAGCTTGAAGATCATCAACCACCATCTCTACTTCAAATGGAGTTACAAAACATAGACAGATTCTCAGGTATTAATTGCTTAAACCTCCTCCTTCCTCACTCATTTGATTTCATTCATTTATATTGGCTGATGAATTTTTATTTGTTTTGTTCCTATGTGTCAGAGAGTAGTCGTCCACAAGTACATCAGGAGATGGCGACGGCGAGAGATCAGCTGAAGAAAAAAGAGCGGGATCTAGGATTGTCGAGTCAAAGTGAGAGTGTTACAGGCTGGAAGCTGGGTCGCCCAAATGGTTGTTGGAGGTTTAAATCAGATCAACCCAAGATATGACTGGTTGGTCGATATGGTCTGAAATCGATTGTAAACCTGAAACAAAAGCAAGACCAATGAGATGCGGTTTATGATATTAATAAAGGAACAAATAGAAGAGATAGAAAGGATAGAATTGGCGGAATCAAACTGCTGGATGTATATCACTCTCAGCTTGATCAGATGATGGGTTGAAGTGGATTTGCGGATGAGGGTTTGATTGAATCTCTCAATCTAATGGAATGATGGGGCGATGCGATTGACTCTCTCAATCTGTGTACTGATCTTATTTGATTTGCACAAATAAACTAGACTCATGAAATCAATAGAACAACAAAGAATCTCTCTTTGAATCCTAAAGACCGATATTTTATACAAAGAACAACTTTGATAAAACTGAATAAACTTTTTATTAACTTGGTGATTGAGGGTGTTCTTTACAATGGACATCTAGGAGCTTATATAAGGCTCAGAGACAAAGGTCTTAATTTTCTAAAACAAAAAGAAAAGGAAACAAATCAAGCAAAGTAACAAATTCGGAAACTAGCCGTTGGAGCCTTTTGTGGGATTTTGGCTCCAAGTGAGAAACTTGATTCTTCTTGAACCTGGACGGTTTTAATGGATAAGAGAGCTTCCTTGGGATCATCCTGGGTGCTTGATAGGTTCTGATCTCGTTCCTGATCTGAAAAGAAAAGAGCTGTTGGACATTAATGTCGGCTTGCTCCAAATAACGAAGATTTGAGTAAATGAGGCTCTTCCTGATCCAATGGTTGTTGGTGCATGGTATGAACTTTTAGAATTCCTCCTGGACGCCTAGAATATCTCCTGATTGGTTGAAATGATCTCCTGGTCGCCAATGTCTGGTTTGAAGCTGATTGAACCGGTTAGCTTCTAATTGAGGCAAGTGTAGAACTGGTTTGACCGATTTTGGAGATTGGATCATAACTTCATAATTCCCTGGCCATTTCTCCTGATATTGGGCTTTCTGGAAAGCTGATAAACACATCTTGACTCCTATGATGGGCTTTGCTTCAGGCCGCTTCTTCATTGGGATTGAATCTTCTTTTAAAGTCGGGTACTCGCAGATGAACGGGTTACGAAACCTCTGATTTGTAAAATTCATAACTTTTTGCTCCATGAATATTTTGGCCCGATTCTAATTGGCCTGGACTCCTCCTTGCGTGTAGAATCCAAAAAAAATTATCCTCGTCATTTAAACCCTTCTAGTGTTTAAAAAATATAGCATTTTTAGTGCATGTATGCCCGGGTTGGCGCCTTGGCTGCTTGAGTAGGGCTTTGGGTTGACCTCCGGTTCAGCTACTAGTTTGATGGCCGCATCAGAGAGGAGACAAAGCCAGAGATTCACGAAGAAGACAAGATAAACAAACTAACAAGGGAAGACATTGGTTTTTGTTTCTACATACGCATTTTCAGCTAAATGACAGGTTTTCCTATTTATTATTATATCTACTCTATTATATGCTTCGTGAAAGCACTATGTTATGTTGATCTAGGACATAAAATGTAATTTATGTCAATTTTCTCGGAATAATGAACATGTTGTGAAGAAAGATTTTTGTTTCCGAGGAAACAACAGTTGTAGCTAAATTTTGGTTGCTAATGGATTTGGCTTGACATTTAAAATAATACTAGAGGCACAAGCAAATATCATTTGAAATGGGTTGCTTGAAGCTGTAGAAGCCGGAAAACCGGATCAAAAGAAACGATATAATATAAACGACGTTAAGGAAAATATAAAGACGATTCAAAACCGTAACGGAAATGAAACCATGGAGTCGAGACGAATCTCTTTCCTTAACTCTTAATATTCGCTCCGTTAGTGCGACGGATCTGTATGAATAGGAGTCCCAGGATAAAACCATGATAGGTTATCACGCAGCACTCGTGAAGAACCTCTAACGAACTAATATTTCTACGAAACACTCTCTAGACTTACGCTATAGGATTTGCTGGTTTTTGTTGTGAAAAACGTAAAGAGAAATGAAGGAGGAGACGAGTTTATAAAGAAGAGAAGACGAGTCACTTTCCGTAACTGATGCCGCACGTGCGCACGTTGGCGGAAATCTCGCGAGGATCTCGGAGGTGAGGCGTTACGAAACTTCCTCCGCAAGATCTTTTCTCGTTTATACTTATCGTCAAGAAGAGAGACAGCGTGTTGTTTTTAAACGAACTACGTGTTGTTTTAAATAAAATGCATGTCGTTTTTTCGGGAATTAAATGGCAAAGCATTGAGCTTAACTTTGTCCAAAAAGAATAGTTCATATCGGGCCAAAGGCCCTCCACCCAAGCCCAAGCCCAAGCCCAAGCCCAAGCCCAAGCCCACGCCCACGCCGAGCCGAGCCGGCCGGACGGCGGCGGCGGCGCGCACGTGGGGAGCTCTCTCTTCCTCTGAGCTGTTTACTCAAGGTTAAGTAAGTGCTCTTATATATACAACTCATTCATCTTGTTTCTCCCCGATGTGGGACTCTTCATAATGTCATATTGACATTTCAATTGTTCTGGGCTTGCCTAATTACGTAGCCCATTACATTTCTTTTCACACAACTTTAATCAATGTTCTTTAAGCCAATGGGCTTGAGAATTTGATCCAACAATCCCCCACATGAATAGAAATTACTCTAAACATATGCAGACTAAATGCAGACTCGATAGACTCTAAAAAACTATACTTATTCTAATCTTGACTAGACTAGACAGACTTATCGAGAGTGTTTGCGAAAAATTCACTGTGTTTGAGTTGGTGGCATTTTTAAGCCTTGAACCACTCATAGTTAATATCTGTCGGGTTTACTTTACCAGAAGGTGAACATGATGTCTTGAACCAACCGATGTTTTATGTAAACCGAGACAACAGGCATAACGCAGCTTTATTTCCTCGTAGAACTTAGTTCTCTATTGTGTTCATTGTGGCCCTGAACTATTCCTGGTTTTCATGAGTGAACTTAGAGAATATAGCCTTGCATTCATTCTCCTAGAAACGGCCTCATTTCACACTCATTAGGTGATTGACCATGAAAAGTATTGAGTAATACTCTGCTTAGAAGCTATGGAATCATTAAAAGCTTATGCTTATCCTTCACACATTTGTTAGCACTTTTATCATCTTAGGAGCTGGGAAGAGACTACTTTGTCTCAAGTGCTTTGGTTCGATTCTGTTTGATTTTGTTTTCCCTTTGAACCTACGTCTTGGGATCTCCAGTCATGATAGGTAGGGTTGCAGTCAAGCATCCTCATTCGTTATAGGCTTTAAACCCATTCCTTTTGATGATTTAGCAACAACATCTCGTGGCAAACCTTTAGTAAATGGATCCGCTAGGTTGTCAGCCGATTTGATGTAATCTATTGTGACTACACCAGTTGAGATAAGTTGTCTAATGGTTTTATGTCGTCTTCTGATGTGACGAGATTTACCATTGTAGAGATTATTCTCAGCCCGAGCTATAGCTGATTGACTATCACAATGTATGCGTATAGCTGGCACAGGTTTCTCCCACATAGGAATATCTTCCAAAAAATTTCTAAGCCATTCAGCTTCTTCTGCTGCTTTGTCTAAGGCTATGAACTCAGATTCCATCGTCGATCTGGCTAACACTGTTTGTTTGGTAGATTTCCATGATATTGCTGCTCCCCCTAATGTAAAGACATATCCACTTGTAGATTTTGAGTTTTTAGAATCTGATATCCAGTTAGCATCACTGTATCCTTCTAAAACTGCTGGTTCTTTACCATAGTGGAGCCCAAAATCTTTGGTGTGGCGCAAGTAATTGAGTACCCTCGTTATAGCTTTCCAGTGTGTATGACCTGGATTACTTGTATATCGACTAAGTACGTTTACTGCATGCGCTAGATCTGGTCTAGTACAATTTGTCAAGTACATGAGACTTCCGATCACACGTGCATACTCGTTTTGTGAAACCGCTTCACCTGAATTCTTTGTCAAGTGCATTTGGGGATCTAACGGAGTTTTTGCCGTACTATTAGAGTAATTTTTAAATCTCTCTAATATTGTTTGAGCATAATGAGATTGGGTTAAGATAATTCCGTTTGAATTTCTTGTGACTTTAACCCCGAGAATTACATCTACTAATCCCAAGTCTTTCATCTCAAATGTCCCTTTGAGCATGTTCTTTGTTTGATTGATAATGTCTTTATTGCTTCCAATAATGAGCATATCATCTACATATAGACATAGCAAAACATACGCATTTTTGGTAGTTTTGTAGTATATGCATTTGTCACATTCATTTATTTTGAAACCATTTGACATCATTGTATTATCAAATTTTTCGTGCCATTGTTTAGGAGCTTGTTTAAGCCCATAAAGTGACTTTACAAGTCGACATACTTTGTCTTCCTGTCCGGGAATGACAAAACCTTCAGGTTGTTTCATGTAAATTTCCTCTTCTAAATCACCATTTAGAAAAGCAGTTTTTACATCCATTTGATGGATTTCTAGGTCTCTTAAGGCTGCGATTGCTATCATCAGTCTTATTGATGTTATTCTCGTCAGTGGAGAATATGTATCAAAATAGTCAAGGCCTTCTTTTTGTCGGAATCCTTGAACTACAAGCCTAGACTTGTATTTTCCACCAGGTTTGCGTGTCATTATCCATTTATTCCCTAATGCTTTGCAGCCAGGTGGTAAATCCGTTATGTAATACGTATAGTTTTGCATAATCGAATCTAATTCACTCCTGACAGCTTCGTTCCAAAATGGAGCTTCTGGTGAAGCCATGGCTTCTGCCAAAGTTTTTGGAACATTTTCTACTAAAAATGCCATTAGGAAATCTTCTCCAAAAGATTTTTCCTTTCGAGCTCTTTTGCTTCTTCGAGGTTCATCTTTTTCTTCATTTTCTGAAATATCATTTATAGAAATCTCGACGTTTGTCTCAGTTTCTGAGTTCTTGTCATTGTCTCTTTCTTCTCGAGTTCGTTTTGAACCTTGTTTTTCCTTATATGGAAAAATATTTTCGAAGAAAGATGCATTTCTTGATTCCATGACTGTATTTTCATGAATGTCTGATATTTCAGATTTATGTACCAGAAATCGATAAGCATTACTGTTATGTGCATATCCGATGAAGATGCAATCCACTGTTTTAGGTCCAATAGTGACCTTCTTTGGTGGCGGTACCGCAACTTTTGCCAGGCACCCCCACACTTTGAGGTATTTATACGAAGGTAAATTACCTTTCCATA